>NC_137743.1:31920088-32520088 GCF_963264785.1 Psittacula echo
GTTACCCCTTGTAAGACTTACGGATCATATCAAGTAGACCCATGATATTTTTTATCTGCCTTGTGTTTACATAGTGCAAAGTGGGATATTACCCACTTAATCTGACTTCCTGTAGTTCTTCAGAAAATCCTCCTTAAACAGAGCAGGCAAGTCCATTTTACTTTTTCTACTGAGATTATTCATCCCTAACTGAAAACATTGCTGTTAAGTTCTATGCATGGACTGTTGATAAAAATTAAAATAACGTTTAATGCATGGCTCATTTTTTTTCCAGCTGAATACTTACTGCCCTGCTCATGAAATGGATATGCTGAACATTTACAACCATATTTTTTCTTTTTCCTTTTTTTAAAATTTTACTTGTTTCTATTAAAAGCTAAATTAAGTTCTTGGTATCCTTACTAATCACAGACTTTAAAATTTGTTAGCCAATTACAATTGTGATATATTCTATAGCTTTTTTCCTAAGCTACAAACAGAATAATAGCATCACGCTCCACTGCAGGTGAAGTGATCTCAGGCTTTACATTAGGAGAAAATCAGAATGGTATGACTGCAGTTCATTACTGAAATAGGTAACTGATGAACTGAAAAGACAAAGAGCATTGTTAAATGAAATGTCATTATTAGAGCTGCTCATGTTTAACAAATGTACTGTAAGTTAATTCAGTAGTGTTTTCTTCAAAGTTCTCTATAGGACGTTCACCACTCATGCTTATGTTCTTTACATGTTCAAGGTATATTTATTTTCTTTGAGGAAACAATGCTAACTAAATCTGCAATAAACACCAGCTAAACTGTTGCAACAAATGATGTATCAACTTTTGTCGAAGGTTTACCTCTAGAGCTATTGCTCACCCAATGATCTCTGAAAGAGAAGCCTTTTTGAATGTTTTTGAATTTTTTTTAGTATTATGTTTGAATAAATGCCTTGTTTTCCTCAGATGAAAATGAACGGTAAATTCTGAGTTTCATGGGGAAAAGATTTAGTTTTTAGGCTCCAATTCAGCAATCTATGACTACGCAGCAAAGCCCTTTGGCACGTGTTTAACGTCAGGACCTGAAGCATCTGTTTTAATATGTTGCTGAATTGGGGCATTAAAGAACAAGCAGAATCTTGGACCTCATATTTTAAGGGCTGTGTAAAAGTGGTGTTCTGATATTAAATAAAAAAAATTGTACTTTCAGTGTCTGTGGGAAACTGTTTTCATTGCCCCAGAAGTGATAAAAATAATTTATAGACCTCAGTATTTTTCACAACAAGGAAATGACCTCAGCTTTTGCAGTCTGAGGTAGTTAGTGAAGCCTTTCTGCTACATTTATGGATTTACTTGAGCTACATATTCTTTGACCTATATTTTAGATTTATTGGCAGATACATAAGTCACAGTAAATAACCTAAAAAGCAATTGATGTGCTGTGCAATTTGTGCATGGATTGATTGACAGATTTAGAAGGGCTGCTTTCTTCACAAGTGATTGGGACTTGTGCCTTTGCTTGTTATAAATATATCTGCTGGGGTGTCATGCACAATTTTTAACCAAAAATTCTAATATAACTGGAAGATTAAAAGCATATTAAGACTGTAGTAGGTGTAAATATGAGCTTGAAAAGAAAATATGCTACAGTATATATCTGCTACAGTAAGGGCAATCAAACTCTTGAGAGCAGCCTTGAAGCCCTCTCTTTCCTGAGCAGTTCCCACTGGCTTGATACCTCAGGAACAGAACTGCTGAGCCAAGTCTGTGTTGCAGAGCATTAATGGTCCAAAAGAGGGGGACAAGAAATGTTCCTCTCCTTCTGCTATTGCAGTATTGGCGTTCAGATTATCACTGTTAATAGCTGAGGACTTCAGCCAGAGCTTGCTAGTATCTTGAACTGGTTTTAGAATTAAGATCTGGGTCTTGAGTGTGGTATGCAAGGCACTCTTCAAATGCTTTGCATGATCATACAGGATTAATTACCTTGGTACATGATGGAGAGAGAGTCGTGCTGTGTTTCCTCAGGTGGATCAAGCACTGAGCTGTAAATAAGAGAAATAGATACTCTATTTGATGGTCTAGCATCTGATGGGAAATCACAAAGCCTTGGCTTTTTCATGAGACTGCTATGGAACTAAGATATAAATGACATTAAGTAGATATCTGTAATATCTTTTCATTCATTTTTCACTTTAGGTGAGGAACTTAAAACTTGCAATCAAATATACTGACACCATCATTCGCCTGCTGGAAATTGGAAAACAAATACCCCCTTTCCTGTTCTTCTACCAGAAGTGAGATTAATTTAAAGTGTAAGGTAGGACTATAAAAGTTACTCTCAGTCTCTTTGTTCTTGTGGCTTTAAACTGATATCTTATTAACTCTTTCACACACCTTTTTTGGAAGTAAAAAAAAAAAAAAAAAGGCATTATAAAAGTTTTAAAGCAAGCCATAGTGATGTATCTTCATTCTCTCAGATGTAGCACAAGATACGTAATAAAGAATAAAAGTTTACTCACTTGAAACTGAGCTTCATCCTCATCTGTTCAGCTATGTATAGGTTTTAAATACGGAGGTAAGAAAGAAATGGTAACAGATTCTATCTGTTCTCCTGTTTTTATGACCAGAAACATCACAAACAAAATAAGCACGACTTGGATTACAAACAGCTATGGATAAATTAATATTTTCTGCTACCTGAATGTGCCACGGGTGATCTGTGCACTGGAAATGAACCCTGGACTGTCTGAATATGCACGGAGCTCTGTGAGCCCTCTGCAGCAACCCCATGCAGCAGGCAGAACACATTTTCTCAAGTTATTGCCACTATTTGTTTAACTTCACTGCCATCTGCTGTTAAAGAAGGGAAGCCGTACTGCAGGCCCAGGACTTATCTGTAATGTGCCCAGGTACGGATTGCCATATCACTTCTAACTCTTCTACATTTGATTGTGCTATAAAGCACAGGAGGGAAATATTTGACCATAAGTCTTGTGTCCTACAGGACACTATGGCGCCACTACTATTGGCAGGAGTTCTTCCAGTAGACTAGGAGATGCTGTGTTCCTTCTAAACCCTAAGGAAGCCAAAGGAAGTACAGACTGCTGCTTGATGCTATTGTGTGCATGCCTACACCCTGCTTAAGGGAGCATTTTATCACCCTCACATCTTGTGAAGACTCCAGCAACATGGACCTAACTCATTCCATCATTCTTTGTGCATGTTTTCTCTTATGCATCTTCTTCCCTCTTTTGGTCTAGAGAGAAAGCATTCCTCATGCTCCTTTTCACAGCACTATTGCCCTGTGTTCTTTCAGACAGATCTTGAAAAATCCCATCTTTTCCACCTAGCTTAGAAGAACAGCTCAAAAAGTAAACAGTAATTATAACAGCTCTCATTTTGTGCAATGGAAGCACCAGCAGTTTATTAGGAAGAGAGGACCGGACCAGATCGAACATCAGCTCTTGTCATTCAGTATGTCAGTTCCTTCCAGTCCAATTTCTTGATGCTGGCATTTTCACTGTATTTAACAAATAGAAGTACACTTAGTATGGGTAATAGGTTGCACCCACAAAAAATCAAGGCTATACATGAAGTCCACGCATTGAAAAAAAAGTAGAGTTTGTTTATGGAAAGAATGTATTCTGCTATTGATGGGTACAGTTAGAGATAGGAAATATGTAAATGCATGATATTTTCCATTACTTCCTATGTACATTTATCCAGCTTTGACTCAATGACTTAAATCTTTGGCCTGGTTCAGTATAAAGCAACAGAAACCTTTACTGGAGTAAAGGGATTACTGGAGTAAAAAGCCTTACTGAGGCTGGAGCCTCAGTAAGCTTTGGCTGAGGCTTTCAGCAAAAATACTACTACAAAGGGCTACTTGAAGATTAACCTAAATACTGTGTTTAGATAATTAATCTGGTAAATGATATTATACAGTTATATACATTTGTTACAAACAGTATATTTTTGCTCTGCAGTGTCAGGGATAGGCTCTTGTCAGAAGCAGGTTACTACTATAGTATTAACTCTTTCCCCACAGCAACACCTACAATCTCCTTGCTTTTCTGATTTTTTTTTTTAATTACTAAAAGGCTTGATAATCAATATAGTGGTAGAAAAAGCAAGATACAGTCTATCTCCTCTTATGCCCTAGCAATAAAATTGCAGTTTAGTCCTGATCACAGAATATCTGTTGCTATCAAAGCTAAATTACAAACTATATGGCTGTGAAAAAATGTAGCTCAATTTTCAGATACTGTGTTAAGTGCAGGCCTGGCAGTTAGAAAAATCTTATTTTGCCTTATAAATGGAGTGAATTCGATACGGAATTTAGTGAAGAAGCATCAGAATGAAACATCAACATGCCGTTTGCCAAGTAGAACAACATCCCTCAGGACAACTAGATTTGCATGGAAAAAATATTATCCAGCATTGGGTTACCTGTTAGCACCAGAGTACGTTCTGCTGATCAGAATGTATTAACAGTCATACTCATGTCCAGATCATCTGAAAAACCTCTGTATGAGACATGGAACAAAATTCTCTTAAAAGAGTTAAGTAAAACCCTTTGGAAAGAGGTTGGTCTAGAGCTGAGGAAGGAAAAAAGGTCAGAGATATGGGGGGGTTTCTTAATTTTACTTTTTGTCTCCATAAGGTTAAAATAACTGTTCTGACTCTAACTCTTTCACCATGCATTTCTTCTTTTCTTTGGTTTCTCCTATGAACCAAGTGGAGTTTCTCCTGTGAACATGCACTCTTTTGCACAACCACCCAGCATATTTGCAGGTAGACTTTTACAAACCAGCATCTCTTCAGATCTGGCTCAACACTTGAAATTATGCCTCTGCTGGCAAGTTCATGGGAAATCACAGGCAGTAAGACTTCTGTCTTACTGCATGGCATCTGAGCCACTGATTGCCATCTCAGTTTGAAACTTCCAGTTCACTTTGTCTTACTGAAAGCAGACTTGGCTTTTCTCTCTCTCACAGATCAGCACAGACCTGTTTTTTCTGAGCAACTATGAAGCATGCTGTTTCACTTCATACACACTTCCAGAAATAAAGGCAGGCGGATCCTGATGTGATATTCTGATAGAGCATATGCAGCTCATTTCATCCTACTTTCTAAATGAAAAAATTGCACATTTTTTTTCTGCTATACAAAGTGAGAAGTATTGCAAAAGGAGTGACTACAAGGCAGCCAGCTAGGGAAGCAGAGACTGATGAAAAAGAATACGCATTGTCAGATTTTTCTTTAAATTTGCAGTAGAAAAAGAACTGGGAGAGAGTCTAGCCAGGAGAGTTGGAAACAGAGAAGTGGCTTTAAGCTCAGTAGAACAATAGGCAAGGCAAAAGGTTAATTATTCACTCTGTGGAAGTTATAGTCCCTGAATTAAAGGAGGCAGCTGCATCTCCCCCTTAGAAGCAGTTACTGGATTCAGTCATTGCTGTTCCACATGAACTATGTTGAACTGCCAATGTATAACAATGCTCAGTGCTTGCTGCTAAGCTTCCCACCACCCCTAGGCTTCCCAAAGTGAAAAGAAGTAATATCTGCTAAGTCCACCTTCACGGAATGGACAGTTTTATAGGGTGGCATTCTAGTTTACAAAAAGTCTGTATAAGAGAAGCAACATGTCTCTGCAACCGCAGGTCATCACAGCCAGGGGTACAGTGCTAAAGGAGTATCGATGAGTTCTAAGAGCAGTGCCAGGTAACAGGAAGCTGGAAGAGGTTATACTCCTTATACTGAAGCAGATTTAAGAGAAAAGAGGTAGTTGAACATCTACTTCTTATATATACTAAGCAAAAGTAACACCAATCCCAAGAAAGAAGGCAGCAGCAATGGGAAGCAGAGCTTGCTGCAGCTTTTAATACTTGCTTTGTGAATGAGTAGTGATTTTAATAACCATTCTGAATCAACTCTACTGGAGAGTGTATGGCATAGCCCAAGTGTTTGTGTACCTGTAGGAACTTTTTTCCTAATTTCAAAAGTCATGGAAGTTAGTAAGTCATTCCCTTTCATCTTCAGTTTCTAGAAGGCATATTCACTGATAAAAGAGCATGCTTTGGGGATAGGCACTATAACTCCAGACGTATTACTTCCAGCCTTTCAAACGCACAAGAATATGAACTACTGGAGACAGTGGAGAAATTGCTGGGAGAATTCTACAACAAAAAGACCTCATTAGCCTTGAACTATTAAAAAATCCAACACAGTCACTGGAGTCAGCCAAACTGCTGCTTTTGAGTTGGCTGATAAGAAAAATGCTAACAACCTTAGAGGTAAATCTTTGTCCTAAGTGGCCCTGCACAAAGAATGTGAAGCTGTGTAATAAGGCATTGCCAATTCTCTTCATTTTTATTACGGGCCTTGCAATATATGATGTTTGTTTAAAGCCCAGCTCCCAGAATCAAGAGATTAGATGAAAGTCTCTGTTTTAATTAAGGAACAAACAAGAAAGGTTTTCTTAATTTTGTGGTTGCTGGAGAAAAAAACCTCCAAGGGTGCAAAACCCCCCAAAAGCAGATAGAAAAATACTTCATATTGATATATGATTTAGATATATTAAATCACCTGATTTAAGTTGATTATATTATTTATGGATACTGAATTTTTAATGTCCGTTGTTTAATAACACTGATACTAATCTCAAGAGGTTTCTTTTTTAAATGGCCCATCCTTTAATTAGCATCAAAACAGGTTCAAAGAGATCCAAGCTCAAACCAGTTAATTCCTTTGTGATAACAATTGTGAAAGAAAAAAAGAAAAAAACAAGCAGCACTGATAGCTGATATTATACCTTTAAGATTGCAGCTAAGCAGGATATGCAATATAGAGCATCAATCCATGGCTGTTTCCAAACAAAGCTGCCACATGACTGACATTACATGCACAAGATAATGGCAATGGTATCACTGTGGCACAGAGAAAAGGAAATAATCTTGTCTGGAACACATAAATCTGCCAATGAGGAATCTTCCCCTTCTGGTATGTCACATTAGGTCTTTGCGAGACTGAACTGCAGATATCTGATTCTAAAAGCAAGAACCCCCATTGAAGTTGCCTCTCAGTTGTAAATAATACACACCTTTCTGGTCACAATGGGCATCTGGTCTTTCCATTAGATAGGACAGAAAGCTATCATGAATCAATCTATCTAGCCTGCTATTGTCTCTGCACAAGAGGTTCTTCCAAACTGCAGAGAGTACTGAACGTGATGAACCTTCACTGTGAATGTAGCCCTACAAGGTGGCATTTTAACAACTGAGCTAGAATCTGGGTCTTCTAGACTTGTGTCTCTCTTGCCTTCTGTTTTTGACTTCTTGCCCTCTAAGAAGCTTTAGAAGTCTTGTACAGATCGGAAGCTAAAGCTCCCTCATTCTTTTGGGCAGCAATGGACCTCTTTTCTAAGTTATCATTTAGTATGACTGATTTTTCTCCAACTCAACAACTACTGCAACCTTCCTCAATATTGCTCACTGTACAAAACAGTGGACTTACCAGTTGGGTGTTTGTACTACAGTGTGTTCAATATTGAAACAAACTAACACTTCTAGATGGCATCACAAGCTGAAGTGGTGGGAGGTGGTAGGAGGAAGCAGGACATACCACTTTTCTTTCAGGATAATCACCATACACTATGTGGAGACTTATACAGACATGTTGCACGGTTTTATGATAGGTGACATTCCGATTATTATCTTTCCACTTTGAAGACGTAATGCTTTATTATCTTATTAAATAAAAGATTAACTCAACATGTGGACCAAGATCATATGATAAATTTTAAAATAACTTGGTAATTATATAACCATGTTTTTCATTAATCGTGCATTTGACTCCTATGTAACAGTTAATACCTTTCATGGTTCTCACATTCTTGACCTTTATCTAATTTCTGGCAAGGTTCCCTGAGGTTTAAGAGTTTTGCACAGCTTTTGAAGTGTGAGAGAGTTAGCCCGCACAAACCACAGCCATAGAAAAACAGTTCTGTGCAGTCTAAAATTCCAGAAAGTGTTTTCCAAGCTTACTATAATTTCTAACTGCTTTTAATAATTCCTAACTAAACTCACATGAACTTGCCATTGAACTGTAATAAAATGAGTGCCATCATCATTGTGAAATAAGAACATATTCAGAAAAATCATGTATTTTGTTTGTTACCATATTCAGGTTCAATTTGTGCTGAAATTAGCTATGATTTGCAAATAACAGTCAGGTTAAGATTCATCCTTTTTCCTTACTTCCGAATAGCTAGAATGGCAAGAGGTAATTAATTTTTCTTAATAATTGCTTCTGTAGAAAAAATCTCTGAAAAGACAGTTAAGCCAAGTTTCTCGAACATTGTAAGATAATACTTGGATCACACACAGAAAAACCTTGAAATGTCCAGTGCAGTAAAACTTGGGACTCCATTTCATGGTGCCCATAAAATCTGCTCCTAAGCCTCCAAAAAAAAAAAAAAAAAAAGCGCCTTAAAACAACTCAGAAAATGTCTGATTCAAATTACAAGAACTTCTCAGTGATTGAAGCGACAGTAGAGATAGGGTCACTGTCAGCTCAGGTTTGTTTTCAGGAAGTTCACTCCTGTACTCCTATGCACAATTGAATAATGAATTAAAGCATTTTAAAACACATTTAGACAGGTTTTCCAAAATGCAAGCTGTACATCATGAATTTATTTTTCTAATGACAGCAGAATATAATGATGTGCCTGATGTCACCAGATGGTGCTCTTCCACCATTTGTCAAAGTGCCTTTGCAAGATTTGATTCTTAAAAAGATAGGTTTTTCTAACGGCAGTTCTGGATTATGTCAGAGTCTACCGCTTAGAAGTAGTCTGAAGATGGAGGGAGTAGAGTGAACAGTAGCAAAGTTTGCTCTTCATTTAGGGTCAAGTTGCAGTCAGGCTAAAATTCCTGAAAAACGATGTTCTGTGAAACTGTTTCATTTCAAACCACATATACATGTTTAAATTACTCAAGTTAAACTTGATGTCTACCCAGAATATACAGCTAATTTTTTTTTCTGCAGGCAAGCTGCATGGTAAAGCAGCTTATGTGTGGTCCTGGATATCTTAAAGGTTTGTTATAGTGCCATAATGAGACACTAGTATAGGAAGAAGATGGAGGATTTATAAAAGTTAATATTTTTCATCCAAACCTTTTCATCACAAAAGGCTGCAGATCATTCTAAATTTAAATTGTTGATGCAGTAACTGTAATTCACAGAAATGGTGAAGTCCTGTTTACTGGAATAAAACAGAAATCAAGCAAGTGGAAATGTCTTTGTTCCGTACTTCACATGCCTTTCCACTCAGCCTTCAGCCTCTTTTCCTTTTTTGCTTAGCTGTCTTCAAGGTTACACTTCAAGTGTTCATCTTGTATCTCTGCCTTTCTGTTCTTTCTACCTCTGTATCACTGATAGTTTCTCTTGCTCATCTTACTACTTCTGGGCCTTTTAAATTCTCTTTCACAAAAACTGACGTGAAAGAGAAAGCCAAAGAAACTCCTTCACTTGAGATTTTCTTTCTCTTGGGAGTGAGGTATACCTGTGAGAAGTCTGTTACTGTTTTAGATTATCTGACTCTGCCACAGAACTTAACTGTTCATTCTTAACAACTATTTTAAGTGGAACATGTGCCATACTATTATGACACAAAGAAGGTAAAGTCTAAATCCATATATTTTGCCTAAAAAAGGCACAGAGAAAATATATGCCTCTCTGCCCCTTTTTAAGGATTTGTTCCAAGACAGCCAGCAATCCAACAACCTCTATACTTTTAATCTTTGAACACCAAATAAATTTTAAAGTGTGATTCTGTTGGGAAAAGTTTTACCTTTTAAAAGTATATTTTAAATTCCTGAGCTTTTTGTTTTCCAACAATTCCAAATCAGATTTGCCCAGTCTAAATATAAAATCAAAATTAAAAAAATTCTCCCCAGTGCTACATCACAATCACAGCTGAAATCTCAAATTTAATATCCTGGCCCAAATTGAGGGCAGTGTGATGCACTTAAAGTGCAACTGTTCTCATTTTCTTTTTATCTTTTTAATTGTTCCATGGATGATATGTCACAAAAACCACTTAATTCTCCCATAGATTATTTTTTCTTGACTGTGACAGCTACAGATGACCCAAGACTTTCAGAAGAGGTGATGTGTAATGGCACTGTCCCAAACAGACTTTGCTATAAGTCATTACTCTGTGTCAAGGTGTACTGCACCTCTCCTTAACTGGACTTTGCAACGTGTACCCATGTAGAAACTGAGAAACTCCTCAGCAGCCTGATTTTCAAATTGGGCACAGTAGGCACTCTCTGAAAATCATGCTCCTCGTAAAGTTTCTTAAAAATTGAAGTACCCAAAATGACTAGTTACTTGCATATTCTGACCCCGGTCTTTGAGGGATGCGACCAAAACAGAAAGAAGTCTGGTAAAAACTTTAGTATTAATCAGATACTTAGTTATAACATTCTCTTATTCTTCAGGCAGACTGCTATGAAAGAGCTTGCACAGATGAAACTGTAGAGAGGACCAGCCACCAATTTTGTCAACTTCTGTCATATAGACCATGATGTGTTTGTTGGGTTGTTTGGTTTTTCTTTTTACCAGAACATCAGCATTTTCACTATTGGACTGTATTATCCTCTAGAAATTCCACAGGCCATAAAATTTTCCCTTTTCCTCCTGCTTAAAAAGGAACTATCTCTTGGCCATTTGCTAACTACATCACCAGGAAGGTGACCATGAACAGGAGCTGCTTCTGTTTTCTCATCCATTACTCCCTCCTGTGTTATTTGTGCTTGCCTTGTGCATGGCTGGGATAAACTAACAGCTTGGTGAGTGAGCCAAAAATATCCACTGCCAATCTTAATAAAAAAATACTAAAAATTACACAAACAAAATTTTCAAGAAACATGTCATCCTGTCTCCCTGAATTTTTTAAACTACTAAATGCTGTGAATAGGAATCATTCAGAGGTGAGACTGAATAGGATCTTTGTGGGACTCTATCTTCTAGATGTCATCAATGGATGTGATAGTGGGCATGTTTAAAAAATCACTATTTAATGTTAGATGTTATTGCTGAAATGGCACTACACCTTGCAAAATATATCAGTCTGTTTGATGGGATGCAACATTCTGCTGCAGCCTCTAGCACAATGGCTACTGTAACAGGTCTGTGACTTTTTCATTTCACAGTGCACAGTCTCACTTCCACTGATGATAATTGGGAATTTGCAATTGCCTACTGAATCTACTATCTACTACATCTCAAACAATAGATCAAGAGTAGCTGAATAACTGTAAAGAAAAGGGATATGACCAAGACGACAACTAAAAAAAAAAGAATAAATGTACACAGAGGATGATATGGCTCCCGGCAGTATTGCTAATTCCAGAAATCTAGATGGAAACTTTCATGGCAGAAGTCATTTCATTAGGGATCAGGAAGTGATCTCTGTGCTGGAGTTGCCAGACATTAAAATCGGTTGAAAACAGAGCTTGTCCAGTAGATGAGCCGCAGAAAACAATGCAAAAACTGAAACTGATTGTGGAACTGGGTTCTGTCTCCTACAGTTGGCTTCAGCTTCTCCTGTAACTGGGCATACAACTCAGGAGATGCAGTCATGGCATTACTGAGGTCCATAGTCCAATGCATTCAGTGGAATTCTTTCCATTTACTCCCAAGATCTATCCATGACACTTCATTTTATGGTATACATAAAAGAACATTTAGCCCTAACAAAAAGATGCTATACAAAGGACCATTGCACAGGGAGCTATACTTACTTTATCTATCATGCAGAATTTATGGAAATAAATTCTTTTAGACCTTCTCAGCATGGAAACACTGGAAAATTACTAAAGTCTGTCTATTTATTTATCTAACTGTGCCTGCACAAAAAAGAGTGAAGCCCTTGCTGTTGCTGTTTTAACCGCATCTCTTGTCTTAATTCTTGTTAAAAGAAAAACCAAGTATGTGCTAAAAGATACACTGAAACCTATTTTCAGTTGTGACCAACTCTGATGCTGTCAGAAGTCCAGGCTGAACAGCTAAATAAATCATGTGGTTATCATAAAAGGGAGGAAGCTTTTTAGCTCAGCCTCATGGGGTCAAGATTAATGAAATTCAAAAATCAAGACAGGATTGTTCAAAGCAGCTGTACCAAGAACCAGAGGTTGCTTACCTTCACAGATCAAAACAGAGCAGGGAAAGGAAAAGCTGAACCTGCTAGAGATTTGCAAGCACAAAATCTAAAGATCTGAAGGAAGGGAGGATTTTCTTTTTTAGATGGTACCCCTCTTGGGACTATTTTTAAACCTAATTGGTATTTAGAAGATTGATTATCTGAATGTCATAGGGGACAATGGCTCTGTCTGGATAACAGGGTGAATTTGCATAACAATTAGGTATTGGGAAGCAATGATTTGAGGTTCAAGTCATCAAATATGAGTTGCAATGACAACAGATACTTTTTTTTTTTATTATTATTTTCCTAACTTTCCTTTTCATTTCCTAACCATGTACCAGGTGAAGGAACATTCAAGTCTTCACTGTAAAGGAGAAAAATGTTTCCACTCCTTGTGGTCGCATAGACAGAAAGCAAATTAAAAGAACCTATTATATTTCTGCAAGTATATAATTTCAAACCTTGTCTAATACTCAGTTACTACTTAAGCCCCTAGTTTATACTACCCTTGGCTTTTTATTTACCCTTTGTATTTAGTGTGTTGCTTTGAAAAAAAGTCTTATGACCATATGATGGCTCAGGAAGCGTTTTTCTAAGTTGATGTTTCTTTTCAGTAGTTATCTTATAACCTGTGGTGGCCACTGCGTCTGAAGGTCACATACATCCCTTCCTAACACTCTTCTCTTTCAACCCTTCTTCTCGTCCCTGTTTTTCATTTCCTTGTTTGTTTGAGCCTTCCTCTGCATGACAATCAAATTACAGCTGTACAGTTCTTTGTGAGAAGGCAGACAAAGAGCAGAAAGCAGTATTGCTCTGGTGAGCATGTTAGCCTGTGGGGCAGCATAACAGTTTTCTGCAACTCTAATTAAGATGTGGCCTGTCGTTACACCAGTACACAGCCTGGGCCAGCCTGGCATATTTTTGCTTTTATTATTATTGTTTTGATTACTCTGTCAGGGCAGCAGTTGGTGTGGACTGGCTTGGGTATGCTCCGCTGCCCTTCAATGGATGGAAACAATGCTCTTGTGTGGCTTGTTTCTTCACCTCTCAGAGATGTTTCCAGCCACAGCCTTACACAGTTTATTTTTTATAATGCTCTGTGCACGGCCAGGAGCCTAGAAATGGAACACATGGGGCAGGTGTGAAAAGAGACCTCTGTCAGGTATTTCCGAAGCTGGCATTGACAAGAAAGTTTACCCTGCTGCCGAGCTGTGGATGAGTTCACTACCAGACTGTGCTCACCCAATAAATCCTTGTGCATTGGTGCAATTTTACAGGTGTTAGTGACCAAATGGTGTTCGGGCACAGACACCCCTTCCTAACACTGGCACTACCAATGAACACCCATCATGCTGTAGTGCTTGCTAGTGTTGGTGAACATGCAATGGGAGGCCAGGCTCCAGCATAACCGGTCCCTGAAGGCAAACAGGTGCTCACCTTCCCAACAGCGCTACCCTTATACATGGGCCCCAAAACACACTTGCTGCCCCAAGGCTGAGGTAGAACCATGTTAGGCAGGCACAAAGGGTCCTGGGCATGGGAGCTGTGTGCAGGAGAGAGACACGTAGCTAAATCCCCCTCAGCTGTCAGGTGACCAAACGAAACCCAGTGGCTATGGAGGCGGGTAAGCATCCTGTGGGTCACGAGGGGCCGATCTCTCAGGTCATAGAGCACTCAGTAGCTTCTTCTCCATGCCAGTGAAAGGCCTCAGGTCCCCTTGCAAAAGATAAAAGGAGAAGGGCGGGCGACCACCAGCAGAACAGAAGCAAGCGCCCGGGACCAGCGGGTGCCAGCAGGGCGGGAAGAGGCCGTGCGCGGCCCAGGCGCAGCCGTGGGCACACGGGTATTCCGTGAAGCGCGCAGGGGCGCCTCCCGCGGGCACAGGCGGGCGAGGGCGGGACAGCTCTCCGGCGGTTACGCTCCATGCAGTCAGTCACATGAGCCGCCGGGGAGCCGCGCAGCCCCCGCCCTCCTTCCCCCACACCCCTTTGGCCGTGAATGGCACGGCCCGGATGCGCTTGTACGCAGGGAGGGTGCGGGCGAACCATTGAGCGGGGGCGGGGGAACCCGGCAGCCGCCGGCTGGGAACACCTCTTCGCCCGGGCGTTGCGGCGGCGGCAGGGGGGAAGCGGACGTGACAGGCTGAGCGGCTGGGCGCAGGCTGCCGGAGGTGGAGGACGATGGTCGTCCCCAGGGGACAGGAGTACCAGGCTCCCCAGGAGGTACCGTGTCGGCATTTCCCCCAGCCTCCCTCCCCCCAGCGTTAGGCTGAGCAGCGTTGGCGAGGCGCGGCCGCCCGCTGCTTCTCCGGCCTCGCTGCACTGGCTTCCCCAGACTCCCTGCCTGCTCCTTCCCCTGTTCGCCTTCCCGCGGGCTGGGGCTGTGCCGGGAACCTGTGGGTCATGGCTATTGAGCGGGCTCGGCCCTGCGCGCGTGCGGCCCCCAGCCCCGTGAGGGCGGTCCTTCGGGGCGTGGGGAGCCGGGCTCCTGTGCGCCCTGTGCCCGGGGGCGGCCTGTGGGGCTGCTGGCAGCGCCTGTGTTGGTCACCTCCTGCGCACCATGGCGTTTCCTTGTCCCCTCTTCTTGCGAGGTTTTACATATTTCCGAGGGAGGGAGGGAGACGAGAAGAAGAGGAGGAGGCTGTCGAAAAGACTTTGGGGAAGAGGATGGTGGGGGGTGGGGGTGTGTGTGTCTCTCTGGCTGTGTCTGTGTGTGTGTGACTGTGTGCGCATCCTTGCAGCCTCAGAGGGGAGACCTGAAGCCCTGTTAGATGTCTCTTGGCTGGATCTGAGGTGTTTGTGGGCTCTGCGTCTCTAGTAAATCATATATATTCTTGGAGCTGTAGGGTTTCATCCTGTAACGTGGGGACAAAAGTGCTTTTACGGGCTTGCTGCGCTGATAAGGCTTTGGAGCACTGAAACTATCCAGGCTACTCATCAGAGTTTACTTTTTTGTTACTGCTGCACTTTGCTTAAAATTGCATTACCCAAAAAGTGGAATTCCACATGAATTTCTCATGTTTTTATAAAAAAGTTATAGAAGTGTTAAATTAAGGTGTATGGTTTTGTGAGCCCTGAAATTGGAACAAGTGTGCAAAAAGGAGAATAGATAACTGTCTTGTAACAATAGTAGCAGTCTGTCTAGCTAGAGGCAAGCAGTAGACCAAGAGTTTGAACGGCAAAAGCAGATTAAAGTATTTAACTGGGTGAAAAAAAGTGTTGTTAAATCCATGTAGAAATGCATTGCCTATTTCTTTAACATTTTTCAAATTAACAACCCAGTTGCTAATGGAAGTCAGGTTTTTCCCTGATGTATGGTTTGTACTAAGATAAACTTTGGAAAATATTAATGGAAAGAATGAAAGAGAAACAAAGAATTAGTGTTCTGTTGTTCGTTTGTCAGGTTGAAACGAGAGAAGATGAGGAGCAAAACATCAAGTTGACTGAAATTTTGGAACTGTTGGTGGCCGCTGGGTATTTTCGAGCCAGAATCAAAGGGTTATCACCCTTTGACAAGGTGAGACCAGTGCAATGTTTCTTTCAATTTTCTAAGTGTATGAGGATTAGACATTTTTTGCTGGGTAGTTTAGCAGTTCTAGGTGACTTTAAAGAAGAAGACGCTTGCAACATAAGAGGCTTTCCTATGTAAATAATTCTGTAAATGACCTAGTTTCAGACAGATAGGAACTCCTCAGTCTGAAAAACAATTTTGTGTAACAAGGCCTGTTTTAAAGGAGACAACTGGATGCAACTAATTGCTGGTGTGGTTTTTTTGTGGGTGTTACAGCCTAAGTTATAGTCATATATGGGGAGTTTTGCCCCTCTCTCAGCTCCAGTTATAATAGCTAGAAAGACTTGATAATTGGAGATAGAATGGTAATTTTAAAAAGAAATATTGTAAGAAATGAGGAAATACTTGTCTTGAGAGGTCTGTTTAAGAATGGAGCAGTTAGCCTAGTGAGACTATTTTTGGGCTGTTTTTACATATCTTTAGAATGTTATGTACGTTAACCTTTCATTGTCCTAGGAAGGAAGTATGTGATACTTGCAGTGAGCAAAGTTCAGGTTGAAAAGAGACTTCTGAATCATTTGAGTGCTGACTCTGTGAGAAATTCCTGAACCAAGGTTTGAAAACACGGAATTACAGCAGCCCTGAAATAGACTCTCCTGCTTTCTGCTATTTCTTTAATCGTTGCACAGCTGTACTTTTCAATGCAATTTTAGTTTCTTCGAACTTCTTGGCATTACTGACCTTAGCTGGTCAGAAGGCTGTGCATGAACACAAAGTAGTTCCAAGGAGACCACCTTAGGATGTAATATTACTGCATTTATGTGTCGAAATGGTTGTATCAGGTGTATACTTGCCTAAATACAATTGCAAAGTTACCTTTTCTTGACAATGCCCAACCTATACAATAATGAGAATTGCTGTTGAAAATAATCTAGATGCTAGTGTAAAAGGGATACTGGTTAACTGTTGCAGAGGGTAATGAGAAGGGTAATGTGTTACAAAACCTTGTATAAAACACCCTAAGTTGCTGTGTGATGTTGGTAACTTATTCCACGTTTTAATCCCTATTTCTATGATTGCCTTTGCATACATTTAGGTTAACTTGCATATGTTTATGCAGGCTGTCTTTAAATATTTATGTAATTTATGTAAAGTTGATGAAATGGCTTGGGAGTTTAAATATGCCAAGTAGCTCTAGGAATAGCGCCTGAAATAGAAATTTCTGCAGAGCTGGTGGTTTTCATTGCTATGTTGATACTGTGCCTAGCGTTTGGTGTTGCTTATGTTAGCAAGCAAAGAATAATAGTAGCAATGGTTATATATAAAAGTTAAATATATGAATACAGAAATTATGATCCTTGACAAAATTTTTATACAGTCACTTTTTAAAGACCATGTAGTTTAAGATACCGCTGTGTTTTATCTATCGGTTTGGATTTTTTAGTGAGAACTGTGTCAAAACTAACATAAAGGTAAGAGAGGAATTTAGAATGTCACTAACTGCTGTTTTTTATATTTATGTTTCTTCTTGTATATGTGTGTTACATGTAGAAGTTGTCTGCTTTTTGTATATATTTTAGTCTCCATGTAAGAATACTGAGGATGGAGAAAGTACTAAGCTGTAGTTTCTATAATAAATAAAGCCTTTAAGATGTACTTGGGTTTAGTTCTTCAAATTAAAATGGAACTAACTACGCTGTTGGTCCTTTGGTAGGTGGTAGGTGGCATGACGTGGTGCATCACTACATGCAGCTTTGATATTGATGTTGATTTATTGTTTCAGGAAAACTCTACTATTGGTCAAAAAATGTAAGTTGGTTAAATGGTAGGTGTGGCGGGTTTTTTTTCTTTTTCTTCTTGGAAAAGAAGTGGGTGGTGTGGGGGGAAAGTTAGCCGATACTTGCTTGTTTATAAAAAAGATTTTTAGTCCAGGTTTCCTGTTTTTCAAGACCATTTGTTTGTAAAATACTGCACTTGTTTCTGGATTTCTCAGACTGTAGTTCCACAAACTCTAGAACCAGAAAGAAGCTTATTCCAAAAAAGACAGTGCTATTTCCCTCTGTGCTGCATGTTCTTATATCCCTACTAAGCAGTGAAAGTATTTGTGGGGCTGTACTTTGAACTGGATTGGGATCTGATCCAGATTAAAACCTACCAAAAAAAAAATATATAGTTTTAACGTGAACCAGTTCCTGGATCCAGTTCTTTATGCAGCTGTACAGATGCTTGTGCTGGCACAAGGGGATGATGCTGAAGCCAAAACAAAGGGCAGAGGGAGACCATGCTGCTGGAAACTGGAGTACAACATTAGAAGACCTTCCTTGAGGTCTCTGTCTGCAGTTTTGCTGTGTAAATAACTTCTGATTTTCCTTTATGGCTTTGAGTTGTAGTTGTAGGCATCAGCAAACAATTTAAAGTATGACACTTTCTGAAAGAGTTACTGAGGAGGAGTTCCTTCCTCATGGTGACCCAGTGAGACCATTTTGGATTGATTCGTTTCTTATGCATGGAATTTGCTCATAAGATAGCTAATTCCTGTATTAAGGAGGTTGTAAATGTTGTTTATGATGAGAAAAGAAATACATTCTAAACTACATTATTGCTTTACGCATTTCTGTGACAAGAGAGCAATAATTAAAATTTGCAGGAAATAAGATTGGCCTGTCAAGTTACAGTTACATGAAGAGAACTGTTTGATCAATGTAGTTGAAAAAACGTCCTTCTGTGGCTTTTTCTTTAAAGTCATTTAGCATTGGCAAGACTGTAGCACATTATAAATGTCTCTAATGAGACACTTAAATCATCACAGATGACTAAATACATAAAGCATTAAGTGCACAGAATTAAGTACAGACTAGGATTGAAGGTGGTTTTTATAATTGCCAAGTTTTTGTGATTGCCATCTTTATTACCCTTAAGAACAGCAAGGTAGGAAATAGTTAAGTTGTTCTCAAAATGTTCTGTTATTTTTCCAGCTAACTGGATGCAAAACTAGCAAAATAAAAATCAGGCTTCTTCCCCAAACCAGGAACAACGATTTATTTGCAAATCTAAAGAGTTCTGAGTGGAAGTATAGGCTGTTTTGATGTCCTTGAAATGTTTATATTGGTGGTGGCTCAGTGCTTCTGTGATATTCTCAAGATAAGGAAAAGTTAGGTTGTGTTTTCGCAGTATTATTCTGAAGACATTTTGATGGTGTCCTATTATTTAATTGCTGGGTTGGAAATAAACATGGAAACACATTAGGAGAGGATCTTGAATCTATTGCCGTATAAGAATTATGTCAAGGTTTTTACTTCTCTTTAGAAGTATAATTTTTCAGGCTCTTTTCTTAGACTTTGGTCTCTGCCTCATGTCTTGCTCGCCTTTGTTCTTACAGAGTATTAGTTGTACATTGAGCAGTACTGAATATCACTGAAGTCAGTACTGGGCCAGTTAATTTTTTTCGTTCATGGAAAGGTAGTTTTAGTTTTTCCAATCAAGTGCTCATCCTCTGTGCTGGCACCTGCTTTACAAATGTGTTTGACAATATTGGCAACAAAGAAATAGAGAAATAGCTTGCCCTATAAGGGATTCAGTGGAAGCAGTCTGATGGTCTTGTAAATGACTCCCTTGTGTTAGGGTAATCCTTTTGCTTTACCAGCTCTTACTTGAGCTGTTAGAATAAGATGATTGCCAGCAAATTCAGTTTTACTCACTTCAAAACTATGAAGCATGCTGTGTATTTAGCTTTTAGGTGCAATATATATTTAACCTCAAAATTTCAGTAGTAACATCAAGGTATATTTGGGGAGTTATACTAAGCAAATTTTTAAGTACTTCATTTGATTCTGGACTTTCTTTGAGTGCATATCATTTACTTAGTAGAACTGTTCTTAAAACTAGTGTTTTTTCATGTATGCATATATTATAATATGCAAAGGTGTTTGTAGATACATCTAACATGGGTATTTTATCTCACCAGACATGCAGATCTTAAAATTTTGTATGCAATACTATAAATGAAATCACAAGGGATTTAATCGCCTCTTCACAGGCTAACTGTATATATAGTAGAATTAAAATCTATTTTGTAAATGGAAGTTTGATTGCTCTTCACAGCTGTATACAGTGGAAGCCACTAGAGGGAACCTTCTAACTTCTGCGTTTGCAAAAATAATTTGTAAGTTACAAAAGAAAATTGTAGCATACATACATGTGTGTGTTTGTTGTTTTATTGTAGTGCCTTAACTGAAAAAATTGTATCAGTATTGCCAAAAATGAAGTGTCCTCATCGTTTGGAACCACATCAGATCCAGGGACTGGATTTCATTCATATATTTCCTGTTGTACAGGTAATAGTTCTGTGATGTTTCAGTACCTTGCTGAAAAAAGCTAAAAAAATTTTGCATAAAGAGCTTAACAAAGATATGTAGTATTACTTGGCTCTTTATTTAACTTTGGAATGAATAATTACAGAAAAGTAGTTTAAATGGATGTTTTTAAAGAATTGAGTGACATTACGGATGATAGAATTCTTATGTGTTGTTTGATCCACATTTAAGAAAAACACACACCAAACTCTTTCCATTTTTTGAAGTGGAGTCAAGATTCTGCATTTATGGAATGTCTGCCTAAAAACCCTAAAATTTAAGCTTGTTTCAGAATCTGATAATCCATTTTGCCACACTAGAAAACAGAACAAATATCTTGCAGTCTGTATTTAAGCTTATGGAGTAAGTTATGCAGATAGTCATTCAATCAAAAGGATATGACTAAGGCAGAAGCCAGCTGAGGTTGTTTCTTTGAGATTAATTCATCCTTCATTTGTATCACTCTAAAACTGTATGGGTGGAAAAATAAATTGCTCTGACCTCACTTGAAGTACTGTGTACAGTTCTGTGTCCTCAACATACTTGGAGCTGTTGGAGCAAGTCCAGAGGAGGGCCATGAGGGTGATGGTAATGGGACACCACACGAGTGGTGCCCCTCAGGGATCGGTGTTGGGACCAGTCTTGTTCCACATCTTTGTCAGTGACATGGACAGTGGGATTGAGTGCGCCCTCAGCAAGTTTGCCAATGACACCAAGCTGCGTGGTTCAGTTGATACACTGGAGTGAAGGAATGTCATCCAGAGGGACCTTGACACGCTTGTGAGGTGGGCTGATGCCAACCTTATGAAGTTTAACCATGCCTAGTGCAAGGTCCTACATCTGGGTCAGAGCAATCCCAGGCACAGCTACAGGTTGGGCAGAGAAGAGATTCAGAGCAGCCCTGCAGAGAAGGGCTTGGGGGTGTTGGTCGGTGAGAAAATGAACATGCGTTGGCAGTGTGTGTTTGCAGCCCAGAAAGCCAACCGTATCCTGGGCTGCATCAAAAGGAGCATGACCAGGAGGTCGAAGGAGGTAATCCTGGCCTCTGCTCTCATGAGACCTCATTTGGAGTGTTGTGTACAGTTCTGGTGTTCCAACAGTTCCATATCCTTTTTATGTTGAGGAGAAGTTCAGAGGAGGTCCACGAGGATGATCAGGGGGCTGGAACTCCTCCTGTGTGAAGACAGGCTGAGAAAGTTGGGGCTGTTCAGCCTGAAGAAAAGAAGGCTGCATGGAGACCTCATAGCAGCCGCCCAGTATTTGTAGGGAGCCTACAAGAATGCTGGAGAGGGACTGTTCATTAGGGACTGTAGTGATAGGACAAGGGGTAATGAGTTCAAACTTAAACAGGGGAAGTTTAGGTTACCGTAAGGGTAGTGAAGCACTGGAACAGTGCCGGTGAACAGAATTCACGAAGGAAGTGGTGAATTCTCCATTCCCGGCAGTGTTCAAGACCAGGATGGACAGAGTCTTGGGTGACATGGTTTAGTGTGTGGTGTCCCTGCCCATGGCAGGGGGACTGTGGAACGAGATGATCTTAAGGTCTTTTCCAGCCTTAACTGTTCTATGATTCTGTGATGTGATCCTGTTACTGTGTGTCAGTTGAGCACCATGAACTGAACATATGCATGCTCATAGTTCTCCATTTTTTTTAAGGTTTAAGCTAACATGTGATGTGTTCCAGTTACGTGTGGTATCTTGAGAATCCTTGGTATTTCATGATCATTTTTTTGTTTTACTTCATCAGCACACAGAATTTAACTTTGATAAATAGGGAAAATTAAGACTGTTAAGCAAGCTTCTTTTTCATCAAATATCTCCTTACCTCCTGCCTATGAAAGGATTTAGCAAGAGTTTAATATAAATTCCAGTTCATAAGAAGTGGCAAAATTTCGTGTTGTGTATTTCCTGTAACCTTCTAGTTAAGGGGCTTTGGAGGAAACCCACATTCACTGCACTCCCCACATAAAGTTACATGGTATGTGCTACTGTTATACAGCTTTCAAGCTGTGCTGATGCTGCCTAAGGTGGAAAGTTTGTATCTTGTTAATGTGAGTTTTTACTTCTAAACTTGTAATTTCCTACCAAAGAAAAAAAAAAAAAAATCCAGCCCATGTTAATTTCTTGCCCTGGTCACTTGATGGTAATGAATGGTCATATTTATCAGATACAAGATTTCTTTCACAGGAAGAATAATTCTTCTGTGAAAGTGAGAACATGAAATATTCTCTGACATGCTCGATCAAAAATCCTGATTTGGGATATTTGCCTCTGGAAAGGCAAAACATTAAGTGGTATATCTAATCCAAAGTTGGTGAAGAATTCTTGATGAGCTTATTTTTTTTGTATGTAGAGGATTGTTTTTAGAAACTGTGGCTTTCTGATAGGTCCCTGTGAAGTTCTGTCTGCTTCAGATACTGTTAGTTCCTTATTCATCCCCACCCAGAGAGGCTTTCAAGAAAACTTATTGGTGTCACTAGTATACTGTGTTCTGAAAAAGACCAGAGAAGAGCTATAATAGGCTGACCACACTATGGCATGTAGGATTTATGTATTTGATAATGGCATTTTACTCAATTCCTTGTTAAATTTAAAATTTCACTTACTATCTGTAAATCTCAAATCAGTCCCCAAAGAATCTCTTTCATCTACCTAGCGTTGTGTCCCAAAAGCTCTTGCACTGTGCAAGCTAGACTGGTGAACATGACGGGAGAGGAATTTAGATGAATCCTTCCCTACAGGAAGAAATTAGATTGAGCTGGCTCACTGCCATAGGCTGTAGTAGAACTTTAAAAAACAAACAAACAAAAAAAAAAACCAACCAAAAAAACAGTATATATATGCACACCCTAAGAAAAATTCAGCAGCCAAAAATGGTGCTGTTCTTACTTGTAAATTCTGCTTATATTCCCGGAGAAAAGTATGTACACAAACTTGTGTTGAGATGTGCTTTGTTAATTACTAGTCTGCATTTTCCCTGTCATTGTCATCAGCTTCCCCTCACTTTCCAGGGGCTCATGGTTATAGCAGAGAAGACAGTTGCTGGTTCAAACTTGGATCCTGAGATTGATCTGATCTCTTATGTGACCTGCTGCATGGGCTGTCAACAGCCCACAAGATTTATCTTCTTCAGCACTATTTAAAATGTACTTCAGTCTTTTGTGGCTTTTTGTGTGGTTCTTATAAATGTCAGAAGAAGTCTTTTTTCTTATATGGGCATGGTTATTCTCGAACATTTCATAGGCTTGAAGATACATATTTTCATGGAGGAGCTGTAGTTTTTGAAAACAGTAAGTGATCTGTAATAGAAAAGAAGAATCATAGAAATGCACATAACCTAGCTATATTCACTTCTACCTGGTATACAGCCAAGATTAGTGAGGTGAGATCATGTTCCAGATGGTGTCTTATGCCAGAGTATAATGGACGAGTGATACAAGACAGTTTCGGTGTTGGGTCCTGGCACTGAGAGCCAAGAGCATTTTCTGTTCAACTTCTAATTGCTTCAAATTCCAGTAGAGCTTCAGCCCGTCTCCTCCCACTCAGGCTGATAGAGGTGGGTGCTATGAACAGTTCAGGCTTGCTTTATAGGAGGATGACTGTAACAAAGCCCACAGACTGTATAAAAGCCACCTGGAATATCTGTTGTTTTAAATCATGCTCCCAAGGGCTTCTTTGGAGTAGAGAGGGATGATTGGGATAGGTTGCCCAGAGAGGTTGTGGAGTCTCCTTCCTTAGATATATTCAAGAGCTGTCTGGATACGATTCTGAGCAATGTGCTTTAGGTGACCCTGCTTGAGCAGGGAGGTTGGACTGGATGATCTCCGGTGGTACTTTCCAGCCTCAGGCATTCTGTCACTGTGAACCCCGTATGCATGCAGACACATTTTTGTATGTGTGCTGTAAATTAAATGCTTCATAGAACTGAGAGATTTCTTATTTATTCAGTATGGCTTGCTTAGTAGGAGTACAAGATTAATAGCTTTTAAAGTACAGTAGAGTTTTGAGGTTTTTTTGAAGGTAGAAGAAGACGTATGTTTTGCAGGCTGGTACAACTGAACTCCTGATCTAGTTAGTTGTGAAGTATGCTGGCTATTCCATGGTATAGATGAAAAGAAAAAGCCAGAAAATTAACATTCCTTTCTTTCATGAAATACTATGTATTTTTCTATATTATGTATTACTCTATATTTTCATAATTACATTATTTTGTTATATTAACATTATTAATGTTTAACAAGTAATAATAATATAGCTACTATAACTACTTAGTGTGATGAAATGTACTTTTTAAAAACATACTTTTAGCTTAAGTAGTAGATGTCTTCCGCTAGAATGTAAGTTTTATGCAACTCAGATTTTTGGGAGGGCACTTCAGGGTTGGTTTTTTTTTTGAGGGTATATCTTGTGGGTTTTTCACTTTCTTAAAGATGCAGGCTAAACGGATAATGTTTAAAGTGGCCCACATCCATTTCTGTTCCACAGACACTCTTAATTTTTCTTTTTTGGAATGAATTTATTGAAGATACAAATACTTGGATTACAGTAATCCATTTGGCAAAATTCCAGTGAATTTTGGTTATGCTTGAGAAGATTTCATATGGTTTTGTTTATAAATGAATTTGTCAACTAAGAATTCCTAATAGTTGAAATTCACAATAGAATTTTCTTTCCATACTTACTAGAACAAAAATAGTTAGAATGCAAAAGCAAGTCAGTATATGAGAAGTTACAGTGCAAGCTAAAAAAGAGTAAATCATGCAACAAAATAAGTAATTTTACAATACAATATTTACAAATAACATTTAGAAAAGTGGTTTCTGGGGGTGATACTGAACTTTGCTCTAATGAGCTTATAAGGGAAGGCAGTTTGTTCTTCTTTGGACTATTGAATCCCATTGTGGTGTGAACAGTATGGCTCATTGAAGTTTGTATGGTTTGCTATTGTTCAGCAAGATGAAGGGTATTTAGAGTTTTAAATGTAAAACTGGTTATAGGAAGAAACGTGATTTCTTAACTTATGCTTTATCTGATTGCTCTACTGAGATTTTTAGAACATAGAAGAAGAGCAAATATCAAGTTTATGAAATAGCTAATACTGAAGCACTTTGTCAGATCTCTGAATTACCATGTTTACAAATATATGTTCTTGTTTGTGTGCTTAAAATGTGCCTTTAGCTTTTATCATGCAAAAAAATTAAAACCGATTATGCAGTAGTTTGTTTGCCGCTGTCACTTCCCCTCCTTTCAATTGATACAAACTTTCTTTTTTTCTAGTGGCTGGTAAAACGTGCAATAGAAACAAGGGAAGAAATGGGAGATTATATCCGTTCTTACTCAATATCACAGTTTCAAAAAACTCATAGACTACCCGAGGTAAGATTAAGCCAGTTCTTGTTTCTGTTATGTCAGATGCTTAGGTGGAGTACCAGCTTCACAGCTCTGAAATCAGCCCAATATACCGGATCTGCCTTTGTTATTGTTTTCATAATCAGTCCTAGAGGAATCCATGTACAAATTCAAAATGTTATGAGAGAGAGTTCATAGATACTTGTTAACTTTTGCTTTATAGTTGCGTTAGTTTTTCTGCAATATTTGGTACTTTTCTGTCAGTCTGACATGCCAGGTAGGTTGCTTCTGGAGTGGGTATAGACCTCTGTGCAGTATATACAGCCTAACTGTGTGACTGGAGCTGTGTTGCCTGAAATGTGTTTGAAAACACCTGGCATGCTATGAAGAAGCTGATCAAGCTAAATGAGAATTGATGTGTTGTCAGTGTTCTCCTTGGGTTTTGTTTTAGAGTGTTCAAAGTCAGCTCCTTTCTCCCTGTATCCAAACCCTAAAATTTGTTCTTGAAAACTAGGTTCCTAAAAATCTTCATTCAAAAACTCAATTTGGGGAAAGACAGAGAGGGACATGTTTGGGTTAAAAGAAAATACATTTGTCTCTGTAAAATATAATTGCCAAAGGAGTGATAGGTAGAGTTTTATCTAAAAGTGTAGTGGTAAGAGTAATTTTGCACTGTGTGTGATACCTTAATAACATTCCTTCTAATAGTCAGATGCCCCCTGTTTTGAAATTACATGCTTCAAACAGTGTTGTGATCCTCTCTTCTTACTATTCTGCAGCAATGATGTAAAGTTTCCTTGGTGTAGGAGAATGAGCTTGGATTTGTGCCTTTAGTGCAAAGTCACCAGCTCTGTTCATGCATATCCCAGGGCAATTCCATATTTAAAACCTAGGACCCAAGTTTTGTTTCTAGTTCAGTAACAGCATTAAGGGTAGATGTACCTAGTACTGGGAGAGACAGCTGGATTTTATTAGCTTTGGGTGGTTTAGATAATATTGTTTAGGTATTTTTATTGTTTTTAATGCTTAGAAACTGAAATAATAGTAGGGGAAATTTTTCTTTTCCACATTGTCCAGCCTAAGTTCAGTTCTTCACAGTGTAGAAATTATTTGAGACCCCGGTAGTGGGCTGGCATTGCATTTGTGTTAGGTACTTTGTAAGCAGAGAGCAGAAAGACTGTATTTCTGGATACAGTTTTAAACATCTACCACCCATCTGATGAGGGAAGTAAATAAATTTCTGTTAGAGCATATCACTAACATTTCACCAGATAATTTGGTTAGAAGCTATTTGGCCATTTAGTTTGCTAAACTCATTACGGTATCTGAGATTTAATCTCCGTTCCTGGTATTTTTAATCACCTCCATTAATGTCTTGCAGGATGATGAATTTATGCAAAGAAAAGAGAAGGCTATCAAAGCTGTCACTGATATATTTGTAAGTATTTTAGATTTTTATGATCGAGAAACTAGTGGGTTTAGTGGGTGGTGGTAAATTCTTATTAATGCAGCCAGTCCTGGGTTTCCTCATGAGGAGGTCCCAGTTAAGTTACATGTCAAGCTTCATATTTAAACCAGGTCTCAAATACCAGCGTATCAGAAAGCCTTTTGGGTGTGCACTGTATGAATATATAATCTGTATCAACAGTCTGCAGAGAGAATGTGAAGTTCCATGCTATCGAACAAAAGTCACAAGGTGGCTTATAAGCTGTTAAACCCTCAGCAGACTGTTTGTTCTGAAGTTATCAGCAGTTGGACTGTTTGTCTTTAACCAAATAGCAATGATCTCAATTAAAATGTCTGCATTTCAGCACTTGTCGTTTTTACTCCTTGTAATTATCAGTGGAAATACTGTACTTTGAAAATACTTTCTTCAAGTAGCACATGTTGGTTGAGAAATGTGGTATCACCTCTTGTGATTCCCTGATATGTGGGAAATGTTCTACCTCTTCAGATGCATTTTTTTCTAAATCTTGAGTAAACGTTTTGTATTTTTTTTGGAAGCTTGTTCATGAACACTGCAAGGAGTAACATTTAAAATACATAGACTGTATCACTGAGTTCAGATGCGTAGCTAGCACTTGATAAATTTTCAGGCCATCATTTCAGAAGGTATGAGAAATCTTGGTATGTTTTGAGTGGGATACTTCCAAGGCTGTTCAGTAGATAGGAAACCCCACTCTTCTGAGAAAATCAATGCTACCTGAGCCAGCAGTGTGCCCTTGTACATGAGAAAGTCAATGGTACCCTGGGCTGCATTAGGAAGCGCATTGCCAACAGGTCAAGTGAGGTAATCCTCCCTCTCTACTCAGCCCTGGTGAGGCCTCATCTGGAGTATTGCATCTAGTTCTGGGCTCCCCAGTATAGCAGAGATAAGGAGCTCCTGGAGCAAGTCCAATGAAGAGCTACTAGAATGATTAAGGGTCTGGAGCATCTTTCATATGACGAAAGGCTGAGGAAGCTGGGCCTGTTCAGCCCAGAGAAGAGAAGGCTCAGGGTGTACAGATACTTACACACTTACAATGTGTGTAAGTATCCTAAGGGAAGGTGTCAAGAGGATGAGGCCAAACTCTTCCTGGTGGTGCCAGACAACAGGACAAGAGGCAGCGAGTATAAAATGAAATGTGAGGTTCCATTTGAACTGTGAGGGTGATTGAGTGTTGGAATAGGTTGCCCAGAAAGGTTGTGGGGTCTACTTCCCTAGAGATACCCAAGAGCTGTCTGGACACGATCCTGAGCAATGTGCTCTAGGTGACATGGCTTGAGCAGGGAGGTTGGACTAGATGACCTCTGGTGGTCCTTTCCAGCTTCAACTATTGTGTGGTTCTGTAACTTCAGGTAGCTCTGGCTAGACACCCTGAACTCTTCATCCATGGAATAGGTGTTAAGTGCCAGTATAAGAAGCTGTATGGTAGCTTACATAACAGACCAGACAAGTCATCTCACTCTTTTGTCGTGTTTTGGATGTAGTTGGTTTTCCATATTAATGACGTGAGTGCTGTTGAGCCTAGTATGTGGTTGAATTACAGTGTATGTTTATACAAAAAAACGTTGCTATGAAAGTCTCCAGGTGATGACCAATGCAAATCCCTTGTTAATCTATTTGTGTAATTACTCTTGCTTTAAAATTTTCAATTACAGTCTCTGATTGTTGTTCCCCATGGTTTGGTTGGGGTTTTTGTAACTATTAGCAGATATATAGTGAGTCTTCTGCTCCAGCCGGCAATACGTGTCTTTCTAGTGAGATCTGTTTTCCATTTTACAAGTTAGCTCCCCTTGTGAATGGTTATTATTGTTTTGTTTGTGCACCTTTATAACCCTTTAAATTGAGAGAGAATGCAAATCCATGTAAGAAAGCAAATTCCAAATGTGTGTTGGATCAATTAGCACTTGAAATTCATTAAGCATCTGCTTATTTTCAACCTTCAGAATAATTGTCCTAATTTTCGAAGTGATTAAAATGTGTCCATTTTCTACCTTCATTGTCTTTAGCTAGCACTAAGGATTCTGTGTCCAAGTGACTGATACCAACGTTGTCACTGAAGAGACAAAGTAATAACAATGCTGTTATGAGATGTATGTACCTAGAATTTTTGGTGTAATTTAAAAAAATACAGAAGAGACTTGATTAACAGTGATGAAGGGATCGCTTTGATTGCTGAGGAACAGAGGTGGTTTCAAGGCTTTGTTTTAATGTTTTAATAATTAAGGGATTTAAGTTAATTCTGCTTTATTAATGCATTTATTTGTGAGAACTTGTATGAAAAGAAAATGCAATGTACTTTCAGTGTGCAGTTACTTAGTAAACGTCGGGTCCATTCAAATGGCTTGTCTAAAGTCCCATGGTGCTTTGTGGGGTTTCCTTTATCTATCTTTCTGCATGTTTTCTGGAATTGCTTTTTAGTGCTTGAAGAGAATGACACAGCAACAATGAAGCAGTTACATGTATGCCAAATCGTGTGTTTCTTTGCTGGTTGAAGCTAGTGAATTGATTTTCACTTACCCGTTATATTAGGGCTGTTACTTTAAAATTTATAGGTCATGGTCCTTGAGTGGATATGCATGTGTCTACTTCTGCAGCTAAGGGAATAGTTCCATTTTCAGGTTCCAATAATGAAACAGATAATGGAAAGCGAGGAAAACAAGATACAATCTTAAAAGTTTGATACTATTTTGTACCACTTGGCTACCCTGTCTAAATAACTCTGAATAGCTCTCCTGCCTTTGAACATAATGGCTGCTTTCCTGAGTTTTGATCCATCTTCAGGGTTGATAAAGGTGTATTCTGTCTTTTCCTTTGAATCACAGATCTGTCGTTTTTAGGTGCATCTTCATGGTAGATGAAGTTTTGTCATTTGTTGTTTTGACATCATTACTCAGGATATTGCTAGACAAACACCTCTTTCTTAAACATGAGCTCTGTCAGAATTATATCTGTTATTGTTATAACTCCAGCTGGCACCTGATCTTGTTAATGGTAGATTAGTTAATGAGATCTCTTAAGGCATTAAGGCATGAGTGCAGTCTAGGAGAACATACAAAGTGAATTTTCAGGAGAGAAGGTGCAAAGCTTTCCAATCTATCCATAGGAACTGGAAGAAGGTGGCAGCTATTAGATGAAGGCTCTCTTGCAGGTCACTTTTATATTATTATGCATTGGAATCGAAAGAGAAATCCACTTTCCTAAAAGAGGACCACCAAGTTTGAAAGATTACTCTTTTGCCTGAATTCATTATTGTAACTGATCTAAGGGCCTGTTCTTTTCTCCTCAAGGGGACAATACAGTGAGATTTATGGTCATGGTCAGGCTGAAAGGTCAGACAAGGGATTATTAAATATTAGTAATGGTTATTGGAAAAGGAACTATAGCTGCTGAAAGGTGACAGACTAGTGGATTATGATTATTTTGCAGTGGTCTTGTTCAACTACTCAATTATCTGATGCCAAGACTAATGTTTATGGTATGATGTCTACACTTTGTATAGCACAGATAAAATATAGAATGCCATCATAAAAGCTATAATTACTTTCTTAACTTACATTGCTTTTCTGTAGGTGTGAAAGTACATTAAGTGTGAGATTCTTGATCATAAAAAGTTTTTTCGTTCGACAGTCAAAAATGTAGCAAGATTTAATACCTGGAAACAAAGATAACAGAAATTGAGACCAGAAATAAAGTAAAAATTGCAAAAGCTAACTGACAAATTCAGGAGACACTTGCCAAGGAATACTATCTATTTTCACTTACTACTTTGGGATTACATGCCTTTGAAAAGATTGAAAGCTATTTTGGCAATGTTATGGTGTAGGAATTGCTTGTTGAAAATAATAGTTTGTGTTTGTACAAAAAGTCAGTTCAAGCAAAAAATCTTTTTTCTTTTCTTTTAGAATCTTCACAGTTTCTTGCATTGAACCTTTTGTGCCATGTGAATATAATTTTCTGAATTTAAATGTATATGTGGAAAGACCAAAATTTGATTTCAATTTTGGCTTTTGTAATGTATTTCTCCTAAGCATTCTGGCCCTCAAAGGGTTCATATATTTAAATTCATGTATTTAAAATAGATGAATTTAAAAATATATGTAATATAAATTTGAAAATATATAGAATCATAGAATAGTTAGGGTTGGAAAGGACCTTAAGATCATCTCGTTCCACAACCCCCCTGCCATGGGCAGGGACACCCCACACTAAATCATGTCACCCAAGGCCTCATCCAACCTGGGCTTGAACACCGCCAAGGATGGAGCATTCACAACCTCCCTGGGCAACCCATTCCAGTGCCTCACCACCCTCTCAGTAAAGAATTTCTTCCTTATATCCAATCTAAACTTCCCCTGTTTAAGTTTGAACCCACTACCCCTTGTTCTGTCACTACAGTCCCTGATGAATTGTCCCTCCCCAGCATCCTTGTAGGCCCCCTTCAGATACTGCAAGGCTGCTCTGAGGTCTCCATGCAGCCTTCTCTTCTCCAGGCTGAACAGCCCCAACTTTCTCAGCCTGTCTTCATACGGGAGGTGCTCCAGTCCCTGATCATCCTCGTGGCCCTCCTCTGGACTTGTTCCAAGAGTTCCATGTCCTTTTTATGTTGAGGATACCAGAACTGCACACAATACTCCAAGTGAGGTCTCGAGAGAGCAGAGTAGAGGGGCAGGATCACCTCCTTGGACCTGCTGGTTACGCTCCTTTTGATGCAGCCCAGGATACGGTTGGCTTTCTGGGCTGCGAGCGCACACTGAAGCCAGCTCACGTTCATTTTTTCATCGACCAACACCCCCAAGTCGTTCTCTGCAGGGCTGCTCTGAATTTCTTCTCTGCCCAACCTGTAGCTGTGCCTGGGATTGCTCCAACCCAGGTGTAGGACATTGCACTTGGCATGGTTAAACTTCATAAGGTTGGCATCGCCCACTTCACAAGCGTGTCGAGGTCCCTCTGGATGGCATCCCTTCTCTCCGGCGTATCAACCAAACCACACAGCTTGGTGTCATCAGCAAACTTGCTGAGGGCACACTCAATCCCACTGTCCATGTCACCGACAAAGATGTTGAACAAGACCAGTCCCAACACCGCTCCCTGAGGGACACCAGTCGTTACCGGTCTCCAGCTGGACATTGAGCCATTGACCACAACTCTTTGCGTGCGGCCATCCAGCCAGTTCTTTATCCACCGAGGGGTCCACCCATCAAATTGATGTCTCTCCAATTTAGAGACAAGGATGTCATGTGGGACAGTGTCAAACACTTTGCACAAGTCCAGATATATGATGTCAACTGCTCTGCCCCTGTCCATCAGTTTCGTAGCCCCATCATAGAAGGCCACCAGATTGCTCAGGCAGGATTTCCCCTTAGTGAAGCCATGCTGGCTGTCACCAACCTTGTTTTTCATGTGCCTTGGCATGCCTTCCAGGAGAATCTGCTCCAAGATTTTGGCAGGCACAGAGGTGAGACTGACTGGTCTGTAATTCCCCGGGTCATCCATTTTCCCCTTCTTGAAAATGGGAGTTATATTTCCCTTCTTCCAGTCGTTGGGAACTTCACCTGACTGCCAAGATTTTTCAAATATGATGGCCAGTGGCTTAGCAACTTCATTCGCCAGCTCCTTCAGGACCCGCGGATGGATTTCGTCAGGTCCCATGGACTTGTGTACGTTTAGTTTTTTAAGATCGTCTCAAACCAGATCCTCTCCTACAGTGGGCCTAGGGTCTTCATTCTCACAGTTCCTGCGTTCACCTTCCAAAACTTGGGTGGTGCGGTCAGAGACTTTGTCAGTGAAGACCGAGGCAAAGAAGTCATTAAGAACCTCAGCTTTCTCCAAATCCTGGGTAGCCAGTTCTCCCAATATCTTCCGAAGGGGGCCTACATTGTCCCTAGTCTGTCTTTTACTCACTACGTACCTATAGAATCCCTTCCTGTTATCCTTAACATCCCTAGCCAAGTTCAATTCTAACTGGGCCTTAGCCTTCCTCACCTGATCCCTAGCTTCCCGGACAGGATCCCTGTATTCTTCCCAGGCCACCTGTCCCTGCTTCCATCTTCTATAAGCCTCTTTTTTCCTTTGAATTTTCCTGAGCAGCTCCTTATCCATCCAAGGAGGTCTCCTGGCCCTCTTGCTGCCCTTCCTTCTAGTTGGGATGCAACACTCCTGAGCTTGGAGCAGGTGATCCTTGAATAACAACCAAGAATACGTAAGCATATTTTAAATTCATCTATTTAAAATTCATATATTTAAAATCTATGAATGTGGAACAGACCAGAAGAGAGTGTCATGTTCCTTTTTGATGCTGATTATTTGATGGTGATGATGAAGGTTTCCTCTGCTGTGACAAGGGCTAGGATTTCATTTTAGGAAAAGGAGAAGAGAAAATGTAATTTAGTTGATCAAGGGGAATACTTTTAAAAAATATGAACTGGAGTAAAAAAAAATCTTTGAGGTCACAGGTTCTTGTTTAGATTTTTTTCAATATCTGCACTAGCAGGAAAGCACTAAATACTAGACTTCAGTCAACCTCAAGATCTTTATTCCAGCAACAGAAATGTTGTCTTACAGACTCACTGCACCCTAATCTTTCACCAAACAAGCAGCAAAAATAATTCCAGTCAAAGTAAATGTTATCTTGGTTCCAAGTTCTAATCTGCGAAAGCTCTCATGAGAGAGAAAGGATTGCTGATTATTTTTTCTTTAGCTTTGGGTTTTTTGTGCCTTAGTTAGAATAATTTCTCTAATGTTGTTACATAGATCTTTTATAGTGCCACAGTTGATCTATATGGAAGGAGGTAATAAAAAGGTGCTTTAATATAGGCTGTATTTACAGTGCTGTAACAGTTGTATCTGTGTTAACAGTCAGAATAATGGCGTTTTTGTTTCTATTTTTTTTTTAAATTAGAAGTAGCTCTATCAGCACAAAATAATGCTCATGAATCCTTTTTATATTTGATGGACTGTTGTCCAGCTATAGGGTCACTTTGGGATGCCATGATATCAAATTATTTTAATACCAAATGTCTTAAGATATTTTGTTCTTATATTGCAATTAAATCTGGTTTAATTCCATCGTAACTTGTGATCATTGAGTAAGTAATAATTGCATTTAGTTATCTAATCAGAGATTACAAATCAGTATTAGCCTGTAAAGGAGGTAGCATTTCTAGACACTGGCATTATCAGCTAAATCATAGATATTGAATAGATATTGATTATATGATTTTTCACTTTTTTTTCAAACATGGTGGAGATGGTTGAAGAAATCATGTTTGTTGCTAAATACCAATTTGTAATTTTTTAAAACCTGGAAAGACATGTCCTGTAGCAGATTGTTTAGAAGTAAATTCAATGAGATTTTATCATATCATTCCAAAAAGAGAAAGATGTTTATTTGGGTAAGTATATGGAGCTGGAAAGCCAGCAGTGGTATATATGTCACTCTAGGTAACAATTCATTTATTTCAGAAAAGCCTTTTACCAGCTCTGAATTCATTCACTGTCTTTCAGGAGGTTTACAGACCCCAGAGAAAATATAAACGTCAGAAGGGAGCTGAAGAACTGCTAGATGAAGAATCAAAGGTTCATGCTACGCTGCTTGAATATGGCAGGTGAAAGGCTTCATTTAATTGTCTGTGGGGTTTGTATTGTCTGTATTTAGAAGCATTCTGTATAAAATTTGCATTGTGGTTTTGGGGTTGGTTGGCTTGGGTTTTTTCCCTACTTGAGAATCAAACTGTTTCAGACTTACTTCTCTTTGGTTTCAGATTTTGTTTGCTTACCTTTATAAATTCTCTGGGGACTGGACAGTCCTCATATGTGCACTATTTAATAGTGGGAGCCCAAGTTCTGATTTTATGCTTAGGTTTTTTTATTTAACATACTTGTTCTTTGCTTCATAAAAATATCTTAAATTCATGATGCTTCTAGGTGGCATCTGTCAATCAGTGTTGCCTCTTTGTAAGCAATCCCAGAAAGTGGGGAAAAAAATCAAATGAGTCTTGCTATTTTCTAATGCTAGTAGAGTTAGGCTTGATTTACCTCATCCATTTTAGAGTCAGATTCCTTCCTCCCCAGTGAAAATGGAATTTGTAATTTGGTAATGGTGTCAGGGATTATTCTACTTGGCATGTGGATTTCTTTCCTGGCTTCAGCAGAAAACATGCCTACTGAAATATCTAGATTTAGATCAGGTCATTGCTGCCTCGTAAGTGCTCACTATAGGAATCCAAAGAGCTGGTATGGAAAAACAAAGTCCTGGTGTATTCCCAGTCTGTTTATTTATAGTTCTTGTACTGTTTCAGTGTCATTATTCCATATTGGTGTTAACAGACATCTCCCAACAAAAAATGTATAAATCAGTTTATGACCTTTAAGGGAATTCATGTGTTTGATTTTTCTAGAGTAATTTTAGGTTTGGTTTGTTTTAGGGTTTTTGAGGTTTTTGTTTTGTTTTTTGTTTTTTTTTTTTAAAGGCAAAACTTGAAATCACTATGTAGCTTGAAAATATAAATAAATGAAAGATGGTTTTTTGTAGATTCTTACAATTGTTTTAGCATTAGGTACTGTGGAACAGTTGAGACCCAAGTAAAACTGGTTTTGCTGGGAAAAAAGATAAGTCTTTAGTATAAAAAACAATGAAAATGGATGATGGAGAGTTGAAGCACAGAGGAAATAAGAACAGAAAAGTAGAAGGCATTGAAAATACAAAGGAACAACTCTTCTGTTGTATAGTGTGCAGCAGTACGCACACATGAGAAGTCGCTTGGGATTAGTGAGATGATCAAGAAATTGTGAGCTTTGGGGAAGGAAAATACCTCTTTGAGTCAGTATTTGTGGAGGTGACCTTGACGGTATATCAGAGCCCTAGCAGAAAAACAAAGGGAGAAGAGGAGAAGAGAAGGCTGTGTGGAGACCTCATAGCAGCCTTCCAGTATCTGAAGGGGGCCTACAAGGATGCTGGGGATGGACTGTTCATCAGGGACTGTAGTGACAGGACAAGGGGTAGTGGGTTAAAACTTAAACAGGGGAAGTTTAGATTGGATATAAGGAAGAAATTCTTTACTGAGAGGGTGGTGAGGCACTGGAATGGGTTGCCCAGGGAGGTTGTGAATGCTCCATCCTTGGCGGTGTTCAAGGCCAGGTTGGATGAGGCCTTGGGTGGCATGGTTTAGTGTGAGGTGTCCCTGCCCATGGCAGGGGGGTTCAACTAGATGATCTTAAGGTCCTTTCCAGCCCTAACTATTCTATGATTCTATGATTCTGTGTTGGAAGGACATTTATTTAAATTCGTGATAGAAAGGACAGGACTTACTGAAAGACCATACAATTACCTATTTGATATGAAGAGCTTAACATTAATTGAATGAAAGTGGAAGAAAATAATGGCTGGATTTAAATGTGTTCTGGTATTGATTTCTTAATGAATTCTCAAAGCATAAAACTTGTGATCAGAAAACTATTTTTTGTATGGTGCAAAAATAAAGAACATCTAAGAAGACCACAGTAGTGAAATACACAAATATCTGCTTCACGTGTTTTGGTAGAGAAGGAGACTCTTAGGGAAGGTGATAGTATGTCTACTGTGAACCTAGTAATAAATTGTCAAGAGTACAATGACTCCAAGATTACTCTCAGAAATCTGTGGGGGCAGTGGGGATTACTTTCCACTTTTCAACACTGTTAGGGAAACAAGAATGCTGCTGAAAAAGGCAAATCCTAAATGTTTGTTAGATTTAGGAATAGAGTTGAAAATTTTTAAAATTAAAATGGCTGAAGTGAGCCTTTCATTGTCTTATTGCATGTAGACTGCAGTCACAGAAAATCATGAGGAGAGGATTTTTTTTTTTCTCCAAACTGCCTCTTGGTTATCATCCAAATGGCTCCTGCTTCTGCAGTGGTTAAGGAATTGGACAAACAAGAGTGACAGCTGTAGCTGTAAGTTAATCAGGAACATCACTTTTCACATCTGTGTTGATGGTGGCTTTAGTGCTTCATAATACCAAAGATGATCGCTCGTATCTAAAATTTTTCTACCTGTCTTTTTCTTTAAGGTAATATTTCCAAAATAACAACGTAGCTCAAATGATAATTTTATACTCTCCCTCAAAAAAAACCACAACCAGATGTAAAGAAGTCTATTTGAGTATGTATTTAAAGCTCTGAATGCCATGCTTCAGAAAGAAATTGTGAATTCATCAAAGCACACAAGCATGAATGTTTTTTGAGGAGTAGAGATTGTATTGACAATTTCCTGAGGCCTTTCGAGTATTCAGTTGTATATATCTAATAATAGCTCAGGAATAACTTCCAAATGGAAAGAGAGCATTGTTTTTTCCTTTCATGAGCATTATAAGACAACATGAAATGTCTAGATTTGGAAATCATAATGGAAAGAGTAGATGGAGCTAAAATTATTCTTCAAATATGCTGCAGTACCTGCTTATTTAGTTTATTTGAAGCATTCCAAGACTAACCTGAATTTGGCTGTTGATGCATTTCTTATGTTGAAAATTGATAGAACAATGCATTGTAAAAAACGATGTCTTTCATTTCGTTATTGTTCTTTTAGGAGATATGGATTTAGCAGACAAGCAGGAAAAACGGAACAGGTAAAAAATACACTATTTTTAAATACTGAAATTGTGGGAAGAATTGCATTGGTTTTGCTGAAGTGTTGGGTACTGTAAGATCTTAAAGTAATACAACAACAACCAGCTGCAGCTTCTATTATTACCATCTCTTAAAAATGGTAAACTGGAACTAAAAATCTACATGCCATGAAAGATGCAATTTACCTTCCTTTTTGAAATGGTTTCTTTCATTTGTAATTAAACATTGCATTTTGCAAACTTTTTTTTTTTCTTAGAAGGAAGGGAGTTTAGGTGTTTTGTTTGGTTTTTAATGTGAGGTAATGACCATATCCTGTGTGTTTAATGAATAACTTTTAACTAAAGGTTCCATGATGTGATCCTTAAGAGGTTTTCCTTTTTTTTTTTTTTTTTTTTTTTTTTTTTTTTTTTTTTTCAAAGAACCATTCAGCTTGGTAAGAAATTTTGTAGGCATTTATTACATAACATGTTATTTAATGTGATAAGAGAAATGTGATAGCATACCATAAATAAATCGTAGTGCCTCTTGAAAAGCAGCTTCCTTGCTGTGCTTTTGATGCTTATGGAATCATAAAATGTCCTTGTCAGAGTATTTCCGGTTTTATTGTTTCAGTGCAGATATTACTTTAGCTACAAATTTTTATTACAGACAGAGATAGTGAAGAAATGCAGTGTGTTGTGGACCCAGCAGTACATTGAGTATATTTACATTGCACTTCTTTGTTATCTCAATAGTCCACAGACAAATCTAGCATTTAAATTTTAGCAATTGAGATGTTCTTCCAATCTAGGCATACCTTTTTCTCCTCAAAGTAGTTGCCAGACTGCAGTCATATAGAGTTAATAGAGTTAGATTTTTTATAGAGTTAATTTTTTTTTCTTCAAAAGCATTACTGACTTTGAAATATTGTGTATTAGATGGTCATCATGCTTGCTGTGTAAATTAAATCTCCTTTAAGGCAGAAGTGGAAGATTATTCAGGTTGGTGGTGCACTAGAGTGACCTAGAAATTTGTATGTAGTCACTTCTTATTAGTCTTCTCACTGAACTAGGCAGTTTAACACTTGATGTTGTATGTTTGTGATATTGTTAGAAAATACGTTTTGTGAAAAATACCTAACCGCTTTCTCCTATATTTTGGGGTAGGTAGTTGTCATGTGAGGTTGGTTGCTCTCAGAAGACTGTGTAATAGAGGATCATTGCCCCAGATGTGCCCAGATTAAGGTAGACACCCAGCTTGAACAGCTGGAATTCTTGTGAAATCAGGAAGGGTTACATTTCAGTTAGCATGAATTGGAGTGTGAGGATGTTCCAGCTGAAATATATTCATAAAAACAGAACAGCTATGTTGCAAATTTCTCCTTGCTGTCCTCCTTAATACTTTAGAATACTGCAACTAGATATAATATTTTCTTAATTCTTCTTTAAAAGGCTGAAGATAAAAAAATTGCAGTACCTCCAGGGCTTGCAGCAGCAGGAAAAGCTGAGCCTTGTGATGAAGATGACCTTCAAGCTGCTGAAGAGGTGTGCCACATAGATAGTAGGCATTGATGTTACTAATGGGGAGGGGAGGGCATCAGCTATCACTGCACAGTCCTTCTCTGGAAGAGGGAAAATCTCTTAAGCTTTGCTGAAGTGAGAATTTTGACCCACAGGAGAATATGGAACCTGAAATTGATGCACAACATTAAATGTTTGTTGGTGTTTAATACCAAAAACAATGCTTATGCATTGGAATCTGAGTGGTTTTAAAAGGCCAGGTTTTAGTTGACAGGGGGAGCTGAATAGTCTGAACCTTTATTACTATAAGGAATTTTCCTTAAATTTGGTAACTTCAGCCACCTCTTCTTTAACTTTCATAGACTTACTCTGCTATTACATGCAATAATATATGCATATTATATGATACTAATTGTATATATGTGTCCTTGTCACTAAGCAGAAGTTAAATGACAAAAGATAAATTACGACATGTAATCCCTCATATTTTGCCCTAGCTTCGCATTAAAACTCTGATGACTGGAATGGCTGCAATGGCAACAGAAGAGGTAAACAGCACTTAAAACTGATAAAGCTTTGTTTACATTATGGTTGATTATGCCAATTATTCCTAAAATTGGGTTAATTATGAGTCTGAAATCTTGGAATGACAGTGTTTAAATTATCATGAAGGGAGTGCATGAAAAGATGGTTGAATTGAGATGATAGTAATTTTTATGAGGCTGGTGACTTAATCTTTTGCCTTGAAATACTGAAAGCGATATAAATAAGTGCCTCTTTAAAATGGTTTCTGCAAGGAGAATTTCAGGGGAAAGACATTGCTTTGCAGCTACCCAAGATGCAGTGTGGTCTTACTTTATTTATCTTGTGAAGATAACCACAGAAGCAATCATTTTACTGGGAAGAGTGAAGGAAAGTTGTTTTCATTTCCAGGTGTTTTTCAGAGCAACTGATAAAGATTTACAAACACCACCATTAGTCTAAAACACTGAAAATACTGTATTCGTGTCTTCCTTTCTTAACTGGTTGTAGTTAATGATATAATGGGACCTGAGTGGGAGGACTGGGAAGAAATTCAGTTGTGCAACATTGTTTCTGTTTATGCTGAAGTCACAGAAGCAAAGGTAGTAATTAGTCTAGTCTCAAAGTTGATGACATGCTTTCTACTGAAATCCACTGTAGAATTCAGTTTTACTTGAATATTGTTCTTGTACATGCATCCAGTTTGAAAGGTGCATTTTTTCACACATCTGTATTATCATAGTTTGGCTCCAAATGTGGTCTAATACTGAGTTTTATTACTGCACATGAAAAATTCAGTGTACAGAGTAGAATTAGGTAGGTTTTTGAAAATCTGAATTCAAGTTTGCTAGAAGGTTGTAAATGGGAAATTTCCATCAGTGGAGTTTTTTGGGGGTGGAATGTTTCACGGTCTTATGGCTAGAGATTATTACCCAGTGTGAAGGTTTTGCACATTTTTGTTAAAATTGGAGCTTGGGGAAATTGCCATGTAAAAAGCACAAGCAGCTGCAAAATTCCAAATGTTTTCTTGACACGACTGCAGGGCAAATTGACAGCAAGCACAGTTGGCCAGATTGTTGGACTCCAATCAGATGAGATCAAGCAAATAGTGTCAGAATATGCTGAAAAGGTAAGTGCGTTACCTGATTGTGTTTGGTTTACCAAGTTGTGTTTGATAGCTTGTTAATTTAGGCCTTAAGTTTTGAACTTAATTTCCGTGGTTTTTTTGAAACAGCACTGTTTCATATATGCTGTAGATAGCACAGTCAGGATTCAGGAAAGTATTTCAATGAGATTTAAACATTCACAAGCTTTTAGTGTGTTAGCACCTGTTCCTGGATTGTGTTCAATTTTAAGCACCTGATTGAATGTTTTAATGAGTAAAGAAGGGCCTGGGTTGATACCTGTTCAAATAAGAGACCTACACTCTTAATGCATTTTAAAGTGTTCAGTGTTAAGCATAGAAGTTCTGTAGGCCTGCTCAGAGAAAAATCTAGGCCTCCTCCGCTCAGATTTTCAAACTCTGGGCTCTTACTTGTGCTGGGCTCCAATTCTCTGTCATGCCCTGGGTCTCTAGTTCTGAATTTAGTATTAAAAACAGAGCTTTGTTGCTTTTAGAATCCAAGCCTATTAGCTCCATTTATTGTGTTCCACTGTGGGGTTTTTTTTTTTCACAGTAATGTGAAAAGAAAATCTTTCTCTTCAAGCAATTAATACATACAATACATCACTGCCAGATATGAGTTATAGATCGCCCTTACTTGTCCAATAGTCTTCTCATATTTCTTTCTTTTTGTTGACACATGAGGTATGGAGCTTTCCCATTTGGGAGATAAACCCTATAACTCAACATAGTCTATCGCAGATTCTTGGTCTTTCTTTATTAAAAGGGATTGGAAGAACAGAAGCCCAAGGGTCATATTTCAATGTTACATTTCTTCTGTTCTGAGAGAAAGCAGCAGGACCTTGACTATTATAGTAGAAGAATGATTAATACTCTGGAAAACAAGAACTGATTCACGTCAAACCAAAAATATATTGCTTTTCAGATCTATTAGATGTGGCCAACAAAAAAAATTCTGTGTGCATGCAGATAACTGGAAAAAAAAAGAGTTAAGGATGTTATCAGCTTATTAAAGCATCAGCAGTGTTTGGATATGTAGAGTTCCAATAGTTTTAATCCCTTGTAACTATGCATATTCTGAAGAACACAGCAGTGCTTATTTGTCTACCAGAGTCTTTATAATTCCCCAGTGAAGATAGCTGGCAAAGAAAATTCTAGATCTGATATTGCCATGTGCCAAGACCTTCCTTACAAGGTGGCACCTTTGCAGAAGGTCAGTGCATACAGTTTTCTGCATTTGTCTTTTCTTTCTGCTGCTATGTTAACTTGCTGGGTAAACTGAGAGGAAGATTTTGGTTGTACCTCACTTCCTGAAAATACTGGCAGAAAATTAACATGGCTTTTATCTGTCTATTCATCACCAGCTTTCTAAGGCCAGTTATTCAAAGTAGTTTTGATTTTACTGTTTTAGAAAATTTACAAGTATAGTCATATATAACAGGTGATTTTGCTAGGAGCAGAATAGGAGGAAAAGTAAAATGAGGGAATGCTAAAACTGAAGAAGTGCTGTCTCAAAATTAGCCCCTTCAGAAATGCCTGAAGGAGGATCTCCTCTTCAACAGTTTAAAATGTAGTTTGTGAGTTGCTTCTATCTTAGGAAGTTGACTCAGAATATTTTTGGGCTTCTAGAATCCTACACTGGAGAATACTGTGCACCCTACAGAGCCGGTTGAAGTAGCATACAATAATCATTTCAATCATTTAATATGTTTAGGGGTTGTCTTTCAAGGAAAATACTAAATTGGATATTTTTGTATTTTTTTAGTTTGAGGAAACCCTCAATGATAAAGTGAGATGCAGAGAGTTCCTGAGCCTCTAGAAAGGGGCAAGGAAAGGTGTCAGCAAATTACATTGAAATGACTGGAATGATTTACGTGGAACTTTACTGAAAACAGATATGAGCTGTTCCAAGGCTGGGGACTGCTTTTTTCCCAGTGGGATTCAGACAATGGACTTCCAATTGAGGCAGTTATGAGGGAGTTAGAGACAGATCTAAACCTGTGAAATCTGCTAGTAGGAGATGGTTAGAATCATAGAATAGTTAGGGTTGGAAAGGACCTTAAGATCATCTAGTTGAACCCCCCTGCCATGAGCAGGGACACCTCACACTAAACCATGCCACCCAAGGCCTCATCCAACCTGGCCTTGAACACCGCCAAGGATGGAGCATTCACAACCTCCCTGGGCAACCCATTCCAGTGCCTCACCACCCTCTCAGTAAAGAATTTCTTCCTTATATCCAATCTAAACTTCCCCTGTTTAAGTTTGAACCCGTTACCCCTTGTCCTATCACTACAGTCCCTGATGAATATAGTCCCTCCCCAGCATCCTTGTAGGCCCCCTTCAGATACTGCAAGGCTGCTCTGAGGTCTCCATGCAGCCTTCTCTTCTCCAGGCTGAACAGCCCCAACTTTCTCAGCCTGTCTTCATACGGGAGGTGCTCCAGTCCCCTGATCATCCTCGTGGCCCTCCTCTGGACTTGTTCCAACAGTTCCATGTCCTTTTTATGTTGAGGATACCAGAACTGCACACAATACTCCAAGTGAGGTCTCGAGAGAGCAGAGTAGAGGGGCAGGATCACCTCCTTGGACCTGCTGGTCATGCTCCTTTTGATGCAGCCCAGGATACGGTTGGCTTTCTAGGCTGCGAGCACATGGTTGAATATGAAGAGATAAACAAAATTATTTACTGCTACAAAGTTTGTGTTTTTGTACAGAGACTCTTTCATTGGTTTTCAGTTGTATTTTGTTTTTAAGAATGGGAAGTTCTGTAATGATTGAATTCTCTTTAATTATATGAAAGTTTATAGCACTAATGTGTGTGAGAGAATCTCATTACAAAGAATAACATTAATTGCATATATTTCCTTCCTCCTTCCCATTTAAAACTTTTACATGTGAACAGTGGGAGGCAGGATTTTTAAGTCTAGAATTAGCCATTTATTTTAGATGGCAGTTTTTGAGCTGACATAGATAAGTGATCTTCATGCATAATTAATGTGGTGTTTTAACTTAAACAATAATATCCTCATTTCCCATGACAGAATTTGTCTTGTTTATTTGAATGGGCTATATCTTTTTAGGGCAACTGAGCAGTTGCAGGGAATGCAGAAGAATGCAGAAGCGAGCCTATACCTGTTGGTGGTGGGGATAGTGTGTGCTAACAAAGTTGAAGGATGTATTTATGTATCCCTTTTTGTCACATGTAATTTAAGTTCTTAGTTTGAGTTAGAGTGTCAAATTAATCATCTTAAACAGTCATACATTAGTGCTCAGCTACAGCTTTCCTACATTATGTTCAAAAGGCAACCGTTGTTTCAGTCTAGTAAAAGACCACGTAACAACAGTGTTGTCAAAAGCAAAGCAGCTTCTATAATTTGTGTTTTCTTCCTTCTCTGCTGAAAGATGCATTTTCCTCCACAAATTGGAACCCAATTTCTCAGTAACTTTAAAGCTGTAGTGTTGCTGCAGAGCAGATCCTTAGCCCACTTTGACTGCATGAGACTTAACCCTAACTTTTTCATTTGCAGACCATAAGGATTTTTTTTTTTTTGCAGAAACCTCTGTATTACAGTGATGGTTATTTCCCATTTTCAAGTAAACTGTAACAGTCCAGTTCTTAAGACATGACCTTTTCTTTATACCTAACCTGTACTGTATGGATTTTAACTGTTTTTGCAAGATCACTCTTGGGCTGATTTAGCTGATGTTTCTTTCTCTTGCATTTCCAGTTTTCTTGATTTGCATGGTATGCATATGAGATAGGCAAAATGTATGGTGAGCAGGATGGGGTCTTAGATTGCATGACATGATGAGAGAATGTGATTTGACTAAATAATGAGAGGAGTAAGTACATCTGAGTGTTTATTTGTTGAATAGTTCAGTGTTAACAGGTGCTGCTGAAAGGCATTTTTCCTTTCCTAACATATGCGAAGGAAGTTTGTGAATTGGCTGGGTTAAGATGTCAGAATTGGTCTTTTCTTTCTGTGGATGTAAAAGTATAACAAATCATTAAGCTGCTCCTCAATATGAATAACATAGAAAATGGAGAAGAGGACGACAGGTCTTGCCTCTTATTTTCATTTAAAATTAAGCTGTTAAGGAGGCATCTGCTTACCTATCTGCCTCGAGTGGATACCAGGAGCAAATATGAGTGAGGAGTATTTAATTCTTCCTGTACCATTTATGCTGATTATACATTGTAGTGCTTGTCATCATTTGGTAAATATTCAAAAAACACTTGGTACTGAAGTCTTTGACAGACTCTACGAATTAGCACCTGAAGTACTTGCAAATTAACCATTTTTCTAGCAAAATACTGGAAAGTGGATTAGCTGGGGAAAAAAGTCTAGGTGCATGCAGCAAATTACCAAAACAGATGGATATATTTAAGTGAGGACTTCCAAAAGATACATACAATGCTTAGGCAAATAATCACATAGACATCTAGCTAGCACTGATTTTTAATTATTATTTAATTATTTAATTATTGTCTATCACAAATACACAATTTCTATTATAAATGCTATTCCTGGTAAAGAAGGTTTCTGGCAGCTTTCCTTTCACAATTCAGAGAGAACAGGGTCCAGATGGTTGGCTTCATTATGTTTTATGAGACACTTTCTTGGCAATGCATGCTGGATTGAGTAGTTTTCAAAGACTGGCGTCAATAGAACACACATGCACACCAAAAAAAAAAAGAAACCACTTAGAGTGGTAAATGTATCTACCATGCTGAGTATGTCATTGTCATATAGCATAAAGATACATCCAAGCCAGTATTTCAAAATCTAAATACACAATTTTTCAAGTTCTAGATCTACTAATTGGGGTATGGAGCAATTTACCCCATCTGATACAATGAGTTCAGTAAATAACACTGTTCAAGGAGTTTTTTTGACATACTGTAAAAAAATGTAATTTTTTCTGTTTAAGAACTGACTGTACCAGGTTTAACTGTAATGCTCATGTGAAAAATGTATTTCTTCTAGTTTACTGTAGTATTTCTAACCTCACCCAGGGCACCTGACTTTACTTTTAGCTTAATTTACCTGTCACCTTTGGGATATAATTCAGTTGTTCAGCCACTTCCTTATCTTGATGTGAGATAAAATGGTAAGTCATTCTTTCTGTTGTATAGTGGGACACAGCTCTTGATAAGGAATGTCACAGGTATGTCTCACTTTGGCATTTCCTGAGCTACTGAAGGAGCAAAGAGTAATGGTGTGAGGTCCATCAGGCTGTTGTTATTATTTGTTTTAGCAATCTGAGCTTTCTGCTGAGGAGCGACCAGAAAGGCTTGGAGCTGCCCAACAACATAGAAGGAAGGTGGCATCTCTGAATAAGCAGATTTTGCAAAAAAACAGACTCCTGGAAGAGGTAAGTATTGTGTGTGTAATAAAGAAGAAAACATGCATAAATGTAGTTGATCACAAAGTTTTTGCCATCCAGAAAAGATTTGCAAGCTGTCTTCTGTACCGTCAGTTTGTCATGCTGAACATTCATTTCTACATTTCTGAATGTCTTGCTTGCACATTTGTTATGAAGACAATGTGGCTGTGTTTACATTAGAGAAGTGTATAGTCCTGTTTGTGAGAAGAGGGCTAGCTAACCAAATTGTGCTTTTAATTTTTTTTTTTTTTTTTTTTTTGCATACCTGTCTTGGGGAAAACCAGAGTATCTCCATTTGGCTTGTTAGCTGTAGTGTTGAATGGGCTGTTTTCACAGTTTCAAGGAACAGTTTAGCAAGTTTCACTAAAATATGCCACAGATTATTTGTATCACTTCCTGCCCTTCATATGAGCCAGCTTGTCTCACTGACTAAGGTGGGTTTTTTTGCTTGTTTGTTTGGGGGTGTTTTTGCACAGTCACTGCTTGGTTCACATCTTCACATTTGTTTTAGGGGGGTGGAAGGGCTCTTGAATTTGAAGAGCAAGAGCCACCATTCCTGTATTTCAACCTACTTAGTCTATTGCCATTTAACCCCAGGAAAGTACAAGTAGGAAAGCTGTGCCATTAATGAAATGCCACTTTTAATTATGCATACTGCTGTAATCAGTGTGATGCCATCTTTACCTTGCAGAATCTGATGAAAACATACTGCATCAGAGTCAGTAATTGGCAGAGGTTGCCAAAAACCAAATAGTACTTGAGGAACAATGGTTGCTGATGACTTCTGTCAAGTACATCACTGCTTCAGCAACTTTCATCTGTTTTTTCTTTTGTTTTGCTCTGCTCTTGTCAGTAATGTCTTAACCCCCTACATCTTACCTGTGTTTTCCTATTAAATGTTGGTGGTATGTGGGCTCTGAAAGATAGGCATCTGTGTGGCACATTTTATGAGAAAGTTATAGGTTCAGTCTTTCAAACAGCAGTAAAGGAATGGTAGCTTTGAACGCCTTCCCTGCTATTCTATAACTATGGGAGCACTGTATTTTAAGCCTTCCTGCTCAGCCACTAGTAGACCTGACTACTTTTTTTATTTATTTTTAAAATGAGAATAAAGTATTCTGTAACAGTGCAATAATACCTTTTATTTAAAGGATATTTATCTCTTCAAAACTCAAATCTCCCTTCAGTAAAGCATATGCCATGAACCATTTTCTGAAGTCTGTGACTAAAATTCAATACCTAGTTTAAATTAAGATATAGAAATAAAGCTTATGCAGAAGAAATTGGAAAGACAAATTCCCTGTCCTGTTCTTTGTTTCTGTTTTTTTCTGACTTTAATAATAAGGTTCATGAAAAAGCAGTGCACATTCTTCTTAAATTATTTTGTGTTAAAAAAAAAAAAAAAAGACTTTGGGAGGGTAGAGTATGACAGTATATTGAGTGGTAAATATTAGAATGCATTTCTTCTGGAACACGCTGAACTAGTTTCATTCTTAAACTGATGCGTTTCTGTGTTGCCCTTAGCATGCCCCATCTGTTCAAAAAAAGCATTTTTTCCTAGTCAGTAACACTACAACTATTATTTCCATTGTATGTTGAATGTAAACCATGTCTGTCGCAATTCCTCTCCATTCTAGAGTGGAATATGAGAAAGTGTACTATATTTATGTATACTATAATTACGATATTTTGATCTGAAATTAAATACACCTTTTTTAAAAACTTTAGTTTGTAGTCTTTTAACACTTTGGTAATATCAATTTTCCATGTCTGTTTATGTCAAGCATAACTTTACTGTTTTTTTCAAAATGATGACTGTTAGTAAAAAAATATTAACAATGTCTAGCATTAAATGCAAGCTGAAGTGTCAGGCTTTCAAAAATAATAATATGGGCTTACAGACAGTTAAATTCTGTGTGAATTCTCATGTTGGTTTGAGGTTTTTTTTTTCCTGAAGTAGAAACACAAATTACAGTATGAGATCTTTCAATTTCAGAAGTGGGGAAAAAGAGGATGAAGTTCATTGTATCCTAACTCATTGCAGTACATTTCTGTCACACTTAAACTCTACTTTCAAAAGGCTATAAGGCAACTACATATGAAGGGAGATACAGATGTACTGTGTGTATATTATAGAATGGAGACAGATGAAGGCTTCCTCACAGCATCTGCTCTGAGCTAGCAGGTTGCAAATCAGTTCCAGATAAGCCTCATTTGTCATGAATGGCAATGGTTTAGCACTGCCCCTTTATAAAAGGTGGCACATTTGCTCAGGTTTAAGGATATTCTGGTACAGTTCTACAGATTTTGGTTGTGTTCACCAGCTTACATCTATCTGCATTTTGTCTGTGGGCACTATGTAGACATAACAGAAGGCATGCTCGGTTTGAATGTATGCATGTATTAGAACACCGCGCCCCAGCCCTTGCATTGTGAGAACAGCACGTTTTTGGAGGCAGTTAGCTGAAGTTTAACATTGAGGTGTACAAGTTAGGTACAATTGTGTAGTAAGAGTAGCATTAGGAAACTGGAACAGGTAGCTCAGGTTTCAAACAATGAAAATGTGCACTAGCATAGTTCTCCAGCCATGCTGTTTCCTTGATCTTTCTTGCCTAGTTGAGCTGTAGGAAAGTCTGGTAAATGTGCTTAGCAGTTGTGGGTGGCTTTTGCAGCTGTTCTGAAATGTTCAAAAGCTTTTTTCTTTTTCATTTTTCTTTTTTTTTTCTTTTTTTTTTTTTTTGGAAGCAGTTGGCTCATATTCTAGGAAATTGTAGCGTAGTGTGGCTACTGTATTAGTAATACTGAATATGCCTGTAACTATATATATGTTGAGTGAGTTACATTTTCATGCCTGGGGCAAGTAATTTCCTCTGCCAGTTTCCCAGACACATGAATGTATATATTTGCTTGCATTCCCTGTACTGTTGAGAAGAAAGCAGTTTGGAGTAAGGAGGAAACATGGTTATAAACCATACAAAATTGGTAGAGTCCTTAATTCATTACAGATCTGCTTTTCACAGCCAAGCAAACTTCACAATCCACAGAAGTTAAATGATTTCTAAATCTGTTATCATACTATTTGTCAGTTTAGTAGTTGAAGGCCCTTTAATTCTGTGTTGCTTATTTCCACTACATAACAATCTCAGTGCTATGTGGTTTTAGAAGGGAAAAGAAATACTGACAGCTATAAGACAAGTACAGTTCTTTTATCACTTTCGTAAAGTAAAAAAACTCCTGGCTGGGGTTTTTGTTTTGAGTTTGGTTTTGGGTTTTTTTGGTTTGTTTTTTTTTAATTTTTTTTTAACCACTTGCCAAAGACAGCTTTTGAACTTAGTCATAATCAAGACACCCCTTCTGAAAAATGATTGTGAAGTTCTGGCTTCAGTACTGCAGTAAGTTTCAGCAAGAGTTCTTATAAAAAATGTTCCTTAAGCTTTGTGAGATATGAACTGGAGGTTTAAATTTACTTTTGAATTATTGGTGAAAAATATGAAAATGCTCTCTTTTTATAAATTCAGGTGTGGAAAGTAACGAGTGTTGAGTCAAATCTCCATGTTGTGAACAGCGAACTAAACCAGCATGAAGTGGAACAGAAAGCTAAATGTGCATTTCTTTGTTTGCAGCACTTCTGCTCCACTTTTAACCCATGTCACATTTTTATTGTTACTATTTGCAATGTTATCTTAAATAAGGATGTTTAAATCATAAGGATCTTCTAAAACTGGTCTCTGTAAGTTATTTTACAAGTGAAATATACAGTGACATTTTACTAACTGCCTTCTTACTAGACTTTCCATAGTTACACAAAAGAAAAACATAAATGAACTTTCCTAATTTATATGGACGTGTCTGTGGTATGGTGCCACGGCACTTTTATGCAAGTCTTAGATCGCCCTAACTTATCTGAAGAAGTACAGAATGGAGCTATCTTCTTAGCCTGGTATGAAACTAGACCAGTGTAACCAGGCTAAATAACACTGAGATTTAGCAGCGATTTTATCAAGTAAGTTACGATTCCGTTGGCATCCAGACATCTAGAAGGTCAGGTTGAAAATGATTGCTGTTATTAATTAAATATTCAATCAGAGTTCTTGCAATCAAATGCTCTCAGGGTAGATGACACAAAAAGACAGTGTGTTTGATGGTTAGCCTATTATTTAATAGGCAACCATTATTAACAGGTCAAATACTGCTGTTCTCCATTACAGGTGTAATTAGCATGATTTTTTTTTTTTCTCTTTTGTAATAGTTGCAAGCTAAATGTACTGATCTGCAGGCAAAATGCACTGAAGCAAAAAAGACATTAACAGAGGTAATCTTTCTTTGTTTTTCCATGTACGCATTCTGGCTGAATCATTTTTGAGGAGCTTTGTGTGTAGAGGGATGTATTAAATGGAGAAGACATTTGACAAAACTAAGTGCCATGAATCATTTCATGTCTAGAAGTGTATTTCAATTTATTGTTAATTGCAACCCTTAGGTTAAGAGTTACAGTGAAAAGCTGGACAAAGAATTGGCAGCCTTAGAAACGATAGAATCCCAGGCAGATTCTAGGTAAGTTACTTACTTTGTGACCTTTGAAATTCTGAAAATTGATGGTTTGAAAATTAATCATTTAATGTTTCTTGCTTTGTCAACCTAAATAAATAACTACAATTTAGAAATTAAATAGTTTCCAGCTTGTTTTCCAAAGAGAATAAAATATTACCATAGTATTCATTTGGAATGAAAAATGTCGATCTGTAGTTGAAAATAACTGTAGGTGTTTAAAGCAGAAGAACTCTAGACACAGTTGATATATCAGGAAGGCCTCATCTACTTATTTTCTTCATATTTGAAGGTTTCATCTCACATACAATAAACAGGAGTCTCTCTCAAAACTTCCACAGTAATGAGGCCAGAACATAGCAAAACCATCAAAATACTCAGTGTAATATTACATTTTTATTTTGACCTTAATTTATCAGTGGTGATATTTGGGTTTTTAATTTACACAGGTTTTACTGGAAATTTATTTAGAACTAAGCTTGTTCTAATGTCTTTTAGTTTGCCATCTATTTAAATCAGAAACTGAAAATCTAATGTGGTTTACTGGATCTTCAAATTTAGCATATTACAGAGTCTGCGAGCACTGGTGGCCATGAATGAAAACCTAAAAAGCCAGGAGCAAGAGTTCAAAGCACATTGTAGGGTAAGTTTTACTTTCTGAAGTAAGGATTCATTTAAAACTTTGGAAATAAGCATTATACTTCTTCCTGATTTGTTGTCTTGTTGTGTCCCTGTCAGTCATCTGTCCCTGTCCCCTTCCCCCATTTACTGGTAGTTCTAGCTTCTTATAGAATTCTGCCACCAGCTTGATTTGCAGCAGAACTATGAACAGTTGCCCAGTTCTGCAGTATATCATATCTGCAACAAGGCTGATGTCCAAGAAGGATGGAACCAGATTAACCAGGACTTATCCTCTAGCCTGAGGCAGGGAGGTATAAGGAAGGGTGCTAAGGCATCTGAATTAGTCTGGCCTTCAATATTCTGCTGTGCCTGGATTTTTTAATACAGGACAGTTTGTAGACATAGACTATATCAGCCATATACTGGTCACAGCTGTGGCTTTTCTTGTTCCCTTTACCATCCTGCTGAAAGCAACTTGGGGTGGGTTGACAGGGAGCATTAAAATCTAAGTTCGAGGTTGGGCTGTGCTAAATACCCACCTGTGCTATTCACACCTGAAATAGGTTGTCTTTTCTTGGATAATGCAGCCAACAGTGACCTGAGGAGAGGTAGACTGCCAAAGAGGAGGGCTTTGTGAAGGCCCTGAGCTTTGGAGCAACCCACCAAAAGAGACCAGACTGAGATGCAGCTATTGCAGTTTTCAGAGCACATTTCAGTTTTACCACTTAATTGCTATGTTTTGCTGCCTTGTTTACTGCTGTGTTTATGGACTGCCTGGAAACGTGATCAGAGAGAATTGTTTTCATTTTCTTCTATTTGAACAATAGTGGGTGGGATTCAATAGAATGTGAAGAAGTAAAAAGAAATAGTGCCCAGAGGCATAGACTGATCACAGGAACCTTATTTTCCCATACATACTGCTTTGGAAAGTACTAAAAAATTGTAATGGAAACTGCAAGTTTGTAATGGAAACCTGCAAGTGACTTTAGGTTCATTCATTTTTTACAAATGCAATATGTTGCAGTCCCATGTCATGCTGATGCTACTGTAATATTTCTTTGCTTCCTCAGTTCCTTTTTCCACGTCACTCATTAGTTGTCTTACTTGCAAATATACTAGATCCAGCTAAGAAATAAATCTGTTCCTGTCTGATAAAAGCAGACACTTTTATATAATGAGTAATAATGGATGTCTTACTCTTAAGCAGAGAATGCTGTTTAATCTTAAATTCAAATATAAAGTTTGTGTCAGCTCATTAGAGGTGTATGTTGTCAAGCTTCCTGTTTTCCCCTTTTAAGAGGATAAGTCTCAGTTAAGAGCAACTTTTTTTTTATTTTTATTTTTTTTCTTGTTTTAAAGGAAGAAATGGAGAGACTTCAACAAAGTATTGAGAATTTGAAAGCTGAGGCAGTGGAAAATGGGGAGGAACAGGTAATAACAAATGTTTATTTTCAATTTGTAATTTAAAATGTTGATTCAGGCCCTGCTTCCTTTCAGGGTATTCTTGTAAGCAGTTAAGTATCTGTTGCATTCTCTGAAAAATTCTGTCCCCACTCCCCACTGGTAAAGCCACAGTTCAGGCTAATAATCATAGAAATACAGCAGACCGAAGATAGCTGTAGTATTCTTTATTGTTCTTGCAGAATCCATGGGGCTAACTTAGAGATGCTTTTGTGTCTTTAACTTCTTTATAGTACCGGAGAAGAAAATCTCTGGATATTGTGTTAAGAGCAGTGCATATCTCTGACAAAAACAGGTCTTCCTCAGAAAGCATGTCTGTTTTGGTTGATTTTTTTTTTAATTTTTTTTTAATTTTTTTTAAAATGTGAATTTGTTTGAAGGATGAAAGCACAAGTTTTCAGTGGCTCAGTACATTGCATGCCATGAGTGACTGTCAGAAGTTAGGCTTTAACACAAGTGCATCCAGCCTGATACCAACGAATAATGTACAGAAAAGGAAAAGCTAGAATGACTTGTATTTTCAGCTTGTAAACATTTGGTATATTAATGCCTCTGAGATGAGGTAGGTTACAGGTAGAAAACAGATTTTCATGCTGTTCTTCTGAAAACAGAATAAAAAATTAAAATGTAAACTTAAGTCTTAAAGATAATCTTTTTCTTGTTTAAAAATTTAAGTCCACAATCCAAGAAATTTACACTATGTGTCAGAGGGTCCTGGACCATGTTTGTCCATAACTCCCCTGCTGAATCAGAGTATAAACGTTCAGACAAGGAGTATGGGCAATCTTCTGATATAGATCTTTATTTAAAGCATGACTGTTGTAAAACAGTCGAAAAATTGTTGACAAACCTTAACAACTAAAATATTGAAGGCTTAAAAGCCAGCAAAATACACTTGTTTACAGTAAAAGATGTCAGGTTTTTAATGCAGATTATGAATCATTGTTTAAAAAAAAATACAAAAGCAAATGGTGCCGTTATTGTGGGAGCCATTAAATGGGAATTGGACAAATACAGAAAATAAACCCAGTCTGCATGTTTTTGCACTGCAGCTCTCATGCTACTGTAATTCACAGTTGTTTTGGGTTCTTAAATTCTAGGAGCCGAATAAGATTATAGAACAGCAGTACAAAACTGAGAAAGATAAGCTTCAAAAGATCCGTCTGTTACTGGTGAGTGACTCTTCATAAATTTGCTTGTACAAAATTATTGACATTTTCTTACCTTGTAACTTCTAATACTACTTTTTGTTGGGGTTTTTCTGGTTTTTTAAAATTTTTTTCTGTCACAAATGAGTTACGAAAGAAATTGAGCCTCAGCCAATGCTTTTCTTAATTAATTATTTAGTAACGAAATATTGCTGGGGGGGCTTCATCCATTTTAAGAAGAGAACAAGAAGAGGCTTTGTTTTCTCCCCTCCTAACTTTCTATTCAGGCAAGAAGAAACAGAGAAATAGCCATTTTGCAGCGCAAGATTGATGAAGTACCCAGCCGAGCTGAGCTAACACAGTATCAGAAGAGATTTATTGAACTTTACAGTCAGGGTATGTATATCTAGCAGGAACATCCTGCTGAAGGCTAAAGCCCTGAAAGGAGGGCAATTGCATTTTTAAGCTTATAGCATATAACAACAGCACTTGCTAACTTTGTGATCTCTTCAGGACCTTTTGGTATTCATGTTATACACCCTATTTTCAAGGTTTTATAAACTGGCTAGAAGAATTTTATTGAGCGTGAAACTTGATGCACAGGATCTCTGTAGTAAATTTTGTCTGCAACAGGTTCAGTCATTTTGGATAATGTGTTTTTAGAAAGTCCTTAATTCACCGTTTACAAGTGAGGTTGCAGTAAATTCGAGGTGTGTTTAATTAATTGCTCTTACCATTAGATTGCTTGCATTGTTTTCACTGACATGAGATATCTGGTTCTGAACCAAACTATGTCAAAATAAATATCCTGCAATATCTTGGTAGTATTAGACTACAAATTGTCTTTAACTTTTCTTATGATAAGATGTTATAAAACAGGTAAATGCGCTCAGTTGACTTTTTAGATAGGTGTGTGTAAGCTGTGCACTTGCTGTGCATAGATGGTATGAAACATACAAACTGAATAAAATTTGGAAGTTATTCCATTAAATTGATAACAGACCGGTATATTTACCAGTGTATATTTGATGTAGCTTTCGTATTAGCATAAGCTAAAATAAGTTTCTATCAAGAAGAACTAGCTAGTGTTCTAAAGGTATTTTGCACTTATTAAATATGTGTGTGAACCAAGCTCTTGAAGGTTGAGCAGTTCTGAAATTTTTATCTAATTTTGATGCAAATCCTTTGCCCTGATGAAGCATCTCTGGTGACATAATCGTGTGGTATCTTCCATGCATTATCTGATTCAATGCATAGAATAGATGGACTTCTTTAGTGAGTACAAATCCAGTACTTCCTTCCCCCCACTTTGCTTCTTATGTACTGTGCAGTTTATTTAATCAAGTCCAGCTATAAAGACAACTTTGTTGTCTTGCATTAAATTTTCTGCAGATTGTTTTCTCTGTCATGTCAAGGTGACTTCAGACAAATAATCTATGCTCAGAGCATCTGCCTGCTTAGAAGACGGGGGCTTCATTTGTATATGGCGTAAAGAAAGATTAAGATTGAAGAGACTTGTGAAGCTTTGTAGATCTAAGATGCTTTGAATTTTATGGGACTTTGTTTTCCATAGTACAAAATACGTATAGTTACTTAACACACTGCTCAGTTGTAGCCAGGAACTTGCATTGTACAAGCTAAGCTTTTGGAAAAATGACCTGAAAACCTCTAGCAAGTCTGCCTATGAATTGTGGTATTTTTTAGAGGCTTTTCATTCAGCCAGATTCAGGTGATATTTGGAGTTGCCAAAACCTGGTATTTTTGAACTTTGATCTCCGGGGTGTTGGGACAAAACAGTCTTCAGCGTTTCCTTCCAGTCTCAGCAATTCTTGATTCTGTACAAGAATTTCCTGCTTTGTTTTTGACCTAACTGAACCTCTTTCCTTGAGAACATTAAGCTGCGGTTTCAAGAGAATCAGTGAGCCAAATGGCTCCTTTTTCCTCTTCCTGCTTTGCCTGTCTTACCTTATGTGAGCTCTGGTGTGTGCCCACAAGGCTCTATAAAATGGTACAACTTTCTAACCCAGTGGAACTCTTGAAAAGTTTTCTTCTGAGTTGGTATGTGGAATCCACTCCTAAAAGATGTGTGACTACCAGAGCTGCTGCCAGAAAGTGAAGAGCTGCAAGAAGGAAACAGTTAGGGAAATGTATTTTCCAGTCCTGCAAAAAACAAACTAATAGAGCACACCAGAAGTAAGCCTGTTGGAGATCCTCGTATTCGTGCAGTTCTTCAAAAAGCAGCCTTATTTCAGCATTTGGAAAATCTTTGTGGAATGTTCTGAACAGCCCTAACTAATTTGTCAGCCTATTCCAGGATTTCCTGAATTCTTCAGCGCTTTCAGGCTCCCAGTACTCAGTATGTTTCTCGAGGCTACATCATGTGTAGAACATGTGTCACAATCATACTGTAGCAATAAGAAAGCACTTTGGTCCCCAGCATCTCATTACTACAGAAGCAGCAGTCACTAAAACATTCAGCTTTGAGCTGTGGGTTGCTGTTGGGCTTCAGCTGGAGAACAGAATTGTTCAAATCAAAAGTTGGTATTTCTTACAAAATTTGTATGTTCAGTGATGATGTGATGTGGGAGGGGAGGTCATGCTGTCTCTAAATGCTTCCATTCAGAAGCTTAGTCTAGCATATCAGTTCAGTAAAGGTTTTATCTAAAGATGGGAACTTGTTAGCCTTCAGAGTTTAATGTAATAAGCATGGTTTCACTCAGGTTTATCTTTTTTAACCCATACCTTTTTTCCAGGTTTAGAATTCTACACAGTGCTTAATATATTAGCTGTAACAATTTTTGCCAACTCTCCTTCTCTGATGAACTCTTCTCTTGGGATTCACAAATATTTTAGGTTTCCTTAGGCATTGAAGACCAAAAAATAGATGAACACTTTGCATATCTGAGTATCAGTCATCATCTTGTAGGCCCAAAGGGAATGCATGTCTGAGCTGTGACCAACATCTGGTATAATCATCAAAACCAGAATGTATTTGAAAACATTATTTAATTCTAAATTGTAAGGAGAGAAAAAAAAGACTTTAAAGCAGTAAGAGCTTTCTTGGGCATCTTGAGCACGATTAACTTGAAATATATAATACAATGCACTTTTTTTCCACGCAGTGCTATCATATTATCTGTTTCCTATCTGTCCCTGCTGAGCCTGTGCCTCTCCACCACAATGGACAAGCTGTGCGAGGGCAACTGTTGGCAGCACAGCAAGCTGTATGGTATAAGGGTAAAGTTTATGAAAGAAGGGTGAACAGACAGTGTCAAGAAAGCACAGCTGGTAGTGCCAACATATATTCTGTCAGCAGTTGAGGCTTAATTTAAACACTGAGCTGTGGTGTTCTCATAAAATCTGATAGCTGCAAACCCTGCTGGAGATTTAAATGCAGACGGAATATCCTTCCAGGATGTATTAAAGTGTGCCATTATTGATAGTGGAAAGTATGTTAGGTAAAGCTTACAAAGTATTTTTACAGATTTCACCTCATGCTCTTTTATTATGCTACCTTTTTTTTTGTTTGCAGTCTCAGCAACACACAAAGAAACAAAGCAGTTCTTTACTCTTTATAATACACTGGATGATAAAAAAGTATATTTGGAAAAGGAGGTAAGAAAATGTTAATCACTGTTTCCTAAATATTCAGTCTATGGAGAAGGAGATAGAGTTTTTACTTGGCTTTCACCACATTCAGTTGTGGCAGAGCAGTCTAAGTGAAAATGAAACAACTGACTTGTAAGAATATTTCTGACATTGAGGGGGAAATGGTCTGTGCTGTAAAGTAAGTGCTATTAGTACAGCATGTTTAAACTACTCACTGCATTCACGAAACATTAGTAATATTTGATTAGCAAATATCTGTCTTGTTATGACAGGTCCAAATTACCCTCTTTCTTTTTTTTTTTTTTTTTTTTTTTCCTCCTCGGTTTGGTCAATATCTCTTATTGTGAACCAGTGAAAAGGCAGTAGCTTTTGGAGGGCAAATTCCAGCTGTTGTCAGCAACATCAGAGTTAGTTTTCAGGGTCTGAGCCTGACTACACTGAAATTGCTGATGATTCTAACTGGATTGGGATCAGAAGAGTAGTTTCCATGAAAGCAATGTGGGTTGTTTGTTTTTTTTTCCCCTCCCTTCTTCTTGGGGAGTGACTTAATTAAGTGATCTCAATTTTTCTGTCTTTTTTTGATGACAAGCAGAGCTTACTAAGAATTATGACATTACTTGTAAAATATATAATGTTTCGATACTTAGAATCATAGAATGGTTTGGGTTGGAAGGGACCTTAAAAATCATCTATTTCTAGCCCCCCTGCCTCATGCAGGGACACCTTCTACTCAACCAGGTTGCTCGGGGCCCCGTCCAACCTGGCCTTGAACACTTCCAGGGATGGGGTAGCCACAGCTTCTCTGGGCAACCTGTTCCAGTATCTCATCCCTGTGCAAGAGTGGGTTGTATAATGGCTGCCAGGAGTCCTAGCAAATGCCTTACCTAAGTCTGTAAGAAGATTATGACATGCTTTGTTTTCCTGTGGTCTTTCATTGGTTTTATTTTCTTATTCCAAATAGTGAAATGTATTCATAATACAAGAAGTTGCAGATAACAATATACCAGATTTAAAATACTACATTGAGTAGCAGCTATTAAATTCATCTTACTTTAACTTCTCCCTGAAGTTTTATAGTTTTATGCAGATTTTTTTTTTTTTTGAGGGCAAGCTTGCAAATCTAAAAAGTGCACAAAGATAGTTTTTGTAATGGCACATAAAAACAGCAAGCAGAATAAAGAGCAGATGAATTTCATTGTTGTATAAGTTGGGAGTATTCTTGCAAATACAATTCAGCGTCTTGGGAGTAGGGGGTGCTTTGCGTTTTCCCCAGTTCCAGGCTTTACTTACATGAATATAGTTTCAAAAGACAAATAAAGAGGTCTTAGCTTGATGTCAGTCACGAGAGAGATTTCTGAATGTCTTCTGATGCAGCCTTTTTTTAAATGTAGAATATAGTGGAAGTTTCCTTGTGTTGCTTTCAATATTAGAACAAGGTTTCAGCAAGTAAATATTGTCTAGTAATGTAAAAAAGATGCCTTTGGTGTGAGCGCCTCACAAAGATTTCTGGAATATGCTTGTGCTTTTTCTTGTCTTGTTTTGTTGTTGGTTTTGGGTGTTTTTTCCTCTTTCTCCTCACAAACCCAACCCTTTCATAAAATACTCTGAGCATAATTGCTTTAAAATAACAATAGTAACAACTGTTACACAGTGAGATTTTGACTACAAGGATTAGTTCTGACATGAAAGGTCTCTTGAGTATGCTTCATATTTTAATCATATTTTGTGATTAATTTTTTTAAATGCTTTTAAACTTTTTTTTCATGATGTCTTTGATTTGGGGTTTATACACTGATTTTACTGTCTGTAATATAACACATCAGCACTCTTACTATGCAACAGCTGTGCAGTATTACTTTTCATGACTTAAATTTTTTGCTGTATAGACTATAATTATATTCTTAAACGCACTCATTGGAAGTATCCTGAGGCAGAGATGTGGACTTGGCAAATATTGATGAGTCATGCTGTAATTTCTTTCCTCTAAGTAACTGGAATTTTTAAGCATTTTGGCTGCTTTGGAGTCTGTTCAGAATTTCTGTTTGAATTTTTCAAAGTAAGGTCAGGAAGAACTGCAGTTTCTGCTATGCAAATGCTTACCGCTGTCTCATTCAGATGGAAGAGAGATTTTGATTTGGGAGAGATCAATTTAGCTTTCCCATAGCAGTGGAGCAAGTTATTCTGATTGCAGAGCTCTGGTTTGTTTAGTATAGAACACTTTAAAATATTCATCAAAGGGAGAAACTGCTTGGAAGGTTTAACCACAGGAGACTTGCAAGAAATATTGAAAGCCAAGAGACAGAATCACATTAATTGCTACTTGGTGAATTTTAGTACTCTCAGCAATATAGATAGAGCAAGAAAAAAATCAAAGGTGATTCCACAGAATATATTCTACGTATAGTTTAATTAGGTGGGTGAGTTTATACTGACAGCAACAAAATATACCTAATGCCCATTACAAATTTCTGTTTCTGTCTTGATTCAATGCAATGTTAGTATAAGAGAAGCCATGCGTGCAAAATGCCATTCTGTACGTGTTAGAACTTAATCTTTTAATAGCCTGTAAAATGCATATAAGGAAAGTAAGTGAAGATGCATGGCTGTGGAAACCTGTAAAACTCATCTGCACAATGAAAGCAGTGCAGAAATTCACCTCCCGTTCCTGCAGAACTTGGTGAGTCTTTCGGGTAGTGTGTGGAGACACTGTTCCAGTCTCAGAAGCAGAAATAAGTTTGGGTTTTTTTTTTTTTCTGTTGAGTTTTTTTTGTTTGTTGGGGTTTTTTCCTCATGTTTTAGGCTGATGAGCCAAGTTGCAGCTTCTTGATGCAGCTGTGCTGCTAATAGCTTCAAAGCTAGCATCTTCAGTACTGTTAAATACAATTTGAGTTACTTTTAGGCAGTGGGAGTTACTCCTTGTTGTGGTGGTTTGGTGGGGTGACATGGGGAGTCTTGGTTGACATGGTCTTGTGGTTTCTGTGCTGAAAGTAACCTTATGGTGATTTTCGTACAGCTGTCTTCTTGTCAGGGGAATATATATGTAGTCGAATTTTTTAACTAAATTTCATTTTGTTGTCCATGAAAAGTCATGCCAGAAAGGACAAATTCTTCTTCTAATTCACAGGTCAACTTACTGAATTCTATTCATGACAACTTTCATCAGTAAGTAATGGTTCTTTTTCTCTTGATAGTTGCAATGAGTCATACGGCTGGTTTGGAAAAATGGGAGTGGGCATGAGTTGTAGAGACTAAAAATGTGTTAGAAGTTTTTATAAACTAGTTTATAAAATAGTTATATAGCTTAATACTGTTCAAGCCAATGTTTGGGGAATCATGGACTTGGAATTACCTAACTTTTATAGCCAACATATGTTTTTAATATCTGTCTCTTCAGTTGCAGTTGTGGAAAGAAGTCATTTACTTGTAAATTTCCTGGCATTAATTTAAATATTTTTCTCTATTTGTGAAGTTGTGGTTATTACATTAGGTTCAAAACATTAGGCTCGGATATATTTTTAGACATGTTTCTTGTAAACTAATTCTGTATTTAAAGGTTTTGATGTAGTGTGAAGTCTTTAGGTAAAATTGTGGTTTCCTTGGAAGTTTGAGCTCGAATATCAGTCTGCAATGCAGCCAGTGTTTATTTTTCTCTGGGGGATTTTGACTTCAAAAAAATCCAGTATGAAATTTTGGGGAGAGTCGTGGGTGAGGGGATGCCCATTTAATAGTTTTAAACAAATCTTCCTGTTATATCATTTTGTAATTCTGTTGTGAAATTCTAAGCTGCTTTTTTGTTGGTTGCTTGGTTTTTGTTTTGTTTTCCCCAGAGTAATTATCTCTTTACTTGCTTCTATCCAACTGTTTCCTTCGGTGTTTAGTCAGAATTCTTGATTTTAAATTCTTTTTTCCCTGATTGTGATGTGCAAAACTTTTAATTACAACAAAACCCAAGAATTAAGTATTTCAGATCTTTTCCTTTGCAGCAAAGATTGTAGATCTGTTTTGCTCAGTGATGACATCCTTTTGATTCTGTTCAGGCAGGAGAAATGAATACTGTATTGGCACCTGGCTTTTGGATCTTTTGTTGGGTGGGTGGGTATGTGGGCATTGTATTTTCTTTCATTATTTTTAGCATGTTTAAGAGATGTTACAAGTATAAAATTACTTCTGGGCTTTCCCTGTTAGGGCATGAAATTATTTTTTTTAGAATATTTGCCTGTCTTCTAGTCCTCTACACTTCTTAATATTCACAACAGCTGATTTTAAAAGCTTGTGCTTTTGGTTAGCTAATAGCAATTTATTTCTGTACAACACGTGAGAGAAAGGAACAGATTTGAACTAACAGGGAGAACACTTGTGATGAGCTCTGAAGTCTCCCTTTCTGTCTCTTTGACAGTTTATACCAGCTGAAGAGCTGCAGTGCTATCAGTGATTAAAGACACGAAATTTTTGCATAGAACACTAAGCAGTGTGAATTCTTGGACATGGGTAAATGCGTAAGACAAGTGTAGGTGAGACGCGTCCCACATCCCTGGCAGTTGTTACCTTTTTTTTTTTTTCTTTCTCTCCAGAGCAATGTCATCTTCTGGTTCTCGGGAGCAGTTTTTACGGCAGATGGAGCAGATTGTAGAAGGCATCAAACAGAATCGAATGAAGGTCAGAGACTCTTCACACTTTCTATGCTAAAACCTGGGAATTATTTCAGAAAAGCCTCTTGGATACTTGTGCATGGAGAAGTCCATTATGTGAGCTGCAAATTAAGCAAGCAAATAACAAGTAGTATTTCTTTTCACATTCATAAGAAACCTTTCACCACTACAATGTTACTGACTGGAATAGAGCAGAGGTATCGTAACGTTTCTGTCCTGACAGGAAGCTTTGTTATTGGCAGTGTAGTGATTTAGATGCTTGAAACAGCTGTATGTCACTGAAGTCAATGAGAATTCTTCCATTTGGATTTCATGGGGACAGTCACACCTGTGTCTCAGGTATGGTTCCCCAGGCAGGTGGAGCTGATTGAAGCTGCTTGCTGCTGCTGAAGAGGGTCAGCAGCACCTCACAAGAGTCCCAGCCATCAGCTTGCTTTGTGCCAGTTGCAGCAGTCATCTGACACCTTGTTGAATCCACTCAGGTGTTTTGTTTTTTTTTTTTTGTGTGTGTTTTTTGTTGTTGTTGGTTTTATTTTTTTTATTGTTTTTAACCTGATTTAGAAAGGGGTTAGTGTGTGTGTGGTGTCCGTATAGCAAGTGTGAAAGGTGTTTGTGTGGGAGCAGGGCCCCAGTGCTCACTCAAAGATGGCAAAACTGCCTTTGGTAACATTTGGGAGCTATTTTGTAAAAGCACAGCCTCAGTTGACTTGTGTTGTCACTTGGGGCAATGCAAGCATGAGGTCTAGCAGCAGCTCCAAGTAAAGCTGTCCACAGGCTTATTTGCATACAATGAATTGGCTCAAGTACTTCTTGGTAATGATCGTTACTAACTTGTAGGATGTGGTTCTGGGCAACCTGATCTAGTTGAAGATGTCCCTGCTCATTGCCAGGGGGTTGGACTAGATGATCTTTGAAGGTCCCTTCCAACCCAAACTATTCTATGATTCTGTGATTGTGTTGTTTTACTCTTTTATTTTCATATGCGAATATACTGATATTTTCCTAAGTCACATAAAAGGGCTCTGAGATTCTTTTCTCTGTAGAGCCACAAGATTCTTGGTAGTGGATTATAGCTGTTCTTTATTTGAGTTCAAATGGAAGTATGATAGACTGTTAATCAATATAGAGTATGTACTGAAAGTGCAGTCTGTCCAGGTATTGGGCTGTTTTATCTCAACAGCTAAACAAAAATTTCAAGTAGCAAGTATGATAAACATTTGTATATAGAAAAAAATAAAATGGGGTGCAGCTCAAGCTGTAATAAAGCTTTTGTACTAATAAACTCTAAAAATATATGATGTTCACTATAGACCGCTGTGTTTGAAGAAGTGGCTAGTTCATTGCCATTTTTTGCAGTGAATTATTTTTATTTGCTTGACCTCTTATTTTCAGAGAGGACAAAATGACAGCAAAAAGGATAGTGATACTGGTGGTTGTATGTGTGGATCATCTTTCTATCTTCAGTGCTGTTAACCTAATGACTGGCTTGGCATCAAACTGAGGTTATGAAAATAGAACAGTGCAGTTCTGACTAGTGAAGATGAGCTTCACTGTGAGATGATTAGACATCTTTGTTTTGGAAGAATGACATTATTTTAATGGCTGCAGCAAGCAACTGCTCCAAACTGAAACTGTCCAGGAGTTCAGTATTTTGTCTTCTGTCTTGTCTTTGTTACATGCAGAGAAATGTGTAATGGCCAAGCAAGTGTAAGGAGTGACAGCAGACTGAAAGGTCTGCTGTGACTGACTTCATGTTCTTGCAATTGAACTCTTCAATCTTTTTAAGTCCATGAAATCATTCTGGACTCTCTTATTATATTCTCAAATATCTTAATATATCAAATAAAAAATCTGCTTGTACAGATAAGGGAGAGGAAAATGAATGGCAGCTATCATGTCAGATGGCTCATTATTTGGGGGGGAAATACAATTTCAGCATCTCTGATGGTTGCTGAAAGCCATGGCAGCTCACTTCACTTGTGCCTCATTTCTGCACTGGCAGTTTAGCCACTGGCATATTGTGAGAGGTCAGAAGTGACATTTCATTCCTAGGTGCAGGTATTTGGGTCAGCAGGAGGTAGCAGTGACAACTAATGGAGAAAAACATTTTCTGAATGAAAAACCTAAGCTTATCTTGATTGAGGGGAAAAAAAATTGTTAGTGATGGAGTAGATAATCCTTCTCTACCTTCTGATGTTGGTTTCTCAGTGAAGATACTGACAACAAACGGATGCTCAAAAAATTTTAACAATTCACATGATTCCTTGGGGAACAGCTCTACAGCAGAAGGGACAGTTTTCTTATTCTTCGCCTAGGCTGTTGGATGGCTTTTTCAATAGACAGGCTAGTTGTGCACTGCAAGGGTTATTCATCCCTGTCATGGTTTAGTCTTACCTGTTCAACTTTTATCTGTTGTGCATTCGAAGTGCTCACAGTACATCCACTTTGTTTTCTGTACAGCCCTGAAGACCTTACACCTTCTACCTGAAATTTCAGTTTGCAAAGCTTATAATATGTAATTGCATCGTAAGAGAGGCCTAAGGAGAAATCGGACATACTTGCTACCACGGACAAGTAACTTGTGAACAAGCATTTCAGTGTGATAACAGATACTCATGAGACTTGCTGAGAACAGAGTAGGACAGTTTCCTTTACGAGGAGTATGTTGGGAGATGTGTGATAGTCATGCATAAAGGAAGCAATTTATCAAAGGATAGTAATAGGGCCTTATCTCTAAACAAAATCTAGGTCCTAGGTGTTCCAGCAATGTTGGTTTTAGTCTCATCCTCAAGGATGGGATGCACATAATACCTTTTTCTGCATGAACACATGTGATGCTGCTTCTTCCTCAAGCATAACTTTAAAAGTGTACAGGCCCTGATAGGTTATGTTAGTAGGGAGTGCATACCTTTTGGACAGCAGCTGGCTTTGTAAAGGAGACGTACCTTGTCAGCAGTGTTCATACACAGAGAAAGTTTGGGATCTGCTCATTTCTTTTAGCCATATCAACTCATTTCTTTTAGCCATATCAACTCATTTCATTTAGCCATATCAATGAGATTTACATATCAACATTGATCTAGAAATGCAGCAAGTTCTGCTGCTGTGTAATTACATGCTTGTTTGGGCTTTAGGGGATTCTTGCAGGTTTTAGAATTGCATTTTTCCCTGTCAAAATTTAGGAGGTGAAAGCTTGTCAGAGTATGCAAAATAATTTTTGGGGAGAGGAATACAGCAGGGCTCTTTTTTATGTGGTTGTGCCTTAGCACTGGATGGAGGGAAGATTTACAGACAAGCACTAAACTTGTCTGTGATGCAGTGATGGAAGAACTTCATTAGAACTATCCCTGAGAGAAGGCAGTCTATTCTAGAATAAGAACCAGTCTCCTTCACATTTAGCGACTGAAGTTATGTTTGTCACAACTTTGGCACACAGAAAAAAGAAGAGTTTTCTTACGAGTGAGTCTTGAGCAAGAACAGCATTGCATAGGAAGGCAAAGATATCTCCTGCCCTTCCTGTTTGATACAACTAACAAACAACCAAAACAAGATCTGTGTTGCATCAGGAATCTTTTTTTTTTTTATTATTGTGTTGGTTTTGGTTGGTTGGGAGTTTTTGTTAATAATTTCACTGTGTCATTGTTGCAATAGGCTTGTTCAGTGAGCAGGATTCCTGGCTTGCAGAGATGTGAGCTGTAGTTTAACTCTGAATACTACCACTAGTACCACTGGTACTGAGACTTCAGTGTTAGGTTTTCAATTTAAAAGCTGGCCTAAATGTTCGTTGCATTTAAAGCACAAGCCAGGGTTATCACTTATGAAGCATCTGTCTCCCATTGTCTAGCATAGATAACTGTTCCTTATATAGTGTATATATATGTGTATGTATATTCCTTATACAATGTATATAATGATCTCTTATCTCTTTTGTGTATCAACAGATGGAAAAGAAGAAACAAGAAAACAAAATGCGAAGAGACCAGTTGAATGATGACTATTTAGAGCTTCTAGAGAAACAGAGGCTTTACTTTAAAACAGTGAAAGAATTTAAAGAGGTAAGAACATTTTTGCTAAACTGTCAAGTGTTCAGTAACCCATTTTTGGCTTGACTTGTGCATTAATATATGCACAAGATTACCTGATACGATGCTTACTGCACCATGTTCACAATGTCTCTTGGTGGTAATCTCCACATCTTTCTTGGACTCTTGAATTTGATTCTGGAAATTCTTTTTCATTGATAGATTAGCCTCCTACTCCATGTTACAGGGGAAGGAACATTTGTTACAAAGCAAGCTGTATATTTAGGTTTCCAAATGGAATCTCTTGAAGATCTATGGGCAGTTAGGTATTGGAGCAAAGAGGGTTGTGGAAATGCATGTGAATAAGGGAGGGAATCCAGAGTCTCAGTAGTTATAAATGCCTTTAGGAGCTGGCCTTATTTTCTAACCACTGTGAAAGCCATGTTTAACACTTTGTTAATTTAGCCTTTTCCAAGCTTTTCATCGTAATGTGTTTCTCTTAATTATTGCCTCCATGATAATGAATGACAAAGTAGTGCTGCCAAGCAAAATAGTCATTTGGTTTCAGCTTTTTGAGGAAAAACATCTTTCTGTAATTTGTCCTGCTTTGTGCTGAGACAGTTCCTTCCTGTTTTGGATGACATACTCTAGGGCATAGGTACTGTTCAGCTAATATTCAGCTATTCGGACATACAGATTTTTACATCGTAGTTGCAGAAGTTAGGTGGATTTTTTGGGGGGGTTTTGTTGTTTTTTTTTTTTTTCTTTTAGTAATTGATTTCTGCTGCCTTGTGAAGTAACTTCTACTCAACCTTGCTATCCTTAAAAATAAATGAAATCACAGTTGTGGTATTGAAACCAGGTGGTATGTACTATGTAAATATATTTCTTGACCCACAGTTGTGCCCTTAACACTGACATTTTTGCAAACTGTCTTGTGATGTTCCAGGTCAGCTAAAAGTAATCTTGGTTTCAGATGTATTTAATTTGTAAGTAAAAAGATTTACTTTAGCTGCTTGTAACAACTTTACTGTGAGGGTGGTGAGACACTCGAACAGGTTGCCCAGAGAACCTGTGGCTGCCCCATGCCTGGCAGTGTTCAAGGCCAGGCTAGATGGGGCTTTGAGCAACCTGACCTACTGGAAGGTGTCCCTGCCTGTGGGAGGGGTTTGGAACTAGATGATCTTTAAGGTCCCTTCCAACTCAAACCATTCTATGGTTCTACAAACTTCAGATGAATGGACAAGCAGCATTCCTTTTAGCTTGAATGTCTAATAAATGTTTTAACGAATGAAAGTTTAATGACTATTACCATTTGAATACCATTATGGATGAATCAGAATTATTTTGAGCTCATCACTCACTCCAGACTACTTGGAGATCACTCAAAATAAAAGGGTTTAGTTTTGCTGATGTGAAGATGTAGCTAGTAAAGAGTGACTGCCTCCTTACCTGTTTGATTTCTGTTAACAGGAATGCCGTAAGAATGAAATACTGCTGTCCAAGCTGAAAGCCAGTTCTTCCTGAAGAACTTCAGCTGGTGAAGTTTCTAGATGATTGTTCAGTCCATTGAATCTCTTTTGTGAGGTGACAGTTATAACTGCAATGTAGATATATAGAGATATATATATAAAATACGTATATATATATATACACACAGCTATAAAAGTGGGGTTTTTTTTCCAGTATGTATTCAGTTTTACATTCCTTCATCACTGGCTGTATTCTTCATTATTGCCTCCACTGCACAGTAAAGAGTTGATGCAGTACAGCAAAATAGAAATACTGTCTAATTTTATTTATTTGGGTTTGGTTTTTTTTTCCCCCAGTAAGAACAATGGGGATGTGTTTTACTTGGGTTTTAACACTGAATTAGGTCAAGATTCTGGAATAAATAGATATATACTGTGTAATATATCCAGTACCGACAAGCCGAGCCCTGCAGAGTGCAGCGGTTTGTTAATTTTGGCTAAAAAAATGCCACAAAATGGGATTCTTGAAACTTTCTTCACCATCTAATAACTTCACATCGTTTTAGTTTACACTCTAGCCATAGATAAGATTCCAAGGGATAAAAAATAATTTCTAATGATTAACATATAAGAAAATGGAAACTTGCCTTGCGTAATTCCTGGTGTAAAATTATAGATCTATATTTTTATAAAGTTTAGCTGTTGTATAAATTTCTTTGAAATTTCATTTTTATATATAGAGAGTGTACTTGTTAAATTAATAGCTCCAGGAAAAAAACACCTTAATCACTAGGATTATCATTTTATGCCTGGCTGGGATAAAATCAGAGCCTATGTCACCTGTAATATAGGAAGAAAAAGATTCAGACCTTCTGCTCCCATGAACTGATGTTCACCTTTGAAGACAACAACCTATTTACCCTGCTGAAGATTTGCTCTTGAAAGTTTAGAAACTTTGTGGAACACTTTCTGAAACATTTTTATATCTGTATATACAGTATTTTATAATTCAAACAGTTGCTTTTTGTACTTAACATCAGGATTTTGGACAGACTTCTTAATGTAAATCACATCTTCAGAAGAAAGAGGCCCCATGTTCTTTTTCACCAGTAACACTTATAGCAGTGCTGTTCCGTTACTTTCTATGGCAGCAAATATAAAATAAAGAATGTTTGGAATCCAGTGACCTTCTGCTATCGTATTTTTAAGGTGGAAGTTGCTTTGGAAGCCTTAACATGCTTTCTGATTACAAGCACATTGAAAGATTAATTGTGTCAACATTCACTCATAAGGATGTTTTCATGTGTCCATGGAATTGGTAACATTTTTTTTTTTTCTCCTTGGTAAGCTTGATGTTCTGGTATTTGGCACAAACTACCAAAGGAGGTCCCTGGAATGTTTTATTTGCCGTCTGTAATTATCTGCTAAAGATACAGTATTCTCAGTGGTGACTGGACAAGCTCATCACAGTGCAACACCTGGTTCCACTCCTGAATACAACAAAAAGTTTGGTATTAGCACATGAATGTATGCAAACTCTGGAGCATTGAAAATGGAGAAGTGTGGACATTTGTTAAGCCTTGCATAAGGAGATTGTTCTGTGCAGGTAGGATGCAGTGAGTTACCGGAACTGTGGTCAACTAGGTTCAACCCTCTCATAAATGAGACCATGTTCTTGTAGCATTCTGAAAGACTTTTCCTGGTCCTTCAGTACAAACAAAGAAAACCTTTCTACTGATCCAGCTTGTACTTTGCTCCCCCACACTAGTTAGTGACTGGATATCTTTATTCAAAAAGTCAGTCTTCCTAGAGTTAGTGAAATAGTGAAGGCAAAATGCCAAGCACCTTCAAAGAAGGAAAAAAATTGCATTCAGAGTTCCTCCAAAGAGGGACATTTGCACTGACTGCTACTTGCAGATTTTCTGTAGTCAGCTTTGATATTAGGAGACATTATTTATGTCTACAAACTTTGCCCTCTATACAAACTGTAATTTTCATTCTAATTTGTAAATTGAATAATTTAACTTTGGCACCAATATAACCTGTTTGTGAATTCAAGCTATGATGTATTTGTATACCAGGCACTTAAATAACTTGAATGTGCATATCAATTTGGGATTTATTATTTTAATCAAAGTTGCTATAGTATCAAGGAAAATCTCCTAGGTAGAGTAACTAAAGAATCTGTGTGTAGAATAAATGGTGTGATTATTTGTTCAGTATAATATTAAACTTTATCCTTACCTGCTATAAATATAGTACCCTGGAAACTTTAGCATGAAATATAAAACATTAGATCCATTGCTTTGGCTGGGAGCTAGTGATTTTCACTAAGATACAAATCTGGGATTTGTGAAGATCCAGTTACTACTCCACATAGAAAATAAATCAGAGTCCAGATGATAATTTACTGTAACAAGTCAATTTCTTTCTACAATAGGTGGAAATCCAGGGCAGGCAGATGCTACCTCTGCTCTCAGACACCACTGTGAAAATGAGAGGAAAGAGGCTGAAGAAGTATGAAACAGTTACATCAGCTGTTCCTTGCCCTCTGTCACAGACGTGGGGAGTGGGGGGGTGGTGCCCTTTCTTCTGGTACCTGTGGCGTCAAAATGAAAGAGACACTTCTGCTAACAGCCACCTTCATTCCCCCTTATGTGTCAGTTGGTGACTGTCAGGCTTAACTGCTGGATCAGGCTGTCCCCCCTCAGTTGTAGTGTGGAGGAACAAGTACGCATCGTGCTGTGGCTATCTGGGGAAGGTGGGTTTTGGGAACTGTATCCAAGATGCTCTGATGCTATAAACTTGGCAATCCTGCCAAACAGAAACAACTGAAAGTAAAATGATGACAGCTCTTTGTTGAGGTGAAGGGCAGTTCAGGAAGGTAACTTCTAAGCAGAGTTCTCAAAGAAGGGAGGGTAGTGCTTTAAAGTGGTTTTCTTCCTTTAAGTCAGTAAGCATCAATGCAAACCATACCTTTGCTGGAGATTCAAAGTCCTTTTGCATAGTTATTACATTAGGTTTTTGATCTACAAAATTAAAAGCATTTTCAGTGCTCACAGTTTGGTGACTGAAGCTGTGCAGCTGAAGCACTAGAATCTGGGAGTGAGATGTACATGTGGATATAGTGTGCAAAGGACTATACAAACCTAGAGCAAGCAGAATATGTCTTTATTCTGCAAGGGAGGAGCAAAGAGTTTCTCAGAATTTTACCTCAATGTTGCTGGATTTCTTGTGACTGCTTAAAGAGAAAGATCTTGCCCTGAATTCATTTGGTGTTACCAGGCTTTGTAAAATAACATCTACAGGAGTTGTAGTAAAACATTTTTATTATTATTATTTGATAGAGCCCACTAAGAGCTTTAATTTGCATTTCAATTAATTTAATAATTTTGATACGCTTGAATGGACTGCTGTAAAGTAAGGCTGCTGAGACAGTCTCTGAACTTAAGGCATACACACTTACCTTTTAGACTGTGACACCTTTCTTTAAATGCAGTTCCACAAGCACACTTGTAAAATACCTTTTGAGAGTGAAATCAGTGACACACACCTAATCCAAGCATGACAGAGCAGACAGTCTTCTTCTCGCAGTATATCAAAACAACTGAGTATTGCTCCAAGTCATTGCTGCTCTGAATAAAAGAAAATCTTTGAAGGGAAAATAAAATGTGACGAGTATTTTCTTTAAGGGCTCTTCCCTTTTTCATCTTTATTTCCTTGAAAATCTACTTATTGAAGTGTGACCCTAGTGTGTAGTGTTTGATGGGGGAGAAATGTATGACATGCAAAAGCATTTTACTGTGTAGCCAAATAACACGTACTCTTTATTCTCTGGAGACACTGTGGCACAGGTATATCCAGCCATACAGGACGTAATAAAACTTTACTGAAATTTCTTTAGAAAAATAAAATTACTTGCAGGAGAAAAAGTGCATTACTTCTTTTAGCTCCCAGTTTGTGTAGCTGCTGGTACTTAGGCGGAACAGAGAGCTGGAGTATCATGCTTTGCTGGTACATCCACCTCCTTGGAGCCAGCTTTGCTATATTAGGCATGTGAGTAGAACACATGTACAAGGTGATACACAAATCTCACCCATTTCGGTGATGGATGATAGACTCTTAGGATGATCTTTTTATCTAAAAAAATTATGAACAGAAGAAGCCTGTTTATTTACACAGTGTCTGCACAGCCATGGCTGTAGCTTCTGCCAACTTAGCCAGTTGGCATCGGAGCTCCCCAGGCTCTGGTCTCTGGAGCTACAAGCAGGCATTGTGCCTCTTTACCCAGCAGTTCAGGCATTGTAAGTGGCTGCTTCCCACCCAGCAGCTCATTCCTGTAATCAGCTGCTCCCAATACATGGTGTCTTGGTGACTCTGGTGTACACAGTGAGGTGTACCACCTTGTGAGGTGCTCCTCACAAGGGTTTGTTAATATCTATTCTTGGGGCCAAGCCCTTCATTGTTTTGCATCAATCTTCATGTAGGAAGGGCTTGGGAATTCTCATGTAAAAACAGCTATTTAGAAGGAGATGCCTGAGTCTGATTGAAAGATGAGGAACTCCTGGGTACAGTAATAAATTACTTGAAGAGCTTCTTTCACTGTGGAAGCATAGCATGGATGTTGGTTTCTTAGAGAGATGAGCACAGAAGGTTATTAGCATTTTCTGCTCACATTCATCTTCCAAAGCTCTTTGATTTCTGCACTATCTATGGATTGCAACTGAGGCTTAATTTCAGTATAGCTGCAGGGTTCTCAGAGCCTTGTTGCAGGATATAGCAGTGCTTTTCTGCTGAGCAGAGGTTTCCAGTGAGTTTTTCTAGGAGTAGGTTCAGTGTTAGGAAATAAAATTTAAACTTCTAGTGCACTGCTTGCAAGCAGAGATGACTGGTGTAGTCCAGACTGGCAACTTCTGTTTGAGGAAATAGAAGACCGTACATCTAAGCACTGCCAAAACATGATTCTTTAGAATATCTGATTATTTTTTTTTAGATATTCAGGATATTGTATAATTTATCTTAGTTAACATGAGTTGTATTTTTCATGCTTTCCTTAGTCTGTCTTGAAGCCAAAGGAAAACAAGGTGAGAATGTAAGTTCTAAACTCTAATGCTCGAACTGCCAAAAAGAGGAATGCTTGTGTGCTTGATTTTTCTCTTTCCTCTTTTTTTCTCAGTTAAAGTTGGAAGCTTTAATAAGAGTAATCATGGAAATAAAATACCAATGGAGGAAGAAAACTATGCACAGTTCCAACTTTTTTTAATCAAGGTTGACAACTACACAACAGTTAACGCTCCCATCTCACCAAGTTACTGGGTTTGGCACAAATCCACAGGTAAATCTCCATGCTCTCAGTGCAGGAGCCTAAGCATGGTAATGCCTTTTCTGGCTGTCCTGGGTTCAGCAGCAGCAGTCACTTTTTCTCCTTCTTAGTAGCTGGTGCAGCACTGTGTTTTTGACTTTTGGCCTGGGGATAATACTGATAAAACTGATGTTTTCAGTTGCTGGTCAGAATTTACTCTGACCAAGGACTCTGTGAGTCTCATGCTCTGCCAGGGAGGAGGGGAAGTCGGGAGGAAGCAGGGACAGGACACCTGACCCAAACTAGCCAAAGAGGTATTCCATACCACAGCACGTCATGCCGGGGGATGTAACTGGGAGTTACCCGGAAGGGCACGCTCTGCTCTGTCGGGCTCGTTTTTGGCGGGTGGTATCGTATTCTCTTCCCTTGTTATTTCCCTTATCATTATTATTATTGGTGGTAGCAGTAGTGATTTGTGTTATACCTTAGTTACTGGACTGTTCTTATCTCAACCCGTGGGAGTTACATTTTTTCGATTCTCCTCCCCATCCCTCCTGGGGGGCGGGGAGGGCGGGGAGTAGAAACTGTGTGGCTGACTTGCCGACTGGCTTAAACCACAACACTGGCTTTTAGCAGGAGCCAGCAACCAGCAGGTTAAGCCATAGCCCCCCATGCTAAGCTCAGTCTCCACGTGATTAAACCCCAGGATTTTAAATCCTGAATATGCTGCTGCTCTTCTAAATGCAGACATGCACAGAGCCAGTGTGGGAAGCAGATTTTGTTAAGAGCTTTCTAAAGCTGCTGTAGTGAAATGAAAGCTCTGCTTGCTTCTTGTCACCTCTGGGTGAGCAGGAAGCAAGGCTGCTTTTAGGGGAAGCCTGTCATTCTGTAACAACTCCCTGCTGTCACAGATGCTTGGGTGGGCAGAGCACTGAACTAGTTATATTGAGAACTTCTCCCAGTAAAATTACACAGGCTCAGATTCACCTCCTGAAGAGGCTAAATTAATCTTTGTGGAGGTGGAGATTTAGATCAGTAGCCCTTCTACCAGTTCTGAAGGTAGCTGGAGACAGCCCTGCTGCACCTTCAGCATTTCTGTTAACACCAGTGCAAGCATAGAGCTACACCAAAGTGCACAGCAGCCTTCTGGCTTTATGGTGTTTTCTCAAGCCCCAGATGTCAAGCCATGGTAAAACCTGCCTTCAAAATCTGTGTCCCTTCTTGGAAGGGTTCCTCCAGTCAGCTGGCATGTATAGTTGGAACAAGTATCTCTGCTGCTGCATGCACAGAATGTGACATGTAGTAGGGTTGGTAGGAGTTTTGCATGCAAGTCTTACCAGGCAGATGGGGTACACACACTAAAATTTGGCCAAAGTATGATTATTGGAAACGTCAGGAGTGGCCATATGCAGCAGATTTGTGTGCTTTTCAAGAACCAATTTAAGATGACTTCTTCATTTTCTCCTTCCCTGTCATCCATTTGGATTTTTAGGTTTTTAGGGACATGTCTATCTTGCATGAAAAATTCAAGTCACTTGAAAAATTCATTAACGGTTCTGAAGAAGGCCTGCAGGTTTTAGTAACTTATACACTCCTACATATGTGTCTTCTGGTTTAATTAAGCCTCCAACCAGTGGTTTGAACTGTAGCTGTTTCCCTAACACATAGAGAAATTGGGATTTACAAGGGAAGAAGTTATTTAAGTTGCCATTTAAAAGCCTGATCCACTATCTAACAACCCTTGGAAATCCTGTTATTAAAATGTCTCAATTTCCATGGAAATTGAAAGCAGCATCCTCTGCAAGGACCTAGGATGCACAGGTGGCTGTGGCTGCACACACAGAGCAGAGTGTGAAATACAGCAGTGCCTACTCTTGCCATGCTCGTGTTAGTGAGGCCAGTGAAAGTGGTTCTCTACAAGAACTGGAGGAACATGTGCTTTGAGGGCATTTGTTTAAACCACTTTTTCAGAAAGGAGCTGGAACTTGCACAGATCTAAGTTGCCCATGTATCTGACATAAGGCTCAATATGACATCACCAGGTAATCATTTTAGGCTACACTGTAGTAATCTCTGCTTTAAAGTTAAGCAAGTAAAGGCTGCATGATTTTTTTGTTTTTCAGAATACAAAAGCTACTTGCTCTACCTCTCTGGCATGGCTGTTAAATACATCAGTCCCTAGCTGATGGAAATTCTCCTGGCTGCTGTTGCCTGTGAGAGACTGCCAGGATACCAAGGCTTTGGTAGGAGACTCGCGATCAGCCATCTCATTGATGTGATGCCCATTAGGTTGGTAAATGTCAAAGATGAGGCTGAGTGTGATACGCTACAGTGAGCTCAAGATGCCAGTGGTGTATGTTGATGGAGTTGAAATTCATGACTTCTAGTCATTCTCTGCAGTTCTGCATTGTTTGCCTGAGGGTACACTTTGGACTAAAGGGTTTTTTAAGCAGCAGCAAACACAAAACTGGCAGAAGACAGCAGTGCAAAAGGTTAAACCTCAACTTCAAAACTAGTTGTGATATTGCAGAGCCCCTTCAGTAGCGTTACTATGTTTTGTCCTTACAGTATCTAAACCAGCTTTAGGAGGAGATAGGAGAGCGTGCTGGGACTCCATGTCTGTCAAAAGCTGCCACAATAGAAATACTCAGCAGCTCTTTTCAGGTAAGGGGAGGAAGCAAAACCCACTAGAGAAACAGAGAGACTGGGCAGTATACATGGAAATACTTATCTTTTAATTTATTTATGTATATATTGTTGGGACATGAGTGTTTGTGAGATCTTGGAGAAACAATTTATGGCTTGATTTTGAGTCACTGGAGTTTCTGGAGTCACTTATTGCTGATGGCATTAAGACCTTTCTTACAGCAGGAGGAAGGTTATGCAAGCTGACAACCTGTGCACTCCTCAGTAGGATGATGGGCACGTTTATGGTGCAAGGACCCCAGACAGTGCAGTACGGGTGATACTGACTCCTGCCAAGCAGCCACATTGTGCTGCCAGCAAACCTGATGATTGAACACATGTTTGGTGTTTGTAACACAGGTGCAGGCTTAGTTTTATGGTAGCATGAAATAATAACAGACAGTCCCACTTCACTTGGAGGTATCAGGTGTCTGCCTGGAGCTCACCTCAGTTGAAGAAAACAGGGAGAGCCTGAGTCCTGCAGAGCAAGAGAGTACACTGCAGGTGAACACTCCATGCTAGGTTCTCCTGTGCAAGCGGTGAGAGCACACTTCCAGTAGCTTTGAATAATTTTACACTTGGCTCTAAAGTTTCACATAACCCCAGGGGACATACACAGCTGTCCTGTATTTCACTGAGACTTCCCTTCAAGGACTGCTGCTTGCTAGAGAACACACAGCCCTTCAATCATACTAGGGTGTGTTTCTGAGCTGCTTGTTCATCCATTTTAATTTCACATCAATTCAGCAACTGATTGAATACAGCATACTTATTCCCTTCCAAATAAATCTCAGAAATGAAGCCGACATCCTGCCCATATCATAAACATTTCAGTACTGCTCAATTAGCAGTTCCCACTAGTGCCTCTGCTAATGAAGAGAGTGCTACAGAATGGCACCTGTAGCTGGTTAGATGAGATCAGTCCAGTTAGATTTGACAGTCATGGTGTTAGACACAGACAGTGGTTCACTTGCAGACCGTAACGTGTTGATTCAAAGAGCAGACGGGAGGTATTCACTGCTTCAATCTTATTTGCCAATCCATGGAGCAGGATATATGTGTGTATTTCCAGGAGGGAACAGTAAACTGTCAGTAGATTTATATCCAAGCATCTTCCATCTTCTTTTTGATTGTTCCTAAATGCCCTCAGGTAGCTCTTGAGCATGAAAACTGTACCCATCATACGCACGCTTCCCTCCAGAAATCTCTGTATTGTGCAATAAGAGAATATTTTTCTACTCTGTATCCCCTTTTATCTCTGCTTTATAAAAAGGTTCCTGAAGGCACTGTTGTAATTTTTGTTAAATGCTGTATAAATGAGAGGATTAAAGAAAGAATTGGAATAGCCAAGCCAAAGAAAGATGCTTTTCCAGATGGCTGGGATGTTGCAGGAACAGAGGGGACCTATTAATTCTGTGATGAAGAAAGGGATCCAGCACAGCACAAAATCTCCAATTAAGATGCCAGCCATCAGAGCTGCCTTTTTCTCTTTCTGTTCTCTCCATGTTTCTCCATCTGTCTGGAAAGTGATTGCTGCATGACGAGCTGTAAACACCATCTGTGGTTCATGTGAAGCTTCCTTCAGCTCAAAACAAAAGCAAACACAGATTCTTACCGAGACAATTTGTTTGAGTGAAGTATTACTTTTAAATGACAGCATGACATCTGTGCACCTACCACTAAAGGCCCAACTCCCTTCCTTCCATGCTCAAAGAAAGAAAATGCCCCAGAGTGCCAAAATTACCAGACTTCTCATTACATTGGAAAACCTTCTGAGTGTGACTGACAAAGCTAAATAAATAGAGTAACCATATGTGTTGTGGGCATTCTATTTCAGTTTACTTTACTGGATGCCTTGATAACTAGTGGGAAATCAGGGTGGTAAGGAAGGCTGACAAAGGTAACAAAGGCAAGTGCCTTCTGCCCATCTCTAACCTGGACTCTCTGATGCTGCTACATGACCTTTAGGATTTCTCAAGCCTAAATCATAAATTAATTTCATTTCATTGCAGACCCTTTGGTTCACTTCCCTATGGTATTAGGGAGGGACCTGCCACAAATGCCAGCTCTTGAAGCTATTTAGACTAACTGCCTGGATGCACAGCTCAGAATCCCACCTCTGGTGGGTGCAGTAGCTTAGCACTACCACTTGTTCTGCAGAAGGGACAGCATACCCCAACAAACTAGGCTAAATCTGCAGGATATTTTTGCCATCAGAACTTTTTAAATGAAAGAACAGGATTTCAGTTAAAGGGAAGTTTTAAGAAATGTATCCGATCTTTTGAAAATACCAATAGTCCATTACCCTCCTCAAGAAAAAATACCATAAATGCCTGAAATAAAACTGAATACTTTGGAAATATTTCAGTGGAAAGTAAACCCATCAAGAAGAGTCCCTGATGGAAAACAGAACTTGGGTGTCTTCTGCTCCTCCTTGACAGAGGCTATCTCATCACAGGCACTTCTACCTCAGGGAGAGGGACAGACTGCACCTGCTGCTGCCTGGTCAGTGCCAACACAGTATATGACAATGGAAGCATAAGGATGCACCTGCAATGATGCATCCTTAGGCACTGTGCCACCATTTTGAATTAGCTCCTAAAATACTCTGGTAGTAATCAACAAAAAGCTTTGCTGGAAAAGCAACATTTTCTGGTCCCTCTTTTCCAAGTTGTGTCACCTGTCCTTTATTTCATTCGGATCCAGTTGATATTCTGACAAAAACCATATTCTGTTGCCAGAAAAACATGGTTTCAGCCACCTTCAGTTCAAACTCTGGCTTGAGCAGAAGTTACACAAGCAAGGAGAAAACTTCAGCTAGTGCAGGCTGCTGACGGTACTTCTTGTCTTCTCTCTCACTGAGGGCAATTCATTCATCTGTGCAGTGAGTACAGCCCAGTGCTCCAGGTGGCAGTGAGGCTGTGCAAAACAGGTTCTGGGCATAAGTTATTATTCTGTGCTCAGAGTCTTACCAGAAAAAGATACTCCCTTGTGATTTTAATCTGAAGATTAAAGTACCTGCTAGTTTAAAGTTCTGCTACTTGCTTCAGTTATGAAGACAGTGCAATAAAATAAACAGTTTAAGGATACAACCTGAGGCTCTAAAATTTGCCTGAGTGATAATACACAGACACTGCAAGACTTTGTCATCAATCCAAAGACAGCTTGTTAAATCAGCTACATATTCCACATGTACGTGCCACCTTTGTGCAAGCTTTATAATAGATGGAGGGCTTCTACATGATAAAAGCACAGCAACTCAGAGAGAGGGAAGCACTGGCAAAGGCTGAACAATCACTCTTCAAGATGGATATCCCTGTCTTCACCCTCAGACATGAGATATGGCTGCAGAATATATGAGCAGCAGATTATGGGTGCAGGCAAATAATGGAGGAAAATGAAAATCACATCTGTCCTGACAATTAAAATGGGACACCCCTCATGTAGCAAGGATCACACCATTTGTCTCCAGAAAGACTTGCTCTGCACATCCTTAATCACACTCTGCAAAAGGGATGAATGTATAACATGAGGACAAATTTGTGACAAGCAACCCTGAAAGATTATGTCTTAGCCCTGAGGAACAGCTACACAAGTATGCCTCTTGGGAAGAGCCATACAAAGGACTTTGTCACTAGCACTGGGCATGGTTTGGCACTATATTTAACCTTCAGCTCTTCCTCAGAAGGTAGAGCTTGCAGTGTGCCATATCAAATTGGAGCCTTTTTGGTACGTAAGGTTTTAGAAGGCTTGTAACCAAACTGCAGAATTTACTAGTAGCAACTCTTTTATCACCTAATTACATATTACAGGAAAAAGTAATTTAATTTATTTTTATAGAAGATACGCCAGTCCTTAGGTGTTTTCCCTAATAGAACATGTATTTACAGCCTGGCCAAGCTGCTACTGAAATCAGAGGAGCTTTCGCAAACCACTGGTTGTTAGATCAGGCCTCTGAATATTAAACAGCAAGTGAAAATAGATCCTGATATTTTTTGTAAATTACAAGACAGTAGTCAGCTTCCCGTCTACAGATTTTCTACTTTCTCTGTTGTCATAGCTTTATTTTTTTTTTTTCCCCCAATTTTTTTCACTAGTTCTACCTGGGAATTCTGGATAATGTTGTAGTAACAGTAATAATAAAATGCAAATACCTGGTGCTTTAGGAAAAGTACTGGGATCTCCCATTGAACCTTCCATTAATTAAACTGTGTAAATATCCCTGGCAGACTGAAGATACTTTGCTTTAATTTTCCATAAGAAATGCTTTGAAAAGGACACAGAGCATGTTCTTGAAAAGGTAACTAGTGTCCCTACTCAGCAAGGTCCTTCAGCCTGTGCCTTGAACAATCATATAAACCGTGGAAGCTGCAAGAAAGCTCAGCTTTCCATGATCATCAGTATCTAATGCTCACCCCCTACGTTATTTCTAACTGGACAGCCGCACATGCTGTGAACAACCCTTGCTCAGTTGGCTCTCCATCAGGCTCACCCACCCTGACACCTGCCTCTCGGGCATTCCCAGCATGGGGTACTGTTCCAAGTGCCAGCCCTGGCGTGTGCCCTGCCACTTGGCAGACCTGTGATCCACTGGCCAGCTGCTCGTGGCTTGCACTACCACAAAAGGGATCAAACTTCACAGAGGGTTTCTAGTGGGGCCCTGTGCTCAGCACTCCTGTGTGCAATGCCCCTGTTAACGTGCCAGCTTTGCAGTTCTGTGTTCCTCCCTGCCTCTCAACTCAACTACTCAGCTACTACAGGACTGCAGCATCTCATCCCTGCTGTGGAGACAGATTCCTCAAGGAACAAGTTCACTAGATTTTTGAAGTTAAACACAGATTTAATCTGAAGTGCTGTTCATATCAGAAAATATACATCGATATGCATAAGTTTAGAAGGGCTATAAAGCTGGCATCTGGAGAGTAAGTCTTATGAGGAACACTGGGGTTGTTCAGTCTGGAGAAGAGAAGGTTCGGAGAGACCTTATTGCTCTCTACAGCTCTCTGGATGGAGGATGGAGAGAGGAGGTGCTGGTCTCTTTTCTCAAGTAATAAGCGATAGGACAAGAGGTAATGGTCTTAGGCTGCGCCAGGGGAGGTCTAGACTGGATATTAGAAACAATTTCTTCACTGAGAGGATGATCAGGCATTGGAACAGGCTGCCTAGTGAAGTGATAGAACCACCATTCCTGGAAGTGTTCAAAAACCGTGTAAATGAGACCCTCTGTGACATGGTCTTGGCAGTCCTGCCAAGGTTGGACTTGATGATCTTAAAGGTCTTTCCCAACATAGTTGATTCTATGAATACAGACTGCAAAACTGGGCAAATCCAAACTTTCATTATAATTTCACTTTTTTTTTAATTTTCTTTATTGCCCAGTCTATGATTTCCTTCAGACTTGACTCATGTTCTTGGCCTGGCTGGTGCAAGATTATTCTTTTAACAACTATGAGCCCCCAGGACCACATTGTCAAGACTGTTTGTCATAAACCAGCACACAAAAAGTACACTGAAAGTAAATTAACCCACTGTAGGCAACCACTGTTGAGGTACACAGTGCTGGCACGGGACCCATGCTCAGGGATTCCCCCCCTCACGCGGGCATGCGGTAATCCACTGCAGTTTGGCATTGTCTGAACATGAGCACAAAAAGACTATGTAGCTGTTAGTCACAATATCTGACTGTTACTGCTGTGCCACATGGAATAAAGGACAAGCCCAGCCCTTTACCCCCATTTTGGGCCTACTGATGAGCACTAGTGAGCAGGCTGCAACAGGGGAAAAGGCAGTTGCAGACTGCAAATTAAAACAATCTGTTAAGATGCCCTAGTTTACAATGGGCACATAGAATCATAGAATAGTTAGGGTTGGAAAGGACCTTAAGATCATCTAGTTCCAACCCCCCTGCCATGGGCAGGGACACCCCACACTAAACCATGTCACCCAAGGCCTCATCCAACCTGGCCTTGAACACCGCCAAGGATGGAGCATTCACAACCTCCCTGGGCAACTCATTCCAGTGCCTCACCACCCTCACAGTAAAGAATTTCTTCCTTATATCCAATCTAAACTTCCTCTGTTTAAGTTTGAACCCGTTACCCCTTGTCCTGTCACTACAGTCCCTGATGAAGAGTCCATCCCCAGCATCCTTGTAGGCCCCCTTCAAATACTGGAAGGCTGCTATGAGGTGTCCACGCAGCCTTCTCTTCTCTAGGCTGAACAGCCCCAACTTTCTCAGCCTGTCTTCATACGGGAGGTGCTCCACTCTCTTGTAAGAGCATCTCTGCAGTGTTGCACACTGTTCTCACTCAGTCACTAGGAACACGCTATGCCTTGCGCACAGATTTCCTTATATCCGCCCAGGTTGTATTCCTGGAGTGCTACAAGCTGGGAGCAGTGGGGAAAAAAGCTGGTATGAAAAGACTGCTATTCTGAGGCCAGAATTAGGTTCTGAATTCACTACATCAGTTATTTCACAGAACCACAGAATGGCTGAAGCTGGAAAGGACCACCAGAGGTCATCTAGTCCAACCTCCCTGCTCAAGCCAGGTCATATTGCTCAGGATCGCATCCAGACAGCTCTTGTGTATCTCCAGGGAAGGAGACTCCACAACCTTTCTGGGCAACCTATTCCAACACTCAATCACCCTCACAGTTCAAGTGGAACCTCACATTTCATTTTATACTCGCTGCCTCTTGTCCTGTTGTCTGGCACCACCAGGAAGAGTCTGGCCTCATCCTCTTGACACCTTCCCTTAGGATACTTACACACATGGTAAGCGTGTTAAGTATCTGTACACCCTGAGCCTTCTCTTCTCTGGGCTGAACAGGCCCAGCTTCCTCAGCCTTTCCTCATATGAAAGATGTTCTAAGCCCTTAATCATTCTAGTAGCCCTTTGCAGGACTTGCTCCAGGGGCAACAGAGGTGCAGAGATGACCACTTTCCAGTCAGAGTGGAAACTCTTTAACTCATAAAGAGTTAAATGAAGGAAAAGAGCTCTCAAGTACAAATTCTCCTACAGCCAGAAAGGAATTTTGATTTGGTTTCAGAATTCATTCTTCTGTATGTTGATCACCAATTATTGCTCAATGCCACTTCTGCCGTTTGTCTCCTCCCAGTAAATTACTGCTACTGAATGGCTGTATGTTCCTAGAGCCGTCTGTTCCTAATTCCCGTGTTCCTAACAAAGTTATAAAAAATATGCCACCACAGAGTTCTGATGAAATCCCTTGATTTAAAGTGTTCCTTATAGCTTTAATAACTGTTGTTAATGATCCTTTACATCAGGTACCATGCATGTGTTTGTATTGTACCTCCAGAGTTTCCAATAACAGAACAACAGTGACGGTGATAAACATCAATCAAATCTGACTACAAGTTCAGAGTTTTGCTTATTACCATGTGATTCAGCAGAGATGGTTCCTGCCTCAGTGTAGCTTTGGCAAACTTCAAACAAGAACACAAGAAAATGAAATGCACAGCGAAGGATCAAAACATAGGAATGCCTACACTGTCTTGGACACTCCAGCAATATGACAAACAGTACATTTGATAGGGAAGAGAACACCTGCTTTCTGTCACAGGATTTTCTGTTGCTGTAAGCAGGAATAACTGCATTTTTCCAAGGAAACTGCTAGCCATTTTGCTTCCTGCCTCACTTTTCTCCTATTTGACATCAAGGAAGCCGGAGAGGGACTATTCATGAGACTGTAGTGACAGGACAAGGGGCAATGGGTTCAAACTTAATCAGGAGAGATTAGGTTAGATCTAAGGAAGAAATTCTTTACTGTGAGAGTGGTGAGGCTCTGGAACAGGCTGCCCAAGAAGCTGTGAATGCTCCATCTCTGGAAGTGCTCAGGGCCAGGTTGGACAGAACCTTGAGCAACCTGATCTAGTGGAAGGTGATCCTGCCTATGGCCCATGGAACTCGATGATCCTTAAGGTCCTTTTCAAACCAAACCATTCTATGATTCTATCTGCTCCCAGTTTTCTGGGCAGTTGCACTTTGTTTCCTGACCCATCTCCTCTACTTATACAGTCATAGGCAGAAATAAGAAAAGGAAGGCCTGCAACTCCTTCAGAGGAGAATCTGTTTTCTCTCCCATATGGTCCATATGAGTTGTAGAGGCCAGCAGGCCAAGGTGTAGAACAACACTACAATGTTGAAGCTCTGGTGCCTGATGCTACCTAAAATAAGAAGGATTCTCACAAAACTGGTAAAGGTTTGGCTCAGGCCTAATTACTCATACACTATATAAGGTACCTTGAGGGGAGAAAGAAAAAAACCAAGCAAACAATCAAAACCCACAGCCATCAACAGAACTTGATTTTTAACTCCTCACGTGACTTTGAAATTGCTACATGTAAATAATCCCGAAGTTCAGATTCTGCCATCCTTGGTTTTGCCAGGCAAAACCTGTTACAAGTGACTTCATTGATTTAAAAGGGCACTATCCAGCAAGATCTGCTGTTTTTCAAGTAGTCTCATTTATTTCAATTGGACTACTTATGGAGAGAATCCTTACCTGCTGTCAACAAGGCGTGACAGACTATAGCTCTCTATCAGTGATGGTATGTCACTAGTTTTTTTACGAGGCTCACTCATGTCAGTATTGACTGTAGAATTCACTTTTTAAAGAGTTTCATAATTACAAAAAACAGCCCTATTTAGGGTCTCAATTCTACCTTTTTTTATTTTTGTTTCAAGAGAAAGTAAGAAACAAGCTCTCATTCAAACTAGAAGCACCTCAGATGTTTCATGTCCATGTCTCTCACCTGATTTTAACACTTCAAAAAGTGTTTTGCAACAGCACAAGTAAAATTTTAACCAAAAATTACTCAAATAGTTATTTTGTAACTATCCTATTCTGCACCTCTGTAACAGTACAGAAACATAACTTACATACGTCAACTCTCAGCTCAGAGACAGCTGCCCTTCCTGTATGTGTGTGTGTGTTTGCATATATATATGTATATATATACATATATATACACACATGTATATACACAGTGGCAACCTGCAAAGCACTTTGGTGCCTAGCTCTGTTGGCTGGAAAGCACTGTACAAAACATTAAGGTACCATCATGATTGTTCCATTTGGTGCATCGGTTTCTTCAAGGCATTTCTACTGGCATATGACCTCATCTTCTCCTCTTTAAAGTAACTTCCTAGAACCAACCAGCTATACTGTTAGGTATACTTCATGCCATAAACTGCAGCTCTGGCACACAGTTCCAATCCAGCGCTACCTGACAGCTAATTCCCGAGTGCAACGCAGATGTCTCTCCCAGCAGGGATTACTGCTGTTCCTACTCACCTCCAGCCTGGGAAGCGCTGCCAGCCTTTGGCATCGGCTGCTGAAAGCCCCTCTGATGTTACTCAGATCAACCAGCGCAGGGCACCCAGAGAGAACAGTGACATAGAGGCAGAGTCCACATTGCACCCAGAGTAACAGTGACAGAAGAAAACTGTTCCAAGGGCAAGCATGACAGGTGAGCATTCTCAGAGAAGAAAGGCAGCAAAGAAAGCAGAGGTAGGAGAGTTATTAAGGGAGAAAGAAATGGAAAATTAGAGTGAGTTGATGAGCAAAACAAGTGGAACGGAATGTGCCCCAAAAGAGAGGACAGAGCTGACGCTGACAGCCTAATAAACCCTGCATGTGAAGCAAAGCTGCATCACCTCACCAGGTTTGCCACATACCCTGGCAATGTTATCTCTGTGTTCTAATGTAAAAAAAAACCCTGTTCCTATAAGCTTAAATGAGATGAGGATAAAACTTGGTAAGTCTCTGTCTTTTAAGGAAAGAAAACTGCAAAGAGGCAGGAATGCCAGCTCCCTTGATCCATGGGTTCACTTAACGCACATGTGTGCAGCTGGGCATCAGCTTTTCCTTTAGGTGAGGAGTAAAGGTTTGCATCTGAATCACAATGGTCTTTTTATTTAAGCCAGCAAATGAAGCTGCTGGGACAATGGGGAAGGTTGCCACTAAACACTGATTGCAGATTCAAGAATCACTGTTATAAAAGAAGTTAGTATGTCTATCACTGCCAGTGCAAGAAAGATGAACTACTGTCTTGAGCATTTGCTGGTGTTGGAATAACAGCTACAATGTCAATCCCTCCAAAATGGGGATTCAGCTCACACTGACAGGAATATTTTTGTCAGTACAGTCTAAACTAGCTCCTAGACACTACATCAGCAAAAAGCACTCACCTGCCAGCCTAGCTGTGCCCACACAAGGGATTTGAAGACAGAACTACGACAATTAGGAGTCAGACTCTTGTTAAACTGACATACCAACAATGTGTCTCTGTATAGGCTAAAACTTCCGCAGCAATGCCTCAGCTCATTTAGCTTCTCAGAATCTTAGATTCCAAGCAACTAATCCTGTATGTGTATATGCAAAACATCAAACATGCAAAAAACCACTACAAATATTCAGCTAGCTCTTGTGCTTGGGAAGATTATACATTAACTCCAAGCAATACATTAGTCATACTTAAAATAACTTGGAAATTTGGTGCAAACCAGGGGATGAAGGCCATAGGGAAAAGAATAAAAAAGAATGCCACTAGAGGAGACATCCTCATCTTTTCTGACACATTTTGTGCTTTTACATGGAAGACAGCTTCATAAATGAGTTTATATTAAAAACATTCTCAAGATATTACAATCCAAATCTGCAAGTCTGACCACATATAATTGCCAGTGCTGTCACCTCTAGAATCAGGGGACACAACCCACAGACTTTTTATCTGTGATCATAATAACATGATTCTTCCCGTAAGGCCAAAACAAAGTTAGGATTCAGCAGATGAGTGAGACTCTGCAGGATTAACCCCAACTGAATAGAAGGATTCCCTGTCTCTTTAGGTATCTCTAACATCCACACAGCTCATGTTTTGTCCAGGAACTGGACTTAGCAAGTACAACAAGCAATCACAAAAACATACTGTAAAGAAACATTTCCACAGGTAGGAGTAAGAGTAAGAGCACGTGATAGAAAGACCAGTTTACAGAGAGCACTACCAAGCACCTTGACAACATGACACGGGTCACAGCGTCATCACGCAGAGAGCTTGACTTAATGGGACACAAGCGGTCAACTCCAACCCCTTTCCTGTCCGCTAGCTGTATCCCCAAAATGAATGAAACCTCCCATGTGATGAGGGCTTTGTGGGATTACAGGCAATGTTTGGGGTAAGGAGGAGGGCATGGTTTTTAAGACAGCTGGTAATTTAAAACAGAAACAATTGCTCACTGCTTCAGCACTATGCAGGGAGCACTATGTCCCCAGTATTCAAGGTAATTTAGCCCAAGTACATAAATAAAATGTTGCTGGTTAAAATCTACTCAGACACTGATAGATACTACACAAATGTATACATATTTTTCTATAGCCACGCTGGTTGAAAAATGTGTATGCATTTACTCTGTACACAACCCAGGAACCTACCCCAAACACTGTAAAACGTAAAGAGGAAAACCCTCAAGGAATAGCAAATTCAGACTAAAGACATGACTTTTAAATGGCTCTCCAGACAGGTGAATGCACCTGTCACTTAAGAGAAAAATGAGAATAAAACTCTTCTCCAACAGTGCTGCTTTTTCACTAGCTAACAACTGCTCATGTCGAGTCTGTAACAGAGCTAAATTCACACGAGAGCCCCACGACATGTCTCAGTCATTGCGCTGAAAACACCAATGCAGGGGTGCCAGCTGGGAGCAGACGAGAAGCAGAAGCCCAGGTGCCTGAGTGAAGCACTGGGGACTCTCTTTCCTGTTCCCCATGCTTACCTGGGCAGCCTCGGGCAAGGGCACCACGGCGTTCTTCCTGCGGCCCCGCAAACGGAATTCGACTGCCTTGTTGATCTTCCAGTAGACAAAGAGCACCACGCAGAGGGGCAGGTAAAAAGCCCCGCCAGTGGAGACGATGGTGTAGAAGGGCTCCTGGCTGACCTGGCAGCGCTCCTGCTCAGGGCTGTACGTCTCCCCCCAGCCAAAAAGGGGGGCGAGTGAGATGGCAGCGGACAGCGCCCAGGTGAGCGCGATCATAACATTGGAGATGCGGCGGCGGGTGAGCAGTGTGTACTCCAGGTGGCGGGTGATAGACCAGCAGCGGTCCAGGGCGACGGCGGTCACGTCCCAGATGCTGGCCGTGCAGCACAGCACGTCGAAGCAGACCCACACGAGGCACAGTGCCCGTCCCAGCCGCCACCGCAGCCCAGCTGACAGCTCCTTCACCAAGCTCAGCAGCACATCCGACACTGCTGTGGAGGCCTCAAGATTATGGGGCACCCGGTGGAAAGTTTTCACTCGCAGGATGGTTGCCAGCACCAGCAGGTTCCAGAGAAAGGAGGCCACGGTCAGGAGCACCAGCAGGATCAGAATGAGGATGGTGAAGATGGAGAAGGGCTCCCGGCCCCTCCACGTGCTGCTGCTCACCAGCGCAGAGGCAGCCGAGGAGGCGTTGGTGTCCACAGCTGATGAGTTGGCACCCATGCTGGCCTGACACTGACCCTGTGGGGTGCAAGGGCTCAGAGTTTCCGCCGTGCCCGGGACCGGGTTCGGCCCCTCTTACACCTGCACACGAACACTCTTCCCCTACCCAGGCGGCCTGCCGCCCCAGCGCCGTCCCTAGCACAGCTGCCGGGGACCGGGAAGCTCACACTGCGCCTCCCCTCAGCAGGCTCCCGCCACGTGCCGCCTCCTCAACGCAGCCCGCGCCCCCCCTGCAGTGGCGCCGCCGGTCACCCGTTTCCGCCCGCGCCCGACGCTCCTCACGCCAATACCGGGCGGCGCCGGTGCCGGCGGGGAGGATCGCTGGGGCCGTGGCGAGGGTCACGCACGGGGAGGGCGGCACAGCCGCTCCCACCCCAACCCAGCGGCCGCCTCGGGAGCGGTGGCGGACCCCTTCTGCGGCGACCGGCGCGCTCGGCTGGGCTGGAGGCGCCGCCTCCGCCGGGTTGTCCCCACAGCCCCCGTGAGGTGACGGGACACCCCCTTCTCCTCAGGGCGGCTGTCCGCCCTGTTCCTCTCAACGGTCCCACCAGAGCGTCTCCTCGCCTCGAGCAAGCGTCGCCTTCGCTGCAAGGTTGGTGTCGGGTTTAGTGCAGAACGTGAGTTATTTCTAGGCTGCAGCATTTAAATGGGAATTTTTCCAGTTAAAAAATAAAATAAAATAAAAAAAAAATAAATAAAAAAACCATCACTGAAGTTCGCTTAAATTTTTAAGTGACCAGGAACATCTCTGTCCTTGCGGGTGTTCGGGGCAAGTTTATGGCACGGTTTCTTCGCTTCAGGCAGATGCCCAGCCTCTGGAAAACATCCGTTCTCCTGGACCTTTCCAGTAACTGCCTTCAAAATAAAAGTTTTTAAAAAATAATTTCAAACCTGTTACACAGTGTCTTTTGAAGTCCGTAACAGATGTTAACAGGGTGTTACGCATAAAGGAGACACAGCAATGAGCTTTGCCATTTCCTGATTAACAAATGGTGACGAGTGAGAGGATCATAGAGCAACCTGGGTATTGTATTTGAAGTGTGTTTAAGGTATCATATCTCAGGTCTTTGGGAGGTGTCCTTTATCCTCTGCCTGCTTTCATTCCTGGGGTCCTTTACAACCTGCAACCAGCATTTTCACCTGCTTTGTTTCCCCTTAGTCTGTTACCAGGACAATTTCAGTGGGAGTTACTCGACAAAACACAGGCTCTTTTCCCCTACCAGGTTGTATGGTGGTGTTGAGAGATCTCCAAAGTTGTTCAAAGTTGTTGAGCACCAGTAAATAAGATCAGAGAAAGTCAGTGATGTTTGTTTCCTTGCAAGTAGCAGCATACCTGCCATCACAGGCTGTAATGTAGTAGATTTTGGGGACAGGAGATTTGTTGCTGGTTTTTGAGGTAGAGAGGGAGTATTTTCTGGGTCAGATTAGTCTCATGTAAACGAATGCTGTGCAAATCAATGTTCTTCACTTGAATTCACATTCACTGAAGAAATCATTTGACAAAACACAAACCTTTCACAACACCACTATGTTACCCAAGGCAAGCAGGGGCCAGCTTGCCTTACTTATGGTTCCCAAATTCAAAAGCTGGAACAATGATTAAATATTACAGAAATGACAGACAATAGCTGTAGTCAGAATAACCAGGCCGTTTTGCTGCTTAACTTTGGGATGCTGCTTCACTCATTAGATAAACAAATCATATATTTCCCAGGCTCTTAATGCAGACATGATTTTAGTTGCTCCTTCCTATAGTAATTCTAACAAGTGATCTAGTGTAAGCCAACAGCAAAGAGAAAACTATCTGCATTACTTACCAGCTTTTATTATTAGGAAAAAAAGGACTTCTGAGTGGTGATGTCTCACATTTTGCCTGTTGAGCTTCCAGTAGGTAGAATTTCACAGAGCTTGTCAAGACAAGTCTTTTCACAATACTGCTGCAAGTTGAATCTAAAGCAGCATCTGAAACCATTAGGCACTGGTAAAAATTTGTCACGGTTGGGAAACAGTATGTGACTGCTTCACAAGCAGCTTTTAATGCTTTGTCTTTATATTACTCCTTTTTGACTTGTGTCTTGTTTTGTTTTTAAAATGTCAGCTAAAGAATTACAGAACAACACTTCATTCCTTTAAAAGGCACCCAGGCCTGAAAGCAGTAAGGGAAACAGGCAGATAAAAAAGTCTTTTAACTTCTAAATGTTTCAACAATAATCAGTCCAGTTCTGTGAACTTAATAAAGGAATAGAAGAATCTTGTCACAATTTGAATAACTCAGCTATTAAAGAAAGACTGCAAACAAGGAAAACATAGACTAACTGACATAGACTAACTACAAAAGTTTCATGTTTAGGAGCCCGTACTGGCCAAGATATGATTCATTTGTGCCTGCTCCTGCAAGAAATGAGGTTGTCTTTTCCTTGTGTAAGGGTAGGTCATTTGTGGGTTGTGGCCTACCATTGAAACAGCCCAGATTATTTCAAAGCCTTCCTTTCCTAGAAGATGTGTGTCCCATCCCTCTACTCCTGTTTATTACGTGTACATTTCGTGCCACATCCTGATAGTTACTTTCCAGTTCACATGTTAAGTGCATTGAAATCCCCACTTTTTCCTCCCACCTGGCTGAAATAACCTAGTCCTGTAATACAGAGGCTTGAATAAAGTCTCAAATGGATTAATTTTTTCTTGATAATTACTCCACCGCTGTCTTGTCCTGTGAATGCAAAAGCTTAGTGCTCCTCAAAGATTGCTATGGCAACACGTTATGAAGGTCTCAGAAACTAGGATATACTTTGAAAAAGAGAAGAGGAAATTTTAAAATTGAGGAGACTTGCATTTACTCATGTCTTAATAAAGGAAAAGCAAATAAATATTGCATGAAATGATAAAAAAGACAAAGCTAAAACACACTTATCCATCTGCTGAAATTAAAGGAGGACCTAGTTTACTTTTAAGTACAGTTACAGTATTACAAGTTGCTGTCATGTGAAAGTACAGTGAAAACAATGAAAATCTGTTCTTTCGCAAATATTTTAATGACTTCAGAAACTACATTCTGCATCTTTGTAGTTTCTTATTCAATGAAGTATGGCAGTGTGTATCCTCAAAAGATAACTGATATTACCAACTGGTTCATTGCTCTTAAATAAGCAAATAAATATGTGACTAAGGGCTTGGTGCTAGGTGTCAGAATTAACAGTAAATACAAAATAACGTCATCTTCCCTTCTGGATGTTTGGAGCTTTGTGGGCTGAGATGTCTGAGGGATGCAAAACACAAGATGGTGGAAAAACAGTAATCTGCTTGTAAGTCTAAGAGTAGAGATACTTCATATCTTCCTTTGCATCCATTCTTACTTTTCCCTGGTGACCAGAGAATTGCTGAGAAAAGGACTTGTGACAAAGGTGAGGAATGGCAAAACATACTTCCTAGTTGTTACCGCCTTACCAAACACCACCTGCAACTCATTCTTTTGGCTGCTAACATTGAAATAAGTCTCCTCAGACTCAGTCTTGTCATAATGATTAGACATTATGAAGAAGTTCTTTACTGTGAGGATGGTGAGATGCTGGCACAGGTTGCCCAGAGAAATTGTGGCTGCCACATCTCTGAAAGCCAGGAAAAAAGCCAGGTTGGACGGGGCTTTGAGCAACCTGATCTAGTGGAAGATGTCCCTGCCTATGGCAGTGAGGTTGGAGCTGGATGATCTTTAAGGTCCCTTCCAACCCAAACAATGCTTTGATTTTTATGATAATTTTATTTTTTTCCTGTCAGTCTGTAAGTTCCTAAATTAGCATAGCCCTCCCTGCATCCTCAGAATTCCTGTCTGAGCTCCCCTTTGTGCAGCTGTGCTGAAGAAGTGACTGTCTTCACCAGACAGCAGCTACTCGGGCCAGCTTCATTATAGCTCTGTTTTCGACCACTTTCAAGGACAGCATGCTGCTTAGGAACAGCTCTGGAGGATGATGATTCATCCAGATAACAGAATTTGTATTCATTATGTGAAACAGTGCTGTATTTTTCTAGTAAATTATTTAGTTTACATTTTTCAGAAGTTTGCTTTGTATCTGCTAGAGATGGCAGACTATTTTTAGACCATTACAAAGGGACTACACTGAAGTTGAACATTTTCACAGTATCACAGTATCACAGTATGTTAGAGATTGGAAGGGACCTCAAGAGATCATCTAGTCCAATCCCCCTGCCAGAGCAGGAACACCTAGATAAGGTTACACAGGAATGTGTCCAGGCGGGTTTTGAATGTCTCCAGAGAAGGAGACTCCACAACCTCCCTGGGCAGCCTGTTCCAGTGTTCTGTCACCCTCACTGAGAAGAAGTTTCTTCTCAAGTTTAAGTGGAACCTCTTGTGTTCCAGTTTATACCCATTACCCCTTGTCTTATCATAGTTTGCCATTGAGAAGAGCCTGGCTCCATCCTCATGACACTCCCCCTTTATATATTTATATACATAATATATATATATTTTGACTCAATTTTCATTTTTTTGTTTTAGTTAAAAAAGTCCTGTGGCAGCTTCTAGTAGATGCAGTTTTATTCCATCCTCTGTTCTCTGCTAGCTCTTTGAGAGAAAACCAGTCTCGTTTATAAAGCATTTTTCACACAGCAAACTTATATAAATACTGCACTTAGTTCAATAAATATATAGAAAAATTGCAGCTCAAAGGAAAAACAAACCTTCAAAAATCTTTTTAACAGCAGTTTCCATATTTTTATGATTAAAAATTTGATGAAGAATCTAGATGTCACAGAAATGCTAGCTAGTATTTATTTTAATGAGAAAATCTTTGACAGAATAATTCCCATTCACATCAGTTTTATGTAACTTATGAGGATGTGAGCCACTAAGTGCAAGGTTTGAAAACACAAGGGCTAGTTAGCAAAGATCTGTATAGATGAATGAATCAGGTTTGCCACAGGGGTGTGTGCATATGTGTTAACAGATAATGAGCCCTAGTGCACCTAAGGCCAACACAGGAATACAAAGGAGTATATATAGTGGAAGATCTACTAACATTAGGCTTTCCTGCTCTTAGAGCGGCCACATACAAAACCCCCTCAACTAATAATCTACAATTGAGTAAATCTAATTTGTTTGACCTTAACTGTTGGCTTCTGCTACTACTAACTTTTGGACTTTAATATTTTTTAGTGTCAAAGTTATTTAGGAATCCACATCTATTGATTTCTATTTTAATTAGTGTCCAAGAAAGTTGCAGTGCCCAAATGCCTTTGATTGTCATTCTAGCTCACTTCAGACATATGCAGCAACTGTTTTCACTTTCTTAAGTTCAGTCAAAAAAGCATTCACAAAACATTCCCCATATGGGCCACCTATTACTACTAATTAACTCCACTGGCATTATAATGTGGAGTGTGTCCTGGGTTCAGCAGCAGCAGTCATTTTTTCTACTGGTGCAGTGCTGTGTTTTGACTTTCGGCCTGGGGATAATACTGATACAGCCGATGTTTTCAGTTGCTGGTCAGAATGTTTACCCTGACCAAGGACTTTGTGAGTCTCATGCTCTGCCAGGGAGGAAGGGAAGGTGGGAGGAAGCAGGGACAGGACACCTGACCCAAACTGGCCAAAGAGGTATTCCATACCACAGCACGTCATGCCCAGGATGTAGAACTGAGAGTTCCCAGAAGGGCTAGAACGCTGCGGGGTGGGGGCGAGGTACCGGTTGGTGAGCGGTTGTATTCTCTTCGCTTGTTATTTCCTTTATCATTATTATTATTATTGGTGGCAGCAGTAGTGATTTGTGTTATACCTTAGTTACTAAACTGTTCTTATCTCAACCCGTGGGAGTTGCATTCTTTCGATTCTCTTCCCTGTCCCTCCAGGAGTGGAGGGAAGTAGACTGGGGGGGGAAGTAGATTGCGTGGTTCTGATATACGGCCTGGGCTTAAACCACGACAAGTGAATGTAAAGCAAGGCCTTTGTATGAATTTGTCATGAATACAAGTCTGGAATATGTGTGTGTGGCAGTTATTTTTCTATGCAATACTTTTGAATAGACAAGTTTCATACCCATATTCAAAGAAAGAATTGTTTGGGTGAGTTTAAGGTTAATTAAAACCTGTATACACTATTGATTAGTTTGCACCTGAAATAGCATTGGTGCAACCTCACCTTGAGTAGATGATCAGTGTAGGCTCCTTCCAACTGAAAATATTCTCTTCAGTATCCTTACTTAAAAATGATACCTTGCTCAATTTATGCAGAAAGTGGGACAAAAAATTGTGGAGAGTTTACACAAAGTCATAGCATGTAATTGTAAAGCACCAGAAAAAGATTAATAAAATTTTGCAGTGGAAAATGCAGTGTTTAAATAATAATTTCGCACTTAATATAATTTTGTTACAGGCTCTTTGCAGCTAGGGCTTAGTACAGGTCAAGGATTCTTTTCCTGGTATTAAAGAATTACCTGTTGTAGTACATTTCACTAATTTTCCCTCTGCCACAATTAAGATAGGAATGTAAAGATATAAGTGAATAAAATTTCTATGGAAAAACTGTTTTACTGTTTTTGTGATTTTGTTTGGGTTTTGTTTGCTTCATGTTCGTTTTTAAAGCAGTGTCATTTCGGGATTACATTTATGCTCTTAAATTACATTTTGTAGGTATTAGTGTTACTACGTAATTCATTCTCAGGTCTCTTAATAACAATCAGAGCAAGGTGCTGGGCAAAACAAGACTGAAGTCTGTTTTCTCTTCCCATACAGAAAGGGTTTTATTAATTAGAAATGACAATGTACCAAGAACACTTATCCAGAGCTTATAAGGACTCAATAGTTCTAGAAATTCACATGGTCTGTCAGCCCCTATGAGTGAACATCTAGGTTTAGTTATGTCAAGGAACACATTTAATATTCTTGTAATTCTCAGCATTCACAGGTGATTGCAACCACTCAACAACTTAGAAAGCCTAAAGAGGCTAAACATCTTCAGATGACAGCCAAAAGAGGAGCTTTTGGAAAGAAGTTCTGGAACTGTTATACAAGATTTTACAGAGCCTATGATATTCTTCTTTTTAATTCTGGCCAACTGGGGAAAAAATAGTAGCTAGCTATGTTTTTCAGTGCTGTAGCTTACAAAAGTGTTTGGAAAGATGAACTGCTATTTTAGAGGATGCTCAGATACTTTCTTGAGAGGTGAATGCAGTTCTTAAGCTGGATGACACCAATATAACAAAGTGAGTGTGTGTCTAGACAGCACCCCGATTTTCCATTTGTCTTCCATTCTCTTAATGGCACCCTACCTCTACTTCTTCTCACAATTCCATATAAAAAGTTTATTGCGGTGGCTAAGAGGAGAAAAATAAAAAAGGTAATCTCTTCCCACGTGGCTGTGCAATAAAGAGATTTGACACAAGCAACATTATAGTATTTATGACTTTGATGCAAGCCAGGAATTTTTTTAGAAGCAAAGAGCATTCCAGTTCAAGAGGCTGGATTCTTATTGTCAGGGCTCAAAATCTTCTATAAATCTAGAGCAAACAAAAGCATTGCGAACAGTTACATGAATTCTCCTGTCAAGCCAAGCAGCTAAAATCATCAGAAAATCAAGCTAGTAGAGCAAAAGTCAAGAGCAGAGGACAGATTTTATTCTGCATGCTTAGCCAGTTGATTCTAGACTTATTTCAGCATTGTTTGTTTAGTTTGCAAAAAACCAACCAACCAGCTATCAGCCCACATTTTAAGCACTAATAATTGACTCTTTTCTAGTTGTCAGATGTCTATAAAACTCCTTGTAAGTTTTGATGGGATTGAAGTAGCTGGACAACTATCTCCTAGGCAGAATGGTGGTAGAACTAAAGAGTTACAGACCTGTGATGTGTCCTGTCAGTACAATACCTTCCTTCATAGTGACAAATCAGAGACCTCTACTAAAATGTTACTTTGTTTAATCATGTTCTTCTCACCCTTCCTGTGAGAGCTTGCTTCCTCTGACCTCAGATTACTGGCTTGAAAGCAAATCTTTTAGTTTCTAAAGCTTTGGTAGGTTCCTTAAATTGATCTATCAACTCATGCATGAAAAAAAAAGGCTAATTACTGTCAAAATATACACCTATTTACAGCAGATCAAAGTAGATAATATCCTTTTCTCAAGTATTTTTGCTCTACGCTGTCAATAAACTTGTCCTCTACCTGCGAGATTCACTGAAAAATTTCATGGCCACACTTTCTGACTAGTCTTGTGCTTGTCTGCAACTCGGCAGCATTATGGCACAGAAAATTCATATCATGACAAGGTTTTTCATGATTATGAGCAGTAGCTTGGCAATGGAATTCTCCTTTATGGGCCTGTTCCAAGAACTGTCAGAAAAATCTTCCAGTTCAAGCAGGACAGTTTTGATCACCCCCTTAAGAGGTTTAAAGGGTCCAATTTCTTTGTCAAGGTTCTCAGAAAAAGAAGGCAATTTCTCAAGGCACACGGTGGTAGACCCTAGCCTATCAATCACTGTTATGAGACAAGCCTTGAGAATCTGATGGCTGAGGTCTATTAGCTGCTCACAAGATTGATAACAGAGTAAGGTGCGAAGGAAATGCTGGATTTCCAATCAGCTTGACAATCTTCTAAAGTTCTTGCAATACCATCGTAAAATAGATGCTATCCGATACACACAGTAGTTTCATCAAACTGCTCTTTATATATGAGTCTATAAACAAAGAGAAAGGTAACTGCATATGCACAAGCTAGGAAGCTGAAGCTCTTCTCAATTCCCACTTAGCTCAGGAAATCTGGTTAATTGGGAAATCACAGTGTGATGTAGCTCCTACAGGCTGTGCAGCCACTATACATCTATAATGTTTAAATAAGTGTTGTCTTTCTTTTTTAGGCTAATCTAGTACTACTCTAGAGAAATACCATCCAGTCTTTCAAATACTTCTTTGTATTAGGGTACATAAGAGAATGCAAACCAAATATATCAGGGGGGAATTGTGCAGACTTGTGCCTCGTATCATTAGAAATTGACAATGCCTCAACTCTTTCAAAGAAAAACTAGGCATTTCCCCCCCCCCCCCCCAAGATGACCTATTCTGAGGGTAGAAATAAAGTCTGCCAATGTTTTGCAACACTTCAGTGCACATATCATAGTTTTAAATCTGGCATATTACTTCAAAAGACCTAAGGAATAACAGTCCATTTGATAGTGGAAAAACTACATATGATTTTGTATTCCTGATTGGTCCTGAGTTATGTTTTAAATCTAAATTAAAAAAATGTTTTACTGTAATCACATTGGGCCCAGATTTCTGGATTCTGTGACATTTTAGTGTTTCTCTGCACTGATGGATGTATACTTTTTAAATACTACTGCCCACCACCACTGTAGCCTCAGAAAACTTACCTACAATGGTCAAGCTATGAAAATAATAATATATATAATACAGTTACTCTACTTTTTGCCTATTCTTTTTGTAGCCTTCATTTTGTTCTGTTTGCAGTGTTTATTCCACCCTCTTCCATTTCAGTTTTTTTCCCATCAACATATCCTACTATATTTATACCCCATTTCACTTATCAAGCCTCTCCAGCACCCCACTCCTGTGGTAGTATTTTAACTTTGCCCATTACTGATCTGATAAACTAAGACTAAAAGGCACTTTTATAATTTATGAGATACAACTGCAAAAATTCTCACTCCATCAAGGTTATGGAACATTTGAAAAAACATCATCTGGGCCGTGTGCTTCAATTTATGTCATCTGCTTTTCTTAATTTTCTTTGCATATTCATAAGAGAGTACACAAGACATAACCATACAGATAAAGTCAGATTTAAAAAGAACATTTAAGAAAAACCAAACATTTCACTAGAATGTTAACCATTTTGTCACATTGAAAAGAAATACTATTAAACATGTCCCAGATGTGGTACAAAAGATTATTATTTTTTAATCTTGGACAGTGTACTTGTTATACAGGTACCATGACTGAAATTAATCACAAGCTCATACAGCATTAATTATTTATAGGTATGTTCTGTTCTAAAGGGATCTTATATTCTTCTTAATATCTGATGGGCAGAGTTCTGTAGCACTAAAAACCCTTGTAATGATTCATGTGAGCGATTTTTTATCTTACACTGTGATCTGTTCTTGCATTGTCAACTTTCAGAGATGTGCATAGAAAAAAGGGTAGATGTGAAGCAAATTCTTCTATAAACCCTAAAAGTACTTTTAATTTCTTTAATAAAAAACTCTGTGGTATTGACTTAAGATAATTATATTCAACTACCTTTTTTCCTTACAAGCAGCATAGCAAAATTAGTTGGCTATATTCTCCCTTTCTATGTTTAATCTCTCTCCAAAGAGTTTTCCTAAAATGAAAAGTAAAAAGATGTTCCCAGAAACAAAACCACAAAACCCCCTAGAAATGTGAATAGAGCAGTTTAAATTGGAAGTAAATGCCAGATAGTTTTCATCAAGGTAGTCTGTATGAATGTCACAAGCCATTTTAATGAATGTATGATTAACGAGAAAACTGCCGATGGTCTGATTTCTTGTTAATGTGTTTGAAGATTTTAGCTTTGTGGACACTCTTTGCTTTCTGGTAACCAAATCCCCCACCTCCACCTCTTTTCTGTAGTCTTCTGCCATGGTTGCTGTTCACATCTGGAATTTTATTGGTTAAGGAACTTAAAAAGGAATAATCTGAAATGTTGCTTTTTAGGTACTGTAAAGGTTATTAATGTGAGAAAATATAGCAGCATTATACAAAAAGTTGCATTGCATAACTACAGGCAAAACTAGAACTTTGTGCCTGTGGTGCTAAATAAGGCTTTTAATTCCTTCAGTTGTCCAACAAAGTTGGCCAAAGTACTACTGCTTCAAATTCCATACATTGGCAGGTTTGACAATAATTTATAGCATCTCCTATTTCATGCTTTTGCCCCTCTATTTCTGTATTCCATAACTGTGGAACTTAAGCATGAAAATAACAAGGCATGAAAAACAGTACTGTAGAACACATTTGCATGTATGCATTCCAGCACCTGCTACCCCCCAGCAACTGAATCATGTACAGTATCTACATTCTCTAAAACATAGATGTTTGTAGGCAGCTTCTGCAGTTTTAGTATTTGCTATTTAACATACTTTTAAAATAAACTACTGTTGGAGCACAGTACATTTATGTGATTAATAACAAAAATCAGAATTTGAAGTTACACAGGAACTTCAGGAAGTTGCATTTAGTATGTATAACACAGAAATACAGTTTTGAAACACTTCAGTAAAAGGATACTAAGGTCAACAAATGGAGGAACTTTAAAACCAAATGAAAGGCTGACTTTGGGAAGATCCAAGTTATTGACATTATAGATCTGCTTCAGAGAATGGGAGTCATAAGCTCTAATGTAAGCTTTGTATGCTTCCTGGGCTGACTTGTGAAGGAAGTAATTCTTCTCAATCAGTTTTTCCAGCTGGTGGAAAAACAAAACCAAAATAAAACGAGACATATCCAGTTATAGCTGTAACAAGTGTATATAAATTATATTCAAGCAGATTATGTACTGTGAGTGTTGCAGTGACATTCAGTGTTCACTTCAGCAAAACTGCCCTGTGACAGTGGAGTGCACGTACATGTATCAGAATGCTTTTATAAACAAGAGGGGTAAAAAAAACCCAAACAAACCCACTTTTTTATACTGAAACTGAATTACAGTACAAAGCCTCAGCAATATAAAAATTTACAGAAATATTAAATTGGGTTGTCCCAAACAGGTTAATCAAGGAGTATACAACTACAGCCACACCATAAAACTACGTGTATTGAGAATTAATGGGCAACGACAGTGTAATTTTAAGTCACACATCTAAAATGTACAATTCCATGTAATTCGATATGTAGTCTTATCTATTATGGTGCAAATGCATTGTAAAAACATCAGTATTAATTCCAAGACAAAAATGCAGATGCAGTAGTGTAGACATCTTATTTGTTGCAGTCTAAGTTCCCAATGCTCTTTTGATCCAGGCGTCTCATTTGATATTTAGCTTACGTTAATTCAGCATACTAAATTAAGCTGGACATCATTACTTCCTAATTATTCTTAACTAGGAACCTCTTCACTGCCTTTTATACTCATTACTTCAAATTTAAGTTACTGCAAAGAAGCTTTACAGCACTCTTACCAGAAGAATGAGTCACAAAACTAAACAATAGAAATTCACATCTACAGAACTATCTATGTCATTCTATTCAACTTTATGCTCCATGTCTATTTTTGTAGCACTGGAGCACAAAACAGCTTAAGCTGATGTTGGGCTTTATTAAAACTAGCTAATTAAAAATACACCTGGAATATATCTTAACATCTCTAAGTACTGGTACCGCATCTCTTTCTGCTCACAGAAGTCTGAGTACATCATCTTATAAAACATACGTTGCTCAGTTTATCTGAACATATGTAACTATGCAATAAAAGCTGCCAAAACCCTGTTTGCTCTGCCAGACAAGAACATTCCTTCAAAAGCTGAAAGCATGTTTACATCACTGTGCTTTTGCAAGATAATGTGAAAACCTAATTCTTACAAGCCAAACTGTACTGTGCAATGATGCAAATTTAGTGCTAGGTATTAAAATTATTCTTTCATTACTAAACCTTTCATCGCTTTACTGTTATCAAAATACAATACAATGGGAGGATTTTCTAAACTGCATAAGACTAGCCTTCTCCATGTAAATTACTATACCAATATGCAGAGTAACTGTGGTATAAAGTCATTTCATACCTGAGACTGGATGTCTGAAATTTTTGACCAAGAAAATTCAAATTCACTTAATGGTACCTTAAAAAAAAAAAAAAAAAAAAAAAATTTATACTGTAAACAGTGAATGTGTTTAAGACGTCAGACAAATAGAAAAAGATCTCCTATATAACTGAAGATTTATTTTTTTTAATACCCCAGCTGTATCTGTAAGGAGCCTTTACATCAATATGCCAGTATATTACTCTACCTTAAAATGAAGTGATTAAAGACGCTCAGTATGACACTATTACCACTTTAGCTTTGCTTTAGAAGCTATACCACTTAGTTATAAGTGTCAAAACTCTGTAGTGTAAAGAAGCCCAAAAGAGCAACCAAGAAACTATGTGCAGTTCTGCCACATTAAAATGATTATATTTAGAAGGTGGCTACACTTCTGGAATTGAACAAAATGCAGCTGACACTGAATAGAAAAAAAAAATGGAAACTGCACAAGCAATATCCTGGTTTTGATTTCCTCTGGGTGGTCAAACTCCCAGTATGCCTTCACAGACAAGTCACAGGAAATTTATTTATTAATTAGTAACACAAATTACACAGTTGCAAAGCAACTATAAATACACTCAGTATTTACCTTTGTGCTGCTGACTTTAGACTTCAAGATAGTTGTTCAGTTAAACATTTTCTAAGCAACAGAATTTTTGCTTTAAAAAATTAATATTACACATTAGTTTTTGCCTTTAAAAACCTGTTGCATAGTAATAAAAAAAATTTAAAAATTCTAGACATAACGTTTACCCTTGCTTGTTTTAAGTAACGAAGAAAGCCCAGTTCTTCTGGTCGTAAAATGAGCAGAGCATGCCCTCTACCATTTATACCTCTGGCAGTTCTACCAACACGATGAATATATTCCTTTTGGAAAGAGTAAGAAACAGCAAGTCCAATCAGTATTTCAAACACATAATAAACAAACAACTCTCCCCCTCCCAATTTAACATTAATATAGTGTAATGCATCATCCATTATTTTTAAAGACCACTTTAAATGACACATGGATGAGGGAAAGCAAGTCCTGGAGATGCAAAGCATTAATTAGGCTGAGACCTGATTAATTTAACTGAATCCCTAACTAGAAGTATTTTACCTTTTATTAAAGAATAAAAATATTAAGTCTACTGTAACTGAAAATTAAAACTTTGCTTTTGGTATATTTGCTGTGTTTATTTGTCAAAACTCCTGAGTTTTTTGAGTTTTGCTTGTTTACACTGGACATTTATTCAAGTAAGAATACTTTTAAATACAAATCTGGTTTCCACTGGAAAAGCTGCGAGGAGACTCAGGGATGCATATATAAACTCATACTCCTCCTGAGAACTGTTTTGTTGTTTAGCCTATTAGATTTTACATTAATTTAACAGTACAAAGAGTAAGATGCAACTCTTAAAATGGTAATGAAGGTCTCAGCTAAGTGCAGCATTTCCCAGGAGCTGATGAAGTGGGAGAAATCAGCAGCTAGATTTGAACATGGCTGAATCCTGCAGCAGTTTCAGCTTTTCTCTGCAACTATGTTTGTAGCTAAGATTGGATTTGTTGCTTTCAAGTTCCTGTTTCCTTAACTTACTTTTGGATCATCTGGAGGGTCATACTGAACAATCCAGTCAACTTCAGGAATATCCAGTCCTCTGGCAGCTACATCAGTGCACAACAGTATTCCAGATTCTGCATTACAGAACTGGAAAAATGTTGTAGTACGTTTGGTTTGTTTCTGCTTGCCCTAAGAGGAAACAAACACATTAAGGATGAAATATTAACTAAAAAAAGTATATCAACAAATAATAAAAAAAATAATCTGCCCACTTGTAAGCTTAAATCTACTTTCTCATTTCACATATGGTACCACCAGAAAATAATTTGGGGCAGCTTTGCATGTCATGGACTTGTACAGACGAAGCAGGACTATTTTGCAGTGAAGAAACAATGCTACCAGTCAACAGCACAGAGCTACATGTAGTGGTATCTCTGAGAGATTACAGCCTATCTTCCAAAGCATTAAAAATTCGGTTGCATAAATATTCTTTTCAAGAGAGCTGCTGAATGCCTGAAGTTCAGAAAAAGGCATTTGCAAGTTAACAATGTTACATAAGTTACAAGTTAAACAAAACCAAAAATACTTAGAACAGTTCTATCAAAGCATAGCTAAACAAATTCCAAAAGAACAAAATAAAAAAAGGACATTTGCGGTCAGCTGTAACTGATTCCTAAAATTTTAGTTAATTTTTTCTTCTAAACTATGCATTTTATGGTTTTGATAAAACCAAACCAAAACAAACCCAACCACAATTTAAAATACTCATCCAAATGGTAAGAATTGGAATAGTAAAACCAAATATCACCCTAGCCTTAGAAGAAACACCCAACACTTCAGGGATTAGAGTGTTTGGATTCCTCTGACAACAACTTTGCTCCACAAATTGAGCTTTAGTGCTTGAAAGGCAATCTCTTGGAAGAAAAGAGAAAGCCTTCTACACACAGAGCGTAAATTAACATCAGTGTTCAGCCCTGGTTTGGAAAACAGCAAGATTAACAATATTGAAGTGGTGTTATTACATAGTCTTTGCTTTATTTCCTTTCTCTACAGACTAATCAAGACCATCAGTTTTCTCAGCAGGGTATCTGCTTATTAGAAACTGGACTGAAATAAAAAAGGCAAATATAAGGTCAGTAACAGGTTACAGGTACTATCAAATAAATTAATCAATTAATAAAATACTTACATGAATGGCCAAAACAGGCAAATCAATATAGTTGAGTAATTCATAGTGGTACTTTACTGACATACATGATGAAAAAAATACCATTAGTTTCTTCTTCCGGTTCTTCTTAAGGAATGTGAAGAGCAGAAGGAATCTTTTCTCAGATGGACACACTACATATCCCTGGAAAAGTTTTAAATATTGTTAAATAAAATAGTACGGAACGAACTTTTGCTTTAATATATTTTGCTTTGCAATACAATTACATTAGGGAAGTGTTATGTAGTGAAACAAACATGCCAGATAGTTAATTTTTCCAGCTGCAATGGGCCAAACCATTTGATCTGTTGTCTGTTCCTTACCTTGGTATATGAAACTCCTGAAGATGATGAACTTGGTAAGAAGCTTACTGTACTAACTTGAAATATGGAGAAGTAATATGTAATTCTCCAAACTAATGTAAGTTCAGTGAAAAATAATTAGTTTATACAATAAAAATGCATTTCAAGAACTCTGAATTACTGACACTAGGCATAAAAAAAACTGCATAGGGTTATTAGTATTTTTATATGATTTCAGGACTTTCATTTTACAGAATTTTTGCTACTGGTTTACTCTTTTAAGGTAATACACAGCTATCGGGATTTTATTAACAACATCATGTCAACTGCACAGAGAAATTGCTACTACCTTGAAACAACAACGAAACAGATCTGAAGTGTGCATATATACACGTAGTCAGTAACATGGAAAATACAGTTAGAAAGACAACTGGATCTATGTATGCAATATAGACAGGAACAAACAAATCTAAAAACTGTATTAGTATTTCATGATTTTTTAGACCATCTCTCCTTCAAACATTGACTAGATGCATGTAACTTACTCTAGTTAGCAAACTGAATACAGCCCTTTTGGCAAACAATAGCTTTTGTCCATTAGGATGGTAAATACCCTTGAAGACAGTGTTTGTACAGCCCAGTTAAAACCACACAGGACTTGGTATGTTTGCAGATCATATCCCTGTTAACACTTGCATTTTACCTGTTCAAGACCATCTACTGTTGCTGTCTCCTTATTATCATCAACCCCAACATAGAGTGGCTCTTTCTTCAGAGAGATCTTTGCCAGGTCTTCAACCTTTCTGGTTTGTGTAGCAGAAAAAAGCATCGTCTGTCTGCGCTCTGAAAAAATATTTTGAAAGCCAGCCTCATTTTTTAAAGGAGAATTCAAATAGCAAGACCATAAAATCTCCAGCTGCAAACTTCCCTGAGCAAGTTGTCAACTTTTTTTTTCCAATTAAATTCTAATTGAAACATACTGACAAAGACAGGTGTAGTTGTGTTATGGATTGTACAGGATGTTTATTTAGCTATCAAAACACATATTCTTTCTCCCTGGGAAAACGTTTACAATCACTTGCACTCCAATTTAGACACAAAACAATAATTTAAATGGAGACTGACCTTGTAATTCTAACTATAGTGATTTAATTCCCATGAATATTAAATTTTTCTTTAAAAATCATGCTAGACATTGTGCGAGAAAAAAACCTTACCAAAACTAAGGTGCATTGTTACTGTTTGTCTTGCAAAATCAGTCTAGATCATACACTTTGGTGCATATGTTGTTTAGTCACATGGCAGTATTTCTGTACAGAACCTCAGTGACTTCAATGCTCTTACAGCAGGTGTAGGACACCCCCTGCCTGCCTGTCATCACTGACCTCAAATATATATCCTGATCCTCTATCTTTTCCTTGTTACATGAGTACATGGAAAATGCAAACCAAGCCTGTTCCATTTCACAACTGCAAGAACAGTAGAAACTGTTCTTGCCAAACAACCTGGAATAATTAAATGAAAAATGGGGCAAAGGAAATTTTAAGGTAAATACTTAAAACTTCCTTAAGATACTGTTCTTGGACGTATGAAGAAAATTTCAACTGCAATCCAGACAACCTTTTTCTTTATATAGAAGCATTAGGAAGTAATGAATTACAGAAAATAAATGGGCAGAGGAAGATGAATGAGAGAATGTAAATGTTAAACTAAAAGATCTTACACAAACAGAATTATATTCCTAAAGTGCATATGAAAACTCTGTCCTTCAGATAAATGATGTTAAATAAAGTAACATATACTAGCTATCAGAAAAAAAGGACAGAGTAAGACAATGACTCTGAAATGCATTTACAGAACTATAAGAATTAATGACTTTCCTTACAATAATTGAGCCATAAAAGAGACATAATGGTAGTCAAGTGATTTCCAGGAAAGACTTTTTTTTTTTTCCTTACTTGGTAGAAGTTTTATGATCTGTTTCATTTCTTCTTCGAATCCAACTTCCAAGATACGATCTGCCTCGTCAATTACCAGACACTGCAAGTTCTTATACATGAAGCCTGGAGTGTTCTAGAAGATGAACAAATACAGAGTCTGACAGGTACAGGAGCTTTATTATGTTTTAATAGATTAGACATCAATTTTTATCTACCTGCATATGATCCAGCAGTCTTCCTGGTGTTGCGACAATGATGTTGATTCCATTTCCAAGTTTCTGAGCTTCTGCTGATCTGTTACTGCCCCCCATTATCAGACCATATGTGTGAACGTGATGATTCATAAGTTCTTTAAGAACTCCGTAGGTTTGCATAGCAAGCTCTCGAGTAGGAGAGAGAATAATAACACCCGTTCCTAAAAAATACAACAGACAAGTTATAACTCATCCAATCCCCCTCCTAGCTGTGTCTCTGAATGGCAGCGCCACAGTGAAATTCAACTGTGAAATAGAAAATCTTACCATTTCTAGGCATGAATTTCAGCTTATAGATGAGCTCTACTGCAGGAATAAGAAATGCAAGTGTTTTGCCACTGCCTGTTTTTGCAGCTGCTAAAATATCCCTGTATGCAGCAAAGTTAGAAAAAGAAGCATTTAGTTGAGTGTACAAAGAACAATCATATTTTGAACAATCATATGTTGCCAATATAAAAACCTAATGTGGCTTAAAGGAAACCAGTACAGTTGGTACCAAGAGCTTGGTGGCAGATGTGGTCCATGGCAATTGGTCACTATGTCACTGGTGACAGTGTCTTTGAGACACACTGACAAGACCAGTGAAAACACTTGCCAGCTTTCAAAGACAAATGCAAAGCAGTTCCCATGAGCTCACCCTAAGTATCTGTTCACATGTAACACTTATAAAATTTGTTAACCTGTATTACTGTCTATATGAGAACATATGGAGAAAAAACAAAACAAAAACCAAACCCACAACAGTTTAGCTGCAGAAAAGTTACATTTAATATATTTAGCTTCCCAGCAAAATTTACACAACATTTCGGGTCAATATCGCGATTAAAAAGCTGTATTTCTTACCTGCCTTCCAGAAGTGGCTTAATACTTTTATGCTGAATTTCAGTCATGTGTGTAAAACCCATGTCATTTATGCCTTTCAATGTATTTTCACTGACAACACCGGCCAGGGAAGTAAAAGAATTGTCTTCAAAAGCACCTGAAGTGAGTGGTGGAAATAAAATATATTAAAACTTAATTTCTTCAATTTCATCTGTCCTCTGAGATTACGCAGTCAAAACTGAACCAGATTAAAAAAAAAAAAAAAAAAAAAAAAATCAAAGGAATTTTTCTTATTCCTTTCTACCATAAAATCTGAAGACACTGACAAAATACTCTGTATTAATGAGTTCCTCAGACTGTTACACAATGTACATAAATACACTGCTCCTCCATTGTGCTCTTCATTGACTTTTTGCTCTACAATTAAATGTGTATGTTTTAAAGCAGATGTTAATTAGCAATTTTAAGACTAACAGGAGTGTGTATGTAAGGCAGATTTCAAAGGACAGGTACTGAGGAACAGTTGTACAGTTGACAGTGTCACATCACCTATACTCCAACACCTGACTTACAAAGCTAATCTGAAAACTGCAACTTGCTCTGGAAGAGACAGACCTTAGATTTTTGCACAGGCATGAAAAAACTAAAACCAGATACCTGTTACACCTAGTGGTAAACTAGGCACTTCGTCCTCTTCCCCCTCCTCCTCTTTCTTCTCTCCAGAATCCTGCTTTTCTTCATCTTCTACCTTGGATGATTCATCTTCTTCAGTTTTTGCTTTTTTAGTTTCTGTACCTAGAGCATTGTTTTACAGAAGGCAAGTCAGAGATACAAAAAACCTGTTCATCATTACAAATTGTTCCAGATAGTGAATTTCTTTAGTCTGTAAACCTTGCACAAATGTCATGCTTTTTTCATGGGGTGAGAAAGGGCAGGAGAAGGGGAGGCAAGGTTTCCAGGGAATCTTCTGAGGCAGAGCACAAAAAAAATCCTACATTCCTTCCACAATCCAGTTCCCATAGTAAAACAATTAAGCTTAATGTATATTCGATGCCATTTTCTGTGGAAACAAGATAAGCTATTCTTAAACTTCAGTCACAAAATCCTTTCCTATCTGTAATGCAGACATCAAGTTTTCAACTCAGTCTGTGCTCAGGACATGTGATATGTAATGCCTCTGTCCTAAGTACCCGAATTCTCAGAGCATGAAAGCACCTCTTCATATTCATAACCACAGTGAGTGTTACAAAGATCAAATACATCAGGGATAGAAACTTCAGGTATGTATATGTGTATGGGTACCTATACATACATATATATATATAAATGTATACACATTTAGCAACATTTATGGGATGCAATTTTTTGGGCTAGTTGCCCAGTAGGCTTTACTTTCATAATACACAGATGTTACCAAAGGTTGGATGCGTTGCTAAAAGGCCACACAGGCTGCACATCCAACCACAGGAAGCACCATGAAATCTCTCAAAGCTCCACTATGAAAGACGGCAAATATGTATTTGCTTAATAAACAAGCAAAACATCCATACTTCACGTTACAAAGCACAATCCCACGCAACAACTGTTTCCTATCGATTTAGTATGTATTAGAGTTCAAATATTACAATTGGAGTAAACCCAGCAATACTGAAGACCTTCAGGGCTTTAAGCATAGCCCATACCACCGCAAGGCCCTTCTCACTGCCCAGCCTAGTGATCCGCTCCGACAGAGTGGAAAACGAAAGCAAGCGCTTTTGTGGGTCTTCAAGAGTAACTCAGCCCTGGGAGGCAAGCTGTATTCGTTAAGATAACCCACCTTCCTCCAAAGCAGCCGCTACCGCTTTCCTCTTTTTCTTCTTCCTCCTCTTCTCCTGCCCGTCTCGGGGGCCAGCTCCATCCGCGCCCTCCGCCGCCGCGTCTGCCTCAGGGGCCGCCGCCGCTTCCTCCACCTTCTCCTCCTCCGGAGGGCCCTGCGATGCCGCCTCGCCTGCCGGAGGGACGTTTCGGAGGCAGAAAGGGAAAAAAAATAAACACAAGTCAGCGACAGCGCCGCAAGCACTCAGCCCGGGGAGGCCCCCCACGGCCCTGCCCTGCCCGGCCGTACCTGCCCCCTCGGCCGCCCGCAACTTGAGGTTGCGCTGCCGCAGTTTCAGGTTACGCTTGTGGATCTTCCTACGGAGCAGCCGCATGGGCAAGCTGCTGGCAACAACCGGAGCCGACATTCCGCCGCCCCCTTCACGATCCCTTCACACGTGGGACACCGGCACACCGCGTACAGGCCCGGCGAGAACACTTCACCGCCGGCAAGGCATGACGGGAGTCCCACAGCGACACCCAGCAGCACGGCGGGACAAAGCCTGCAGTTCCGGACGCAGCCGGAAGGGGAGTACCGTCTATGTCTGTCCCGTCCCCTGCAACTCAGCCAGCGAGGGAGGAAAAAGCCTCGTTTACCCTGAGGGGGGGTTGCCGCCTCCGCCGCAGACACCCGTTACCGCGCGGTACCAGTAGTGTTGCCTCTGCTCATGGTTACAGGGGTGTAACTGCAAACGGGAGTAAGAAGCACTCCCTGCCATCCACCTGTGCGGTTCTAAATCTGGTATCTCCGGGAGAGGTGGTTTGGGGACACCCCGCGTGTCCTCTTGTGTGCTGGCCAGAGGGGCTGGGGACACCGCTGTGTGCCCCACCGTGCAGGCCCCAAACTGTAAGCAGCGGCTGAAAGTGGTGATCGCCACCGCTGCTGTCTCTGCTGGCATCGCCTGGGGATGCAGCATGCAGTGGCGCAACCTTTCATGCTACTTGCAGCACAAAAGCTGGTGAAACTTTCAGGCTTGCAGAATCCCTAGCACTGACCCTGGGGATAAAGTTCACAGCCTAAAGTTCAGTGATGTCCTGCACCTTTGTTAGTCACCTCATCTGCTGTCTGTTGTTCCTGATGGGTGCAAAGAACATGGAAATCCCCTGGACTTTCTCCAGCTTGGCAGTGATAGTGAGTGGGCCAAATCTGGGACGCAGTCATTTCCAGGGCACAGTTTCTTGGAGCTCTGTTAGGTAGTACTTTCCAGATGGCCAGCTGCACCTCAATTCCAGTGGCAGGTAGTGTGACTTTTCCTTCTAGGGTCCTCCTGCTGTTTGGCTCCGCGTTCTCTTCCAAAGAGTAATTCCTGCAAGCTGGAGTGCAGAATGCCTCAGCCTTCACAACCTGCTTGACCAGCAGATGGCACGAACAGTACAGGAGTTTACAGGAGATCGCTTTGCTACCTTAACCCAATAACCACCATGTTCTTAGGAATCCAAATGACTGCAAATTGTGTAAGGCTCAGGCTGCAACACCTTGCTGTAACAAAACATTAACTGCAGAACTGTTACTATATTAATTTCAAAGTGTTAATTGCATGTAATATATATATATTAAGCTCCTGATATTAGAGATTAAACAAGTAATTTTTCACCATTGTTGTCCAGCTGTTGTCTTGCAGAATATGAACCACATTATCTTGTCCAGACTTTCAAAGACTGGATAACAGGCTTGGTCACTGGCTTATTAAATTGTGAGGGTAGCTGCCATGTCCATCTGCTGTGTTTGAAAATACACTGAACCATTCTCAGCAAGAAAGGTTTGTGGTACAAAACTCTAGGAGAACTCTGTTCAAGGCTGAATTTCAAGCAAGTAAAAGTTCCTTATCTAGCTCAGTATAATTTAGGTTCTGGACGTATTTTCTTCCTGGCTACCTTATATTGTGTCCGCAGAATATGTTTTCAGGTATACGGGTTTGCTCTTCCTAGTCTGTACTGATTTATGGGTATGTGACTATGTTTATTACTGGATCCAGATTTCACCCAGGTGGTGCTCTTTTCTGGAATATGGTCATTGTGCAGATAGAATGAATTAAAAATCTGGGGACTGACGTTAATACTTGCACTTAGGGAGAAAAGAATTATGTTCTTCGGGCATATTTTTATCATAACTACACATATTTGTGTCTTAACCAGTAGTCCAGTCCCAGGATCATCACTATTTTGCTTTCAATCACATCATCACACCCCCAGCTTTGCCAAGAATTAGGACCTGGAAGCCCTGGTCAGGTAAATCACTAAATAAAGAACTCACCTCAGTGTCTGTGTTGAGTCCTGGCTGTCTTGGCAAGTCTTCATGAAATTGCATTAGTGTGGCACGAGGCCTAGATTGATAAACTGTCCTGAGGAGTTATGTTAGATCCCACAGAGCAGAATATATTGCCTGTGTCTGTTGGCTATTAGCAGCATGGTACACAAAGAAAACTTTGTTGTGCTTGTAGATAAATTATGATCTTGCATCTGTGTAAACAGATGTCATGCACTATGTATAGGAATTCAGAAATTACAGATTTTATTAAGTGTCAAAGTGTCATGTGCTCGAACACTGCTTTGCCTCAATTCTTGTAAAAGATACTGCTTAGAGTTAGCAAAGAAGTGTGCTGCTCTGAAAATTTCAAAACATGTTTTATGAGCTTCTTTCTTTTTTTCTTTGTTTCTTGTTCCAGCTGAAATTGCAGAAAGTCAGGAAAAAAAAAAAACCAAAATTAAAAAGACAATAATGATAATTTTATTGTGACAGGTCTAGACAATAGCTTAAACCACTAACTCATGTTTTTTCTCTGAAGTATGGCATTTCTTAGATATCATATGAATTCCCTCTAGTACATGTCCCATTTCTGTATAATAGATTAATTCTTAATTGCTAAGGTAATCGTTACTAACAATAGGATTTTCTCAAATGGTTGTTGATTTATGGTCAAAATGTCCCAAATTTTCTTCACACGATCTTGCAGGATGGTATGTAGATGTTTTGGGTTAGCAAAGCCTTGGTAGATCTGATTAAGACTGTATTAGACACTCTGAATTTATCTCTGAAGGTTAATGTCAGCATTTTATCTCCAAAGACAATTCATCATTAAAGCCAAATTCAGAATCTTTGCTTCTACTTACCATTAACTAACATCTGTTGAGTAACAGTGTAACACAAAAATAGTTGTTGATTTCAGTTGTATCATTTCAGGCAGATGATGATAATTTATACAAACAGAAAAGATCATGAAACAAAAGTGTATAGTCATTTTGGATACTTGAGTTGTGGTGCAGAGCTGAATTAAGACAGACAGGTATTATTTTCAGAAAGCAGAATCTCTGAAAAAATGCTTTCTTGATGTCTATGTTGAACATGAAAAGCCACCACTGATGTCATTTATGAACCTCTGCACCATCAAGCTGAAACTTTTGAACTAGAACACTAGAACTTTTATTGCCTACAGCCACAAACTGGAAAAACTTTCAGATCTGACTTTTCATTTTTAACAGATTATCATTTTCCCTGTTAGATAAAATTTATCTGTCAGACAGTAGTAAGTTATGGATAGGGACTTCATTTAAACTAGTGTTAGATACCAGTTTTGTTTTTTTTTTTTTTTCAAATGTGTCTAACTTCCATAAGAAAAAATCTATAAATATGCAAGTGATGGATACAAAGGTATCTACAGAAATGGTATAGTATGATGTGTCCCTGCCCATGGCAGAGTGTTAAAACTGGATGATCTTAAGGTCCTTTCCAACCCTAATCATTCTATAATTCTATGAAATAATCAATTTTCCAGTTTGATTGACACATATAGTTCTGAAATCTGGACTTTAGCAGAGAAAAGTTACCCACACCTGAACTGATGTATACAGTGTAGATACAGATATATCGCGTAGAGAATAAATAACTTGATTTATAGAGCATGTTATTGTTAATGGGTGTTAGAAACTGCTGGTGCAAATCGTATCTCCATAGGATATCATTGCATATTATTGAATCTGTGAGGGAATTTAAGTATGGCTTTGAGTTTAAGAAAAGGAGAGTAAGATATCTGTGTCTGAAAAAAGCAAGCTGGCCTATCATAATCACAGGGGATTTTTATTGGTTTTGTGGGGGGTTTTTTTGGTGTTTTTTTTTTATTTTATTTTATTTTTTTTATTTTTGTCACTTTTTGTTTAATGCTGCTTTCAAATAATGTCTTCCTTGTGTGATCTGGAGGTATTGTCCCAGTTATAAATGGCATCATCACCACTTTGTGTAGTATGTGGAATTTGTGGGGTTTTTTTAGGAAATTTCTCATTTATCCATTTACCCCACTCTTTTAGACCTCTCTGCAGAGCTTAGCATGGTTGATCATGAAATCTTTGTGTGTCATATGAGCTGGATGGCAGGAGTCCAGATTACTGTACTAGTCTGAGCTCTTCCTGAAGTGATGCATTCAACAGTCAGTGATGATCAGCTGCATGCCTACCCCACTTAATGGCTGGAAACCCACAAAAATCAATTTCCTTATGTCCTTTTCTAGCAATGGAATGCAACCACGCTGGCAGCTGGACTCAGAGGCTAGCAATTTACAGATAGTACCTGTTTGTCAGTATTCATTACCATGTATGTAACTACAGCTAGATTATGTGACATTTATGACAAAAAAAATCCTCAGTATTTAGGAAATGCTATGCAGTATAAAATGCTGTAGTTCTTCCCTGCAATAAGAGGGATTATGAATTGCTTTGCCACACAAATTTGTGCTAAGGTCAGTATTTTGGTCCTCATCTCCAAAATATATCATCACTAGGGCCCAGTTTATGCAAAATATTGCTTAAATCTCTCTGAAATTAAGAAGACTGTGCAATCATAGAATCACAGAGCCACTGAGGTTGAAAGGCGCATCTGGAGATTGCCTAGTCCAATTCCTGTGCTCAAGCAGGGTGAGCTACAGCAGGTTGCTCAGGGCCCTGTCCACTCAAGTTTTGAGTGTTTCCAAGTATGGAGGCTCTCAGAAGACTCCATCTTCTTTACTCCCTCTCATAAGGTACTGATACACATTGAACTTTCTCTTCTCCAAGCTGAACAGTCTGAGCTTTCTTAGTTTCTCCTTGTATGCCAGATGCTCCAATCACTTTACCATTTTTGTGGCCATTTGCTGAACTTGCTCTGGTATATCCATGTCCCTATACTGGGGAGCCCAAAGCTGGACACAGTACTCCACACGTCTCACCAGTGCTGAGTAGAGGGGAAGTCCACTTCCCTTTTGTTTGTCACAGTGGAACTTCTTGTTACAACTATATACCTATTTTTGTAAAGAAACTTTGGCATTTCCAAGAGAAATATAATAACTGTATATTTAACACCTACACACTGCAAACAATAAAATCCTCTAGAAAACAAGGTGCTATACCCATTTTCATCCTCACAGAGGCAATGAGAGAACAAATGCATAATACAAGAACAGTGCACAATTTGTAATGTACTGCTGGCAGGCAGGAGAGTACCATGAGGATAACTGTAGTGTAAAAGCATGCATGGCACACAGATGAGTAGTTGAGATTCTTTTTTATTTTATTTTAGCAATGCAGAACAAGTTGTTTCTGACATTTTTAATTTAAACTTACAAAATATATTTTGGATACTCTGAAATGAATTGGGTGAAATAATAATCAAACATTTTGTGTTCTATTTTAAGAGGCTGTTTACAGCTGTTTGTTTCAACTGTTTCCCCATCCCTTGTAAGAGTTGACAAACAGCCTGTTTTGCACATGATAGTAAGATACAGTCATTTTTATTGTGATAGAATTTAAATTCACAATATTATTTCTTTACGTGCTAAGATCTATTTTTTAATATTTTCCTGTTTTTTAAAAAAACTTAGTGAAAGTTTTTCAAAATACTGCAGAGACTGCAAGTCGAATCAAGTGATTAATTAAGAGATTAATCAAACTGCAGATGTAGCAGCTAGCTTATAACTGACAGGTTCATAATCTTTAAAATAATAGTTTTCTCAGGCATAAAAGGCTTTCATTTTACAGCACCTCATTAATTTAAAGAATCCTAGTAAATATACTCCTATGTCCTTTTCAGGAATGTGTCTTTATATTGCTTATCATTTACATGCCCTCATTTGAAATAGCTCTGTTCAAATAATATAAAGTCACAATTAAAGAGAGTATGACATCTGAGACAGTAAATGAAATATATAGGGTCTACTAGAATTCTTGGCAGCTACTTTGAAGATAAAATTTGAAGGGGAGGGATAGAGCTTTGGACTTGCTGGGTGCATGGCAGCTGGATGGAGATGGATCTGTGGCATTTAGTGGATGGAATGAACACAAGATGTCACCCTAGCTGTGAGAGAGCTCTAACACAAAAATGCCATTAGTTGAAGAGGGAAGAGAATGAAGGCTTGAGGTTACATTTTCTTCGGTTATCCATCACATGTATTCCTTCATTTACCATGGTACATCATTTCACCATAAAAAGCACCTTCCCGAGTATTTCTAATTCAATTCTATTGTGCCATTTATGTTTTGGGTTTTGTTTGTTTGGTTTTAATTGTTGTTTTAAAGCTGGTTCCAGAAATTTGAAGTCAGATTTTACTTCTTTGAATAGTAGCCCTGTGTTTCTTATCCTGTTAGTGAAAAGAGACAGTGGAGAACAGAGTGCAATATTTTTCTGAGTTTTCTTCAGTCTCATTCATTTTCATACATTTACCTGGAAGTCTCAAAGCTTATATAAGGATGCAGTGGCAACTGCTCACCCTTCCATTGCCTGACGTTATCAGTGTGCTCCTGCATCCATAGTTTTACACTGCCTTTCTGGTTTACATAATTCTGCATGTGCTTAAACCCAGTGTAAGCTACTCTTACTTCTAAGACCTGTTTAGATTGCCATTTAAAGGAGTTTAAATATTCTTAAGAACGAGAATGGCTAATACTTTGTCTGTTATTTCATATTTCTTTTTCTGATTAAAACTCTGTGCGAGCTTGGACAGTTCCTTCTTTCTCCGTAAGAGAATGCTCAGTAGCTTGTCTCTGAGCTATTGCAGTTCAAGCCTTTATACTGTGTCAAGCTGTGATAGTTACAATTATTGCACATATTGGCTTAACCTATATAGTGTAGTCATAATGCATTAGCCTTTCCAGCTTCACTTGCCTGTCCTTTATTATCAGTGACATTTTCCCTTAAAGGTTCAGAGCAAGTATGACTTTCTGATCAGCTGTAAGCTTTAACTAAACCAACTTTTTTCCAAAGATGACTGTTTTTAAAGAAACCAGGAGGTGGCAGTCTTTCTTAATCGATCAGAGTTAAAATCAACTGGCGGTCACAATTTCTGTACTTGTGCCCCAGAATAGGGAAGATCTTAAAATTAAGGAAGAGCTGCATTTCTCCTCTTGTTGGCACAGCAAGTCATTGCATGCTTAATGCCTCTGGTATCTTCTAGAGCCTTTTCTTTCAGATGTCATATCTTGAACAATCACAGAAATCCAGGAAAATTTGGTGGTCTTCCCAGTCTTTGGATTGGCTTTAGTGCAATTTTCTTACCTGTCTGTTTCAACATACCTGAACTACAGTTCTCTCTTCCCTGGTCATTGGAGAAGCCAGTGACTAGCCAGCCTTCCTAAGACTGTGTACTTCATCTGGAGGCAGGCTATTTCAGAGAAAACTACCTTAGAAACAAAATATAATTCATTCACACATTTATTAAGTAAAAATCTAGTAATCCAGACACTGTATGACCTTAGACTGTCTCTCTGTTAGTTTGCTTCTTAACATATCTGTCACCATTCTTGGACAACTCTGAGCCTCCACAACTCAGAGCCTCTTCCAAGTGTCCAGCCATATTCTCAGTCATCAGATTTGTCAGTATTATAAAGGAAAAGTTTTTGGTTTTTTAAGTTAGTGATGACAGACCACCGTGTCATGTTTGTGTGTAAAGGTCGTCAACCTTTCTTCTGCAGCTCACCATGTTCAGTTTGATGGACGTTACTCAATGTCTTGCAACTGTTTTCCTGAGCATTCATGCCTGTAGACATTCTGCAGATGACTCGTTCTCACAGCAGAGTTCTGTATTTCACTTCATGCAGGAAGATGAGCTGTTCCCATCTAGCAGGAGGTAAATATCATTGCATTTGCATGCCAGGATTCTGCAGGTGAGAATTGTGTATATGGTAAAGAGTATCCAGACATAGATTTGCAATATGGATACATTGAGAATGCAGAACTCCTTGGTTTGGTGAAACTGCCTGATATACAGAGGACATTGAATATATCATCCCAAGTTTGCTATTTTGTCTGCTTCACAAAATCTCAGAAACAATTCCCAAATAACTATAATGGCATTTGCCTTAGCTGTGTATATGAAGTTTCAGTTGCTATGCAGCATTGTAATATAAGCCTCTAAAAGCTATGTTAAACATTTAGCTTGCTCTTTACCAAAAATGTTTATCAAAATGTTTAAAGGCATAATATCTTATTAATAATTATTAAATCATTGAGTCGTGCAAAGAGGGATGTTCTGGTTTTACTTACATAATGGTAAAACACATTTACCAACCATGCAACAGCGTATCAGATACTGGAATTTTCTTGAAGGGCGTTAATAGAGCCTTATTAGAGGATACGCATGAGTAAAGGAAGGAAGCATTTAGTGATTGAAACTGTGTTCAGCCATAGGTACAGTCTAATTTCTACACTCCCCCATACTCTGGCAGCTTAAAACATTCTCATGGAAATGGAGTGAAAAAAAGTGGGTTTTCTAAGTAAGACTGAGTGAAATGGAAAGGGTTTTTCTTTTGTTTTAGTCTCAAAATGACATTACTTCTATATAATGCCCATCCTTTGGATTAATAGTTTGTTTTACCCTTTCCCATCCATTTAAATAAGGAATGAAGGTAACCAAAAACAAAGAAAAGGAGTCAGGAAAACAGTAGAGGTAATCAGTGTACTATATCTCTCAGGCAGAGAACAAATGTACTTACTGTATGTAAGTATGTAAAAGGGCAATTTAGGGCTTTAAATGAAGCCTGAATTGCTTCAGTCTTGAATGGCAAAATGCACTAATCTGTAATTATGTCATTTCACAAAAGAAAACAAGAAAACCAAGGGATTTAGATGGCAAAATGCCAAACAAACAAACAAGCAAATCCTGAGCTGATTTGTACATTTCAAACAAAATAAAGCAATGATGCATATGGACACTTGGAGCATAAGACATATATATATTTTACAAATGTGCAGCAGGTTTTAATGAATGCAGCAGATCTCTTTGTGACTTCTTAGGCTCTAAGCCCTAAGACCCCAGCAGGTGTAAGCATTCAAAAAATGTCTTCTGTCTAGATACCAAATGCAGAGCAAAATTTCTGTTGTTAAAATGTTTTGTTCAAGTGCCATAGAACTAAACTTTGATTTAAAAATAAGTGTTGGATTCAACTTAAAGATTTGGTTCTGCTATACCCCAGAGTCTCCTGACTGCACTCTTCTAAAAGAGCTCATTCCCTTACTGACCCTGACAACAATAGTGGGACAGTCCCTTGATAATGCCAAAATGGAATGTCTCACATCTAATTCAGTCACCTCAAAGAAAAGCTTGAATATTCTCAAAGCCCTGTTACATCCTGAAATTAATGGCTCCTGGTTGATCATCTCGTATCAGAAGGACAATGAGCATCTCTGCTGATGGGTGTTGCTTACTTGGAACAGGAGAGATGTCTTTGTCATAAGATCAGTCATGTTCCCTGTGGTTAAAGGCTGCCTCATCCAGGCCCATATTTCACACAGGTTTGGGCACTGAAGTGTCTGGGATAAGCTGAATGCCACACCTCAGCTCCCTCAGTTGTTCTCCCTTGATTTCATGAGCCTGTTACAGGATTACAGCACAATGAAATCAGCAGAAATCATTAGGGAGAGTAAGGAGCTGTCAGGGGACTTTGTTGGACTGTGTGTTGAGTCACGGAGTTGTTCATAATGCGGGTGAGGTGGTAGGGGCATAAGTGTTGTAAGGGCTATGTTGGAAGCTCAGGATAGAGTAGGTGGTACAGGTGTTATTTAAAATAAAACATGCTATGCTGGCAGGTCAGATTTAGGACATACACAGATCTTGGTCTCCTTAGAGCATACACACCCCGTAAAAATATCATTTTCAAGTGTATTCTACATTCATGGTCTTGCAGTACTCCCACATTGACTGATGTACAGCTATTTGTCGGTTTCTTTGATACTTTCTCTGGAGTCTGATTGTTCAGGATAAGAATTCATCTGCAAAAGTAAAGTCATGTGTGCTGTGCCATAGAATTAGTGTTAGTCACTTTTTCTTTTTTTCTGTCAGAAGACGATAAAACATTGAATAAGTCTGGCCCTGCAGGTGATGCTGAGAGACACTGGGAGATATAACAAATCGAATTCCCTAGACAGCTTGATTTTAGTGTAGAATATTTACTTCCTTCAGGGAAGTTAAACGTCACCTCCACCACACATTTCTACATTTTTACACCTTTTACAACTCTACACCTTCCAGGTAGTTCTGTATCTTCTTTTTAGATAAAAAACTAATTTTAAGTAATTTTTTGATTGCATAATTCCAACATCATATTTTGTTTCTATTAAACAGTGCAGCTTTTAGCAGAGACACAGACCTATGAAGCAGCAGCAGTGGATCTGTTAAGCTCTCCTTCATTATTTATGTCTTGTTATTACGGGAGTAAAGACAGATTCTTTGAGTCATATTTTCAAAACCATCTGTAGATTTTCATATCTGATTTAAGTGAATGATTTGAAAGCTCCCAGTGTCTCTACCTGACTTCTGTGATTTTGCCTTTTTATGTCGCAGTGAAGGTGCTGAATGAAGCACAGATCCTACTTCAAAATTATGTCTCTTGTTATATTGCACTTGAGAAAATGTTTGAAATTTCAGCATGTAATTTTCTACTATTCTCAGACAGCTTTAGTGGTATAAACAGTAGTCAGGGCGTGTTCAAGAGATACATTTTGATTAATAAAGAACAGACTAGTAAGCTAATATGAAGAACTGTATAAAGATCAAGATTTTCCTATACTGTTGGAATGGAAATAAACCCTTAGGTAAAATATTTTAGGAAACAAATCCAATAAGGGCCCAATTTAAAGAAAAAGGTCTACTTACAGGCATAAGTACAGGTGTCTGACTTTTCCTCTCTCACAAAATTGCCCCCAAAGTTATAAACTAAGAATAATTACCCTTAGCAAAATTTTCTGATCATTTATTCTACCTGGATTTTCTGGAGTACATTTTCAGATCATGGATTATAAGTGCATATCTCATTATCACTAATGAGAATTTCAATGCAGCATATAAATTGACTGTGCTATTTTGTCTGACTTGTATTACACCTGTCAGTCTGCTTTCCTCCTGCTAGTTCATTAATATTTAAATATTAATATTTAAAGGTCAAAGTTAGCCTACAGTGATATTAAAATATATTATTCATTTTCATCTGACTTGAGGAGAACATCTTTGGGACGGTGTTCACTAGATAGGGAAAAAGGCAATTACCATACACTTTGCTGCTTTTTTCTCCTCCCTCCAGTAGAAATTGGACGGTTTCTATCTGAGAGAGAGAAGAGAAAGATTTGTAAAGGAATGAAGGGTAATTCATACTTCAGTCAATGGGAGTGAGGCAACACTCGTCTCTGTTCCTGGAGAGTCTTGCACTGTAGCAGTTGCGGAACTGAAAGTCTTCACAGGACAATAAAGCAAAACTGTTTGTCCACTGGAATTTCTCAGTGGAAAATGTATCTATCAGCCTCAGTGCAGCTCACATTAAGGTCAGTGAAAGAAAGAAGATGTGGCAGGATCCAGACGAAACCTCTCCTGCTCTGTGCTGGGTTCTTGAAACACATGGAGTACATTTGAACAGTGTGGCATCCTGGAAGAAAAAGGAAATTCTAAGTGTTAAGTAAAGTGATGAAGTAAAGGTAGTGCTCCAAATTAAGCAGCACTTGTTTACACAAATATTTAGATAGCTGAACTGTATTCTATATGTGGGATTTTGTGCTTTGAGCAAAACTGGATTAGCTCAGAGACTACGTATCTGTGTAAATATTTGTGACATCAGAATTGAAGGTTATAAGGTCAGGATTGCAAGGAATTATGAATGCAGGATACAAATTCCATACAACAATGTTATTTGAGTCAAGGTCATGCTAATGCTAACTGATTATGTAACCTAATACTCCCAGAAATACCAAAGAAATCATATGGTTTTTATTTGACCCAGGGAATTACAGACCAGTCAGTCTCACCTCTGTGCCTGACAAAATCTTGGAGCAGATTCTCCTGGAAGGCATGCTAAGGCACATGAAAAACAAGGAGGTGGTTGGTGACAGCCAGCATGGCTTCACTAAGGGGAAATCCTGCCTGACCAATTTGGTGGCCTTCTATGGTGGGGCTACGGAAATGATGGACAGGGGCAGAGCAGTTGACGTCATCTACCTGGACTTGTGCAAAGCCTTCGACACTGTCCCACATGACATCCTTGTCTCTAAATTGGAGAGACATCAATTTGATGGGTGGACCACTTGGTGGATAAAGAACTGGCTGGATGGCCGCACGCAAAGAGTTGTAGTCAATGGCTCGATGTCCAGCTGGAGACCAGCAATGAGTGGTGTCCCTCAGGGATTGGTGTTGGGAACGGTCTTGTTCCACATCTTTGTTGGTGGCATGGACAGTGGGATTGAGTGCACCCTCAGCAAGTTTGCCAATGACACCAAGCTGAGTGGTTCGGTTGATACCCTGCAGGGAAAGAATGCCATCCAGAGGGACCTTGGCACGCTTGTGAGGTGGGCTGATGCCAACCTTATGAAGTTTAACCATGCCAAGTGCAAGGTCCTACACCTGGGTAGAGCAATCCCAGGCACGGCTACAGGTTGGGCAGAGAAGAGATTCAGAGCAGCCCTGCAGAGAAGGACCTGGGGGTGTTGGTCGATGAAAAAATGAACATGGACTGGCAGTGTGCGCTCGCAGCCCAGAAAGCCAACCGTATCCTGAGCTGCATCAAGAGGAGCGTGACCAGCAGGTCGAAGGAGGTGATCCTGCCCTCTACTCTCTGCTCTCGTGAGACCTCACTTGGAGTGTTGTGTACAGTTCTGGTGTCCTCAACATAAAAAGGACATGGAACTGTTGGAACAAGTCCAGAGGAGGGCCATGAGGATGATCAGGGGGCTGGAGCATCTCCTGTATGAAGATAGGCTGAGAAAGTTGAGGCTGTTCAGTCTGGAGAAGAGAAGGCTGCGTGGACACCTCATAGCAGTCTTCCAGTATCTGAAGGGGGCCTTTGAGGATGCTGGGGATGGACTCTTCATTAGGGACTGTAGCGACAGGACAAGGGTTAATGGGTTAAAACTTGAACAGGGGAAGTTTAGATTGGATATAAGGAAGAAATTCTTTACTGAGAGGGTGGTGAGGCGCTGGAATGGGTTGCCCAGGGAGGTTGTGAATGCTCCATCTCTGGAGGTGTTCAAGGCCAGGTTGGACAAAGCCTTTGGGTGGCATGGTTTAGTGTGGGGTGTCCCTGCCTATGGTGGGGGGGTTGGAACTAGATGATCTTAAGGTCCTTTCCAACCCTAACTGTTCTATGATTCTATGAATCTGTGATTTACTTGCTGTGTTCCAGAAGGTAGTCGGGTGTCACAGAGAAAATGGAAGAGGTCCTACAAATGGTGGAATGGACCTGCATAGGTAATCTTCACTGCACAAAAGCTGCTTCTCTTTCAAATTTAAGAGAGTGTACCATGCTAGCACCTGAGAGAAAGGTAAAAGTAGAGCTGTGCATATGCTGTGTACGTAAATTCTTGCCTATAGCCTGCACTTGCTTGGAGTGCAGGAAGGAGTCCTTTTTATATTTGCTCATGTGCAAACAAAAGGGTCCCAGGAAAGACCTAATAGATGATGTCCTCTTGACCCCAGCAATGAGACCCTGCTGAAGAACAAGTGGGGTATGTGGTAGCAGCCAGGTTAAATGTCCAGTCCATGCTGGATATTGATGCATTTGGATTTGTGCCAAGAAACATGAGGCATCCAGCTTTCCTCAATATACATCAAGGGATTATGCAGACTTAAACCAAAACCAAGTAGTAGTTCAGACTGAGCACAAGTTTGGCTATATGTTGATTTTGTAGACATACCTCAGGTGCTGGGAAGCTAGTTATCAAGCAACAGGAAAACTATTTAGTCAAAGTGTCAAATCTCTACAATGGATGTGAACAGAAGTGTAATTGTTGACCTCAGTGGAAATAAGATCAATCTCCAAGTGCCTAACAGCTAAATAATCCTGAGCTGATATCCTAAATCTGCCACTGTAATTGTTCACCACTGTTGAATGCCAAGCTAAATGGGGGTTTTTATCCTGGATCTACATATTGTGCTGTTTGAGAGTACATTAGTTTTCCACAAGCAAGATAAAGAAACTACAGTCTCTGAGTCTTTGAACTTGCCAACTAATGTGTGGCTGTGAAGTGGTAAATTAAAATGGACTGTATTCCTCTGTTCTGCAACATTTTAGCTGACTGAAACATAGAATAGAAATTTCTGTCGATGCACAATGAGTTTGTGATTATAGCTTTTTTTATCAGACGTAAAAATAGAAATTGTAAATTCATCCACTTTTAATAGGAGAAATTATCTTCAGCTATATAGCTTTTTATCCAAAACCTAATGTCATTCTTGTGAACCTAGAGCTACTTGCTTCTGTAGGTCTGATGTAAAGTTATAATTAATTTTGTGACTCTCCTCAGCTTAATATCATTAATCAGTGTGATTTTCTGACCTCAGCTGGTGTTGAATAATCAAATGCCCTTGCTGTATTTCTAAATGTTTCTTTTGGAATACAAAATAGCAGTAAGAAAACACAGTTGCAGATGCATCCAAGGAAATGTTTGAAGTGGCATATAAGTAACTGATCTCTTACCACTTTTGGCATATCACCAAAGAAGAAAAAATACTTTGAATAAGCTAAGCAAATCTTCCTAAATTCAATAGCTGAATAGTTCCTCTGAGGGGTGTGTCTGTGGGAAAAAAACAAAAATCTTTTCTGCTGCCATAGAAACCAGCCTTTGTAAATTGTAAATTTACATTGTAAATAAGAGCATCCTCTGGCTTCATATTTATCTTGCATATGTATTCCTTTCTACATATGACAAAAGACACTTAATTTCTTAAATTAAGTCTAGATTTGGCTGTATTTACAGAAACAAACTTAAGAAGTAATTTTTTGGCTAAGAAATGAAAAATGCACGGACCCTAAAGAGACTGCAGAGGCAGTCTGAGTTCCCCCAAAGACTTTTGATGCATGGCAGAGTGCATTGAGTGGAAGGAGTTAAAATGTTCCTATTGTGTCTCAGCATGAGAGACAGCAGATGTGCACCTCTTCCCTTACTGTGCCACCACCCTTCATATACCTCATCATAGTGGATTTTCATAATTTCAAGTCTTTTTTTTTTTTTTTTTGTAAGAAATCAAACATTCTGTTAGAGTGGAGCAACTGTTGCAGCCATTTGCATAGAATCATAAAGTGGTTTGGGTTGGAAGGGACCTTAATGATCCCTGGGCAGGGATACCTTCCACTAGACCACGTTGCTCAAAGCCCCATTCAACCTGGCCTGTAACTTGACTCATGCTTTCCAAAGAAAGGAGCTAGTTGGTGCTTTGACTGATAAGTGCCCATCTAACAGCAATATTTGCCCTGAAAAGGAGTAAGCTTTATTAAAGTGTCACAAGCTGAAAATCCCAAAATGAAGGCCTTGAAATGACACATGAAATGTTCTCTTTACTGGCATGAAAATTTTGGCACATATCAAATGCTTCTCTTGAAAAAAAGACTATACTAGTACATTTTTGCAAATATCATATTCATAATTGCAGAAAAAATAGTTCTTTTTAATATTGAATCTATTTTTTTAACCAAAACTTTTTTATTTTTTAAATGCCTGAATTCTGTTTCTCAGTGTGATCCTGCTCTAGCTCTTAATTTCTAGATACTTTAAAATGTGCTAGTTTTAGGAGAAGAGACTCTGTACGAACTACTGATGTAGCTACAAACTGAGCCAACAGCTAGTAGTATTTTTCCACACATTGTGTGTTAGCTGTTTAGCTGCTTTAGGTGCACTATAAAATTGCACAGTGCAGTTTGGAACTCCAGTGATATTTTTATGGACACTGTGGTGACTTTTCTAGGGAGATGCAGCTGTGCTGGGCTGAACTGGATTGGGCGCATGACTGTGTAAAATGAAGGTCAATCTGTCTGCTCAGTGAAGCTATGCTTTTCCAGCCATTTCTGCAGTTTTTCTACATTTGAGAAAGAGTATATATAATGCCAACACAGGTTAAAAAGGCTTTCTACCACTCACTCCTGCTGTCTCAGGAAGGATGCCTGTCTGATTGCTGTGACTCTCTAGAAAAATAAGCTGAAATGCTTATTTTAACATCTGAGAGTGAAACCAAAAGACAAGGCTGGGTACAGCCCATTTTGGAGACCTCCAGAGGCAATCCTATATATATATTCTTTGGGACCCCAGGTAGCCCAGCTGCAGTATTATATTGAAAAGACCTGGTGAAAAAAAACACTCTTAGGAAGGATCCTACACTGTTTTTTGTCTGATATAAGTCTTACAGCACTGCCACAAGAATAAACAGATAAGTGAAAGCAGCAGATCACAGCCTAGTTAGTTCTACATATTTTACAAATACAATAGAAAAGCAATCAGCCACCCACAGACTGGGTGTTGACAGTGGCTGATTGTCAGTAGGTACAAAATACTGCATCTGTTGCAAGAAACGTATAAATATCTGCGGTCAAGTCAGGATAGCAATATTCTGTGTGAAAGTCTGCTGTTCATTTCAGGAGGGTCTGAGTCAGCCCTCAAGGCTTTGTGAAGGGCATGCTGAAGCTGGATATCCATGCTGTATAAGAAAGTATTTCATCATAGCCGTGGCTTTTTTACCACTGTTGGTTTCATTCTAGCACGTGCTGCATTTCTTTCTTCTCTGGTGTCTGTGTTCTCACTTAAAAATATATGCCTCTACCTTAAAATGCATTTGTAGATGAAAAAGTGTCTGTGTAAGAATAGCCTCTCCCTTCTCAACGTGGCTGCACTCGGAGAATAATACTCACTGACTAGTGTGACAAGAGACAGCTTTGAATGGTTTTTCACTCTGTTAGCAGAATGCTTGTGAGGTTTACTCAGCCAGTACTGCAAAGAAAACCATTTCTTTCCTTGTCTCTCATCATCATTAGACCCATTTGCTAAGACACAGCTGTGCAAATACACTGACAGTGAGGGTGTTACGCAGGTGAAACTGGGCATCTCATCTGAGCTATACAGCCTTCCTTCCCCCTTGATGATAATGTCATATAGGAAATAAAGCACCAGTAGAAGGTTTAGATCTCCCTGCCTTTCCAGATAGCAAGTGTTCTTTCACAGAAAGATGTAGTTTAGTTCAAATAAGAATTAAGTTGAGTCTCTGGGACTTTTCTAGGTGGTAATGGCTGGGGTGTGGTATAGGACGTTAATGCCAGCATAGGTGTTCAAGGACAGCTTCTAGGGAAGAAGTAGTCAGGGGTGATGCAAAGGCAGCACATGGGAAAGGAAAAGAGTTTTTGTATTCTCTTTTAGCTTATTGGTAATTGCTAGTTTGACCAAGGGACTGGGAATCTCTCTGGGCTCAGCGATATCCTCTAAATTCAGAAGCAATTTCAGACAAATGTATCCAGACCCCCATGGCACGGGGCTGTGGGATTAGCATGTGTCCATAGAATGACTGACAAATTAACTATGAAAATATAAGCTTGGGAACAGGTAAAACTTAAATACAAAGTTATTTTATTTACATTTCTTACCACTTCAAAGTGATGCTTGTCTACATTAACAGTCTACTTCTTAGCTGGAGCAATGAAGTTCATTAAAATAATTACTTAAGTTGTGAAGTCAGGTATTTTGAGGCTGAAAAATGCCAGATTTATGGTTGGCTGTGCAACATTAACTGTATGTCCAGTGTCTTAAATTATAATGTGGTATTTCAGTGTTGCAGATGGGGTGATACACTTTACTCATAAAAGTAGCAATATGTTTATTGATATAAAATAACAATTTAACAAAGTTTGATAGTAAACGCAACAGTGGTTTAACAATATTCAATGGCAAGGTACATGTGAGTATTTACTGCATAAAGGGCAGGGTCAGACAAAGACGTCAGGGAGACCCTTCCTTTATGTCACAAGGTTCAGAAAGGAAACCTTTGCTTTCTAAACTCCTCAGAGAGGAGTCTAGGTGCAGTTGGATCCAGACTTGGCCAGTGTTCATGTCTAAAAGGTCATATATGTGCAGTCAATCCTTTTTATCACCTAGCTAAGATTTCAAAGTTTATCATGCTATTAATCACTTAACGAGAATCTTTTGTGGCAGGGAATCTCTCAACCTTGAGAGGTGTCCTACTCAAGGAGAGATCCTGACATGCAGTCCAGTGCCATGCAGAAAAGCCCAACAAGGCCTGGGCTGCCCACTATGCAGGAAGATAATTGACTCATAGTGACATTTGCATACTGGCTACAGAAATTACGTGTTTTTTTCAAACTTGTCTTGAGTCATACCTTGATTGAGGGGCGGGGGGGGGGCACACGTTGCTCAGATTAGCCCTTAGCTATTGTTATCTATCTCCCCTGAATCCACTTTGGGCTGGATACAGCCATTGTTACCGGACACATCCATTACTGCTGCCACTGGTGGTTATTGCGTGAGCAGGGTTATAGGAAATAAAGGTTGGGGTGGGCACACCACCACTCTAAGTTCTTTACTTACTCACTCCAGTTTGCAATACAGAATTCAAAAAAGGGAAGCGAATCAGGGCAACTGAACTGGCAGTGACTCATTGCTGTATACTAAGTCTTGGTTCCCAATAACTCCCAATTTCCTTTGTTTCTGTTGAACATAGTAGATACCAAATGTTAGTTGGTGCTACCAGATTGCTCTTCCACCTGAAAGCTTCAGGCCCTTTATAAATGGTACCTCACCTTTACAAGCCTTCTTCAAATTAAATACTTCATTTTACAAAGACAGCTAGGTGCATAAATATGAAATGATAAACTTGGACCCATAGGCACTTAGAATCAACCTAGAAATGTAACCTAGATATATGGGCTCTTGACCTTCCATTTTAATAACAAATCTCTTTCTTTTGTCTTATGCCAATTAGTTATCAATTTTCAATACAAATGGGAATCAGAAATCTATGGTCCCTTTCAATAGATCTGCTGCAAACTGCTGGAATTATATTTTACAAAATTTCAAGCAGGGTCTCTGGAACAGGTAGAATGACTCAATTAGAACCAGCTGTAGATCTGTTTATATACTGCTAAGTGACAAAGTCTGAAAGTGAAGTCTGTTAATATATCCAGCAGTGTTAGTGGGAGAGGATACTTAAATGGAAAAGGTTTTGTTTTCAGTTACATCATGTGAAAATACAAGTTGAAACTCTACCTATACCTGTATCTTCATTTCAGTTCCTTCTTTCTGCTTTCTTCTGCAGTGCATGTGGAATGCCATAAATCCTTCAGAAGAAATTGTATTGTTACTCCATCTACCAAATTTTGTGTAAGCCTGTGGACATGTAACTAGGATTGTGACTACATTTTCCCCCAGCAGCCAATATAACTGGTCAGCATTGCTCTGGGAAAGCTCTGGATAATGGAAGTGCTGGAAGAGCGTGGGGAAATAGCATGACAGTCCCTCCCAGGGAGTGTGCAGGGGGTCAGACCAAGCCCCATGCTTGGACTTATTTAGTCAAGGTGGATTTTTGCTTGAAAATGTTAGTGCTTCTTTAAAGGCATAAACTACCAAATTTTTTTTGGCCCAAGTTGAAAAAGGGGTGCTTTAACAGTGGAAAAAAAGCTCCAAAACCAAAATGCATAATCCACCGACAAATACATACTACAAATATATTAAAAAAAAAATATATATAATTATCCTCAATGGCCTGAATGACACATAATTATCAATTTGTAGAACTTGGAGACAATTTTAATAACAAGCATACGAAATACTTTTTAAAAATGCTGTACTAGGACCACAGGTGCTTTCTGGCAGAGACCAGTGACATATATTCACTGGAAGGTGTGATTGCAGCACAGAAAAGCAAGTCAGTTCGCTGTAGGCAGAATGAATACTGATGGCAGTGATACTCTAGCATCACAGGCTTCAGAGTGAGCTACATGTGTCAGTTACAAACTCTGGGTTGACCTTTGTAAATAAGGAGTGTCAGCTGATATGCACCGGAGTTGGTCTCCTGTCTGCTGTGGCCATTAGCACCAAAAAAAAGATCAGGCCCTGGGGTGCTGTTAAAACCCTGTGTATTCTTTGTTCAAGCAAAAATGGTCTAAGAAGTCTCAGGATTTGGAGTCTTAGGACTTAAAAGTAGTCTCAGGAATATGGGGAGAGAAGAGAATAATAGTAGATGTTGTTCTGGCAGTAATGGAGGCCTGTTTACAGACTGATTTGTCTACATATCTGTGTGTAATAATGCTGCCAAAATTCCTGCCAAAATGTAATCACCAAAAATAAATATAATCATATTAGTGTCTTTGCTACATACTATGCCAATTTCTTTACTTAGCATGAAGTCTGGAAGGGGATATCCATTAGCATGAAAACCTGCTGTGTAATTTAAGAAATAATATTTGTCTTAATCTTTGTTCCGTTTATTTCCTCTCCCTCCCCCATTCTGTCTCCTTCCCACTGCAGTATGATGTAGTGCTACTGGATGCTGATGAGACCATATTAAGTCCAATCCCAGCCACTTATTATTGGCCAGCTAAATTGGCATCATAGTGGCATTTCATACTTCTGACTGGGAAAAAAAAAGCCATGGAGAAGCCTAATCATGATATTGAATGTCTAGGGAAAATGTGGCTTTGTTTTTGTTTTGTGGGTTGTTTGTTTTTTTAACTGTATTTATTCAAGTCTGACTTGACGATATTCCTTCCTCACCATGTTCATCTCAAAGAGGCAGAGCCTTCCTGTGTTCAATAACCTCAATCTATTTTCTGAAGATGCACATACAGAGAGAAGCCAAGACCTTTCAGCATGCAGTAAGAGAGATTTGTTGTTAATATTTCCTATTGTTTCCGTCAGGGTGGTGCCTGTGTGCCTTGGTTGAAGTGCTTCTTGCTCCAAAGAAATTTGTGGATGAGACAAGCAGATTCAGGAGGGAAATCAAGGAAGAAAAGTACCAGAATGGAGGGTGGCATTTTGAAATTCAGTATTCATACTATTTGAGACATAGAGACAGCACAGAATTGCTGTAGCTAAGAAAAAACAGAGAAGCAGTGATTACTATTAAGCAACAACTGACTGTAGTGGGTGTCTATCTGTGGGTAAAATAGCTCTTCTTCAATAAAAAAATGCAGAATCATCAGGTTGCATAGATTTATGCAAGTCCAAGCTGTTTAAATCTTCCCTAATCTGATCCTTCTCCATGAATTCTAAGTCATCCCTATAGGTCTCATTGACCTGGGATTGCTGATGGCAAGCTTTACCAGTGAAAGACCAAAGTGGAAAAGTCATGGGGTACCTCATTCTTTTCTGTGTCCTTTGGGACCAGATTAAACTTCTAAATTATTTTAGCATTTAAAGTTACCACTATGGGAGACTGCATGGAGATGCTTCTGTGTGTTTGATCTCTGCTTTCACACTTGTCTCTCACTGATAAATATCTTTCATTTTCTGATAGAACAATTGTTTGACACAAGTACACTATGCCCAAAATATCAGGTATTGCAACCCAGCCTGTTAAGGTGATCTGAAATATAATCTCCTGGTCTGGAGGTGCAAGAATGCAGGTTACATAGTTTGATATTTTTCCTTCCTGGTAACTATGGTGTGAGTCCTTCTGCAGCTGTAAGCATCTCTGAGTTTAGTAGCACATTTTTTTTAATCAGAAATTCAGTCTTAGAATCAAAACTGAATCATTTATTACAGAAAGTTAGCATTAGAGCAGATACACTTCTACTGCCTAATGATGGTGTGCTGCGCTGCATGTTTCCTAGTGAATTGAATTACGCTGAATCAGTTCTTATCAGAATGAGGTGAGCATATGCACTCTATAGCTAAGTTTTAGGATAATTTGTGTAGATTCCCCCCAAATTAGAGAACAGGCAAATTGTTGCTTAAGCTACCTTTGTGCTCTGCTGAGAGGGAGCATGAACTAGATGATATGTATCTGTTTATAATTTCCTATTTTCCTGTTTTTTTTTTTTTTTTTTTTTCTTTAAAGGATAGCTGAAATAGTGTGTGTGATGCTGTGGTGCAAAATGCTTGGGTTGCTCCTGAGTCAAAGCTACATGTAGCTCTGGGTGAGGCTTGTGAAAAACAGGATTCAGCTTGATCCGTAAGCACTATTCTCTCACTGGTTCTGTGGCAGATGGCCATTTTGCTTCATGTCAGGTTTCTCACTAGTCCTGTAAGAAATCTATGGCAAATGATTTGCAGGACTTTCCTTCTGGAGTCTGCAGTTTACGTACACTCTTTCAAAGCTCAATTAAATTCTTCCATTTTCTCATTGACATGAGGATAGTAAATGGAAGAATTTCAAGGCTTAGTATGTCTCTCCCTCAGAAACACTTCAGATTGCACAGCTTTGAACAGAGGTGCTTTATCAGAGATTAGTTTGTTCAGATTTCCTCCTGGCTGAAAATTGTTAAAAAAAATTAGATTACTGTTGTGGGAAAGTAGCCTAGGAAATAAAAGCTATTGCTGGCTATTTGCTGAAGGAATCAGTTAAAATAATAGTATCAGTTAAAGGTAGTTGGCACTGCTTTAGAAGTTTCTACTGTCTTAATAGCAATCTTTTCCCAGGTAACATCAGGTAAATATAGAACTGCAATATGTCCTGCACTTCAAGCTGTTTATATGGCTTGTGCCTGTATCTTATGTGTACTGTCTATAGGGGAGATCCAAAATGGGAGAGTGATGTTGTCTGTGCTTCTCACCAAAGGTTCTTGATGGTGTATTGCTGTCTGGATGCATACAGAGATACTGCTCTCTCCTCTGCCAGTTTCATATTACTCTGCTGAACGGTTTAATATTTTGGACATGAAGTGCTCCCCCTCTCCTCTGTCCCACAGCAGTAGTGGACTATGTTTCAGCTTCTAGCAACCATGTGTCCCTAATAGTCTGTACAGATGAACTGCATGTGGTTTCATCTGCTCATAGCATTTCTGTCATTAGCCATGGCTTCATTCAATAGTATTATATCATGTGTACAGCTAATTCTGGCTCAAGGACTAAACATTTGGACACAGAAGTTTAGTCCAGAGGTTGTGCTCAGTACCCTGCCTGTCAGCATGCAAACTGTGCTTTTGTTGAAGAAAAGTTAGGTTTGTATTGAGTGGGAAAAAATGTCATTTACTGCTTTCCTCTGCTCTCAACTGGAAAGTATGGGGCTGCCTTCCTTTAGCTTTGACACATCTCATCTTGGGGTGATTATGCTGAGCATTCCACTGGTTTGCCCTGGACTTGCATCAGAGGAATTGTCATGCTCGTCAGTTCTTGCTGCTCTTTCTGAACTTTAGTTAGCTCTGCCCCAAGGGCTTGTGAGCTTGAGGACCTTTTCTCTGACAAAAGTGCGTTTGCTCACTAGGCTAATTGTAGATTTTTTGAGGTCTCAATGTACTTATCCTGCCTAGCCTATCTTTGGGTTGAGCTCCCCCATCTGTAATTAATACATGTCAGAAATGAATCTGTGCTATAAAATTTTCTTATGAGGATCAACTCTTCTATGGAAATATTTATCAAGTTCACTCACCTTGACCATCACAGTGAATTCGTTTGTTCAATTATTCAGAGTCCTGTGAAGGACTGTGCTGTAATCTATCAGGGCTAACAGAACTCAAGACTAACAGCTGTTAAGTCTGGATTGAAAGTTCGAATAGGATCTTAAGCACAAATTGGTTGGGATGTGCCATTGGCTTTGTACTTGAGTCTGTCTTCAGAGGAACTTAAAGCTTTTTTTTTTTTATAGATGTATTTGAATGCCTTTTTTGATTACCTAAGGAAGAAGAAGACAAGTCAATACTGCCCCAGAATTGCATTTAAAGGTATGAAATTTTGGTGCAGGGATGTTAATGAACTGACTTTTTCCAGACTGCTTAGTCTCTGCAGCTTTCATTAACTTCAGAGACTTGCAGTCATCTGTACTTCTGTCCATAATTTTCCAAGCTTACTTGACTCACAAGTGACAGAGCCAGGAAAATGAGTTGTGTTTTTCATTAATGACTAGTGATTTTGAATATGGCAAGGTTTTAATTTCCAGAAATCTCCCAAGACCCCTTTTCTTTTACCTTTTTGCCCCCAACCTCCCACCTTAATGACATGGCCAAAGATTTTCTTTTGAAAAGTCAGGTTCTTTTATTTCGAGGTTTCAGATTAAAACTGAAAATGCGAAGTTCTGAAAAGCACTTGTCACTCACAGAGGTCCTGGCAGTAAACCCTTTCATCTGATTTTATCTCCAGCATTCCTCACAATTCACTCTGCCACTTCTGTGAAGCTGATTCTAGTGTTTTCATCTCATCCTGTTCAATTGAGAAGAATATTTCTATTGACTCAGAAAGCAGAAGGATTAAGCTCTAGAGTGTGCTTTGCTCCATTGTGCCAGGGAGTGCCTTGTAACCAACTTACAGCATGTGCAGCTTCTGTTTGCTGGGTGTGGTTCCAATATCTGTCTATCTACATCAAGGCTGACATCCTGACACAGATAGTTACTTTATGTCATTATAAGTGATACAATATTTCTGGAAATTAAAATGGGATTTTTTTTTATTTATTTTTTTTTTTTTCCTGCTGCAGCTGCCTTAGTAAAAAATACTCAATTTAAAAGCATCTCTCTGACTCACCTGAGCTGGGTTCAGCTTACAAAAATACCTACTTTTGTCACAGAGGTAGAGAAGAGTCATTAGGTCATCTGGCTTATCCTCAGGTATTCTGTGCTTGGAGAGCTTGTGCTTACACTTTTTAATATTCTGCCCATTGAAATAGTGTGATACTTAAAGAGCTACTGTCAAACTGATAGGATTAAGACCAGTTCTTGCCACTGTGTGGTTATTTATTAGACTGAGACTGCTTGCTGTCCTGTCTCTCCATTCTGAGTTTCTTCAGGCCTGGCAATCAAATGTGCAAGAAATTGGCCACATTAATAAATTTTTTAAGGTTGTGCTAAAGAATCTCAGTTTGACTATACTTAGCAGTATGTATTTAATCCAAACAGAAATTAAACTATGATAATTCCTTGAGGTGAAGGTGAGACGAGGGTAAAACCTCTTAGGCACCAAAACGTGTTCTGTTTGCAAACGTTTTGAAAAGAGATCAACAGGTGTGAACCAGCAGCTGCCATTCTCCCTCCTGGGTATGGATTATCCATCACTGACACAGAGGACTCTTGAAGGTGCTTTTTCATGCTTGTTCCTTATGATGTCTGGGCTCCCCAGACCTACAGGCATAGGAGGCTGGGGAGCTGACAGTCCAGGCCATGCAGATGAGGTTTGGTGGTCAGCAGATGCTTGAGAAAAATAGACAATCATCCAAGGGCCACATGTGGAGCTTATCACTGAGCTTATTCTCTTGACCCCAAAGGATGATGATGCTCTAATGCTGCTGTCATAACTCTGCTGTGTGTTTATCATGAATGCACTGCTGCAGGGCAAAGCTATGTCTCCTGCTGCTGATCTTTTACAGACATAACATTGGGATTGGAGGCCTGGGACTGTGGGGGGAAAGTTGATTACCATATACTTCTAGACAACAGGACTATTCCTCTGCTTTCAGCAAAAAATGGGGTTATGCAAGGCTACAACTGCATGTAGCCTTACAAGTCTACAAATCCCTCAGTTCAGCACCTGTTAGAATATCCCATATCTAAGCAAGAACTGCTAGTTTTCCCTGGCTCTGTGTGGGGCTGTTGCATCAGTGTTTTCCTCATACATGTGCTGAAGACTGCCTCCTCCCAGGTACATTCTTGTGCATATAGTCTGTGGAAACAAAGCACATCACAAGACTCCTCCTTGCTCCTGGATGTGACTTAGGTTTCCAGCTTGGTTGTCAAACTGGTGTCAGTCTAAATGAAAAAGCCGTGTGTATTGCTGCAGTCATGGGGTTTAGGCGGTATGCCGTGTATAAAAGGGTGCTGGTGCTGATGTGGACTATGCCTGCAGTCTCACTACAGCTATAAGTATATTTCTGACTGCAGATATTGAACACACAGTGTCTACATATCTAATGTATCATGAAAAGATGCCGCCTTAGTTGAAGGCTGTTCTTGAAAAACAATTAAGATGGAAAGCATATAGGATAAAATGGTAAAGACTGGTACTTTGCGGTGCTGTAAATTCAGTCTGGAAAAGAGAGATTCATCTCAGTTTTGAAATGTGTTTAGTTCTTTGCTTCTCTTCTATATATTACACGAAGAGAGGAAAATGGGAAAATGATCAGAAAAGTTGCCTGAATACATTTTAATAATAATTTTAGCTTAAAAAGAGAAAAGTCATAATTTTGTTCAAGTAGTTAATCTCCATTCAGACAATACAGAGGTTACCACAGAGCTCATGCCTTTGATTTCTTACTTTACTTTGGCTTGTGTACCAACCAATTCTTGTTAAATATTTATAGACAAGATTAAAGACTTTATAAAACTTAGCAGCTGGCAGGTGTCCTTGCCTAAAGGATAATGCAGAGTTTTCATTTTAATTGGATAACTATGTGACTGAAATATGCAAACCCCAAGGGAAATACAAAACCTGAAATATGTTAAGATTTTTTTTTAAAGAAAACACCCTTTTACATTCCCTACTTTCTTTTTCCCTTAGTGTCTTTTATCTGAAGGTGAAATTGCCATTTCTTTTTCAGTTCTTCCTTTTTAAACTTTTTTTTAAAGTTTGTTGTTATTTCCCACCTCTCCGCCCAGAAGTTAAACATTTCAGATGGGGTTCCTTCTGTTACAGGCCAGACATGAATTAACATGCCTCTATTCTTCCTTTTCCTCCTACACTATTTCATTTTTTTGGTGCTCTTAGTTGCTGCTGTTACTATGTTAGTGGGAATCATTGTATTCTGCCCTTTGAAGATTAGCCCATCAATACAGTCTTACAGGTCTTCCACATTAGCTGCCTATACACACAATCTTGTCCTTCTGTATGTCAGTGCTTTACATACGCCACACAGCCCAGCTAGAGGAAAGGGCAGCTGTATCTAAGCAAAAGCAGATTGTATTTCAACCCTTTTTCTCAACGGACCCTTTGCTTCTGTCTTTCTAAATATGTTTTCCCCACAATCTTAAGCTGTCTTGTGACAACTAGAATCAGTAAGGTTGTCTTTGCAGAAATGTCTGCATAGAGTGTGGTAATAAAGCAACAACAGTTTCTTTCTTCACCTATCCAGCATCTCATAGTGCAGAGACCCATGTAGCGAAATGATACAGTTCCTGACCCCTCATTTTCTCCCTGCATGGATGCTCTTCTGTTTTCCTTCTTAAACCAATTTTATGACTCATTTTCTTTAATACCGTTCCTTAAGGTATTTTCAGATGTGTGTGTATTAGCTGTGCTATACAATCTAGTTTGTTTTCGCATGAATAGTTGAAGGTAATCAACATACTTCTGTGAATTTTAGAGTCAGGTGTATCTATCATGCTGTTGTCTTTGTTATTTCCCAAGAAGAAAAAAGCTGGAGAAGGGCTATAGAAGATGCCAGAGGTCAACGGAGAGAGAGCTCCTCCTGCCTGAGGATCACAGCCTTGCTCCTGGAATAGTGCTACGAAAACTGAGCAGAGGTCCTTCAAAATCCACTTGGAAATGGCATCCTCTAGCCAGTAGCTAACTGGCTACAAAGCCAAGACAAGCTGTAGGAACTATGAATTCACAGCTTCACTGACACCTCCACTGTCTGAAGAGACAATATCTCCTGGAATGTGAGTTTCTGGGGCACTGGGATAGAAGAAGAAGATCAGTCAGCTGCAGATGCTAGTTTATGTTTTGAGGCAAAGTTAAAGATACATTCTAATAGAAACTGATGCTGATCTCTAACCCTGTGTTAGTGCTTCTGTAGAAGGACAGAAAGATGGATTCTACTGCCTTTTTTTCCTATGTATACTATTTATATATAAAATCTCTATAGGCAGTGGTTTGGGGGGGGGGGGGGGGGCAAGCTGAAATAGGTTGTTTCTGAACACTTCCAGGAAATGAAATTTTAAAAAGGTTAAGAGTCTGGAGTAGCAGCTGAGCAGTGATTCTGAGGACTGTAATTTGGATTTACATTGCTCAAATGGAAATTAGGCAGGACTTTGGAACCAAAGTCTTTCTTCAGATATCTTAAAATGACTCACCAAAGATCACAGTAGAAGTCTTTATCAAAGAAAAAAACCCCAAATTAGCTCTGTAAATAATAAACTGACATGTCCATATGGGCTCTGCTTTTTTAGTTCCAGTGTTACTTCTTTCCCTGTTGGCACTTCAAAGCACTGACATTTTAGATTTGACACAAAAGTGTGTTTTTAAAATGGTCTGCAAAAAGCAGGAAGCTATGGAGCTGCTGGACCTCTGTGCATTTTTTGCATGCCTTCTCACCTTCCAGTGACAAGCAAAAAATAAGTTGGGTTTTTTTTTTTGTTTTTTTTTTTTTTTTTTTTTTGGTATTTTTTTGAGGCTGTAAAATTTCCCAGGGTTGCTTCATAAAACAATATGGTTGCCTTGCATTTGTTAAGAAATGAGTACTGATTAGAATATTATAGTGAAGAAACATCTAATGAAAATTACCTTTTTCATTTGTTTCTGCATCTCATTGTAAAGATATCAAGAATCAACAATGATATCCTATTAAGATTTATTTTAATAAATGACACAATAAATGGATACTAACTCCTCTAATTTGATTTGTACTGAGATAGTGAGGTCCTTTGAAAACATAAGGGACTCTTCTCTTTTTAGGAGATGCCAGTGAGATCAGCTGATTTTTTGAAACTGCACAAAAATCTTTAAAATACTCTTATCCAGTGCTGTATTATTAATGTATCTTGTTTCTGTTCTTTAGAGTTGGACTGGAATCTGTAATGCCAAAATTCTTAGTTGGATGTAAGGATCTTCAATAGTTGTAAAAACAGCTCAGTCTGTGTTTACAGTGGTCAAAGTGCACCAGAGAATGCTTATATACTGTATATGCTTTAAAGGAAATACTGACATCAAGGTTTAGTTGTATGCTGGGATTTTGACTTTTGCTTCTATAGTAGAACTTTTAAATATTCAGATTGGTACTTAAGCCCCCTTTCTGTCATTCTGCCTGATGTTGGCTGGTAATTTCCACTTTCATGCACCTTTGTTTTAACTCTCTATGGTTAATTCAGCTTGGAAGTGCTCGGTGATCCAGGCAAGAAACTTCTGGTTTAACTCCTCTAAGGATTTCAGATCAGCCATTACAAATAGGGACACTTTACATAATCTCTGTGACAGCATCTCTAATATTTCTTTTTTTTTTTTTATTTCTTTTTTTTTTTTTTTTAAAAAAAAGCAGGTCTCAGTATTATTTCCTTACTTTGTGATACAAACACTGCTGAGAAGCATACTTGTCCTCTGTTTTGATTCCTTTTCTAATGGAATTTCTGTGATTAAACAAATATATTGCAGAAAAAAGAAGATATGTTATCCCCATACTGTCTTAACCTCGTAATAATGTTGGTACCACAAGTAATGTCATTCATCAGGAGTCACTACTATCTGCCACATTTTAACTCCTCTAATATACTTTCTGTGTAGGTCTATAGAGAGGATAAGGCAGTTATTCCTATAGAAGTGGGTTTTATGAGTTTTCATTTAGCTCTTCTGGTTATGCGTATATGATATTTTGCCGGTTTAGTCCCACCTCTCTTCATATGACAGAAAGCATTTGTTGTATACAGCACCTGAAACCTCTTACGTGCTGGACACCTAATCTAAATGTAACAAAGTCGTGAGAGAAGTCTGTTCATTAGAAATGAATCCAAATACCATCTGTTGTGTTATAACCTACCATTCTGGTTTTGTTTTGTCTCTCAGAGTTCTTGGACTATGTGTCCATGTGTGATAGAGTACAGGAATACAAGGCATTGAATAAGGTAGAAATCCCTCCTCTTGCATTTAAGAGACTCCTTCACTGGACTGCATGGGCTAGAAGGGTGCATCAACAATGTCTTGATTTCCACCTCCTCCCCCCCTTGTGGTTTTGCCTGCACAATTCAATTAGTTTCAATACTGTAGCAGAAAGGGAAGGAAAACTGCAAGACCCAGAAAACTAGAGAAAAGCAGAATGTTTGATTACCTGGCAATGCTATAATAACATTTGGTTCAGCATAAGTCTTACATGAATTAAGAAGGAGGTTTACTATTTGCTTTGTTGCTTCAAACAGAATCTCTATATTACTGAAACTCACATGTGTTGTATAAACGCTTGTAACACACTGGTGAGCTGAAAATATATTTGTAGTTAAGAACTCCACAGAGGAAGGTTTTGCTTGAGTATGCTTGAGAAAGGTGTACTTTTAAAGACCTTTGATGTAGAGTTGGTAACTCACAATGGCCAAGTAGTCGGAAAGGATCCACATTTGTGGGTGGCTTTTAGGAAGAAGGTGTTAAGTGATGCTGATTAATTGTAATTCCTCCTGGCTCAGCCTCTCTGAGAATTAACTCTCCAAATCTCTGCTTCAGTCCCTGAAGGGTATCAGTTTTATCCAAAGGGATATCTTAGTTCCAAACCTATGCTTATGACTCAGCATCTTGTAAGACTCAGTGCCAGCCTGCCAAAATCTAATAATAGAAAGTGCTCGTCTTCTCCATTGCCATTGCCTTTAAGCTGGCACCTACATCTGTACATCTATGTCTTGGCTGAACCCCATCTTTGCAAATTGGGCTGTTAGTCTTGGAGTTACTGAACAATATTCAGAACTGAAAAGAAGTCTCTGATACATAGCTTTTCACCCACCTTTCACAAGTTTTTGGGCCAGGCTAAGTACAAACATCTTTTCAGAGATCACTTGCCTGTACATGAACTGTCATCTCTGAGGAGATCTCTTCACAGTTAAGCAGTACTCGAAAGTCCTATGAGGAAACCAGATTCACGACAATTGCAAACAGGTCTGGTTTTGAGTTGTATGGTAGAATGTACTTTGAGAAGAACGCCAGCATTGACTGGGGATGGGTTATATGTGATAGGGAATGATAGCAACCCCTCACCATAGGGAACTGAGAAAGAAAGATGTGACCAAAGGGGGAAGTAATGAGGTATAAGAGAGACTCCTCAAGAAAGGAAAGCAAAATGCCACTGAAAAAAGAGTTGGAGGCTGCAAGAGTTGGCAGAAACACAACAAAGCCTCATAAGGAAAAGCAAAATAGAGAGGCAAAAAGGGATCAATGAGATTGCAAAAACCCCACATCTTGGGGAAGCCTTCTTTATCTGCCTTGCAGCACTCAGCCTACAAGAAAGCTCCTTTCTGCTTAAAGGAGTGGCATAGAAACTTATATAACCCACAGCAAGATTTAAATGAAATTGATAATAAGTTGGTCAAAGGGAAGAAGAGAAAGTGGGTTTTCTTCTGTCATTAAAATCCTTAAAAATGTACTTTATTTTTCCCCATAACTTTCAGCCTTTGCTTTATTTTCTTTTTTTCTAATTTTTGTATGCAGGGTTTAAGTAACAGGCAAATGTAGCATATTTCTCTTTTCTTGATCATTCTTTCAGGCAGAAAAGCAGAACCCATTTTTGCTCCTTTTGAAGACTTTACCACTGAATCTCATTTAGGGCTTAAGAAGTCTTGAAAAAGGCCCACAGAAAATGATCACTTTTCTGTTCTCACCCTTCTTGCTTCCCTACCCTGAAATTTCAGCAGGCTTTTGTCGCTGAACATTCAGATTGAAATAAAAAAAGCAATTGCAAGAAGTATAGCATATTCCCTTGGATTACAACAAGTTTATTTATCTGCAGCCTTTGGCCTTAACATTAGAAACCTAGTATCTGCTTTCTGACACAGTTTCCAAGGAGCCTGTATGCATAATAGCCCTGGCATGGGGAAACTTTTGAAGTAAGCAAAGAATGATGACTAAAGACCCTGCTAAGGCATTAGTATTGCCTTGAAAAGTAAGCTCAAGATGATGTATCTAGTAGCTCATAGTTGGAATAGCAACACTTAAACTCTACAGCATGAATTTAATCAACACCTTGGTTGGTTTTTTGTTTTTGTTTTTTTTTTTTTTTTTTTTTTTTTTTTGTCTTTTGTCATAATACATGGCTGTAGAGCAGCTTGGTTTTGTTACTCACCACTTCCCAAGCAATGTTTTATGAGTATTTTGTATTTTTTAAGTGTGCAGTAGAAAACATTCTAAGTACTTTGCCGATTGAAAGGAAGATACAGATACGGTGTTAGTATCAAAGGCAATACCTGCAAAAATAAACACAGGCAGACAGAAGGCCATATCCATTTTGGGCTTTGCTCTTCTGGACGGTAGTTTTACGTCAAGGAATTGTCTGTCCCAAAAGCTGTCTGTCCCAAAAGCTGAAAAGTGTAACAAGCAGGCTGATGATGAGGCATTCCTTCCATGATGGCGAAAGGCAGAAGTGGAAAGCCAGAATTAGGAGTTTTTATGCGTCTTTAACATCCCCAAAGGATCTGTGGGGAAGAATGTGCGATTTATGGAGCAATGTTTTTGTCTGTTATCTCTCATTTGTGATGGGGAACGTGATGGGCGCAATATTCCCAGTTCATGAATATTACCAACTGTATTTCTCAGTTGTTCAATCCAGTGGGATAGGAGAGACTGAAAGTGTGCTTCACCTATTCTTCACTGTCTTTCTCTGTTAGGATTAAACAGAGGGCAGTGATGTTTGGTTTCCCTTCCTTATGTCTTCTGGGGAAGGCAAGTAATTCTGAGAAAGACCACAGAATAGCATGGCTGTGGGAACCAAGCGAGGCTTCAGTAGTACAGATGCAAGTTAGCTTCTTCTTGAATGTAAACACACTAAATACTCCAGCAAGTATTTAATAAGGCCAGTCAGCAAGATAGCTTCTGCAAAGAAAACAGCTTTTTATAGAAGTATTTTTGCCAGGTGCTCATTTTCTAGTAGGATTCACCCCTCTTTTTTCTACTTGCTAGTGGTAGACTGAAATTGTTGGCTATCTATTCAGCAATTCATTGATTGCTTTTGTCAATTTCATTTCTCCATCACACATTCTATTAGAAATTAGGTTTTCTTCCTAATGATCTTTGATTCTGTCTTGGTTTAAGCCCAGGCCATAAATTAGAACCACGCAATCTACTTCCCCCCCCACCTTTCTTCCCCCCACTCCTGGAGGGACGGGGAGGAGAATCAAAAGAATGCAACTCCCAGGGGTTGAGATAAGAACAGTTTAATAACTAAGGTATAACACAAATCACTACTGCTACCATCAATAATAATAATGATAAAGTAAATAACAAGGAAGAGAATACAACCGCTCACCGACTGGTACCTCGCCCCCACCCCTCAGCATTCTAGCCCTTCCGGGCAACTCTCAGTTCTACATCCTGGGCATGACGTGCTGTGGTATGGAATACCTCTTTGGCTAGTTTGGGTCAGGTGTCCTGTCCCTGCTTCCTCCCGGCTTCTCCTCCTCCCTGGCAGAGCATGAGACTCACAAAGTCCTCGGTCAGGGTAAACATTCTGACCAGTAACTGAAAACATTGGCTTTATCAGTATTATTCCCAGGCCGAAAGTCAAAACCACAACGCTGCACCAGCTACTAAGAATTAGAAAAAATGACTGCTACTGCTAAACCAGGACAGATTCCTAATTGCTCTTTCTGGCAGTCCAGACTCCTAGTCAATGGAAAAAAACAGTCCTGTGTGGATGAGGAGCAGAGTTCCTTGTCCCCAAAAGAGGAACAAAATTTATTGCAAGGTGGGGAAAATGGGACAAGAGGAAACCAAGGCAAAGGATGAAATTATTTGGTGTGCTCTAATATAATATTAATTGGTGTACTGGAATGCTAAAAAATATCTGAAAGGAACTAGTATCATTCTAGGAAGTTCATAAGAGAGGCTGGCTGAATGTGTATTTTGTGGCAGCTTGCCTGTTCACTTTCATAATATGCTTTTTCTTGCACACAGATCTCACTGTCTTCTTAACCAGTGGCCCTAGGTGGTCTTGTACAGCCCTGCTGAAGATTTTTCTGCTGGACAAACTTATCTTGGCAGCTGCACTGGCTGTGTTAAAATTAGCTTGGATAGGTCTCTGCATGATATATGTGCTAAGGTGTTGAGGTACTTCGCAGTTTGCGTATCTCCAGAGGAGTATTAATACCACACTGGACAAAGCACTGTTTGTGGGATTTGATGGGATTATTTAACAGACCATCTTCCTTGGTATAAGTCTGGCAGCACTGTGTCTTGGACAGCATGCCCTCACAGCTCCTATTCCATCCCAGCTGGACTGACTGCCTGCAGGGTTTGGTCCCAGCCTGAGAGAGTCAGCAAGGCTGTTGAACCGCTGACAGTTATCCTCTGCCCAGGTAGTTACGGAACAGGCAGGGTTGTAGTTGTAGATTTTGTTTGCTGGCTAGAGTGATGGCAGTTTGGCAGGAGACAAATTCGGTATCAGGATCAGATAGCTGTAAACTACGTGTCAGGAGGAAGAGGTAGGAGAGAGATTATGACTGTGATGAGGTGTGGATTATAACAATACCTTTTATTTGGGGCTGTCCTTAATGACAAGATGCAGCTCTGTGAAGGCTAAAGAGTAAATATATAGCCAAAGGGATATATATCCTCACATGCTTTCTTTAAAATCATTGTCATGGGGTGTCAGAAGACCTTGTTTTAACCCAGCAGCAAGGCAAGATTGCAGCTGAATGATTCCCTTCCTCCTTGAGCATCATATTTTTCTGTTCTGTTGCAGTAAATAAACCAGCAAAGTTAAGCAGGCTGGAGCTAATGAGAGGCCACTGGAAAGCAGTATGTGAATAATGTAAATGTCTTACTATGTAAGATGGTGTATTTTCATTAGGTTGGAACAGCATTGACAGGGCAGCTGAAGAGCCCTTTGGCAATATGAAGGCTAATTACTTGCCATGAAGAAATGAAAACTTGTCAAGCGGGAGCTCTGTCATTGCTCAGTTCAATAAATCAAGGCAATAAATCATACTCAACAGAGTCCCAGTGCCATTTTAGCTATCTGTAATGTGTGTGGGAGTGGAGAAACCAAACACTGTAAATAGTGTCATCTTAAATAGGGTCTGATTTTATGTGGTTTATGAAAAATTATTTCCATGCTTGGGTTTTATTTTTTTGTTTTTAATAACGTGTATATGCTGAACAAGGTAGAGAATGCATCTGTGGCTATAGAGGGAAAATAAAGAGTAGTGAAGGAGGTTTATTGTTTACTTAGGAGCTCAGGATAAGAACTTTAAATGTGCTGTTTGGTTCTGATTCCTCACTACATGACCTCCAGATTAGCTGATCAACTGTTTTCAGAGGTGCAAATAGCTTTCAAAGGCAAACTGGTTCTCAAGGGGAAGTGGTTCCTGTGTTTCCTGATTGCCTTCTGGATAAGGAACCACTGAATATTACTGTCAGCTGGGCACTGCTGTTCCAGGTCTGCTGCCGCCCCTGCTGACCTTGGGTAACACACTGCTGCATTCTGTGCTGTAGCCTTCAGTAAAATGAACGATATAACACTTTCCTTATTTCTAAACTTCCCTGAAAACTATATATTAAAATACATGTTAAAAAAATAGTGGCTAAACCTTGCTTATTGTTGTTCTTGTTGTAAGAGAAGCTATTAAATCAGGATAACTGAAATAACTTAAATACTGTCAAGAGCTGAGTTTCATGCAGACTGGGGGAGGCTACTCATGCTTGTTCCACAATCTGATTTGCAATTGTAAATATTCTCTGAAGAGATCTGAAGGAGTCCTTTCTGATCTCTTTGAGGTGGTCAGCTGCCGCTGCATCTCTTAGTTTCTAATTGAAACAAGCAATCTATGAGTAAAAAAAAAAAAAAGTTACAATTGCTTAGTTTTGATTTTTACTTTTATATTTGTTCTGAACGAATACCATATAATGTATTGGTTTTCCCTGTCATTGATGACAACAATTCCATTTCCTCACAAATTGTGTGTTTAATTACTATGTGGGGTTCTTTTGCAGTAACATTTATTTATTTAAAAAACTTTTAGGGCAAGAGATGAGATGAGATGAGATTAAAACTATGTAAAAGCTGTAATCGACTAAAATAGTTTAGATTACAGAAAAGTTGCTTTCTCCTTCTCCCTTGACTTTTAAATATTAAAAAAAAAAAAAAAAGAGTTATTTCTTTTCCTACTGCAACTGATGTAATGTTGAGATTTCCATTGTGTTTTTCTACAGGTGATGTGATAGGTGCCAAGTGAGAATGATTTGTTATTGTGTATCTTACAGTTGGGAATACCCACAGCAATCCATTCTCACATGCTCCCATCCTTCCAGAAGAGATGGTGTGAAAAGAATGAGGTGGAGAAGAGGAATGCTTGTGTGCATCAAGTGACTTGACACACTACTGGGAAGTCTAAGGATATTATGGTAAGGAGACCTGCATGGTCCAGAATAAACATCCAAAGGAGTTCATACATAAATAAATATACAACATATTGATAATGACTTGAAGTCAATATCAGAAAATCTAGATCATGGGTATTACCTGAAATTTCCTTTTAAGCTGTTTTAAATTATAAACAATTATAAACACAGGAAGTATAATGGAGGGTGACAATTGGTATTGGTTAATGAGGGGTTTTTCATTTGGTTGTTTGGTTTGGTTTGGGTTTTTGAGATAGGGAGAAGCTGTGCTGATCCACTACCTATGTGGACAGCAAGAACTAGTAAATTACAATTAAATTGACTTCAGCTGTTTGGTTCTTGTGGACAGCGCTTCCTCCACTCTGAAGCCTTGTGGAACTAACCATTCTTATTCAGCAAAGTTTAGGTACAAGTTTAACTCCCACTGACATTAGTACATTTCAGTATATGCTTAAAGACTTCGTGGAAGTGCAGCTTGGTGCACTTTTATGAGGAGTTTAACACAGCTGAGTTTTTCATCTCTTTATCCTCTCAGATACTGCGGATATCAATATCAATGATACATGGAGGTCTATTCAGCCTCAAATCACATTCTTAACAGGCAGAGTCACCTTTTTTACAGATGTAGTGTCTCACTACATGAAAGACTTGAATGAGAAGTAGTGCTGGGCCATGTGAAACAAATGTGCTAACAGTAGAGCAAAAAAGCAATCAAAATCCTTTTTTTTTTTTTCTCTTCTAAAATGGCATTTTTGTAGAATGCATTTTCTGTCTTATTTTTGATATTTCAACATGTACCAGATGCCTTACCGCTGTTCATGGAATTTTCAATTGCAAATTAGCTCTGAAAAATGTATCATAACACTTTTTACATCTGTGTTTATTGATTTACATACTTATCATATTCACCCAGTACTGAACAACTGGTCATTCCAAAAAAAGAATTTCCTTAGCAAAGAAAACAACCTATTTTCAGTCATATATCTCTCAATACCCAGAAATATCCCAGTATACATGTCTTTTTACTTCTATCTAGATTTTTTTCCTTGAAAATATTTAATAATGTAACAACCTTATAAGTATGTAACAAAAACCTTTCAAATGGCAAATACTATTTGTAGTATGTAAGTATTACAGAACTGAATAATACTGTGTAGCTGCATAAAAATTCTCTTAAACCAAAGATTTTTGTTGCTGTGCATTTCCATTCTCAGTAGCCTGATCATTTTCTCAAACTTAGTAAGTACAGCTAAGAGAAATGAGCTTTATCAAAAGGCATGAATAAAGAGGGAAATAATTCTCTAGTTAGAGATGTTCAACACTACTTATGCTTTATTACAGGGAGATTTTAGTTTTGTTCCAGAAAACAGGGACATTAACAGAGGTTTTAAATGGTTTTGAGTCAAATGCAACACAGTAACATGGACAGTAGAGTTAGCAAATCTGGTGCTTGATGCATATGATAAGGTTATACAATAAAGTTAGGGTTGATGATTTAAGCTCAGCTGTCACAGAAACTCAAAGAACTCATTATTGCATCAATCTGATTTTTGTTTCTCAGGCTGCTATGTGACCCCTATCCTAAGACCAAAGGCTTTAGCTGGGGAGAAATATTTTACTGGCTTATTTGGCAGAGGGCAGGGAGCTCCAGTGTCCTACTCCTGCAATGGGAATAGAATAAATATGATGGGTTTCAGCCCCTGTGCTGGAGAGAATTTTCTTTCTGGCTGTCTTTCCTCCCCACCTCACAATCCTGAGATGCTTGTCAGTCCATGTCAAGGAAAATTACCTTCTGTACCCAAGTCTGTATGATCATGTTCCTGATAACAAGACACATTGTCCAGACCATGAAAGAATGAGAGTTTTTCATGCCATTTGTAGCCCATGTGTTCAAGTGTGCTGAATATATCAATATCCAGACTCAGAGGAGAGCAAACCAACAAAATATGCTGACAGTTTTGGATGGCAGAGGTGGAAGGAGATATGAAGCAGATCCCTTTTGATTTCTGGGACAAAAGGCTGTAGTGTTGTATGTAAATGCAAAATTCCAATGAAGCTGTGTTTTTTGCTGAAATTTTTCATGAAGAAAGAAAACCTGCATTGAGGTTGCTTTGCCAACAGTAGCAAAACGTGACACCTGAAGGTGCATCCACTTAGTTGACTTTCAGTGTTTGACTCAGAAAGTTTTTGCTGTTGAAGGGAAAGCATCAGGGTGTTTTTTGTAACTAGCACTATAAAATTGCAACAGAAAGTATTAAGTCTAATTCAGCCCTACTGCAAAACCATGAAGAAAACAGAGGTATTTGTGAAGACGTATTTAGACCACTGTAATATAACAGTAGTTGTAGATCAGAAAAAAAATAATCCTTGTGTAATTCCCTCATCTTCACTGGGTAGCTCATTAAAATCTCATTAATAGAAGAGTTCAACTTCTGTCAAGTTCCTTGAGGCAATTTTGTTTTATGAAGATAGCTATTTTCTTACTAGCAACTGAAAGATGAATTACCCTTGAGCAATGCATATATGTGGAAATACCCTAAGATCTTTATTAAGAATTCTTTATTTTTAAATTAGATTGCAGGTAAGGATTTTTAAAAGCATTAGCATGTAACATATTACAGAGTCTATCAGCAGTTCTATGATAAACTTTCACTTTTAGGTTGATTTGTATAGAATCTCATTTTAGGCTGATAGCAGTAAAATAAGTTGGAAACCATGGTGCATAAGAACTGTGGCATATTTATCTCATATTTCAAAATCATTTCTCAGAAACTGAAATCTTGTATTTATGCTATCAGTAAAGTCTGAATGTAAGTCTTTTGTAACTAAAAATTATAGCTCCTGGCATAAGAATTAAAACCTGAAGGACTGAGGCTACAAAAAGAAGACTTACAGGATCAAGAGGTATTCAGAGTTATTTAAGCTCCTGATTTAATTGAGAACAGAGAGAGGCATCCATGTAAATGCCTGTAGAGATCCAAGTCTCAGGTAAGGCAAAGCTACAGTTAAAATGTGTAGCCTAGTGTCTGCAGGAGATTCAGGAATGCTGCTTTAAACACATGAAGTGGGAGGCATAAAGTATGAGCATGCTGCTTAGAGAGCTACCTAACCCTAGATGGATCTTGAGAAGGGGGGTGTCTTTGCTCTTGGACTCAGACCTAAAAAAGAATTTGGAGGAAGGTTTCATGAGACTATTTTCTTAGTCCAAAATGTATCTTCCTCTGCTTCCCTTCTGCCATCTCTGGTGATCTTCTTAAATTAAGACCATTTTGCTTGCTAAATCCACAGAAACCAAACTCAGAAAAACACATGAACAAACAAACAAAATCCCCCCTTTACTTTCTGCCTTACTGAATAGCATTCATGTTTAGTAAGTTGCACCAGTTTTCTGTGGGATAAGACAAGTATTAAAGCCAAAGTATGTGAGAAACAGGTAGCTAAAATATGGGAGAATATGGGAGCTGGATTTCAACCTTCTGAGACAAGAATGCTGTAGTTCAAGTTGATATACAGGAGCCAGCACAGCTGTAATGCTGCATTGTGTTTTGTACCACTCAGTACCTTAGAGCTTCTGGAGAATTTGACAATGCTGGTGGTGAGGAAGAGCAACCCTGGGTAAGCTAGTGAGGAGCTCTCCAGCCCTGACATGGAAAGGGGAAAGAAAGGGGTTTTCTGAGTCTGAGCCAATGGCCTGATCCAGCCTTTGAAAATCCCACCCTGGACTACTTTTGCCCACTCAGGCTTTCATCTTTCATCTGGGACCACGAACACTGCTTGAGATATCTTGAAATGTGGGCAAAGCTGTTCACTAGGTAACTTCAGAACCTCGCATTTGTTTCACGTGAACCACCAAACAGCTATAACACAGTAATAAAGTGAAACCTGTATCAGTTATCTAAAAGGGAAAGATCTATTATTACTGTGACGTTATTAATTCTTGATCATCCAGGCTAAGTATATTTCAAACTGATTAATATTCTGAGCTGTAGCTGTAAGGACATTCTGTACTCCTCTTAAGCTTTCCATTTATGAGCATGCTAAATTTGCATCGGCAGTATGCAGCTTAACGGCAGGTGATTTTCTAGTGCTAACAACAATTTTGTAACTAGTGTGCATGCATGGTGCTATATAAAGTTCAGCCAATCGATGCTGACTACTGAGAAGCAGGAAAAAAGAAATCCACAATTAGCATTTTAAACCACTTTTAGGAATGCAAAGATTTGACAACATTTATATAACAGACATTCTTTTCTCCTACTTAGGCTATGTATTAGCTAATTCTTTTCTGTTGTGTTTTTAGAGATCTCTGATGTACAGGTGTTCATACACACACACAGGTCCCTCTAGCACATGTCCTGGGAAATTTACAAGATCAGCAGGGTCCCTGTTTTCTCTGATCACTCTCAGTGGATGTAAATGCAAATAGAGTAATGACAATGAGAGATGAGCTGCTTTTTGCCTTTGGAGGCTTTATTGATCCATTTGTAGATAGAAGGCTTTAAAAGTCAATAACCTTTGCTTTATCTGAGCAAATACTTTTGATCAAATAGTTGAGGAGGTAAAGCATAGCAACCTATAGAAAATGTCTGGAAGGGAAGTTAGGATATGGGCATTTCAACTTTTTTGGGCAAGCTAGGTTAGTGGAGGAGGTAACAGTTTTTATGCTTTTTCTCATACGTAGCCCTAATATTGCTGTCGTGGTTTAAGCCCAGGATGTAAATTAGAACCACGCAGTCTACTTCTCCCCCACACCTTTCTTCCCCCCACTCCTGGAGGGATGGGGAGGAGAATCAAAAGAATGCAACTCCCATGGGTTGAGATAAGAACAGTCCAGTAAATAAGGTATAACACAAATCACTACTACTACCACCAATAATAATAATGATAAAGGAAATAACAGGGGAAGAGAATACGATACCACTCACCGAAAACAAGTCTGACTGAGCAGAGCGTGCCCTTCCGGGTAACTCCCAGTTACATCCTTGGCATGATGTGCTGTGGTATGGAATACCTCTTTGGCTAGTTTGGGTCAGATGTCCTGTCCCTGCTTCCTCCCGGCTTCCTCTCCTCCCTGGCAGAGCATGAGACTCACAAGGTCCTTGGTCAGACCAAACATCAGCGTTATCAGCTCTGTTCCGAGGCCAAAAGTCAAAACCACAGCGCTGCACAAGCTACTAAGAAGGAGGAAAATATGACTGCTACTGCTAAACCAGGACAGTATCCACCCCTTATTCCATACCATTCATGTCATGCTCAGATCACACATTTTCAATATAACATCACTCTCATCACAGTGCACTCTTATCTCAGTGCATGGACCAATCCCTATAAAGCTGCTGAGTTCATTCGGTCCATGATGTTGGGCTCCATCTTTTGTAACAGTCTTTCAGAGCAGGAGAGGCTGTGTGCAGTGTTCACACTCGTGAATAACCTGGGCGATAGTGTCCATTGTTAAGTCCACCCCTCGATCATGAGTCCATCTCTATGTTGCATCTCTGCCCTGATGGCCTGAAGTGCCATGGGCCCATCAGGCTCAAAATAATTCACTCTCCCCTTCAGCAGTTTCTGCAACTTGTTGTTGGGGACTCCATTCAGCTGCCTTCCGTCTCCGATGCTTCCAAAGCACTGGAGGGGCCCAGTGGACTAGATACTCGAGCATACTGTCCCACACACCCTGCCACTCATGACTGTCCAGCCTTGAGGAAAACCTCTTGGTCCTCCTATATTGTCATCTAACCCCAGACAATACCCAAACCTGACTCTGCTTAACTTTCGAGATCAGACAAAATGACCATTCAAGATTTCTTTTTTCCCTATTCTTGAAGTGCAGTTGAATAGAAGAGCTTACTTAAGGAATAGCATGTATATTAATGAATAATTTCCATAAGGCATAATCTACTATTTTGAATGTGGTTTGTTAAAAAGGTGGTTTCTCTTTAAAGGAAAAATAGATACAAAAACTTTTATAAGATTACAAAGGTCTTTATCTTATTCTCCTTCCAAATCATCTCACACATGTGTCTTGGGAGTCCTCTGACATATTAACGTTTGTTTTTATGCATCCCAGTAAGTAGTCCCAAGGAGCTCTACAGAAATATAAAGAAACAGTGGTCCTTGAGGATCTTGCTGTCTAAAGCTGGCTGTGAGTCTTAGCTTCCTTTCCATATTTCTGACTTTTTTTAATGTCTGGTCCAGAACTGAAATCCAGAATCATGATGAAAAAGGCTAATAACTGATACCCTGCAAATTTCATTTGTGAAATAGCATGTGTTCCTTGTGATCTAAAAGAGTTTATAACCCAAAGCTATGTGATTCTTCTCATTTTAGCTGAAACCTCTCTCTCCAAAAAGAATCAGTACAACTGAATAATTGGATCTTGTGACTACAGAATTGCAAACGAGTTTTGATAGACGTGAGATTTTGGAATTTTTTTTTAATATCACCATCTTGGAATGGGAAGCTTGTCATTTTCAAGATCACAGATTTTCCACAGAGAAACTAGACATACTAAATACCAAGCATTTCCTTGACCCTGAATTCTTTGATTCAGTATGGGATTCATAAAGCTTCTGGTTCCTTGGGTGAAGCATTTTAAATGTTTACAAGTCGGATTTACTGCAAAGTTTAAAAGTCTGACCTAGGTTCCTGGAAGAAAAGTTTTATAAAATTTGCAAAAACTGAGCCTTCAACATGAAACATGGTGGTGTTTTTTGTGTTTTTATTTTACTAATCATCCTTTTCCAGCAGAAATCTGTTTCACCATAAGGTTTTGACTGCTTGTAGTCATAACACTGTGAGAGGTGAAAGTAGTGTGGGAAATTATTTCTTATACAAGGAAAAAAAGAGCATATAAACTGAGCAGAAACCACCCCAGCTGTGTGAAGTAATGCTCAGAATCTCTGAAAACAAGGCCATTTGGTTTTAGGTTCTTCAATATCTTTTTAGCTGCAATATTAGAAAAATGAACAGTAATTTCTAAAACATTGTGATTTTTGTTCTGGTATTGTCAGTTATATTTCTTTTCCTTCTTCCTGCCTGCCTGCCTGCCTGCCTTTTCAGCATGATTTACTTCTGACTCACATCCAAATCCCTCATTATTTTAATTCCTGGTTTACTTCCAGAACAGCATGGACTCATAAAACTCTGTGCTGCATTGATGGTACAGGGTAGCTATCTTATTCCAGTGCTTCCTAAATAGCAACTTAGTGACAAAACTGCAACGTAGTAAATTGCTGTTTGGTTTTATTCTTCTACAATGGCTCCCATCTTTGGAATACAGTATAAATATTTCCAGTATAGATAAAATTACAACTTTAAAAAATGTATTGTGATTTTTATAATACAGAGAATAGCCTGAAATCCTAATTTTTTGCCTCTTCTTTACATTCCTTACTCCAAATGAAGGTAAAAGACTCTTAAGAATCTCTCATTTGGCCATGGAAATATTTTCTTAGCTTAGATACAATCAGGTGCCTCCTTCTGAAAGCTCGTCTGCAAAGTATGTGGCATGCTGCGTGGTGGGAATTGAACTGCAAAGGGTGTTAGAGAAAGGACTGGAGCTTTGCTGAAATTCTAGGCAATACTGCAATGGTATATCTGGAAGTTACTGTACCTTAGAAAGCCTTGGGTTCTTATCCTAATTAAGCTGCATTCCCTATAGAACTGAGTACCAAGGTGCTTAATGACCCCTTAATCCTCCTGTACTGAGGTCTATGCTGTGCCACCACACAGACTTTTACTCATGATGACTATTTTAGAGCTAAAGGGAATTACATGTAGGAAGACAATGCATTAGAGACAGCAGAAATTAGAGTTCTGTTCCATTTCAGATTGTCTCTGAAATAAATGAGAAACCTTGCCTCTGTTAAATTGTAGTAATAGAAGCAATACTGTATCACTCCCTTCTCTGGATTCTGCCAGCAGGAACTGTTGAAGCACATAGATAAGTAATGATACTAATTAAAAGTGGAGAAAGGTAGTCACCAACTCTGGACCTGAGAGACCAAAGTTTAATGCACCTAGCAGAATGGTGACATTTTTAGTCTGCTTCAAAACACACTAAGCAAAAAGGATATTTAAATTTGTGGAAGACCAAAATGCAACAACCTGTGGTAAATTGACGACAATAAGCAGGAATTTTAGAAAGCAATGATGGGAGAAGATGAAAAATATAATATAGAAGAAGCAGACTGAAAGAATTTATTTCCTAATACACATATGCAGTGTAATAGATATAATGGCATTAAAATTAGTATTGCTGAGAATGTGTCTGACTTCTTCACTAGTGTTCTTTCTTCGAAAATCAACAGATCAGGCGGGATACTGATATCCAGTGATGATAATGACAATACCTTGTTCTTGAAAGAAATTGAAAATGGCACTGTTAATAATGCCTGAACTGTTACAGCATCTCTGCAAATTGTAAGAATGGTTCAGTGGCATTGGAAGAAGATGTAAAGGGAATAAGGTCCCATATATTTAAATTTTGAAGGTATCTAATATTTGTCTATTTTACTGATTGCCACATGTTAAAATCTTGAAGTTGGAAGAAAAATTTCCCTGTGGAGGGGGCTATGAAAAAACCATGTGCACAACTTAATCATTGAATCTTAGTGTGCTGTGTTTGCCCTGTAAAGAAAGAGAAATTTCACTGAATTTGAACAAGGCTATGTAAGTGAATGAAAAGAGAGCAGTAGTCTGGTCATTGGTGTTGAGGAATTAGAAAATATTGGTTTATGGACAGTGAAATCAGTACATTTAATAAGTGGCTCCTGTAGTTAGTCAAAGTAATTAACACAAGGGCATATAGGGCAACTTGAGCCAGCAGACTCTGACACTGGAATAACTGACTATAAGACAGCCATTAGCTCATGATTAAGTAGCTTATCATCAGAAGTCGGTATCTGTAGTCATAAGTACATATTTATAACTATTTCTGACTTGTACTAGGGTTATATAGGGTCATTAGAACCTACTTTCTTAAGGGAAAAGGAACATACTTTATTTCATATGCAAAAAATTTCTGCTTTGTTTGTTTCTAACCATCATGAAGCTTTTGTGTTCCTGAAGAAATGAACTCTGAAGAGAAGCATATCCATGGACCCTTGACTGTACTAGTCCATTGGATCTGGAGCAGAGGCTTTCTACAGAGACACAAAGTGGAGTCACGAAGGGTGGAATCCTTGCAGCAAATTGATCCGTGAACATCAGACTACTACAGCATCAGGAAAAAAGATGTTGCTAGCAAAAAGAAAAGATTGACCTCTGGTGATCAGAATAGTTCAGCCAATTTCACAAGCAGGCTTTTAGTCTCTAGGTTTTTAGTTCTAGAGCTGATGTCAAGAAGACAGGACTGAAGGCAGGAATGAGGTTTGTAGATAAGTGTCTGGAAAAAGATTCTGCATATTCTGGGAACAAGAAATCATTTTGATGAGCACATGTCGCCATTATTTAGAAGTACAGTTAGTATATGACTAGGATATAGCAAGAGTAGTGTGTCCAGAGATGATAATATCAAACCCCTTTAATATGGGTAGATGTCTGAATGCGGTCTTTGAATGTACGAAAACTGTACTGCACTTCAGGAATTGCACTGAACGCGGTAACAACGTGCAGTAAGTACAATCGTAATATTTTGTCAAATAATTCTGTGAAGGAAAGAACACAGCTGTGGTATATCAGCAGAATCCCTCTTTGTTAAGCTTCACTTATTGAATGTAACTTGGCATTATGTATCAAAGGTGTACAGTTTTTCAATGAACAACAGGATTTTTTCCAAGTACAGTATTCTATTATGCACAATGGGATGACTTACTGGAGTGTAGAACAAGTTTCATGACATAGAGTCTCTCCAGGCTTAAATAAGGAGCATTCCCTTGTCCCATTTGCCTTTCATGTCTTCTGTTGTCCACCTGTAACTTGAAAGTTCTGATTCAGGGTCTGTAAATTCCAGTGCACAAGCAACCTCTGCGTAGCCTAACCCCTGTTTCAAATGCAAACAGTTTTTTGTTTGTTTTGGTCACATATGTGAATTTTATTGGTGGATGTGTCTGTGAGCTGGAATGTAAGATGGGGCAAATGATGTTTACTTGCACTATTTCTCATCTACATACAACTTCCTTTCTCTCCTCAGCTCTTGATCCTTTGGGCAAGCATGTCTCTGCCCTGTGCTGGTACACACAGATCTTGCAACCTTTCTCTTTTCACTTCCACATTGAGACTCATGTAGTTGAAAAGCATGATGCTGGGGAGTGTGCCATCTGGCAGGATATCTGAGTGCACAGAGAGGCTGTGCCTTGATGCAGGACTGTGTGCCCATCTGTTTCATACTCTGACTTCTAACAACATTTGTGTTGTGGTGAAAATCTGCAGATAAGGACAACAGAATGTACAAGTGGAAGACTTGCAATTTTGCAGACCAGCATTGTTCAGAATTTCCCAGGCTAGTGGGATTAGTCTTCCTCTACTTTATATTGTTCATACACGAGGGAGGAGAGAGATTCCTGAGAGCAGAGCTCATCCATAGAAACAGACCTCTGAATTTGTCCCACTTCTTGATAGAGTCCAGTGTTATGACTGTGCTATGTTTCCTCTGAATAACAATTCAGATAACACTGCTCATCCAAACCCGAGTCCTATCAAAGCAGTGACTCAGTCATACATCACAGACAAATCATGGGAAGATTCGTGCGGATCTAGTTAGAAATTGCCAGTCATAGATCAAAAGATTTGAAACTGAATGAGAAATGGGAAGGAGTGGAGGTAGTAGGTAGACCAATCTGAAACTTTTGAAGAAAGGGGTGGGAGAAACTAAAAAGTGAAACTAGAAGGTGGCAGGAAAAAACTCTACTTAGGATTTGGTAGTGGTACTTTTAATAAAAGAAAACTAGATAAGAGACCACATGGGGGCAGAGCTAAATCAAAGATCAATATCTCGCTGAATATCCCTGGTATTTATATTGAAATGGTTTTATCATGTGAATGGACCTCATCTGTACTGGCTCTACTTGTGCAAATAATGCATAAGTAAAGTCTGATGTAAATACAGAATGATAACTGATGAAGTCTAAAATAAGTATCTAACCTATAATGAGCTTTTTTTTTGATTAGAGATCCTCTCTGAAAGTCCTACAGGTTTTTTTTTCAATGCAGCAAATGCTCTAGTCACGTCTTTGTGTGGTGTAGGAAGCAGAGCTAGTATTTCTTTGGCTGTCCATAAAAATGGCTGATTGGCATAATCAAATTGATTTTCTGTAGCCCAGAGGAAGTTCATGGCATACATGTCACAAAAAGCCTTTGTTTTGATACAGTATGAGGGTAGTAAAAAAATGTAAAAATTAATAGTACACACATTAGAGATCGTGGATTTGTGAAGTCCTAGTAATTGCGTCCTCAGAATTGAAACAAGATATATTCACTTTTGGGAATTTTACTGTGTTGTTTAAAGAGAAGTTACCATCATTCAGGCTTGTAGGAAGTAAGGATTAATTCTCCAGATTTAATGTTGGAGGCACAGTACATGTTATCCCTTAATGAACTAACAAGGAATACATAACATGAAACAGATGATACTGTAGGCTTTCCATAGTATAACAAACAGACTTTATCCAGCCCCTTGAGGCTATTTGGATTTTAAGGGATTTAAAATTTTGGCTAAGCATTGATACTCTTACTATGAGTCCTTTCTTTTAGTTGCTGCGTCTGTAGCTTTTTTTGTGCTTAATGTGCATCAACCTGTAATAATTAGGGCTCCACATATTATAAATCTGTGGCAATTTTAAAAAGTCCTCACAAAGAGGTCTAGGCTATGGTTTAAATCACCAACATAAGGCAAGGAGCCCAGAAGCTAATTCCTTAACATGTAACTCCTCCTTAAGTGTTGCAGGTGATTACTCAAGCTTGTAGATACAACACATGCACAGCGGAGAGTGCTACTGCCTTAATCAGCTTCATGACTTGTACTACTTAATTGAAAAAGCAAATCACATAACTGTTAAACTGTTAATAACCATGAATCACTATGTCATTAATTTGAAATTGCTATAATCACAAGATGCACAATTGTAGAATTTCACTGGTAAGGTTGAACAATTCATTTCCTAATGACAAATGTGTCATAAATGGGTATTGTGCAAATAGAAATTAATTACAAGTATGTGTTTCTTTGCTTTCAATCATATTTATTTATTTTTTTTTTTAATCTTTCTGAATTCCAAGGAAAAAAGTTTCTGCGATTCTTTCATCCCAGAATGGGCCTTTCCTAGAGCAGTCCTAGCTTCAGCAAGTAAAAAGGGAAGCAGAATAATCAGCACTTCCTTACAAATGGAGTAAGACTGTCTGCTGAGCTCAGTCAGCCAATTTTGCATTACCAAATGCATCTAGGTGATAGAAACTCCCTCCTTCTCCTTATACGGGGATTCAGTATTCCTTTTAGGTGGAAAAAACCCTGCCCATGGACCAGGACTGAATCCAAATCCCTGTGGGTGTTCAATGCTTGTCCTTGCTGCACTTCCTTTAGAAGTGCTAGGTATGTCTTTTTGTATGCAGGAAGGTTAGCACACAGCCAGCTACATAATGTGTGGTTCACTGTTGAATGTGGTTCCTTAGGAGTGCAAGCAGTAAGTTTGAGGTAGTTAAACTAGTTTTCTTCTGAAACATTTATGTAATTTATATATCTTGTTTGGGCATGTCCAACAGTTCAGTTCCTCATTTCAAGGGGTAAGTAAAGCTTGTCCTTACCGTACACTGATTGCATCCATGAGGGCACAGTACAATATCACTGGTTTTACCAGGTGACTTCGCAATGCTTCAGTATTAATTTATATTAATAATAAAAAAATATTAATTAATCAGGCACCTCTGACTCACTACTCAGCCTCCCACTCCCTCCTTCTACTTAGGTCCAGATTGTCCAAACTGAACTTGTGCCCTTTGCTATGATAGCCCAGGAAGAGAGATATTACCAGAGTTTCATGTGGAAAAGTGGATTGAGGTCTCTTTGCTAGGTATGAAATGTGTTCTCTCTACCTAAGAGGATACAATTGCAAACATGGAGATACTGCAATGCTCAGTAGACCCTGGAGACTAAGGTTGTAGCATTTTATTGAAGCCGACCCGAGGCAAACAAATTAGTAAGAATCAAATCCATCTATTATAGATTTTTAATTCCTCAGACTCCTGGAGAAAGTCCAGTGCATCACTGGATAGACAAGTATGTCTTATCTCACGATTCCTTAGCTATTGCTTTAACTTACTGTGGTTTGTTTTCAATGAGATTATATATTCTATAAGCCAGTTGAACTTATACATGGATATGTCCATTAATATTGCATCACACTGCAATCCTGCTTCTAAATTCATCAGAAAAACAGAATAAAAATATGCACATGTAAATTCACTCTTGTTCATTGCTCAGTCTCAGGCCACAGTGGACTAAACTTTCCATGCAACATGTGAGAAATCAGGCATACTGACAGCTGTGAACAACTAATTGTCCCTGCCGGGTGCTGACAGTGTACTCCAAAGTAATATTTTTCACTAATTACATACTGCACTGACCATGGAAGCCTTCCACTATCCCATGGCAGAATAGTAAGATTCCTATGTTTTTTTTCTTTTAATTGAAAGTGAATATAAGGGACTGCTACTATTGTCTTCTAGGATCCAGTGAGGCTTCTACAAATAGCAGAATTTTAGACAACTGGCTAAAACTGTTATATCAACTGCTATCCCTCACTTTCATTTGGGAAAAAGAACACTTAAAATAAAATCCAAAGGAATGTTCAGTAGGCAGACTTCTCCAGAGGTGCCATGCTGTCAGTAATAAATTAGATGGAAAACGGGGCTGCCTTGCTATTGCTCAAAATTAAAATTCAGAAGCAAGTTCAAAAACAAACCACAAAATAAAAAAATGAGTAACTTCCTGGAAGCTCTAGGGTGTTGCTTGGGTTTTGTTTTCTTTTTGTCAGCTTTGAAATCAATGTATTAAATAATTCTTTTTGCAATCATCCGAGAGTGATTGTTTTCCTGGACATACTACATCATTTAGGTTCCATATATGTTTTCACATTCATTAGTTAGTGCTTAATCTCCCTACTACTGAATTAGCTTTGAGAAAAATAGGATTAAACTCTTATTTGCAACAAGTAGTCCTGATAAGAAAAAGAGAAATTAAGCATTCCATTTAAAAACATAGTACATACTTGTGCTTTATGCTTCTAATGTCTTATGTTGCACTATGTAACTTTATAATGTGTGTCTTCAAGTAGTGTAAGGAGAGAACAGGCTGGAACACATGGAGTAGAGCAGGTCTTAATAGGGAAGGTTCTTTAGCTGTCTGTCTGTGTTTGTACCTGCGTGAAATGGAGGCACTGAAGCTTGCACTACTCTGCACCAATCTGTGGCAGTGCAGGGTGTTTCAAGTGCCAATTTTTGAATATACAGAAAGTAAAGAAAGGTACATGGAGGTTACATTAAACTGCAAGCTTATGGAGCTGAAGATGATGGTTTTTGGGTTTTCTTCTGTACTGAACCAAAAAGATTTACTAGAGAAGCCATTCAGTGATAGCCGCAAGAAGGCAAAGGTGAATTCCATGGAGATGTGGGAATTGCATGCAGTGCTGATGTATGACTTTGGGATTTCTTTGAAAACTTTAGACTTCTGCTTTTTTCATATTTGTCCCTCAAAATGAAAGAAATTAAACACTTTGAGCCCATGACCCTGTGAATTTGTTGTCAGCTGGGTCTTTTTGAAAAAAGTCTTCCATTACCAAGGAAAAGAAGAGTAACTTAAATGTAAGAATATTTAAAAAAACCTTGAAAGAAATTACTTCTGGATGAGAGAGATGTCTTTAGAAACATTAAGATGAGTTAATTCTGACAAGAATGCTAAGTTTTTAATATGCTAGTTTATATGCTTGAGGCAGTCAGTAATCAAATGCCCAAGTACCATTTGTACTGACATTTACAAATCACAAGCAGATTTATATATTATGATTCCAGAACTTTATCACAGCAAAAGCATACTCTGCTGTTTAAAACAGATGACAGAAGAAGAATTAAAGATTCATGCTTATAAGAATGCAAGCAGCTGTCTAGTGTTTATTATATGGGACAGAGAGTAAGAAGAATGCATTTAAAAAAGCTTAAATAGCCTTCTGAGTAAAGGAGCTATGTAGATGATTTATACTGGGCTAGTCAGTTTACTTCTCTGTTTTCCTCCTGTCAAGGAATAATTATTTCTTTCTACTATTCTTCATCAGTCTTGCCCATTTAGGCTTTGAGTTATGCAGCACAAGAATTGGAGCTGCTTCAGACTTTTTTCTTTTGAGTTATTAGATTTCTTAAAAAGCGACTCCTGCTTCCCTCAAAACACCCCTGTTTTGTTAAAAGTGAAAATATCTGGAAAAGCCAGTCCCACCTGAAACTGTGCAAGTTTGGATAACCTTGTTTTGTGAAAGCATTCTCAGGATGGATTTCTAATGTTGGCTGAGGTCTCCCAGAGCAGTCACAATGTTCCGAGCGATGGCGTTTACCTGTGATAAGTGGGAGGACAGCACAGCACAAAATTAATCCTGGATTTTTGCCCAGGCAAATGCCCTCACACTAGACTGTCAGAGAATCTGGGATTTCTCTTTTATGGCATGTCTGTGATGCACACAAATACTCAAGAGCTGTGTATGGTTCTTGCGTAATGCTCATAGGAAGCACAGTCACTGCTGTCACAAAACGGTGCTAACTCCTTTTCTTTGCAATTAAGGTGTTGCTTAGTTAAGAATTCAATCTACTTTGAAATCATGAACATAATATAAACTAATATAATCCTAAAAATAATGGATAAGATGTTTTTAAGTGTCTTAGTTTTGAGCAGTGTGTGGCATATATGTAATAGCACGGCCTCAGAGCATTCAGTGTTGTCTTGGCTTCCCAGCTTAACCTCAGGCCTGCATTCTCCTTGTTCCCTTGCCTGATGATCATGGGACTGAAACTGACCTTGATGGGTGCCTCTGGGCCAGACCCTGACCCACACTGTCTGCTCAGCATCCTGCCTTTTGCTTAGCAAGGTCCTTCCACCCCTTGCTCTCTTGTCACCCGTGGTCCCCATTTGCCTTCTCTTTTGGCAGCAGCCAGCTATTGCTGCTCCCTGACACAAATCCTGGTGCAAAACCAGCAGAACTCTCATTTTTAACTTATAAAATTGACAGGTGTAATATTTAAGCCAAGGACTTCTTATATGGCAGTATGATTTCTGGGTATTCGATGGAGTTAATGAAGTGAATGTGTTAACGAGCAGTTGCAGGTAGTTCTTCAGCTTCATATCATAAAGTAATGCCATTCATCCAAATGCATTTTGGTTTTGACTCTATTGGTTTCATTCTTTCTTAAAAAATTCTCAGCACCTCATCACTGCATAAATTCAGGTTTTTGTACAAAATGAATATTACTGCATTTATGAACACCACTAACTATGAGATCCATAGCATTTAAAATGCTAACATTTTCTTAGTAATGAAAGAAATTAAGTATTTTATGTAAGCAAAGCTTTTTGTTGTTTTTTTACTTCAGCAAATACTCTTTATTAGTCCTTTCCAAAAGATTCTGCTCTCCTGAGAGTCGAAACATTTATTTCAAATGAAACAAAAAAAAAAATCTATCTGTACTGACAGATGGGCCAATCAGCAGTCATCATAAAAGAAAATATAATTATAATTATTGCTATATGAGTTCTTATAGTAGAATTTCTATCTATAAAATATTTAAGATTGCAACACGAGCAGAAACACATTAGATTTTCTACTATTTAAACCAATAGAGCATATACTGGCAAGGTAGACAGAAAATATAAAAGCATAAGCTGCTCTTTTGCTTCACTGAGTCAGTGAGTAAGCTTTACATGCTAGACCAAAGTGCTGCTGCACCTGAAGATTTTAATTTACAGTTCTCCAGAAAGCGACTCAGAGATAAAAATAAAGAAATATGCAGTTTTGAGAAAAAGCATCCTGTAGGTTCAGTCATTCATTCTTCCTCATGAAATGTTACGTTTGTGGATTGCAAGCTGGTCCTGCTGCTTCTTGTCAGAGCACAGCCCACAGTCACCATGGGTTACATGATAAAATGGTAATTGAATAATTCTCTGCATCCACTGGATTTCTTATCAGTAGCTAGAAAATCATTCCTGTAACAGGAGGAGTGAAAAAGGATTCCCATGGAATCAAGGATCTAATGCACAGCTAATTTATTTTGTGGACATGATGTCAGTCTCATAATAATATGCTTCTTCCTGTAAAGAACAGATAACTTTATTTGTGTAACTTATTATTTGTGAAAGTCTTCCACATTTTCTACCTCATCCTTATTTGTTTCGTTCAGGATTCGAAAAATGCTGAATACCAAACTACTTGCCAATTGGAAATCAGCTTCAGGTCTGAGATATCCTTTTGGCTTTTGTTAACTTTAAAAAGGTGAGTATTTCAGGGGAACAGATTTTTTACTGCACTATCAAACTGGGGTCTAGCTTCACAGATCTCAGGAGGAAACCTAACCTAAGAAGCAGCTCCCACATGCAGTGATTATTTTTCTTTTTCCTTCTCATCCTCTTTCTGAACCTAATTTCTAACTTTCTAACTCTGATCCAATGTTCCTACATTTGAAACACAGACAGCAGTGTATAATGTGCACTGGTATTGACTTTGCTGAATAGGCTCCACATGGAAGTAGTCTTCCATTTTAACAAGCTTTTCCATCCTTAATCATGTTATTTCCAATAACAAATTGCTTGGAGGTGTTCAATCTCCTTCCATGCTGAGGTTGTGGAGAAATATGGTGAAAACTTGAGGCAGAAATCAAAGAAATCAAAGAACTTATGAACAGAAATACCTGGGCAGAAATTAAAATTCAATGTAACTATGCACAACAATTAAGCAGTCTGACATGGTTGGGTTTCAGCACATATGTATGATAAAAAAATCCCAAACCTCTGGTTGTGTGTTTAGGTAAATGAGAAAGGAGAAAAATGTAAGAATAAAGAAATATACATCTTTTTGCCAAAGCAGTCTCCTCTGCCTTGGTGTTGAGATTATTTTCAGATAGGTTAGATATAGAGAAGAATCTGGAAAGAAAATGATTGTGGAGTAGGAAGAACATGTATCTCATGTGTTGACTGCTTCAAGTCTAAAATTAAAGCTATATCCACTGACTCAGTTTTACTCCCGCAGACCTCCTTACATCTGTTTCACCTATAGGTAGGGCACCTCACCTCTGTTCACTCCAAACTGAGAAGTAGGTGGATGAACTAGAGCTTCTTTTGTTTCAGAAGCCTGGGAAGGAATCTTTAATTGTTCAAAATCTGTATGTGAGTCATAGGGCATCTGAAGCTCTCCCAGAGTTTTCTGTCTGATGAAAAATGCTAAGCTGGTTATAATAACTTTTCTGGTTATTTTAATCCCATGTTGGTTAAGCAGCACAGCGTCAAAAGCTCCAAAGAGGAGACAAAACATTCTTTTGAAGAGGAGCTCATTGCTGCCTGGAAATTGAGGTGTCTAGAGTATTAGAGGCTATAAATACCAATATGGGAAAAGATGACTTACATTGAAAAAAAGGCAGGAATATAAGCCTGGAAAAAGAAAAGTAAGGATGGAGATCAGAAAGCAATTCTTAAAGGGAAACCCTCTGCTAGTGTTTGGTATAATCTCCATGGACAATTAGTCTCCTGGTAAGAAGTCACAGTCTGTAGCCACTGAATTGCATGCAGAATCATGTGTCGTGGTGAAGGTGCTCAAGCCATTTGGTATCAATTTCTAAGTCTGCCACAGCCTTCTTGAGTGACATCGAGCATGTCAGCTCACACATCATTATAGATAAATGTCTCAGACCAAATCGTGGTTCAACTGCTATCCACATTATTTAAAATGAAGCAACATGTTAGCTCAAGCTTCTAGTACCTGCTAGAAAAGAGCCTGAACAGTTCTGGTGCTCTGAGACAAACCCAAGCATTAGCCCATGTAATCTGGATGGTTCTGGCACAGGTGGGACCAAGGGGGGTCAAACCAGGTCTGCCTTGGTGATATCCTTATCTCTGCTCTCCCCAGGGACAGGGCAGGTGTTCTGAGCCTATGTCTGGCCAGCAGACCACACCTTCATCTGTAAAATGGGAAGGTGGCAGAATGAAAAAACCCCATTACAGCATGCGTTTGTTCACCAACTACCAACTCAATTGCTAAATCCATCAAATGGGAATTTACTGTAGCCTATAATCTACCAATATCAGCGTGGGATGTACAAGAGCTACTTTCCAGCTCTTCTCTTCTGTTTTTCCGTTCTTGTCTAAACTGGAGGGGGTTGCATACAACTCCTGGAGAAAGACAAGCTGTCCAGCTGAGGGCTGCTAGCGCCTGAACTTCAGTTTGTTTTGTTTCCCTGCATTGCCATCAGTATGAATTACAGAATTGTTAATGACAATGGCCCTGAAGAATGGTTCTCCTGATCAGGCAGCAGCTGTTCTAGCATATCCCGGTACTTAAATGTGCTTGTTGCTCTGTGCGTGAGTCAGCCTTTGATGTTTTCAGCTGTAAATACTAAGAAAGCAAACAAAACAAAAGATTTCTTAAATTCCAGTGTTGTGCTATCAGCCTGAGTTTTCTATTGCAGGAGCTGTACATGACCCAGAGTTTGCTGTTCTTTCCTTTTGTGTTTAGAAATAGGAACCACTGCATATCAGGCTCAGGGTAGGGGGCTATTGCAGGCTGTGACCTTTACAGTTCTGGTAGCTGGTTACTGCAGGGTGAGGACTTTCATCTCTTCATAATTCCTTCCGTGTGGGCAGGACAGCCACTTACTAACAAGAAGGAAAATGGCTGTGGATTCTCTTATTAGACCAGAAAACACAGGCCCAGGAATCACAGAATCATAGAATAGTTTGGGGTGGAAAAGATTTCCAAAGGTTATCTAATCCAACCCCCCTACAATGAGCAGAGACATCTTCAACTAGATCAGGCTGCCCAAAACCACATCCAGCCTGGCCTTGAATTTCTCCAGGGATGGCACATCCATCACCTCCCCGAGCAACCTGTGCCAGGATTTTACCACTTTCATTGTAAAAAATTTCTTCCTCTCATCCAACCTGAATCTCTCCTCTTTTTGTTTAAAATCATTACCTCTCGTCCTATCACAATAGGCCCTGCTAAAAAATCTCTCCACTCTTTCTTATGGATCCCTTTTAAGTACTGAAAGGCCTCAATAATGTCGCCCTGGAGTCTTCTTTTCTCCAAGCTGAATAACACCAACTCTTTCAGCCTTTCCTTATGAGAGAAGTGCTCCAGCCCTCTGATCATTTTTGTGGTCCTCTTCCGGTCCCTCTCCAACAGGTCCATGTCTTTCCTGTACTGAGGACACCAGAACTGCACACAACACTCCCAAGTGAGGTCTCACAGGAGCAGCATAGAGGGGCAGGATCACCTCCCTTGACCTGCTGATCACGCTTCTTTGGATGCAGCCCAAGATAAAATTTGCCTTCTGGGCTGCAAGCACACATTGCCAGCTCATGTCCAATCTTTCATCCACTGGTACCCCCAAGTCCTTCTCTTCAAGGGTAATTTCAATCCCTTCATTCCTCAGCAGCCTTCCTGGCCAAGGGCATCGATAGTGTAACTCTGGTACAACAGTTCCTGCTTGGTTTGCTCTAATCTGGAGGCATAAATAGGAGTACTGGCCACATGTGAAAATAGGAACTATCCATTTCTAATTTTGCTTCTTGTTTTATACTGTGAACATAATTTCTTTGTACTATTTGCACAATGTCCAACACACCAGTGCTCTCCAAACCCCCAGTTCAATACATTAGCTTGTGAGAACTTGTGTGCCTGTCTTATGTTCTGGCCACTCTGTATCTGCTTTGCTGGTTTGCATTTCACTGAGTGTAGAATCTGGTCATCTGTTTTAGGAAAATTTGTGGGTGAATTGAAATAGCTGCTTCCAGCAACACAACCTGGAAAAGTGCTTACAATGACAACAGTGCTAATAGCAGAGGGCTTAACTGATTCCTTCTCCTGACATGGTACTTTGTTTGCACTAAAAGCACAGATCTTAAGATAGCAGCCTAACACTGGGTCAGCTGTGCTGATGTTGAGGGAAGACATCAGATTTATGCCTCACATTTACTGAGCAGAGGAGCTCTGACAGTTTAAGGTGTAGGCTTTCCCCAGCTTTTTGCTATTAAAAGTGGACAGCCAGGCTGGGCTCCTGTGGCTGAAGTAGTTTTCCTGGGCCAGCTGGCAGGATGGCCATCTGCAAGGGTGCAGCAAGGCTGCAGATCAGCCCTCCAGCTGTAACCCACTTCCCCATGTTTAGTGTTACAGCTTCCTTTCACAGCCCCTCTGAACATGGTCTGCCAGGTCCTTATGGCAGGAAGGCTGCTCTGCTCCTGTATAGCTGCTGGCAGACAGCCTGAGTAGGATTGTCACCACTTTTAGTGTCTGTTACTCCCATGGTGTCAGATCCTCCATAAGGTAACAGCTGGCCTTGCAGCACCCAAGCCTATCCTAATATTAAAAAGAAACATGTGACCGACCCTTGGGAAGTGCTTTCATGGCTGAATCTTTTGCTATTGCAACGTGGATTGTCTGTCAACCCTTGATTGCTCTCCACTATGGTGTCTTTCAAAGTGGGAGGGCATGAGAGATGCTGTCTGTGCTTTCTGCCTCTAGACACTGTTGCCTTTGGTGAAGCTGTACAGGCAGTATATATTGCAGGTCTATCTTTCTTTAGGAATTGTCAAGATAGAAACATTAATGATGCTGTTTGGAAAAATAAAATGAACTCAGAACTGCTTAAGGGAGAAGGAAGAAACTCAAGAAACCTTTTACACCTGAACAGGCTGAAGAAAAGCAATGTTGATGCAGTGCCAAAAATAAAGCCAAATTAAAACATTCCTGTAATGCTTTTCCTAAGCAGATGTGATCAGCAAGATCTGCAAAGTGAGATGTGCATATCGTTTGTGAAAAGACAAGCACTCCATGGGTTGCAAAGGTTTTCTATGTATGCTGTCATAAATATCTCCTGACTATGGTCAGCATCATATTTGGGGGTTCTTAAAGGTTATTTCTTTTTGAGAAGAAAAAGGAGCCGAAGAAGCAATGTCAATCTAGGAGGCTGGGAAGGAAATAATTCTGTTCACCAAATCTATTTGATATGTGCACCAGGAAGGCTCCAGTAAATGATGTTTTTATTATACATTGTTTCCCATCTAGTCCCTTCTTAGATCAGAAGCACTGACTGTGAAGTACAACTGTTATCATGCTGGGATAAAAGTTGACCATGCTTCTTCTTCCAGTGTTGGCTGTAACTTCATACCAAACAGCTTTAGAGCTGGGTGATGAAAGATAAGTACACTCATTTTCAAATCTTAAAACTCAGTCTTCAAAATTGCAGCTTTATTTTAGGCCTACAATGTTTTAAATAATCTATAATGCTAGCATGCAAATTCACATATGTGCTTAGGACACGCAGTCGACATGGACAGCAGAAGAAGAAAACACAAGAAACAAACCCAGACTGAGCACTCCCCTTCCTGTTTTTTCTCTGGCAGTGTAAAAGGGGCTGTATTCATGAGGGGTCTTGCAGCAACAGTAAAAGAGCTCTCAAAGGAATTTATACAAGAAACTGTTTTATAGTATTCATTTTTTGTCTTTAGCTCTGACTACACAACAAATGATAAAATGAAATCAAACATGACACCCTACCTGCAGGACTTGACTCTGACAGATGGAACTGTGTTTAAATAGCACCACGTTGCCAGTTTCAATAAAGAAAAATACACAAAAGCTAAAATCTAATGGGAGAACTAAAAATGTTCTGTTCTTGGAAGTAGACCAGAAAAAGGTGGGAGCAAAGAACATGCCAGGGAAAACTCTTACGCTGAGATCAAAGGAAAAAGCTTGTCACCAAAGCAAGAAGCCAGGACTGAGAAATGTCTTTCTGAAGTGCTGGAACCTGATACATCAAAGGAAGCTCAAATACTGTATGGGTAAGAATTGGGCACTTCCAAGATTCTTATTGGCTCTGAACAGAAGTTTTACTGAAGATAGCATCTCTTTTTGATGAACTTTGAGATCACCTTCTGGTGTCAATCAACAAAGCTTTGCTGAAGTCACCCTATGAATTCCAGTTATGTCCAGTGGGAATCACAAAGCCTGCTGCGAGAATGGCAAGCCTGGGAGTAGCTTTGAGAAACCTGTGTTAGCTGTGAATTTGAATAATTAAGAAATTCTGAAATTTTGTACATAAGCCTGTTTTGGAAACATGAATCACTCAGACTTCAAAACTTCTGTCTGTTACAGTATTTAATGCTCCACTTAAAGTCTCAGTTTCTAATTTCTTGGCAATTATATGAGAATTTCAACTTCCGTTAGGCTATTGGGACTGTGCAGAAGAAAATTGCAAGTAGGTATTGACTGAACCTTGAAAACGAAAATTAGAATCAGAAGGCAAAAAGTAAAAAAAAATTAATTGAAATCTCATGGTCCTGAAGCTTAGAATTGTTTTAATTCTTTGGGCTGCCAGTACTGGCACAGTGGTCAGGATAGCTGAGTGAGTGGTTCTTGTTCAACAAGAATAGCCAAAGCTGCTTCTCTAGGCATACAAAAAGCTCTAAAATACACCCATCTACTAGCTATTAATTACATTCCCCCCCCCAAAAAAAGCATGAAATTAAATGATATCAATTCCAAGCCACACAGAGGAGAACAGAGCAATGGACGTCTGCCTTTCACCTGCTGCAAAAGTCCAATTTAAACTGCTTTTAAGCACATCAGTAAAACTTTCTATCCTTACGTATGGTAGGCACGAAGATACACTTTATTAAGGACAGTAAGTCCTTAAGGACAGTAAGACATTAAGTGCACAACCATGAGACAGAAAGGGAGTGAAGTTGCTGACTGTACCATTCTGGTTCAGAGTGGTCAGGAGCTTTGGAATGTTCAGATAACCAGCATGAAATGCAACCCTCTGGCTCACTATGTCCACTCCATTGCATACACACTGCTCTGCTTTGTCATGGGAAACACCCATGGCCTCTTGGAATGAGTGACTGATGCTTATGCCGTTCTATTTTATATTACGTAAAGGGCTTAGGCAGTCTGTTTTGGTTTTGGTTTGGTTTTTTTTTTTTTTTTTCAATAAAAAATTCAAATCAAGACTGTGAGTGCCATTTAATCCACTACTTTCCACTATTTATAATAAATTGTATAAAACAGAAGTCTTGATCATTTAGTATTTACAGGCTGAGAAGTTTTCTTTTTTTTTAATTGACCATAACTTGCTACCCAGCTCACCTTTCTGCGATGCTTGCCTATCATATGAGTATATTTTTGTAAGCAGATAAACTACATTCCTTTCAGTTACATTTTCTTTTTGTACATGCCAAGTTCAGATAATAACTTCTGAATACCTTTTTTTCTCCCACTACCCCTTATTTAGAAGGCTTACCAGTGAAATATTTGAATCTAAAGGATTTACTCTGTAGCATTTCACAGTGATTTTGTGGGATCTGAAGTATTTACTTAGTTCAACTAAAAGTATTAAGGAGTGCAGCTTAATTTTTTTTATGGCAGCAACAGTTGATAAGCTATTCATAATACATCAGTTAATAACTACATGATGCTGTAGGCACATGTAGTACTCTTGCATTAAATGTATAATAACACAGGCACATGAAGAGGCTCTTACATCCAGCCCAGAGGCAGCTGGGACCCCTTAAGGCTATTTGCTGGGTGCCTTGGAAAATTGGTGTCACCTGTATCTTGTAGAGAGCGGGGTAGAATGGACGGCCAAGGCTCCTTGCAGGATGAGAGGTTTAGAGAGAGGTGTGCAGAGGGAGGGGTTGGATTTAGAGGAATAGTGTTTGAGGTGTGAGCAAGGAACTGACTTATAGTGCTCTCTAAAAGCTGTGATTGATCCTTCAACAGCTCCCTTTGATATGGGAAGGTAAAGGATGTTGCTTGTTGAGCTGCCTGGTACAAGATGAAGAATATGTCTTAATGCTGGATGTTACAAGCTTATCCTAAGGTATGTTGTTTATTTGAAAAATGCATTTCTTGGAGCTTATTTGTATTTTTTCTCCTTGAAAATGTTTTAAAGTAGGCTGTATAGTTAGTGATTTAATTGTAAGAATGTACAAAGCTTATCTATGGAGAGCCAAAAGCTCTTATATAAAGACAAATAAGATACACAACTTTGCTTACTGGAACCAAGTGCTTTATTAGGAAAGCAGGAATAGTTTACAATTATGTAATAAATAAGTTGTAAAGAAAAGTACTTGAGTCTAGAGGCCCAGTGAGCAGGGGGTTTCCAGGGGTCTGGATTCAGTTATGAGGCTGGAAAAATCCCTTGCTCTTTTGATTTGATCTAAGCATTTAATTTTTGGAATTTCTTTTTAAGTTTCTGATCTCGAATTGCTAACTGTGAGATACAGCCACAGCATGGGCTCCCCTCTGTCTGTCGTTTCTCTTATCCTACTTACATCTACTTATCCCTACACTGTTGTCCTGGCTGGGAGTCAGCTGTAGTTTACATATCAAGTGACCAAAAGCAAGCAAGCAAGGAAATGAGTGAGTGAGGTTGGTGGTTGGCAGATGACCTATACAAGCAGCACATAAACTTTTCTGTTGACTTGTGTGTAGTCATATTGCAGTAACTTCATTTTATTAAGTTCCGTTTATTCTTTGTGTGAGTAGTTATCACTTTTTGTCTTAAACTGCATTTCAGTTTTTGGTTATTGTAAGTAAAGCAGTGGTGGCCCTGATGTTTCCCCAGGTATAATGTTACTTTTAGCACAGTTGGGTAAGATTCTGGGTTTTTTTTTTTGTTTTTTTGTTTTTTTTTTTTGTTTGTCTGGGTTTTTGTGTTTTGTGTGCTTGGTAGGTTTTTTTGTTTGTTTGGTTTTTTTGCTCGTTTATTTGTTTTAAAGCCACTTTGATCCATCGGTGACATACTAGACAGAGACAAGGAGGAATAACACAATTTCACTGTAACCACTTAACAGAAACTGAAGCAAAATGTAATATGTAATCTTTCAACCATGTCTTGTCAAAAGCTGACACAGAGCTATCATCTTTGAAGGATTTTTTTGTATCTGTTCATACATTACATCTACTTGCTATTAAACTTGACTTTCAGAATTATTACGTTGATTCATTTGTCCCTGCTGTCTGACCTCTAAAAATTGCTCAGTAGAGGTACTAATAAAAAGTCTTTTCTTGGACAAAATAAGTGATATCCCACCCTTTAAATCCTTGACTGCTTTCTTTCCTTCACTGAATTTCTTGCTTTTATTAGTGGAAATTCTGAAATAATTGAGGCCAGATTTCTAATTTTTTAAAAAATTTATTTTCCAAACACTTATTTCACCTTTGCTTTAACTGAAGACTTCTGTTGGGTGTTACTAGATCTTCCAATATGTTATTGCAATAAATGTTGCTAATGTTGGAAGCTCCCCCACTCTCCCCAACAATGTTTTCACTACAAGGACAGGTTAGTTGTAGCCACAAAAGGTAACTTTTTCATTGCAGCACATGGGAACAATTCCTGACTTTCATATAACTCAGTAAGTTTTCATGGTATTACAGTTCCTTCTAGGGTAATTTTGTACTCTCATCCAAGTTGGAATAAGCTAAATAAAATACATGTGACACAAGGTTTAACAGCTGGAATATCACTGGTAAAGAAGGTGGAAACCACTGCACCATTTCCCTGGTGCTGTTTGAGAGGACAAATGCTACCCTAATACAATGGCAGAGCATTTTTGGCTGCGTTCTCTGTGGGGTTACTGTGTTTGTACCCCTCAGTACGTGAGTGTCAAGGGTCTCCTAAGACTTTTTAGGGACTGTGTCCCAGAAATGTTTTGTAGCAGGTGTTTTGTTTCATCTCTTCAGAGTTGCAAATAAAAGGGGCAAGCTTGCAGTGTTGGCCTGTTAGCGGCAGATTTGTGTTTATACTGCTGTGATGATGGTGGTGTTTGTGTAAACTATTGGTGAGGAAGTGCTGAAAACAGAATTTCAGTATGAAAAGGAGTTCAAATCAAATCTGCATTATTACTGCTAGTTTTAAGCACAGGAGTTGCATTGTACTAAATATTAAGGTGACAAAGAAAAAATAATGAGTCAAACTGACTTCTGTGACTCTTCTGCACTTCAGCACTGAATTCTCTAAGCAGAAATTCAGCAGAACACTTGTTAGGTGCAACAAAACACATTTCTTGCACCTGTCTTCCAGAAAGATTTTTGGTGTGGAACTCAATTTACTTATTCATTTCAGGGTGAGTGAGCCACAGAAACATTTCCTCCATGAACTGAAATTTTCTTCAGCTGCGTGTTTTTTGGATATAAGTGCACAAACTGGGGGAGCTACAGTCCTTTAACAATCAACCCAAAGCACTACAGGCAGACGTGCGGCTGTGTGTCCTGCAGTTTGCAATTTGTCTGGATCCCTGTATGTGTGCATAAGAGTTGTAAAGAACTATGGCACATGAATGAAGTGGCTTTTTATTACTTGACCCTCCTGTAGCAATTGCGGTAAATCTGGCATTGACTAGAGCCTATTCCATACAGCCTTCCCTTTGATGCTGCTCCCCTTCCTAAATGGATAGTGCTCCCACCTTCCCTTTTTTTTTTTTTTTTTTTTTTTTTTTAAGGTGTCAGGAGATTAATTGAACCCAGGAGGACTAATTACTATCAGCTGTGGTGTGTGTGAGGTTACTCAGTTCTTGCTGCTTCATTTACAGGAAAAAATATGAATACTGTGTAAGATATGAAGTATTTACTCAGACATAGATAAAAAGGATAGAGACTTTAATGTGGAAAAATTATCTCAAAGTATTTATACTTTCATAGGCTATTTTTTCTTAAGAACTCAGAATTTAGATATGGCTGAGCAAACTAATTTGGACAGAACAAGGGTCTAATATTTCCTCCCTAATATTTCAGTCTAGGAATAATTTGACTGTAGTTTATTTAGTGAATTCATATCTCCTTTAGATGGAAATGTTTTTTTCCTAATTAACTCTGCTGTTGTGACTCCTCTCAGTGTACTTGGTTAAAAGCTGTGTGTATGCTGTATGTAATAATATATGCAGAAGATGTAGACTCAAGTAGTAAATTAGAAGATGACATTGGATAAGGGTTGTTTCTTACAGGAAACTCTATCAGCTCTTCTTAATACTGCTTTTCCTGAAGGTCTGTCAATGCTGCTGTTCCAGGCCTTGCTCTGAGGTGTAGGCGGCCTTTTCCTTCACATTGAGCTGCAATTTGCTGTTCTTTACAGCTTGAATGTAGCAGTTTTCTTTTGAAATCTACTCATTTTTATATCTTGGGAGGTTGGGGCCTAAATGTAGATCTCTAAATGCATGTTTACATACCTAAATTGAACATCCTTATAAAAGAAGCAGGCTGTCTGCAGCACCTCTGAAAAAGGGGAGCTGGTCTCCATCAGGTGCCAACCCCGGATTTAAAAGCTTAATCTTGAGGATTTAAGCCTCTCACCCCATTCCCTCCCCCCCCAAAAGGCACTCTTCTATTAGTGGCTCAAGCTTAATTTTTCAAACAATATGGTTCAAGTGTTTCAAGTTTGCAAGAAGCTTATTTAAAACCTGTATGCTCTGTCCTCTTTCTCAACCCCAGCACAGTGTCTGATTGAACAACTGCATTGAAACTTGCAGTTTGGGGCTGGGACTTTGTTATTTTTTGTCTTGAGCTGTCACGGTTCTAGCCATAGCCTGGCTGCAGCTCTGCAGGAAGATTTGCTGGGCGCAGGTTGATGCTTGGTCTCCCTGATGCTACAGGTCTGGAATGGCACATGCAGTGGGAGTATTGGTCTCCAGGACTTGCCTATCACTCAGCCGTGCTTCCAGTGATGTTTCAGCTTTCAATTACTACACCTAATTTTTTATCCTTCAAGGACACATAGCAATTGAAGGAAAGCAAACAGAACTTTTGTAGAGGATTTTATGAACTAAGTGGTCTTTACTTATAGACAAAGTACAAGAGATACAGCCAAAATGAGGTATCTGTGCACGCTTCCTCAGCTCTGCTAGCAGGGATTCCTGCTGCTCATTGTAGAAATCCCTGTAGCTTGTACTGCTGCTTTCTTTTGGCTTTCCGATATCTGCTGGCAAAATGTGTTGCTTAGTAAATGCTTCCTTTCAGGCTTCTTTGAACTTAAAACTTGCTCTTCATTAAAAGGCAGCTCTAGCTTCTTTGTCACAGTCTTCCTTTCTCCATTGCCCCAGTGCATGTTCTTTACAGGGAAGCAGAGCAGGCATGATTTCTTTTTGTTCATTTCCCTTTGTTCTAATTTGTCCCCCTTGAGAGCAAGTTTGCTTTTGATAATTGCAATCAGCTATTTCTGGCCTGGAAGCTGTAGCATGTATTACACTCTGCAGCTGATTATTGAATGCTTCAATGCACAATTGATGTGGGAAATCTGCCAATTTAAAGCTTATAACATCTATTTGATATTCTGACATTTCATAAACAGTCAAGGTTTACAAGAATTTGAAGAAAATTTAAATAGGAAAATTTGCTATGACTTTTTGTCCTTAATTATACAGGTAAGTCAATACACTGGATGGTTTATTTTGACTTAAGTATGAACCATGAGTTACTGCAGGGGAATTTTCAGAGCAGTCTCATCTGAGTAGAGGAAATTATGCAAACAAGGAACTATATGAAAAAAAATCTGGTATCTAGAGCAAGTGTTTTAAATTAAGTTGCATCTGTTAAGTTGGAATTGGTTTGAGCAGTACTCTTGCTTATTTGCTTCACAGCTGGATGCAGTGCATCTTCCCAGCAAAATCCATTAGCCATGGGTGGACCTTTAAGAGCTGAAAGAGCCCATGTATTTATAATGGTGCCTATGACCACTTTCTGGCAAGGAGAGCCTTGCAGACTACAAAAGCAATTGCCCAGGAGAAGGAAATCTCAAGTTAAACAGCACAATGTTATCTAAGAGAATTAAAACTTTCTGTGTAGGATGAAATTTCAATGAGGAGAGGGTAGTGTAGGTAAAACAGGGTTTCTGTGGTCTCCTTACTTTTAATTAATCCTGTGACTGTTCTTCAACAGGCAGATTGTATTAACTAATTTAACTTTTTTACCTGTCAGTGAAATTAAACAAACCTATGTGAGTTTAAGGTCCTGACTGGTAACTGGCATCATAATGAATGTTCTCCCTTGCATGTTGACTCACTAGGACTGGTGAAACTGTTCATGGCTTGAACAGTTATTCAGCATATGGAATATGAATGCTGAAATTGATTAACCTCTTTGTATAACCTTGGATGAATAGCCTCTTTTGTTGCATCACTTATAGGCTGAATTCTTTGCACAAGGACTAAGAATATATTTAAAAGCTGAAAATCAGTCATCCTTTTCCTCTTCTGTGCTTCACCCAGTCTGGCTGCAATACAAAGAACTCTTTGGTGCCTGGGCTTGGAGCAGGAATTTTGCATTGCTCTAGCATTTAGCAGGTGGTGTTACACACCTTTATCCATTGAGCCTTTCAGGACTTCATGGCTTAAAGCAAACATATATTATCACTGCTTGATAGACACATTTCCTTTCTAAAGGAGTTTTGAAAGCATGCAAAGTGCTACCTAATAGAAGTTCTGCCTGATGTGTGAGTAGGCTGATTATACTGTATGCCAATAAAATAAAAATTGGTCAATTTTACAAAATGTCTTCACTTTGCCGTCTCCAGTTTTGAGAAACCTGCAATGTCTCTTGCAGGGAAATTATGAATTCAATTTGAAAGCAGTCAGAAGGCATAATCTTATGCTGCCCAGAGGCTGATGAAGTGGCTGCTGTGTGCTGAAGAAGGTGTGTTTAGGTATTTGAACTGGCAGATTTCCTTTTCTTGCATCAAAAAAGGAAGATTAAACTCAAATTTCTTTGGATGGATTCCATTTCTTTGGATGGTTTCTTATTTCCTGAGAGAAAATATTTTCCTAATCAGAAGATGATGCTATCTCTGCTACAGAAGTTGTCATATTTTCTGCTGAATTAAGCAGATCTTGGGAAAAGCTGGGTCAGCCTCTCAGTTGTCCTCATCAGTACAAAGCCTATGCAGTTCAAGAGTATGGTTTTCTGCAATGAGCTGATCTGGCTGATCAATGAAAGCCACCTGTTTCCTTTAATTAGAATGATTTTGAACTGTTCAAGAACTTCTATTAAATACTGGGAAATGCACACAGTAACTGTTCCCTGCTTTATGCCACTCAGCAGTCTGCATCTGAGGGGCCTGCTGATGTGATGCCCAGAGCTGGGCCCATAGGTCTGGGAGATGTTGCTGGACTCAGCTCCATGCAATGTCACTGTCACTCTTGGTGGTGTGGAGGCAGTAGCTGTTCTTCCATATAAGGGTTCACCCCATGTCTGCCTGATCAGTAGCTGTACGTCAGGCTGACCAGCTTATTCTGCACATAGGATTGGGGGAGTTGGAGGAGGGAAGGGGGTAGAAGGTTAGGACAAATGCTTCTGAAGGTGTTTGGGAATTAGGGTTCAGCATTTGGCACTGAAAGATGACCACATAAAAGCACTTGTAAGTAGATGCATTATTTCAGTCAGGAAATTAACTTTATTTCTAAATTCAAAATATTAAATTGGGATGTATGGAAAAAAATAATTTTTTTTAATAACTGCCTTTTTTTTTTTTCCTTTTTGAACAAAATTTGGCTGCTCATTAAGCTGAGAAATGCTGATGCAGTCAAGGTTACGTTGCTGGACAAACTGACAATTGAATTTGGACTGCAAAGAGCACTAGTGATTCTTGGGCAAAGGGGAGATGGTAGGAATTTAGCTAAACTTGGTGTGTAATGCAGAAAATGTTTTTTTAAAAAAACCCACTCTAGGTTCCAGAAATTCAAGAAGTCTTTCGTTAGTTGAATACAAAATTCTTGCATACTTCGGTAGCACCCCTCCCAGCCAGCTCTGCTGCCGCCTTTCCCAGGCTCCTTCCCAGCTGTTCAAATGATAAAAGGCAAATGTTGCATAATGCATACCTCTGAATAATTTTTTTTTTACCTACTGTTTAAGCTTATAAATCATTGCTCTTCTCATGAGTTTCTTCCAGCAGTGAGTATGCGGAAGTTTTTTGCCTTGTCTTTGAAATATTTTTATTGTATGACTCAGTGTTTGAGCTGGTTTGCAGTTTTTTATTGCATCCTTTGCTTTACAAACTTACTTGTAAGGTTACCTTTGCTTGACCCTGACAATACCACCTGGCACTGGTTGTCCTGTAGATGAGAAAACAGAAGAAATCTTCTGGAAATGGTTTATTTTGAAGTTTAGTTGTCTTCATTGGTTATAGTTGATATTTACAATTGTGACAGTGCTGAGTGTGGCTTGAGTCCTGAGCTCTTGGACTGTTTTGGTGGTGGCTTTATTTTAATATTTCTTTTGCCACACAGCATTCTCCAGGAATCCCACAAAGGCTCAGTCACTCTCACCCTGATTACTATTTTCCTCTCATTTGCCTCAATAAAACTGTGTTGTGTTGTTTGGTTTGTTTTTTTTTCAGGTGGTGTTTTGTTTTGTTTTTTTTTTTTTTTTTTTTGTGTGCGTGTGCTTTTTTTTTTTTGGTCATAAAAACACTTAAAGATGTTAGTTTTGTTTTCATTATTTCTGTCTGCAGAGACTCTTTATGCTGCAGAAAGCCAATGCAAATCTTTGTTGTGCATTTTCACATGCAGGATCAGAATCAGAATTACCAGGTTGGAAGGGACCTTCAAGATCATCGAGTCCAACCCATGCCCTACACCTTGACTAAACCATGTCACCAAGTGCCGCATCCAATCTCTTTTTAAACACACCCAGGGATGGTGACTCCACCACCACCCTGGGCAGACCGTTCCAATCTCACTAGCCTTCCCCAGATGTTCATAAAAACCTGAACCAATCAGGTTCAAAACACTTTCTTTGACAAAAGCTGCAGCTTTCCCAGTCAAAGCTGCAGTGATGTTGATTTTTCAACTCTTACTTTTGCCCTTCTATTTCAAGTTGCAATTTGTTCAACAGTCTTGTGTTCTCTTGATGTGTTTGTACAAACAAGTACTCTTGTTTGAGCAGCACTCATTGCTTGATACTGTCTGTTCATCTGTTCTGTCCTGCCTAACCCAACCATCATTGGTGTGCTGGGTGTTTCCTTTGAAATGAGCTTGCACTACTGATAGTGAGGGCTTATCCTGCAAACTGCTGGGACCATTTTACAATGACTTGTGTTACTGCTGCAGTCATTGTGGTATTTGAAGACTCATTCCCTGCATGTCCCTGGGAGCTCAAGTTCATAGGTGCAGTGTTTCTTGATGCAAAAAGACAGTGCTTTGACCTAAGATCCAGGACTCCCTCACAGCAGTGTGACTCCCCTGTCTGTGATATGGGCTTTGCAGGTGGCCCGTTGGGGATAAAAAAACCTGCAACCCATTAGCCAATGGCACATGTTTCTTTGCAAATTGATCCCAGGGACTTCTCAAGATCAGATCACTTCATGTGTCACGTAGCTTTCTGCTGCTTCAGCAGGTCAGCTGTTGCTGTAGTACAGCTTTGCTTTTACATGGAGATCCTCATAATTTTCTCAATGTTTGATTGTTTAAGCTTGCACCAAGTGAAAGGCAGTTCTTGTGTCCCCCAGCTTCAGTGAGAGCTAACCTAATTGCCAGAGTAGCATATACTATAATGGAGAAAATAGAACTTGCATCAGCTGAGAAACTAGCTCATAAGCATGTCTTACCATTGTGTTTTTGGGAGTTTCCATGTTGTCGATCTTTGCAGAATTCAGCTGAGAAATTGTCCTCAAAAAATACTGAAAAATTAGAAAACAAAACATGCTGTTAAACAGTAGTTCTAGAAAATTGATATTTTAAATGAATGATGATACATTGCAGAGACTAGTGATGGCACAAGAGCTTTCTGGGGAAATAATGAGCTGTCTAAATGGTCAAGAAGAAATTTGCCTTCGTTCTGTCACCTCAGATGCACAGGAAAGAAAAGTGAAATAATTTACAACAGGGCTATGTACCTCTTAATACTGTAATATATTACACTTGTGATATTGTGACACTAATCACCAAAAAACTCCAGAACTCTGTCATAAATTGGGTTGTGCTGCATCTGATTGGGCTTCTTGTGCTTTTTTCACATGAGAAGGCAATTACATTTTGTGCAAACTTAATCCTAGCCGTTTAATGGCGCATATAAAATATGCCTTGTAATTTGTCCTTTATTAATACTGTATATATGAGTTTTCTGCAAATGGGAGGCTGCTGATTATTTTGATTCTTCTTGGATATTGGGGTTGTCCTTCAGGATATAACCTTTGTTTAAATTGCCTAAATGTACATGCAAGAGATACATATTTTAATCTTTTTAAGGACTGCATCATATGCTGTATTACTGAAAGGAATTATTGTAACAGAATTGATATAAATGAATTTGGCAAGCCAGGGTTCAACAAAAATTATTATACAAAACTGTGATAGATACGTAAGTTAACCCTGTGTTTGCATTGCATATCCTTTTTCAGTATTTCTCTTCCATTTGTTAATGAAGTAACTTTGGCACCAAAGAGGTCAGCTTGGGCTATAAAAATTTGTGGTAGATCAAAACTAAGGATCGGTTGATTGAATAGCAAAAGGTCATACAAGAAATGAATGACCTTGAAGAGCAGCAAACCCAGGATTAAATTCAGTAGCACAAAGTGCAAACCCATGTGGACTGAAGGAATGGTAAAATATTTTTCAGTGTAAGTTGGGAGCTCTAACAGAAACACACAAGATGCCAGTGTGATGGTGATAAATGCAACTGGAGGATGGATTGGTATTTCTGTGAGAGTTTGGGATGTACTGATACCTGAGGGCTGGTGAGGCCTCTACAAGAACACTAGGCTCTGGGCATCCAGTATTTCACATCTGTCCAACTAAAGCTTGAAGGCTGCAAGACTGCACCTGAAGCAGACTGATTTTTTTTTTTTTTTTATGCCTGACCTTAGTTTTTTTTTTTAATCTGCTGCTTATAGAGCTTGATTAGAAAAGCATAAATGAACATGAATTTTTAAATTAAAAGACAATGTTGGTGCAAAACGAAGTTATAAACTGGCTAGGAATGCATGTAGGCAGGTTTCAGGATGAAAATCAGAAAAATGGTTCTTGAAATGCCCTCAAATAGGAGTACAGGGAGCAAAACCTGGAGGTTACAAAAGAACTGTAATATGCTGGCTGCAATAACATGAACAAAGTGATTTGACCCACATAGCTAGTGTTTAAATAGGTCTGTTAAAAGGTATGTTTGTCTGAAAAGAAGCTAGGGTGTTTTTTTTCCAGAAGTCTCTAATGAGGAAACTGGTTGAAAAAGGCTGAAGGCAAAAATGGTGTAATAGATATGTCAGATATGGTCTGGGTTGATGATTATTTCAGGGATTGAGTGACAGATCTCATTTCCGTACTTCTGCTACTCATTTAAGCTCATTTTACTGGTTGGAAAGTGAAGCCATCAAACATGAAAAGTTGGTGTTTGTTTTTCATAATTTTTTTTTTTTTTTACTTAAATTCCATGTTGAAAACTTTTTCAAATGAATGGAAAATGTTCCTTAGTGAACAGCTGGGTGTTTTGGTGGTGTGTTGTGGTGGGGTTTTTTGCGTGTTTTTTTGGTTTTGGTTTGGTTTTTGGTTTTTGTTTTGTTGTTTTTTCTCCCTCCCCCCCTCCATTTGGAAAGTGGATAAAACAGTTTCTCAAACCTTTTTAAAAGGGAAGTGGAAGGATCTGTTTTGCTTTTTCTTAAACAAGAAGTTTATAAAGAGATCTTAAAATTTTAAGATTTAATATATTCTGATAAGATACACATAGTAAAAATTTTGCTATTAAAACCCTGTCTATTTTTTCATTGTGACTGATTTCTGAATAACTGCCATTCAGACACTGATTTCATTTTGCAAGTAATACACATTTGATTGAAGCTTTCTATTTTTTAAAGGATATACATGTCATATCCTCTAATGAAATTGGGCTTGATATTAATTGAATGTCAATCAAAATGCTTGTTCTGGTATAGTCATAAGCCACGCACAGTCTACTTATTCTTTGCAGATATGGTAGTAGTGATTGGTAATGTTAAATATCAGCTGCAATAGTCGAACACGAAAGAGGAATGATTGGAATACACACTGAAAATGAAGATAGCACTGCTTTGCTTTCAACTGTCTGCAGGACTGATGCATGAAAACAGACACTTTTTCTTCAGCAGTCTTGGAGGTGCTGCATTGCAAACATTCACAGCACCTTTATTTTTAGAATGCATTTGGATCATCCAGTGTGATCTAGCTGCTGTCTACCTACAATAACCGAGACACAAATGCTATTATGTGTGACATCATGTCTTGAGAAACACACCTTACTGTACTTTTCATTTCTATGTAATTTTGTATCCAGAGCATTTGAACTGAGAGTCTGTAAAAAAAAAAAAAAAAAAAAAAAAAAAGTCAGTGATTTGGGGCTACCTGAGACAGCAGAAATGAGCCTAGAATCTCAAATTTGGTTTCAGTATAGTAGCCTTAATCTTATTTTAGAAATTGCATGTGCCTAGACTACAAGCATTGTTTTGGCTGTGAATTTATATTCAACAGCAACCATGAGTATTGGGCAGCAAGCACAGCAAAGGGAAATCATGTGGGTAGAGCTGGATAAGAGCTTATGGCTTCATCCCTTCGTTTGTCTACCTTGGCTGTGCTTGCCAGAAGTCAAAGTAGGAGGATGCTGGATTAGTTCATGCTTATTCTTTCCATGGGGTTGCTAAGGATGTTGACAGCTGGGATGCCTAAATGTGTGGTGGAATTTAGTTTTGGTTTTGTTTTTTATTTTTTACTTTAGTGGTTTGTGGGGGGTTTTTTGTGTTGTGCTTTTTGGTGGGCACAAGCTAAAAATAGGGGAAATTGTTATTAACAATATGCTTCTGGAATAAAGACTGATAGTATCTTCTAATTTCTCTGCTTTCTGTGTGATGAAAATTTGCAGATTAGAGCAACATAGGTCTCATTTAAGTGCACGGTGACAGAAGACCTAAAACTGCCTTTGCTGAAGGCTTTTTTTTGGCCTTGTTTGTGCTTCAGCCACTGTGAAGACAAGGAAGAGAAAGGGGATGTAAAATAGAGGTTCAAATATATAGCTGATTGCAATATTGTGACCTTAAACAAAGTGTTTAGCTGCCTAATGTCAATGTAATAATGGTAGTTGAAAACTGGCCAAGAAGTTAAGGTCAGGAACAACTGGATATTTTGGGTCCCTCTGTTTTTTAGTGTCCATTTAAATGAGTGAATAGAAGGATATGAGTTGCAATCTTAACAATTCTATGATTCTATATGTTCCATATCCACCCTCTGAACTGGCTCTTTTCTCGATCATATCTTGTTGGAACTCTTAAATTAAGCACCCAGAGATGTTCAGATACCTTGATGTACATGCCTAGCTGAGCTGAACTGTCAGTTTCACTGGTACCAGCGCAGCTGAGCTGGGTTTCAAGCTCAACACGATAAATGCTAAAACATGGTTGAATTTTGCTCTGAAATCAATGGCAGAAGTCATTTGGCTATGATTTTGTCTACACTCAGGCCACTTCATGCTCCTCTGGCACTGTAAAAAAGGAATGAATTACACTGTGACTCATTTTAAAGCCCCTCTCTGTTGCCGGGGTGTTACTGTGGGTTTAGAGTAAATTTCAGGCTAATCTGTTTTAGTGCATATGAGCATCTATGAACATCAGGGTCATCAGCTTGTTTGGACCAAGTAAATAATGTTTTTGTTCCTGAGTAGCTGATGTGGATCATCTGCAAACATGTGCAAAGATAACAGATGTTGGTTTGCAGAGTGCTGTGTGGGCAAAAGAAAAGCAGGGACTAGCCTTTCTGAAGAATATAAGCCAGCAGGCAAGTGGCTGATGGAAAAAATATCCCTTTTACTCCGACTATGCTTCATCATAGTGCCTGGGGTGAAAATTGGAAATAAATACCATCCCATGGGAAAGACTGGTAGGGGGAAAAGAAACTTCCCCCCACCCCCCTTTTTTTTTTTTTTTTTTTTTTTTTTTTTTGTGTTGGCAGCTAATGGGTTGCTGAAGAGGTGCTGATGGCACTGAAGAGAAATGAAGGTCTCTGAAGGCTTGCAAAATGACTTTCCCTCCTCTCCTCAAAATAACAGCAGTAAAAGTCCCTCAGAAGTTTCTCATTACAGGGGATTTATTTAATTTTTTTTTTTTCTATCTGCAGTCTGGACCACTCCTGGGATTGCTGCCTCGTGTGGTCTGTGAGGTACTTCCGCAGTAAGGTGCTAAATCAAATCAACCATTTTATAGCTGTATTGAAGAGTTAAATGGGAGCAGATTGATGAGATGTAACACCACACATTTGGTAAAAATAGCCAGAAATTTATAATTTATTTGCTTTCAGTGGTTACAATTAAGAGTTTGGTGTGGAGTATTTTTACGAGAAAGGTAGGAGAAAGGCTGCTCAATTACACAGAAGGCAGTAGAAATACCATTGAATGAATTATTTAATCCTTTTAAGTACAATAATTTTCCAATTTTTATTTACTTCAGGCATTTTTCACCTCACATAATACATCCAAGAATAAAAGGGAAAGGTTTGTTCTGGCTGCTTTTGTGATCCCTGTCAATCTGTTGCTGAGCAGTATTTGAATATGGAAGTAAATGCCCCTGCTGGAGAGAGTCCAGCGCAGGGCAACTAAGATGATTAAGGGAGTGGAGCATCTCCCTTATGAGGAAAGGCTGAGGGAGCTGGGTCTCTATAGTTTGGAGAAGAGGAGACTGAGGGGTGACCTTATTAGTGTATATAAATATATAAAGGGGGAGTGTCACGAGGATGGAGCCAGGCTCTTCTCAGTGGCAAACAATGATAGGACAAGGGGTAATGGGTACAAACTGGAACACAAGAGGTTCCACTTAAACTTGAGAAGAAACTTCTTCTCAGTGAGGGTGACGGAACACTGGAACAGGCTGCCCAGGGGGGTTGTGGAGTCTCCTTCTCTGGAGACATTCAAAACCCGCCTGGACACATTCCTGTGTAACCTCATCTAGGTGTTCCTGCTCTGGCAGGGGGATTGGACTAGATGATCTTTTGAGGTCCCTTCCAATCTCTAGCATACTGTGATCTACACATGCTCCTGTGTGTAGCTGAGAGACATAAGAGTGAGTGTGTGTTGTAACTTATACTACATACATACATCACATTTGTTTTGTGATGCACACTTCTGCTATATGATTATACTATTTGATACTCTGTGCCTCACATCTAGGATTTAGTCAGATATGACCAGCAAAATAGCACCCATTTAGGCACTGAGGAAGGAGTAGAAGCAAGCAACATGCAGGAAACACTTGAATTCATCTTTTCCTTGCATGTTGTCAGCTCTTTTCTGCATCCGCTTACAGCTCAATCAACAGTTGGTTTGACTTAGTGTCAAAGTCAACAGGAGTAATGCCAGAAATGGGAGGCTAGAGTAAAAGGGTACTTGGACTTTTCAATGCTTCAGTATGTTTTCCCAAGGAAAAGGATTTTCCATCACATACAATGTCTTTCCTTCTTCCTCTTCATGTCTAGCTTCACAATTGCTCTTATAAATGAGAATTATGCCTGAAGTGGGTATAATCGTGGTTGGTAAAATCTTGGTAATTGTAATACTGAACACAACAAATAGAGCTGGCTGAAAATGACTGGCATGTACAAGGATCACTTTTCTCAGAGGTTTGCTCTTGTTTGTACTGTTTTTAACCTCCTCTATTGCATGTTTTTAAATGTTATTGCTTATCCAAATTAGCTTTATTTTTAATAAAATGCTGACAATATTTTGATGTAAGCCATTTCTGAAAGAGAGTCTTCAAATTTCATTGAGTTTTGTCTGATGTAAGGCTGTAACTGGGAGTGTGCTATCTAAACCTTAAATTTGCTGTCAGTTTTTTCAAAAGGGATGATCAAGACTATTTCTCCTTGTTTATAGAACTGTTGGTTCAGATCAGGTTTCTGAGCTTGAAAGGCTTCAGGTAGGGAGGTGCTAAAATCATAGCATAGTTAGGGTTGGAAAAGACCTTAAGATCATCTAGTTCCAACCCTCCTGACATGGGCAAGGACACCTCACACTAAACCATGCCACCCATGTCAACCATGTCCAACCTGGCCTTGAACACCGCCAGGGTTCACAACTTCCCTGGGCAACCCATTCCAGTGCCTCACCACCCTCTCAGTAAAGAACTTCTTCCTTATATCCAATCTAAACTTCCCCTGTTTCAGTTTGAACCCATTACCCCTTGTCCTGTCACTACAGTCCCTGACGAATAGTTCCTCCCCAGCATCCTTGTAGGCTCCCATTCAGATACTGGAAGGCTGCTATGGGATCTCCACGCAGCCTTCTCTTCTCCAGGCTGAACAGCCCCAACTTTCTCAGCCTCTCTTCATACGGGAGGTGCTCCAGTCCCCTGATCATCCTCGTGGCCCTCCTCTGGACTTGTTCCAACAGTTCCATGTCCTTTTTATGTTGAGGACACCAGAACTGCACACAATACTCCAAGTGAGGTCTCACGAGAGCAGAGTAGAGGAGCAGGATCACCTCCTTCGACCTGCTGGTCACGCTCCTTTTGATGCAGCCCAGGATACGGTTGGCTTTCTGGGCTGCGAGCACACACTGAAGCCGGCTTATGTTAAGTTTCTCATCAACCAACACCCCCAAGTCCTTCTCTGCAGGGCTGCTCTGAAGCTCTTCTCTGCCCAACCTGTAGCCGTGCCTGAGATTGCTCTACCCAGGTGTAGGACCTTGCACTAGGCATGGTTAAACTTCATCAGGTTGGCATCAGCCCACCTCACAAGCGTGTCGAGGTCCCTCTGGATGGCATTTTTTCCCTCCAGGATATCAACCGAACCACTCAGCTTGGTGTCATCGCCAAACTTGCTGAGGGTGCACTCGATCCCACTGTCCATGTCACTGACGAAGGTGTTGAACAAGATCGGTCTCAACACCGATCCCTGAGGGACACCGCTCATTACTGGTCTCCAGCCGGACATTGAGCCATTGACCACAACTCTTTGCGTGTGGCCATCCACCAGTTCTTTATCCACCATCCATCAAATTGATGTCTCTCCAATTTAGAGACAAGGATGTCATGTGGGACAGTGTCAAACGCTTTGCACAAGTCCAGGTAGACGACGTCAACTGCTCTACCCCTGCCCATCATTTCCGTAGCTGCATCATAGAAGGCCACCAAATTGGTCAGGCAGGATTTCCCCTTAGTTGAAGCCATGCTGGCTGTCACCAAGCACCTCCTTATTTTTCATGTGCCTTAGCATGCCTTCCAGGAGAATCTGCCCCAAGATTTTGGCAGGCGCAGAGGTGAGACTGACTGGTCTGTAATTCTGTGGGTCATCCATTTTCCCCTTCTTGAAAATGGTGGTTATATTTCCCTTTTTCCAGTCGTCGGGAACTTCACCTGACTGCCATGATTTTTCAAATATGATGGGCAGTCATATTTGCACAGATTATTGGCAAATAACCTTACTCTGTTAGTTATACTTTGGTAGCAAGAAAGCAATTAGGTGGAAATCTGTCTTTTTTTTTTGTTGTTGGTTGTTTTTTTTTGGTTTTTTTTTTTTTTTTTTAGGGATACTTCAGTAGCATTCAGTCACGTGAGATTCCCCAGTTAGACCTTGGTTTCCATAAACAGGTAGTGTCTGACAGGTTAGGGCTTAACCAAGACGGCAAAGCATTCTCTTTCCAAACTTTCGATGGCACAAGGTAACTAGGGCGGTTTAACCGCTGTCCTAAAGGAAGCAATAAATTTATTTTACTCAGAATGCTACACAGAGCGTGTAAGTACCCATGTCTGAAAACTCTGTACATCTGAAAATGAGATTTATATCCAAGGCTATTTTGCCACTTTTACTGAAGAAGTAGTGCCTATGGTACCTGTGGATTTTTTTTTTTTTTTTTTTTTTGAGAAGTGCATAAAAATAAACATCAGAACATGAATTGCTTACAAAAAGAAAATAGGTTGCTTTTTTCATACTAAATGTTTAGTAATTTGTTTTGATTACTATTTCTGTCACTGTCTATACTCAGTTATAAACCCCTGCTTTCAAGGTACAGTGAATACCAAGGTCCTTATCTAATTTGCGCATTACTATATAGTTCTTGTCTGTTTAGTGAAACCACTTTAAGTGTGCTGGGACTTTCACTGATCTCAATGTTTAACTTCTCTATACTGACACTTTCAATTTCAAATAAAAATATAAGTTAAATCTTATTTTAGTGAAGCTAAAGTGAGCTTTGGAGAATGAAGTTTTAAATTGTGTTTATTTTGAGCTTCAATGCATGTCCCCACATGCTAAATTTTAGCATGTACTTGCATGCCTTTCTGGAGGAGTAGCATTTATGGCATGATTTGCAGATAAATGAAAATTTGTATTGTCTGAAAGTCCTCCTATGAAAACAAGACCAACATTTATGAGCAGTTTCTCATTTAAAGAAAAAAAAGGGGGGATGTACTCCCTTGCACCTTTTCTCAGTGTGTTGGTTAATGTTTGAACAAATGACCTACTCAGTCTTGTATGGCTATTTGGAGTATGAACTACATGAGAATGTAGTATACTGTTTTGTAGCTAGGATGTGCCTCAGCATCCTTTGCTATCCCTTTTAAAAATACAGTAAATCCAACTGACTCTGTCCAGGGTTTAATGATGCCATCATAACATACAACCCATCGGTGCTGATATCTCCACTGGTGTCAGAAGGAGAAAAGACTAAACTGGTGTGGGGAAAAAGTAGGTTCTTTTGTTACCTTTCTGTGATCTGCTTACTACTTAAAGTTCCAGGTTTTGTACAATTCTCCACCTGCTCAAAGCAGCAGGTACTTTTGTGACCCAGATGCCCTGATGATGTTCTGTAGCATTACCTGGCATTAATATTTTTTCACCCATCTTTTTTGTAATTCTGGGGAGTCTGAATTCTGGAAAGCTTGCTTAGTATTGATTTAACTTCATTGCTGTTGAAAGAAAACCTGAGAGAAATGTCTCTAGCTGTGTTATAATAATGGAGTACCCCCTATATCTGATTAACACAGATGGGTAATATATTTTTATTTCACAGCCAAAACAATTATTGTAGAGGGGAAGAACAAGTCAGGCTGAAATGAGAGAGAAATTTCAGTATAGTTGATGAATAGAGCTTGGACTGATCCAGAACAACTGCAGAGTAAAGCATTCTCTTAACTTTTGTGCTTTGTTTGGTTTTTTTTTGTTTGGTTGGTTGTTTTTTTTTCCTTTTTCCTAATGCAGTTCTTACAGCAAAAATGCCAAGTAGTCTTCATGAAATCCAAGTAAACCTTTTGATATTTCTTTAAACAAGGTTATTTGCTCTTAAGTACCAGAATACACTGAATGTTCTAAAAATATAAAAACAGCAACAAAGAAAACTCCAAAATCACTGGGTTTAACTAATACTGTTTGTTGACTTAGGTCAATATGCAAAATAATTCACTATACCTCAGTTTTCCTGACGTCTGTCACCTGAATATTTAGTGAAGGACTACATAAGCCGAATTAAAGAAAGGACTGTCTGGAGGCTTTTATAGTAGTATTTTTATCTGTGGAAACTACTTGCTGTCAGGAAGCAAATGTATGGGACAAGTACCCCAGTGTGACTCCTAATTTAGGTTTTTGTCACTAACTTCCTCTGTGTTATAAAATCTGAATCTTGCAACCTTATCCCCTCAGCCTCTTGTGGGTTTTCTGAAGATGGGCGTTTTAGCAGACTTATGACTTGAATCCCCTGGTTGCATGTTAAAATCTGAAAATGGTTACTTGAGCCGTATTATGGGACCATTGACTGCTTATTTGCTCAGCTTGCTCTGTGGGCACTGCTGAGTTGTGAATCTCTGTTCTGTACTGTTGCTTTTGGAAACTGGTCTTTGTGCTGGAGAACTTCTCTAACCACACCTACTGGCTCTTATAGGTGGCATAGGACCACCCACAGTGCACTCACTGGCAGGGGTAGCCCAAAATTTGTGAGACTGTTTCTTTCAGGTTTGTTTCAAGAGGGAAGAAACACATGATTAGCCCTAAATAACAGACTGTTTCCAGTGGGTTTGAGGTAGCAGCTTTCCTGTGGTATTCAGGAAGATGGGCTTGGAGAATGTCTAGGGAAGCTACTGTGATACTGACAGGTGGTGTAAGGGCCAAGCTGGTCTGTATTGCAGGGAAGCCAGATGGGAAGAGACATGGATTCAACTGAAAGTTGTGGATATCCCAGCCCTGAGGGTTGGGGATGGCAATGAAGTGGATGTGCAGAGAAAATGCGATATCTCACCATTATTGGTGGATGTCCATCAGGAAGGACTGACTTGCTCATGCAGGTTGTTGCTCACAAAGGCCGAGCTCACAGCATGCACTATTACCTTCTTGTGGTATTTATCCTGCAAAGCAGGCTGAAAAATTCCCTCACCTGTGTAAATGGTGAGCTGGAGATAGTATGTTTTTCCAGAGCTATCCTCCTTGTTGAAGCATGAGAAAGAGGGCTCATGGAATGTGGGAGAGGGGATCCTGAATGACACCCAGAAGAGCATTGTCATGTGGGACAGATGTGTCTCATCCCACTTGCAAATATATGTGAAATGATGGAGGAGGAATGCCAGCATGCACAACTGTCAGAGTATAAACAAACTGTTTTTAATTTTTTCAAGTCCTGTTTGTGTTGTACTATCAAGACAATTACTGCTACCTTTGTGCTTTGAAGTAGATCAATAAGTTTATTATTGGGTCAAGACAAATTACTTGTATTTCTTCTCCTATTGAAGCTTCCTCTGTCATGTATGTTGTTACATATAGAAGATGACTTTTTTTTCATGCCTTTGTCATCAAGCTGTGTTGATGTCAGAATACCTCTTTACATCTACATAGTCCAGCAGCATCTTTGCTGAATTCAGCTTGTCTTCATGGTAATATTCTGGTATATTGCTGGGATGCCACTACCATCTCTTCTAATGACTGTTCCTCTTTGCTTGACAAATAAATAGGCAGCTGAGAAAGACCTTTGAAAAGGAGGACTGTAGATTCATTTTGGAGCAGCTACAGTAATAACAGCAATAATACTAATAACCTCTTCAACATCATAGCAGCCAGATATTTTCGTTGAAGCAGAATTCTTAATTTCTACAGCAGGAAACATATTTTCTGTATCTCCTTTATATGGAAGGCACAAGAGGAAAGAGATTACATCAGAAATCACCCCTTTTGTCATGATACAGACTTTTATTTTCCATTGGGTCCTTTTAAGATTTGTGTTTTACAGTCTGTGTCAGAGACCAATTCTGGTCAAGACTTATTGCACACAGATGAGCTATAAACAGAGTTATGAAAAAGGGCATTGGAGGCTCCCCTAAACATACATCACACTGCACTTCTCAGAAGCCTGTACCCTGTGAGTTTCTCCGTCTCTAGTATCATTACTGTACCTTCTGCTGTCTTTTCAAGCAACTCCTTAAATCTCTGCTTTGGAGCTTTGAGGTGCACCACAGCATGTGAGCATGATTACCACCTCAGTCTCCTTCCCCAACCATGACTGCATTGAAGTGGTTACAGAGTATAAAGTCTGAGAATTTATCCACCATGCAGTTCAGTTCTCATACGAGCACTGGCTTTATGTTCAGTTGCTCTGAGCACACCTTTCTGGTTTTGGTTTATACTGACAAACAACAAAATAATTTTAGTTGGGTTTGATGTGATTTACCTCTAGGAAGCAGGAACAGGAAATCATCAACCACCTTCTCTTAGTCATTTGGCTTAATGGCTTAATTTCACAATCCCCTCTGTTTAATTGTAGATTCTTTCTTTTTGGTGGTTTGTTTTTTGGTTTGTGGTTTGGTGTTTTTTTTTTTTTTTTTTTTTTTAATTCTTTAGCATGATGGAAGAAATCTTTTCTTTAACTATGAAACCATAATCAGCACTTTCAGATTGGCAAAGCTAATGCAAATTAAGAGAATTTCTGTCTAGCAGGGTATTCTTATACTTCAATGTCTGTTTTAGTTGATGTTTCTCCAATACTGAACTGTTTAAATTGCATGCATGTGAGAGGTCTTACTGAAATGTCTTCAGCTGGTTCTGAGCAGATTGCTTGTGCCCATTTCATCTTCTGTGCACACAGATGATGATGATGCATTCCATTGCCTTGCTCAAAACCACCACCAAATGATGAAAGTTTTGGTGTTGAAAGGAAGCCCAGGTCTTGGAAAGGAGGAAGATATTTGCATCCCAGAGCTGCAGCTGTTCTGAGCTGAAGGCAAAACCTGACTCCCAAATATGTGCCTTCCTATGAGATAATGTGGATGTGATTAAACATCTGCTAATAGAGAGCAGTTGAGTGAGGAGTGATGTCTGGTACTTTAGTCTGACTTACCAGGTACCATTTCTAATTTGAGAATGCTTCTCGGGATGAGTCCACAGTGAGACTTAAATGTGAGCTCAGTCTCTGTGCTGTTCCTCTCAGTTCCTGTAGCTGAAATTAATGTCTTCTATTGATTTCAACAATGAAGGGAATGTTTCTCCCTGGGAGGGGAGGGGAATAAAAATTGGGACCAGTATATTTCATTGGGGGTGGTGGATTTCACCCAGCTCTTTCGCTCAACATCCCAAAATGGGAAAACTTTATTAGAATTAATGACATGTGTTGTCATTATCCATGGTCATTGATCTCCCCCATGTTCTGCACACTTTCATGTGATAAATGCATGTGAGATTGTCCCTTTCATTTCCTACAAGTTTACTGTCTAGTTGGGATATCTTTGAAATTTAGGCTTCTATGGAGATCTATTTTTATTCATGTGGAATATAAATCGCCATGCCATTTATGACACTTTTCCCAAAAACTGTACAAGCATGGGGATGGGTGGGGAATTAACATTCCACTTTAAAAGAAGAATTGTAGGTTTGTGGTGTGTTTGTGGGTTTTTTGTTTTGGTTTTGTTTTTTTTCAGCATAAATCTCAGTGCTGCATTTCCACATGTGACTTTTTTTATATCCTGGTACATCATGTTTATTGCCCCTTACTCATCCTTTCTATTTTATGAACCATGAAAACTCTGAGAATCAGATAACTGTTTGGTAGCTGTCAAACAACACTGTGGCATTTGATATATGGTAGGGGGGCATCAGTATCATGCTTGGAAGATCAGCTTGATAAAGGGGACAAAGTAGAAAGGTTGCACAGATGTTCTGGGACCTCAGTTCTTGGATTTTGTAAACCAAGAGTTTGGTTATATTCTGAAATCACTGAAGCAAAGAGTAAATATAAAGCTCTGTGACCAGAAATCCCTGCAGCAGATATATGCTGTGTGTTAAATCTTACAGTTAAACCACAGTGGTGCACAATATGCTTCCAAAGCACGATCTGTTGAATTTTATGCTTATTTCTGAAGGGACCATCTGTAATGTCCCAGTGCCTCAAGCTGGAAGGTGGGATTGCTGTTCAGTGTCTCTGCAGTGGCTGGAGAAGGAGAGCCTCCCTTTCTCCTCCTGTAGCTTCAGCCAACCTTTGTTGGCTCTGGATAACCCACGTGGCTGTGTTTGACGTTAAGTATTACACACAGAGAATTTCTGTGTATCTGTTTGCTGTATGTTTGAAATTGTTGCTCATTTAACTGTGACTAATAGGTAGCTTGAGCAGGGATCTCTGAAGAGAAACTTCAATTTGAGAGCACATAAAAAACCTCATCTAATGAACCTATACATATAGACACATCATCATTATTTGCAGTTGCACTTACCCAAGCAGAATCACTACTTGTCTGACAAAAAGATGTGTTTTTTTCAATTTTTGATTAAACAAACTGTAAAAAGGGATGCTTTGCTCAATCTGACCCAAACAAGAATAACCACCTTGTCTGAGGGCTGCATATCAAATACATGCCTCAACACAGAATGGTAAAAAATAATTTTCATGTGGCTTTTTATGCCAGTAATATTTGACAGGTGCTGAAGTATGGAAAACCAAAGTTGCTGTCAAATATTAAGTAATATTAAATACATAATACTTGAAATAAAGTCTGCCAGCTTAAGACATGCTGATATTAAGTGCTGTTAATGCTGTCTGCTCTGTGTCCAGTTTGCTCTTCTGGTTGGCATTCCTGTTTCACTGAACAAAATTATAGTAAATCAAATATATGCTAAATTCTGTAAGCCTTAGAAGCATCTCTATAGTGAGGAAAAAATTACAACTTCCTACAGCTAATATTTAATCAATTTTTTGTCTTTTCTCCTTCGGGAACATTCAATTACAGTGTAACCAGCCACAGATATTTGAGATTGTAGTGTTAATTTGTTAAATAATGGTTAATACACTTGTAGCTTGAAAATAAAATTCTCTTAGTAAATAATTGGACAAAAATTCTATATGCTTGGATGTGTTACTGTACCCAGTGGTGGTATTATGGTTATTGCACTTGTCTTCATTTGCTTGGAGGTGGAGAGCTCTCTTTAAAAGGGTGTTTTGCATCATTCCCTTGTACCGAAGGGGCAAACAGGATGTCTTTTCATCTTATGTGCTCATTGTGTTATTGTTGTTCTGTTTGGGTACATGCTGTCTGGGAGGTGTTGAAGCTACTTGGAAAAATAGGATTGTCTTTTTCCATCATGGCTGTGTAACTGGTGAAATGCTTCCTGGAAGCAGTATCTGTTGGTTTCTTTAGTAGTGGAAATAGCCTAAAATCCCATAGCCTCATGTGGAGCTTTTCACTCCTGAAAAGGAACTTCTGTGATTTTTTTTTTTTTTTTTTTTTTTTAACTGTCCATGTAAAATATGTGAAGTAGTTAACAGTGACTTACGTTACTTCAGTCCAGCATAAGGATGCTGTTTGAAACATCAGCATCAGAAAAGGTGTAGGTGTTTCATGGTGCTGAGAAACAATCAAAGCATATACTTATGTGGTGCCATGTTAAGTGCAATGTTTAGATTGGTGACATGCAGGAAGCCTATTAGAAAAAAGGAGACTCCCAAATAGTTATTTGCAATACCATACGCTTTTTTCCTGTAAAACCAGTTAACAAGTTAACCTGGCTCTTGTGATCTCTTTTCATTCCCTGTTTAGTGATTTTGCATTGAAGTTTTTTCCACTCCTTCACACCTTGCTTGTTGCTTTGGATATAAAGACACACGGCCCCTTAGGTGTTATGCAGAGTTCTTGGGCATGTTTCCTTTGTGCTCTCTGCCTTTGACGGTACACTGTCATTAACTAGTACAATGCATGGTTTCGGTCATTCCTCTTACTGTCTTAGCAGCAAATGGTTTTCATTTTAAATGTCATCCCTGGGAGGTCATTAATTAATTGGCTTAAAGGAAAAAGCCCTAGATTTTGTGTCACAGTGCTACATGCTTGTATTAACTATATTTTCCAGTCTAATCTCTGCTCTTCCCACCTACTTTGAGTTACAGACTCTTTTAAATTGCATTAAAATTCTAGATGTTGAGACAGTCCTGATCTCTGCAGGAAACTGGCATGTGAATATTTTTGTTGTTAAAATTATTGGGTTTTTTTTAAGCTACCCTCCCAACATCAACCTCACCCCTCACACCCTCCAAAATAAAAAACCACAACCCTCCATCTGCTAAAGACCTCCCCAAACCCCCAGGAAATAGTATAGTGTCTTCAGCAGAAACTAACAGGAACACAGCTGGCACATCAGCTGGGACTGGTTGGAAGACTGAGAGCCACTGAGGAGAGCTGTTGTTGTGACTGCTTCATCTAGGTGATGTAAGAGACTATCCAGAACTTGTGGATAATTAAGAGCGCTGTGACCAGAAGGTTAACAGACTGAAATAGAAGATGGGTTCCATCTTTTGGGGAAGAAAGAGCAGTTTGTCAGCTGTCATTGCATATTAGGTGATTTGATGTGCATGCATTGAATGTGGAACAGGAAGACTTTCAGGAGCAGCTAATGCACTTACTCATGGCAGATATTGTTTCCAAATCAGACAGAGCAGAGATAAGGAAATGGACCAGTGTAAAGAAGAAACTCCTGTGACTGTGTAACCTTCTTGTTACAACAAAACTGTACTCAAATGTAGGAGGTTAAATCCCAGTCTTTCCTGCCACTAAAATGAATACTTGAGTATGGTTGGAAAATTCTGACCTGTGTATATTTATACCTTTTAATATCTAAACTATATAACTATTTTTTTGTAAATAGTAAAGACCCCCCTTTTCCCTTCCTTTTTATTGTGATTGTTAAATAATTTCATTGCATGAAATTGCTGTGGTTTAGCACAGATATTTGCAATAGGTTGGTTCATGTAGATGCATAGTTCTTTCCTTTTGAATAGTTGGTGCTGCTTTTAATGACTATTTTCTGTTTGGTGTGTTGTCTTGTGGGGGAAGAAACAAAAGGTAGTTGCAGAGCTACTCATGAAATCACAACTGTGTAATACCTTTAGTGTGCTGTCAATTAGTCTGATACAAAACCGTGATGAATCCCATGACTTTCTTTTCCCTGTTGAGCCTAATAAAATTTATTTTCAGTCCGAAAGTCTGTAGATGCCTCTTCTGGTCTAAGGGAATAACAAAAGATGCCAAGCTACATGTCAAACTAAGATAGTGAGAAAGAAGAAAAAAACCCTTTTAAATGAAACAACAACAAAAACCCCACAAAACCCCTAAGAAATATAAATCTGCAGTTGAATGTAACTGACTTGAGGTAGAAATTATTTAATAAGCCTGAAGCTCAGTACAAGCTTGTCATGGTAGACTGTGTTTGCAGTGCATATATCAAGCTTAGAGGTGTTGCTGCTTGCTGAGGAATAAAAACAAACAGCTTGGTAAAGCTTGGAAATACTGCTGTGTATTCAAAAAGACAAATACCTTTTAAAGTTAGAAAATCCCGGGTGAATCCCTGAGTGAGGCAACACTGGATAGGCTGAAGAAGCCCTTGGGAAGTCACAGGGGATGTGGGGAAAGTGTGTGTTTTACAGGAGAGCTGGCTTGGTGACATGGGGCAGAGATGTAAGCTGGAGTATCCCATGGAGATGCTAACTCTCTTAGTTTGAGAGGCTGGGTGCTGTTTATCCTTAGGTAACCTGGCTGTGGTTGCAATGGTTTTGAGCAAGGAGGTAAAAAAGATCAGGATGGATAGAGTGCTCAGCTTTGATAACATTGCCAGTGAATGCTTTCATTTTTTTCCCCCTTTAGAGAGGCTGGTATGTGAATGTTTGACTTACTGAATTATTAACACTTTGAGAAATAAACTAATTTTAAAAATCATAGAATCATAGAATAGTTATGGTTGGAAAGGATCTTAAGATCATCTAGTTCCAACCCCCCTGCCATGGGCAGGGACACCCCACACTAAACCATGTCACCCAAGGCCTCATCCAAACTGGCCTTGAACACTGCCAAGGATGGAGCATTCACTACCTCCTTGGGCAACCCATTCCAGTGCCTCACCACCCTCTCAGTAAAGAATTTCTTCCTTATATCCAGCCTTAACTTCCCCTGTTTAAGTTTGAACCCATTACCCCTTGTCCTGTCACTACAGTCCCTGACGAATAGTTCCTCCCCAGCATCCTTGTAGGCCCCCTTCAGATACTGGAAGGCTGCTATGAGGTCTCCACGCAGCCTTCTCTTCTCCAGGATGAACAGCCCCAACTTTCTCAGCCTCTCTTCATACGGGAGGTGCTCCAGTCCCCTGATCATCCTTGTGGCCCTCCTCTGGACTTGTTCCAACAGCTCCACCTCCTTTTTATGTTGAGGACACCAGAACTGCACACAATACTCCAAGTGAGGTCTCACGAGAGCAGAGTAGAGGGGCAGGATCACCTCCTTTGACCTTCTGGTCACACTCCTTTTGATGCAGCCCAGGATACGGTTGGCTTTCTGGGCTGTGAGCGCACACTGCCGGCTCATGTTCATTTTTTCATCGACCAACACCCCCAAGTCCTTCTCTGCAGGGCTGCTCTGAATCTCTTCTCTGCCAACCTGTAGCCGTGCCTGGGATTGCTCTACCCAGGTGTAGGACCTTGCACTAGGCATGGTTAAACTTCATAAGGTTGGCATCAGCCCACCTCACAAGCGTGTCGAGGTCCCTCTGGATGGCATTTTTTCCCTCCAGGATATCAACCGAACCACTCAGCTTGGTGTCATTGCCAAACTTGCTGATGTTTCTCAATCCCACTGTCCATGTCACCAACAAAGATGTTGAACGAGATTGGTCCCAAGACTGATCCCTGAGGGACACCACTCATTACTGGTCTCCGGCCGGACATCGAGCCATTGACCACAACTCTTTGTGTGCGGCCATCCAGCCAGTTCTTTATCCACCGAGTGGTCCACCCATCAAATTGATGTCTCTCCAATTTAGAGACAAGGATGTCATGTGGGACAGTGTCAAACGCTTTGCACAAGTCCAGGTAGATGACATCAACTGCTCTGCCCCTGCCCATCAGTTTCGTAGCCCCATCATAGAAGGCCACCAAATTGGTCAGGCAGGATTTCCCCTTAGTGAAGCCATGCTGGCTGTCACCAACCACCTCCTTGTTTTTCATGTGCCTTAGCATGCCTTCCAGGAGAATCTGCCCCAATATTTTGGCAGGCACAGAGGTGAGACTGGCTGGTCTGTAATTCCCTGGGTCATCCATTTTCCCCTTCTTGAAAATGGGGGTTATATTTCCCTTTTTCCAGTCGTCGGGAACTTCACCTGACTGCCATGATTTTTCAAATATGATGGCCAGTGGCTTAGCAACTTCATTTGCCAGCTCCTTCAGGACCCGGGGATGGATTTCGTCAGGTCCCATGGACTTGAGTATGTTTAGGTTTTTAAGATGGTCTCGAACGAAATATGAGTTTATATCTGTGTGGAGTCCTTTCCTTTCACTTATGAGCACAGAAGATATTCTGTGATGTAATTGTTTACTGCTCTGCTCCAATTTTTAGGCTAAAGGAATGCGTATGTTCTGCAGATTCCTCTTGTGATCAGAGGAATTTACCTTATTTTTAGGGGGGTAGGTATTCCTCCGTACACAAATCTTATTGCAAAGAAGGAAAACTGATATGTCTGAAGAATTTAAAATTAGAGTCAGTATCTGAGTGGACTGAGTTAAGTATAGAAGGTGCAAGTATATTGTACTTGTGACAGAGCAAACAGTTGGATGGGTGACTGTATCCTGATTTACATGACATGAAATTTTAGAGGTTATACACCTGTCTTCTTTTCCTGAGAAAGAGTCCAACAGTCAGAGAGCCTAATTTACGTTGCCAGTGCCTTTGACTCTGGTAGGAACTGGTTGACAATGTCATAAGATCAGTTCCTTTGCCATTTGAGAAAATGTGTAGGTGATATTGAAAGTCAGGAATAAGATATGGCCACAAATCTCCTCAGAAATGAAGCACTGATTCTGTTTTGCAGGAAACACGTTGAATGCTGGCATGCTGTATTCTCCCTTACTTGGCTAGAAGTCTTCAGCATTCATTGAGGGTGAGATTCATCTGTGTGCTGCAAACTATGAACACCAAATACAGCTTCAGTGAACTTTTAATGGAGGCTATATCGTATATACTGGCTTTCTGGCATAAGGATGAGTTTTTCCTTGTAGCAAATTGAAGACTGAGAACAGATAAGGTAAAATAAAGATGGAATGAAATATAACTGGTCTATCAGAAAAAATGGCACAGAAATCTGATTTGGGGAAGTAAAATAGGCATACATATTATTTTCTATTTTATGCCATTTCACACAAAGTATCCTTGTAACAGGAAATCAATGGAAAATAAAAATTAGATATAGGATAAACTGCTAAGAAACATGAGGCTGTACTTTTTTCATTCAAATTGGAAAGTAAATGCAACAGGGGATAACACGGGCTTCATACTTTTGGGTAGGTGTAGGTTTGCTTCCTTTCTCTGTAGATGCATGATTTTCAACTTTATTCTTGTGGTAGTTCTGGTGCTGTGTCCCTGTCCTTATTATACAGTAAATGCAAACAAATGTTCTACATGAACATATTTTAAAATGCTATTTCTATTTGTAACTTGTTCTCTGAAGCCATTTCTTTTTCATGGCATCAAATCTTTTCCATATCTGGATGGATCTGATCTTTACAACAGATCGCCTATACTTAATCTCATTGTGCAGCCAGTGCTGGTTCTCTTTGGTCCCATGGATCATGGTGCTAACCTTAATGCAGTTTGTGTGCCTGTATCATAAACTTTTCAGATGCAAGCCTAATGTACAATCATTATGAAATATAGCTGCTAGAAATTAGAAAGCTTCTCAGAGTATGAGATGTTAAGTTCTTTTTCCCCTTATATTATAAAAAAATGACCAAAGTTCTTTAATCTTTTAAATATAAATATTGGGTTTGTTTTACACATTAGAAACTGGGTTTGGGTCTCTATTAGTTGTTCTTGTAAAGAAATAATAACATTCAATGTCAGTGAAGCTTTGTTGCTAAGCTCCAAAATAGATAAAAGGATATATATTTGGTAACTGCTTGCACCCAAGTGCAAAAAAAAAAAACAAACCCAAAACTTTTAGGGAAGCTAACTGCAGAAGGAAGGAACTGAAATTTGATTAATAGCTTCTTAAATATCTTCCTCTTGACTCTAAGTACTTTTGCAATGAATCTCTATAGCTTTCCCTGCACTTGTTACATCTGCTTCTCTATATTTGTCTTGCATTTACAGTTGAAAAAAAAAAAAAAAAAGAAAATTCTCCCCCTAGCCAGCTGTTTCCCTCTTTACTGTTTGATTTCCCCAGTGGCCTATTACCTGTGATACAGTAGCTCTCGCTCTTGAGGGGCTGGCTCCATACAAAGAACTTCTGAGGTTACCTTTGAAATACTGGAAAGTAGGGGAAATCAGCTAAGTGTCTCAGTCTGAGTTACTGTGAGTCCAGAGAAGATCATTCAGCTCTCTGGAGATGATCTGCTGGAATTTGGATCAATTCATGAATGCTTTCTCTTTTCTTCCTTTTTCAGTCAAAGGAAATTTTGATTTAAAAACAAACACAACAAAACTTCATCCTGTTACAGACAGATGGTTGCCTTTACTAAAAAATAATTGAATTTTTAAAGTAGTGATGGGCTCTGTGCTTTTGAGTGCATAGTTATTCATTAAAAATCTTCTGAGATTTCAAGAAATGCTCCAAGCTGTAAACCACAAGGTTTATTTAAGATCTATGAAGTGGAGAACTTTCATGGGCAGTGACCCATACCATTTTTCTATTGGTTTATTTTGTTTGTCTCGGAGTGCTTGAGGTTGTTCAGTGTGCATATGGGAGTATTTATTAGTCAGAAATTTGACTAACTAATAGAAAGGTTTATTGATTAAGGAGCTCTCTTCAAATCAATTTCTGGCCTATCATTTTTGAATTGGCTGTAGAACTCTGCCTATTCATGTTCAGTGGTATGTTTTGGTTGCTTGATATTGATTCAGTTGCATTATGTTCACTTTGATGTTTCCAGAAGCACTGGGGGGTCTCCTGGGTTAAAAACCTCCCATTCTTTTTTTAAACACCCTGTTATCAGCTATGCTTGCTCAGGAAGCTGGAATTGAGTTGGATGTTCCTGGGTTGTTTATGTACTTGTGGCTTATGGGGTTTTTTTGTGGGTTTTTTTTTTTTTTCTTTCTGCGTATATATCCACGATAATGTGATCAATAAGCTTAATCTAATATGTGAGACCCAGAAATGCTTCTCAGTTCCTGGTTCCTGGTATGTCTTGGCAATGTCTTAGCTCTAAATTAAGACTCCAGGTATGAATTATTTGTTCGTCTCATGTAGAGGAAAACCAAATAGGTAGACAAAAGAGAAGAAAACTAGATCTGACTGGGGCACCATAAAGTAAACAAGGTGTGGCTCAGCTGGAGAGCAGAACTGTGCCAACAGGCCTTTTGGGAACGTTCTTTTTTTTTTTGAAGAGTAATTTAGCAAAACAAAATTCTTAGGAAATAAAATAATTTTGAAGGAGCCCTTCTGTATCTGAATAGGTTGCTGCAAGCTTTGATACAGCTTTGCCAGTCTGGTTTTGCAGTTCTCATGGTACTGTGTTCTATAGATACATATATTACTGAATGATAATGTTCTGCTATTACTGAATGTTTTCTGTTGTACCTATTCCTGTAGGATCTTGTTGCAATGTATCTGCAAGACTAGTCTGTCTCTTGCTATAATTCTGTGTGGATTTATTTGAAAGGGTGAGCTGCCAGGATATCTCAGTATTACACCTTCACTTGAAGCATTTCAGAGCTAGTGCAAAGAAGTTTTTTTCCTCTGAGCATTTAGTGATATGATGTTCCTTTATCTATTTTCCAAAACAGTATTAGACTTTTATTTCTTACTTTATGAGCATGAGCTGCACCCAGGCAACATTATCAGTCACTTGGTTTCTGCAGTAGTTTCTCCCTCCTCTCCCATGCAGTAGCTGTGACTCATATGATTCAGCTGAGTGTTCAACATGCTGGAGAGAAGGGATGTCATCCAGAGGGACCTTGACATGCTTGTGAGGTGGGCTGATGCCAACCTTATGAAGTTCAAACAAGCCAAGTGCAAGGTCCTACACCTGGGTCGGAGCAATCTCAGGCACGGCTACAGGTTGGGTGGAGAAGAGATTCAGAGCAGCCCTGCAGAGAAGGACTTGGGGGTGTTGGTCAATGAGAAACTTAACATGAGCCAGCTTCAGTGTGTGCTCGCAGCCCAGAAAGCCAAGCGTGTCCTGGGCTGCATCAAAAGGAGTGTGACCAGCAGGTGGAAGGAGGTGATTCTGCCCCTCTACTCTGCCCTTGTAAGACCTCACTTGGAGTATTGTGTGCAGTTCTGGTGTCCTCAACATAAAAAGGACATGGAACTGTTGGAACAAGTGCAGAGGAGGGCCACGAGGATGATCAGGGACTGGAGCACCTCCCGTATGAAGAGAGGCTGAGAAAGTTGGGGCTGTTCATCCTGGAGAAGAGAAGGCTGTGTGGAGACCTCATAGCAGCCTTCCAGTATCTGAAGGGGGCCTACAAGGATGCGGGGGAGGGACTATTCATTAGGGACTGTAGTGACAGGACAAGACGTAATGGGTTCAAACTTAAACAGGGGAAGTTTAGATTGCATATAAGGAAGAAATTCTTTACTGAGAGGGTGGTGAGGCACTGGAATGGGTTTCCCAAGGAAGTTGTGAATGCTCCATCCCTGGTGATGTTCAAGGCCAGGTTGGACAGAGCCTTGGGCAACCTGGTCTAGTGGAAGGTGTCCCTACCCATGTCAGGGGGGATGGGTCTAGACGATCATAAGGTTTTCTCCAACCCTAACCATTCTATGATTCTGTGTTGCTTCAGTTACATCAGACAGGATTTTCCCTATCTTGAATATTGTGTAGGTGGTTTTCTTTTTTCTTTCTGTTTGTGGAAGCTATAGGCCCTTCCCAGTGCTAGATTACTCTTAAATATTTATTTTCTTGTTGCTGCCTCCCTTAGGGAATTAATAAATTCATGACATATAAGCAGCAGTTAAACTAATCCTTGAATTTGGGCAGCTGTATAGGACTGTGACTCTGTGTTGAGTCTGGAGGAGCACAGAGCTGTACAGTCAGAAAGTAATTTTTCAATTACAAAAGGTTTCTTAGACCCTGCAAGCAGCAGGGTTTTTCTGAACTCAGCCTGTGACTGCAGAAACTTCATTTTCTAGTACTGGCTGATGTACAAACCAGTCTTGCCCCTTCACACATCACTGGAATGGGAAAAAATGTATTTCACCCTGCTGCATATGTAGTCTCCATCTAACAGCAGCATCTACAGCTTTAAAGTAGAAAACATTCATTTGAGTAGAAAACAAGAAACAGTTTAATGGAGATTTCTAAATTTCTCTTTCTCATGGACATCACTTGGCAGCTCCAGCTTTAGGGAAGCTCTTCCTCACTTACAGCACTGAAGCACTGTGGTATTCATTCTTGTGAAGAGATGCTTAAGGATGGAAATTGAAGAGAAGAATTATTTTCTTTTCCTCATCATCCTTTAAACATTATCCAGTAACTGGTGTGAAACTGAAGCATTTGCTTCAAAATCTCCTGAGAGTGCTTGGTGGAAGAGTGGGTGCCAAGCTGAGTGTTGAGGACTCCTGTGTATTGTCATTGCTATAACAAGCTTGCATGTACAAGTTGCTTTTTCTAGCTCTTTCATCTGCACAGACTAAATTCTTCTTTATGCTAAGAAAGATGTGCTGAAACATCATAAATCCTTATGAAAACTGTGCGTGCCTCTGTAAGACTACAACAACTGTGAGATCACAGTAAATCTGTTCCTATTTGCATTATCAGTAAGAGCTTAATTGAAACAGTTTTGCTTTATGTTGGTCTCATGGGTAACCAAGGGTGACCTTAATGTAGGTATTAACTGTATTGGAGATTCCTCTGGTGTCTCCCAAGCGGGTGGTATTTACATGTCAATATAATTGGTTTAAAGTGATTACATTTTGTTCAGGTCTCCTCCCATGTATTTTACCCAAAATAATTTGTCTCATCCTCCTGTCTACCATTGTTGGTCCATGCCATGCTTTTTTCTTTTTATTTTGTCATAGCAGCTTCCCCCCTTTATTTCCCTTAATTTCCACTTCATTCTGTATAAGTATCTCTGTCCTCTTCCTTGCCTCTAGATGATGTTTTTTAGGGCTAGGAGACACCATTCAAAACCTGAACCTTCAGCCAGTCTGCAAAGTGAGAATAGTCAGAGTGGGACAGAGGGAAGCTCTGCCTGCTCCCACCCCTTACCCTCAGAAGCTGCCTGCAGCAGATACTTAGGGGAAGAGTGAAGGAATAAATAAATCCTGTAGCTCTGATGTACTCCTCTAGTTTCTGGCAATCTGTAATTTAGGGACTTTCTGAGCAGGAGACTGCATTGTATTTTTGTATTCGATAGTCCTTGATGGTCTCTTCTCCGTAGTAGGGTTTCGTATTGTAACTTTTGAGGAAATGAGTGGGTATTTGAATGCAGAGAAAAGCTATCTACGGTGTATTTACACTTGCAGATGGGATTCATTCCCATCTCTACGTTTCATTGCAGTTTATTGTCTATTAGAATAATACTGCAATACGTGATTTGGCAGTGTGTGTTCCCCTGTATTATCACCAATAATCAGAACTGACTTTTGTTTGTTACTTCTGGCACTGTATTTTTCTATTCTGATGAACTCTTGGGAGCTTAGATTGGTAAAAACTGTTGTAGGTTGCTGCAGCTTGCTTCTCTGTCCTCTTTAGTTTTGAGACTATATTTTCAAGTGTATTTGTTGTGGGTTTTTTTTTTCCTTCTTCTAAGCCTAACTCCTTCCTTAAATCATAAAGGAACTAAAATGGCTGGATTTGATTCATATCTCTATGCAAATATGCTTTCTTTATCCTTGTGTTGGTATCTAAACAAGATGTGATATTATGCTAGGAAATGTGAACTAGCCCATAGTTAATTCTTAATTAAAAGTAAGTTCTACTCTGCAGAAAACTTTTTTTATCAATTTTTAATGCCGTGTTTTAACTGGATATACTTGAAAATACTTTATTCCCCACACTTGTGGGCCAGTGTTTTTCATATTTCCTCCCCACACCTTGTCTTGCTGTGCCTGAAAGCAGGTTACTTCTTACAAGTTGACAGGAAAATTGCTCCCTGGTGGAGAGATGAGGGGCACTAACTCCCACAGCACTAGTATGTTGCTCTCTGCTTTGTCGACTCCTTCTCACTGGGTTTGTGCTCTTTGGCTCAAGAATTGGGAATATTCATCTAGTTTAGATTATGACAGAGGCAGTAGCTCAACCATTGCAAACTGCAGCAGTAGGCTCGCAAATAATTTGGTATCAGTGCCTTTGAAGTTATTTCTTGGAAAGACAGCTAGATGTACAATATTGCTGTTAATATCCTTCCTGATTCTCTTTCCTGCAGATCTTTACAATTGCATAGCTATGAAGTCACGATTTGTTTTGAGAGTCCTCTGTGATAATTGTGCCTTAAGGAACATCCTTGAAACATTATGCACATTTTATTATCAAAGAACCAATGTAAGACCACGATAGGGTCTTTCTGAACTTTGATACCATTGTGCAAATGCAGTGCCGATTCCAGGAGTGCAGTGAATTCACTTTATTTTTCCTCTGCAGGGTGATGATAACTTCTGCAGCATGCAAGACGAAACATAAAAAACTCTTTGTCATCTTTAGAAAAGGTACTTGCTGATAAGTATTGTATTCAGAGCTTTCTTTGGGAAATTGTGGAAAATTCTATTGTTAGGTCCTGGGGTTTTGTCTTGCCGGACTTCATGCTCTGCTGAGATGTGTACTGAGCTGCCTGGGAGCACTTGAGGAACTCAGAGGATAGATGTGGCTGCTGCTTAATTGCAGTGGGCTTCAATCTGTTCCCATTTCATTTATTAGAAACTTAAATGACATGCTCAGTACCCCCCTGTAGTGTCCATGGCTTTTCTCATCAGAACAGCTTGTGGGAAGTTTAGGGCAAGGGGAAGAACTCTGACTATGCTCAGAGGAGAAATCACAGCTGTAATGGACATTTATTTAGATTTTCTGAAACTTCTATGCTGCCCAGCTGCTAACAGCTCCTTTTTAAGCAGCAGCTGTCTGTTTGCTCCTGTCGGAGTTTAGCTGAATGCTGCCAAGTGAAGGCCAGGCTCTCTGATGACATTTATTGGTTTAAATTGTGGGCAAGTCTCCTGCAGTTACAAGTTTTACACCTATACAGAATCAAGATGGTCCACAGTCAGCTTTCCCCTTTGCAGCCTTCCCCTTGTGAGAAAGGGCTGTGACCAGCGAAGGACATTTAAAAACCCAAAAAATCCACAACAAACAAACCAACCCAGCCCCCCCCACCAAAAAAAAAAAACGAAACAAAACCAAAAACACCCCCCCCCCGCCAACAAACCCCCCAAAAACAAACAAACAAAAAGGGTTAATTTTGGCTAGGTGGGGAGGAAAGTCTATTCATGATCTGTTACACTGGACTTCACTGAGAGGGAATTTAAAATGAATAATGGTCAAGCCTTTGGCAAACTAACTCTGGAGAATAAGGCCACTTGTGGACTTCAGCTTGCTAATTTTGCTTTGGGTTGGATTGTGGCATTTCATTAAACTTAAGTTGATAAAAGACTTGCCATCTTCCATGGGCTGGTGCTGTTAATGCTGATTGTAGATGTTCATAAGACAGGATGAGTGGCAGAAGGTTGCTGCTATTCTGAAACACAGCTCAAGTGTTTCATGCTCTGCTGATAGGGTTTGTTCTTCATCCTGGATGAACATCACAATAGCACTTTGTAGACTGGATATGTCTGAGGCACCCTGTCCTCAGATCAGGAGAGACAGGGATAATACTGGTTTTAGCAGGACTGAAAACCTCTCATGAAAAGTGTGTCTTCTCTTGTTTCTTTCATTTGGTTCAGTTTCTTGCAGGCTCTGAACGAAATGAAATAGAGGTTCTCATTTCTTCATCACACCCTATCACTGGGAGGCTATGTGTTGAAATAGCTTCGTTGTCTGAGGTACCGTATGCTCTTATGGCATTGCAGTTGCTGTCACTTCTTTACATTGAGTTATCAGTGACTCACCACTAAGTGCAGCTTGCTTAGAAGCAATGCAGATGACCCCAGTTTTAAATCACTTTTTAAAGTGAGTGTCATGGTAGTTTATATTGGCTGCTTGAAGAGCTCTTAAGTTGCTTTAAATGAGCTTCATTGGGGAGTGTATGTATATTGTTCTAAATAGATCTCTTCATATTCTGAGGCATAGTAAACGTGATTGATCTAGATATAGATGTGTGCTTCTTATTCTGTTACTGAGGGCCTGTTCTGCAGGAAAGTTGAAGAAAAGGAAAGGGGGGAGCAGGAGGCATCCTTTTGTGTATGAATCGATTAGCTGTGTAGGGTTTTTTGTGTGGGTTTTTTTTGACATACAGATTTATCATTTTTTACTACTTTATTTGCTTATTTAAAACCTGAATATTTTCAGTTGATTCAAGATGGCATTTATATAGCATTAAATAATGCTATCTTGTCTCATGGAAGTGTTTTCTGGAACTCAGAACTTCTGTTTTTTTAGGTTGTTTCTGCTTGGAGTACAATGAGTGTAAGGTGATTATGCCCATGACTGTACAGGAAATATGACTGAGAAAACCCAAACACATCGTACTCAGCAAATATCATATGAAAATACAATGAGTTTTGGATCAACATTTATTTTGCTTCATTTTGCTAAACTAATACAAATAATTTAATTTGAAGGAATGTTAAAATGTGTGTGAACAGACGTCAAAACAAAATGTTTGTTCTGATTAATTTCTTCTGAAACTTTTTCATTTTAGTGAAAGATTCATTGCACTGTCAACTTTTTATCCTAACTTTAAAAGAAAACTAATGGTACGCTATCAGGATTCTAAAGCTTACTTGGAGTTCATTAAGTAGGAGGAATCTGATTTGAGTGCTGATGTGTGACTTCAGTGTTTCATAGATTTACAGGCAGAGGACTGATTAAAGCATCATCACTGAAGCTATTTCTGTTCCTTCAGATGTTCCTTCTTGAAACTTGTGTGTAATCTGCAAGGCCTTTCTGCATACCTAAAGAAGGAGAGATGCAGATGAGACTTCCCAACACTTAAGAATATATTATAGTGAAGCTACTTGTTTCTAAATGTTCATAATAGCAAAAGAATAGTACTGTGGTACTTAAATTGGATGGCAAGATGGGCTCTATGTAGAGTCTGGGGTAAATCTGAGTGAAAAGCTGAAGAACCTTAAAAAAGCAATTCCTGATCTTTTTTTTTTTTTTTTTTTCAGGTGACTTATTACAATGAGGAGTTATTTGTGTGGCAGCCATACAGTTATCCCTCCTCAACACTGGTTATTTGCTCTTCTTTAATAGCTGACTTTATAGTCTAATAAGCTGAAAATTATAACAGTTGAAGGAAGTGTGCAGGGAGCCTTTGGACTACCCTGGAGTCTAGTGCTTAAGTTGGGGGGGGGGGGATGACGATGACAAGGAGAGAGCAGGACATTCTGTTTGAAATGGGTTTGCTGAAGCAGCAGCTGCTGAATGGCTCAGAAGAATCTGACAGACTATAGCTGTTTGCTATTTTCACTGAACAGAGTATTTCAAAACTGCTGACTTGACATAGCAGCTACATCTGATGGAACTTTTAGAGTATTTTGCTTCTGAACTTCCTAAGACTCCTCTGAAATGCTGTTGACCACAGCAATGAGTTTTGTATTGACATTAAAGGTAGATTTATTGCACTTAAAGTTTTACTTCCTTCTAACTTATGAGGTCTTTGAGAGCTGAGATCCAATAACTCCTTGTAAATGGCTACCTCTGCTTTTGAACAAAACTTCTTAAAGATGATATATTACTAGCAGCGAGTGCAAGCATATCCCTTCTGTTGTTTCAGAAGTGCTGTGTGGGTTATTTTGCTGACAGGAAATTGGAGAACCATGAGGGTATCAAAATCTAGTATGATTATAGCAGAACTTCATATAAGTGGTAGAAATCTCTTTAATAGATTTTCTGGGAGCTGTAGATCAGAAGCAGTGTTATTAGAAAACCTTTTATTAAGCTACTACTGTTAATGCAATAAAGCTGTTACTAAAGGCAGAAAGCCATTTTCCGCAACACATTGACTTACATTTTCAGCCTGGATGTAGCAACAGCTTGCAGCTCCCTGTCTGTTTGCACAGGTATCCTTTGCCTTACCCTGTGTATATTCCTGTAGTCTGTGCACACAGCAGATGCCACTTAGTCCTGGACTTCATGCAGCCTGTTCTCAGTGCATGCTGATGATCTTGTCCAGATTTGGTCACGGTTTGGTCTTCTGAGTTTCAGTCTTCAGGGTTCAGCAGGACTGATACTCTCTGAAGCTCACAGATCCACGGGAATCTTTTATTTTGTCTCTCAATAGAAATTTTTTCTTTTTCCTCTTTAGCCTGCTGTTTTCCAATAATTATTTCTCCCGATACCCAAGACACCTGCAGAGCCTGGTTGCAGGCACTCACTCAGGGGGACTCTGAGATGTGAACACAAGCACTTTTTCTATCCCTAGTAATTTTCCTGAAAAATATTTTTCAAGGAACAGCTTATCTGTGAAGCTGTGTGCAACTTTGAGAATAATTTTGGAATTAAAAAAGGGAAGAAACTGTTTTCAGCTCAACACTTTGAGAATGTCGTCATACATGGTTTCAAGACAGGTTATCTTCTTTCCATAGACACCTCACTATCCCTTGTCAGTGATTCTGTCACCCAAAAAACAATGTTGATATTTAGGCCTATTAACTCATACAGGAACACCCTGTGCATTTGGTACCCTTTCCTTGCCTTTCTCTTCGCTATGCATTTTGGCTTTTTTTTCCTCTCCACTTTCTCCTAGACTTGAACTTTTATTGTTTTCTTTCAATCCAGTTTATTCTTTGAAGGACAGCAGTGACATGCAACAGCTCTGCTTACTATTTCCGTCTTTTTCCTTTTCCCTTGTCCCTCTCTGTTTTTGTGTGGGTTTTTCTTTTTCCTTCCTTCCAGATTTTCTTTCTGACAATTTTCAACCTTGACCAGAAATTGTGCACACTTTCTTCCTCCCACTCCCCCAGTGCCATTTCCCACACCTTTACTAGAGCATTGCTTGTGTATGTATTTGGAAAAGGGATGTATTTCTCAAGGTGGGGTGAAAGTAAAATGCCCTGATGACTTTCCTGATGAAAAATCCTGACTAGGACTGACCAAGGATTGTCTTTTCCTCCCAAGAAAGTTAGCCTGAAAATGCCCATTATTCACATCAGTTGGTGGTTAGCCAAAAACACCTACTATAGTACCATGGGCTACAAATGACTTCCTAATTCATTATCACAGGCTAAAGCTATGTAATTCAGATGTTAGAAGCTGTAGTACTAGGAGAATGAAAGTTACCAGTGCTGTTGCAGTGAATTGGGACATTGCAATAAATAAGAATTTATTTAGAAAATGTCCTCTGTTGTCCAAAGTGATGAATACGCTCTAAGGTAGGGATGAAGACAAGAGTCTCTGATAAGGTCTTTAGACTCCTGAGCCTGTTGGCAAAGCACACCTGCCACCAAAGAAATCTGTAGACTTCTATGGCCATCAGTGTACCCTGCCCTAGCCTGATCCTTTTTACGCTTGATCATATTATCTCAATCGAGCTTCTTAAGAGTGTGGAAGTTTGAATTCCACGGTCCAATTTTCATCTTTTCGAATAATTTTATATCTAAGGAAAAGACAACAAAGAGGAAAAAACCTGTCATCTGCATGTTCTTTTGTCATGGAGCACGAGAAATGAGGAAATAAAGCACTGGATAGTTGCAAGGCTAGTTCAAAGGGAGAGAAAAATGTCCTTTTATTTTTAAGTTCGTTTTGCTTTTGCAGAAAACCCAAGCCTGGTCTCTGTAGACAAAGTAGATGCATTTTCAGCAGCACGGAAATCATAGAGTGAATTTTTATTTGCCTCCAGCCCTTCCCATTTTTCATTACAATCACTGCATTTTCTTCTTAAAATGCAAAGAAGTCAATAGAAGTGTGGTTGGCAAGATAAAATGATTATGGGATAACTTGTGTTTGCCAGACCAAACAAAATCAATCACTACTGTTGAGGCACCAAAAACATTAAATTGTTGCAAGGGATGTCTGGATTTTACGAAATGATTTTTTGTTTTGATTTTGTGTGTGTGTGTGGTTTTGGTTTTTTGGTTTTTTTGGGTTTTTTTTGGGTTTTTTTAGAAGAGATAAAGGAGAAGGCTGTCTAACACCCTGAGGTTCTGTTTGTAATTTTCAAATTCACAGAGTGATGTGAGCAATACTTAGAGTATTCTGTGTGAGTTTTGTGTTTAAAAATGAAAAAATCAAACCTAGCAATATTGAAATTTGCTCCACTTCAATACGTTCTTTTCAGACAAGTAGTCTTAATGCTTGCATATATAAAGTAGAAAAAATGTTTCGTGGAAAAAGAAAGAAACACAAAAACCCCAAACAAATGTTAAGTAAAGAAATACTCGTCTGAGCTCTAAGCTGTCAGTTCAGCCATTTGTTTCACTGGTAGAACATACTGCCCCACAATCTGGTTTAAAAATCTTTCAAGAAAGAGGCCAGCCTGTTTTTATCTGGAGCTTAGCCCTGAAGATCTGAATCAGTGTAGAGGAAGAGGCAGGAAGGTGTTGTGAGGTTAGGAGGAAGAAGCTGATGTTGGGAAAACTGGGAATCTCTCCTGTATGGTCTCAGGAACAAGGGTCTTTTGTTATAACTGGTGCTGAGTTAATTGACTCTACAGAAAAAATAGTGTATTGCACTGGTTTTATTTTGGAAAGGCAGGATGGAAGGGTGTGTGCTACCTGTATTACTGAGGGTGAATAAAGGCATAATCAGGTACAGATGGAGATGTCCAAGTTGACTAGTGAAATTAGCCAACAAGTGCTTCTAAGATTATTTTTTTTTTTTTTAAACACAATATCCCTTTGATAGTATTAATCTCAGTTGAGTCTATTCCAAGGTTCAGAGCTATATGAAAATACTGCATTTTGCCACTCCAAAAAAAAAAAAAAAAATTTCCTGAGGCTACAGAGTTTATGCCTTTGTGCATTGAGTTGAATTTTAATTTCTTAAGGTTGTTTGGTTTTGTTACCCTAGTAGTTTTGCTGACTGTCCAACCCCCTGCTTTCCCAAAACCAGCTCCCATGATCATTTGTAGGCAAGATTATTTTTTTAGATTAAAATCTGATTATGTATATGATTGTTTTAAATCAATTTAAGATGACTTTTTTCCATTCAAAAGAACAATGAATCCAGATTATAATAAAAGTTATATGTATTAAAAAAAAAAAGCGTACTTGAGAAAGTATACTGGTGCCAGCAGATCTAAGCTTGATTTTAATTAAAAAGATGCTAACATTTCACAAAAAATTTGCTTTTTTCCTTCCCCCCACCCCCTTCTTGGGCTCTGGCTTGATAACGGCAAGGCTTGCTTTGGTTGCTTTAGGCTGAGCATGGCCTGAAGGCAAAATTCATCCCTTTGCCTGTTGCCGCGAACTGGATATGCGCAGTTCACAGTCAAGCTATAGAAAAGCCACCAGAAAGATTAAGTGGCTAGAGGAATCTGATTTATAAGGCAATACTAGGAATGCAATATATTTAGACTGGATATGCAAATAGAGCAGAGGACATGATAACTATCTTGAAATACTTGCTCAGTAAAGACTAATGATGGTGAAGAATTACTATGTAGGGGAACAGAGGAGTATAACTGAGAATAATGTGTTGAAATTAAGAAAAATAAAATGTGGGCTGAATGCCTCACACCACTAAATTCAGAATGCAGAAGAGAAAGAAGAATAAGAAGCAGTGAAAAACCCATCACTTAAGGCAGTTTAAAATTAGATGTGAAAAAGTAGTAGCAAGGGTACTCTAGAGTGCAATTTGTCACTGGCATGGAAATAGAGTGGATGTTCCTTTCCATATCTAATTTCTGTGATTCAGTGGTGCTATGATTAGGTGATATTTTTTTTCTTTTGCAGACCCAAGATGCTACTTAATATTTTAAGGCATCTTTTAAAATAATATCTGGTAGCACTGAGAGTTAGCTTTATCAAATAAATTAAAACGCGGCATTATGAACGCTAGATCCTTCAGGGAACACTGGAGGATTTAAAAATAAAATAAAAATTATATGACAAAATACTTCATGGCTTCCTCCCAGGCATCCTGAAGGCTCATGTTGGCTCTAAAGAAATGGTCTAAGCTCTATTGACATCTCTTGCTTTGTGAACTCCAGTGAAGTTAACTGACTGACTGCCTTTCGTTCCATCACCAGAGGAGCAAAATGTCAAAAATATGTTAAATGGAAACTTGAGCCCATACAGCTGCTCTCCTGTGCACTGTTCAAAAGACGCAAAGAAGAAAGTTAAACAGATTTTAGAAATGGTCCTTTTTGACCTTTACAAAGGTACTGAATTCAATCCCTTTAGCCCAAAAGATCCTGCTGGTGCAAAGGATTAAGAAGAAGGGGGAAAAAAATAAATAAAAATTCCTTTGGGTCAGAACTGGTCAAGTTTTTGTGACCTAGCACTTTTAGTGCAGTTGTTCAGTCTCCATTTTTCAGAGGGTTTCATTTTGTGATACGTTTTAGACTGATACCTGAAAATTTCAGGTTGTGATTTTATGGAAGAAGCAATCTTTAAAGGGCTGGTGACAGTAAAAAACAACAACAACAACAACAACAAACCCACAAAAAACCCCAACCAAACAACCAAGCCAAAACAACCAAAAAACCAACAACAAAAACCCCATGCAAACTCCCCCAGCAACACACAACCAAAAAACAACCCCAACCACCAACAAAAAAGAAAAAAACGTGAACCCTGAAACAAACCAACCAATCCCCCACTCCCCACCAAAAAAAAACAAAGCAAAAAACCCAGTAAGTTTCCCTCCACTGTCTGTTCCCATATTGGTCTGCCTCAACTTGGTGTTAGAGCATCTATGAATTGATTAACAACCCTTTTCTCCATTTTCAGGTGCTTAAAGGCAAAAAAGCTAGAAAGCTGTTCATAACACACCGGTGCTTGGCCACTACTGAGCAGTGCTTGTACAGCATCAAGGCTCTCTCTCTGACATTCCCTGTCACTAATTGGTTAGGGGTGGGCAAGGTCTTGGTAGGGAACATAGCCAGGAAAGCTCACCCTAACAGACCGAAGGGATATTCCACACCGCTGAAGTCTGTTCAGCAACATAAAATGAAGAGATTTGGGAGGGATTAGGCAGGTGCCATTTGTTATTTGTGCTTGTGTTCAGGAAAAAAACAATGCGTACTGAAGCCCTGGGAAGTGGCCAGATATCACCTACTGGTGAGAAGTAGAGAATAAAAGTCTTTGCTTTATCTGCCCCCTGTCCTGCTGAGGGGAGAAGTAATAAAGCAACTTTGTGGGTGCCTGGTGTCCAGCCAAGATCAATCCACCAGAGTAATGGAAATTACTCTCCATAAGAACCCAAAGAAAATGAAAATATTTTTACAAAGGAGCAGACATCAGATGAAAACAAACTGTTTTCATCAGCAATCAAATAGAAATGCTATAACTGATCCAGTAACTAATCCAGTTCACAGCTCTACTCAAATTAATGCATTCCACTTTCAGATGGCTAATCAGTTGGCCTAAGGGCTAATGCTACTATACTGCTTCTGGTTCCCAAACTTGATTATCAAAGCAATCTTGGGTGTCCCTATCACGTAGACATACCTCAGAAGAACCCACAAAAGTGTTTAAAACTTATTGGTAATCTTTCTCTTCTTGTATAAACACATATTTTTTTCCAGCCAGTAAAGTTTGGAATTGTTTTAGTTTTATGCTAAGTCCAACTGATGATAGGATCTAATGGTAAGATGTTTTTGCAAGGATGCAAACTCATTTTGAGATGTTTGAGGACACTGGAAATTCTAGTGATGTGACATTCACTGAACATCTCTGTGGGGAAAAACAGTGTAGTCTTGGCGCATCTGAAGTCAACGAGGGGTTTGCCATTAAATTTAGGTTAATGTAACTCATAAGGAATAACATATGTTCTGGATTATTTATTTCACTGTTTATGTTGGAAAGAGAACACAGAGCGAAGTGAGGTAAAAAGAGGAGGGAGATGTGAGGGTAAATGAAGGAATGAGGGTAGAAATAAGTTATGTCTGTTTGCCTGTCTATGGCAGCTGTGGAGATACCACTGTGATTTAATAACCCTGCACTGTGCCATGTGTCGCTTCTCTATTGCACACTGATGTAATAATGCAATGGGAAGTTGAATTATTTGTAATGTCATATATTGTAAGAATGAGCAGCTCAGAAGTAAACAGCTGAAAAGTGTCTTGATAATAAATTGTGAGGCTGAAACCAGGAAGGAAAAATAGCAAAAAGCAATTGCTACTGTCCTGTTGTTTTGGGTAAGCTGATATATGTTATTCTGAGCAACTGCCCTGCAAAATGTGGTGTTTCCAGTAATGACAATGTGCAGTACAGTTGTGTCCTGTTATCTATAATGGTTTGCTATAAACCGTAACACTATTCTGCACTTCATGAAAATGAGCAATAGAGTAATGTTATGTTCCAAGATTGTTTTAAATAGGTTTGAAATTATTCTGGTGAAGCTGTAAAGTGGCCTAAATTTTCATAAGGATTTTACCTATTTTAAATGCAATTCAGGTTGTTAAATGGCAACAATCACTTTTATAATCTCTAATTCATTTCCTACTGGGTCATCACTAAATCTAGCCTGATCATATCTATTTCATACTGACATCTGCAGCTGCACAGCCACCTGCCCCTCTGCATGTTTAGATTTATCTGTTCAAGGTGATGGCTGCAAATAAACATTAAAACTCAAGCTTACATATTTCATGTTGCCATTCATGAGGAAACTGCAGATTTTTACAATCAAAAATTTTCAACTGCCAATTCCAGTCCAACTCATGAGATCAAGCTAACATCATTTATTTTTGTCTTTAGTGGATTATATTGCCACAGGGTTTATACAAGAAACAAATTCCTCCTCCTCCCCCCTCCACCGCCCAACCAACCCAAGAAAACGCCTTCCTCAAAACCCAACCCAGCCAAACCAGAGCCACCAATCTGAATTTGCAGCCACATGGATTCACAATGCTGAGTGAAAAGAAGGTAACAGAAATATGCAATGGGTGATTTTGCAGGCAGCAGTTCCTGACTCCACTTGGGAGCTTGAATGCTTTATTGCCTTTGAGATGTTAACTGGTTTAAGGTAAAAACATATCCACAAATTCCAAAGAGGGAAGGGTTTAAGTGCAGGATATTTTTCTACAAAGTTCTTACTCCTAAGAGTGGGTGCCTGTTGATGCTTCAGTGAGTGGCAGCAATAGTTCTTTGGGATACAATTTTGGGATGCACATGGGTGTGTTCAGGACATGATGCAGAATATTGCTGGAGGTCTCCAGGCTGGAAGTCAAGTGACATAATGATGTTCTTTATAATAGTTAAATTTTTGATAGTGGTATTGTACAGTAGAGATGGGAAGATATGGTGGTACCCTGTCCTCATTAGGCAATGAGTATTGGAAGAAGAGTGCAATAATCAGTGCCTGCAGGCATCAGATGTGTTATAGGAAGCAGCAGTTATGCCCAGATGATATGTGCCTGCTTCTTGGTTTACACTTTACAACTCCTGAAGTGATAGGTTCAAATAACATCAATAATATGCTTGCTTAACTACTAATTTACACTGCTGCTCATTTTTAGATATGTGGTAGTTAATGTGTCTGCCCAAGCTCATTCAATTGTGGATGATGTACTTAATCTTAAATGTCAACTCATAAATTTGAAACTTCTTTGTGTTATATTATCACAGCCATAGTCTAATAGGATATTAAAATAAAATATTTTTAGATGCATTGCTCTATCTAGTTCTATTTGGCAAGTGAGAGGGAAAATATGTACCCTGCTTGTATATTCATTATGTTGTATTTGCCTTCTGATTTCTAGAATGTTTTTTTATTCTAATGACTTTATTTTTTTTTTTTCTTCTAACCTAGTGAAACTTCTCCTGTGTTCTCTTTGTAGAAATATAATGAAAAGCTGCTGCTAGTTCAGTGTCAGAGTGCACCTGAAATCTAAGTAAAAATTCTTTTAAGGCTATTTTCATCCATTTTTAATAGAAATTCACATCTCTAGCCCTTTTTGTCTGTTGCTGAATATCAAATAGACATTTGAAATGTTTTCTACAATGACGTGAAAATTGCTCTTTACTACACTACTGCATGGAGTATGTAGTATGTGACTACTGAGAAACCTTTGTCATTAGCATAATTTCAAGGAATACTTAATCAAGGAAGTACTTTCCTGGATCATGACTCCGTTTATGTATTCGATGAATTTGATGCAATCCATTTATGTCCATCACAGTATCTGTGAGGCCAGTCTCCAGAATCTGATGTTAGGTAAAGGTTGCCATCTTACTGTACACATGTTCGGTTTTATAATGTTGTATTTACTTGTTTTTCATTACTTACTTTATTCTGCATGGTTAGTTCACACCTCCAGCCTTTAAAGCAAGATCCTCCGGAAAAGACCCTCCTGACTGAAAACCAGGCTGTAATTTGCATTTCTTGTTTTCTCTTGAACTGATGTCTGATTCATTGATAGAATTTTGCCTTTTGGCATTAAATTAATACAAATTACAGACTGGCTTTCAGTCAGGAGGAACTTTTTCAGAGGATCCAGAGAGAGTGAGGAGACTTTGAACTGTGATTTCATAAAGGACTTGAACAAGAAGCATTGACCCTAGATAAGTTAGAAAAGAAGAACAGTTCAGATTCTTACAGGAGTAGTTCTATCTGATATAAAAAAAATGGAAATCAGGTTTTCTGCTTTTAATAGGATGATTGAAGCAAGAATTAGCTAATAGGTTGTCACAGAAGTGTTGATGAATGGGAGAGAACACAATTTTTTCAATCATTGGTGCCTATAAATGAGGAAAATGAGCAGTCTAGATAGAAGATCTGTAGAAAACTCGATATGACTAGATTATTTAATCAAGTTGTTTCACTATCCTTGTTTTCAGGCCAGCAATTAAGTATGGTCATCTAAAACTCTAAAGTGAAGATAAACCATAAACCTTAAGAGACCAGCAACACGGAGATCACCTGTGACTGGCATTTGGGAGAAATCTCAGCAAGATGGAGCAAAAACATAGTGACCAGGGCAGAACACATTGGTAAATACAGTATTTTTACATTTTTAACAAAACTCAAACATCTCTACCTTGTGTTGCCTTTGTAAAGATAAATGAATCAAACCTCAGAATTGCTAAACAAGTCTTCATTCTCAAAACATGAGAGACAAGGATGCAATAACTCTCTGGTGCTGGATGGAGCATGCCAAAACCCTGAGCTCTGTACAGCATTAGGAGCACTAGGCAGCACTGAGTGCTGTGACTGAAGTAGAAGTCCTTGGCATTTCACTACTTACTTGCCATTGCTAGCATTCTTGGCAGTGGCCAAGGAATGTGGTAGGTAAGCCCTGAAATTATATCTTTGTGCATATTTAGATAGCTGGATAGCCTTCTGTATGTACAGACTACAGCAGTCTCATAACATGGAATGTTTCTCCTTAAAGCTGAGCCATTTATTCCGTTCTTCCTTATATATATGTATGTGTGCCTACACATGTGAAGGGCTTGATTTTTTTATTATTATTTATTTATTCTTTTTTCCCCCTTAGTGCTTATTTTATGGTTATGCCTTGCAGCGTGAAGTGACCTTTATGTCCTTGAAACTCCAGCCTTCCTTCGACTTTCTTCAATTTTATTCATAGAATGACTATAAATAAAGTGTTCACAGGACTTTAAAGAGGTAACACAAAAGTTTAGATATTCTTAGAGCTTAACAATGAATTATCTCTGTGGCTGCCTGGCCCACTTGCCAGCACAGCGATGAAGTCTAATTTTCATTCTTTAAGACGGCTTGAAAATATTTCCTTTCTGTGTGATACAGACTTTGTTCGTCTTATCCCCCTCTTCCTCACCTTCCTTTTAAGCTGTCTAGTTGTTCAAGAGCTCTTTGAAATAAATCTCTATATAATAACAGTTAACGAATCGTGAATTAGGATGAAAATCTTGCTAACATCATTATTAGATGAAGCTAAAAGCTTGGGGTTTATAACAGACAAAAAGTAATAGGTTGCTAATAAAAATGGGGGAGGCTAATGAGGAAAGGTAATATGCATAGCTATTCCTGTTGATGATCTTTCAGTAATAACTTAAAAGCTTTCAGAACGTGGTTTTCATTCCTTTGGCAAAGAAATTTTTCATGTCAGTAAAAAAAACTTTCTCATTAGCAAGCCAGTGAAGTTGCAAGAGAAAAAGCATTACAAGAGAAAAGACCATGTGGAGAAAATATAGAAGGGTGCCCCTGAGTATATTTTGAGTGTATTCCATTCCCTCATTCAGAAGCAATCGACAACGGAGACATCAATAGAAGAATGAGGATCTTTGTTATATATTTGAACTGAATATTATCCATATAAATCTAAAACCTTCAGAACTGCAGCTTTATTATAAATGACTTATTTGGATGAACAAATCTTTAGAAGAGAAATAATGTTATGAGGATTTTTAAGAAAACTTGAATTAGGAAAAATTGGGGAAAATGAATTAGGGGAAGTAGTCATAATACAAACTACAGCCTGCTTTGTTAAAGGTAGTTTTCCTTACTTAAAATGGCAGAAAATTGTGGAAGGTAGAAAACTAAAATACAGAGTTTAATGATCTCACTTGGTAGTGGATATAACCAGAATATAGACGTTAGGAGAAATGAAAAATTTTATTAACATGTAAACTTTCAAAAGAAATACCTTGCACCCTGAATTGATACCTACAAATATTGATTTTAATTTATTGCTTTTTAAGGAAAAGATATTAAAAGTAGAAATTAAGGGGGGGGGGAATTGTCATTTCAATAAAGAAGAAATTTTAAAATTTAAGAATTTGTTTTTCAGATGTAAGACTGTAGTCTTTAAACAATGTTTAGCAGGGAACAAAAAAAGCATGTAAAATATTTTTTTGAATTGCACTAATATGGAGCAGGGATAAATCACACTGGCCATTCTTTGTTTTTCTCTCTTCTCTCAATGATACATTCTTCCAGCAGTGTCCTTCCCTCTGTCCCCTGCCCCGTCAAAGGTCCTTACTCTGCTGTGTTCTCTCTCTGTATGTGTAGATTTGCTGCTTAAAGTGAGATACAACCCTTTCACATCAATAGATTGAATAATATGAGCACGTATAAGAAATAATTGATGTCTATCATAAATCAGTGGAACTTATATGCATATAATTTACTTTTGAAAGGTTGGACTTATATATGCCACAGAATCATAAATTCAGTGATGATAATGGAATACACTGGGAAGTTGTACCAAGGTTTAACTGTTACATCACTGATGCAAAGCAACACTAGAAAATACTAATGTTCAGGATCTTGAAGCTAGAGTTAAGTTCATGTCTGCTTAATGCAGATCCAGGTTCTATGTAACTTTGAAAATATTTATAAAAATAATTGTTTTGTATCAGCTTCCATTAGTTTAGTATTAGATAAAGTGCTTTTGTGAAAAGAAGTAAGGAAGTTTGCACAGCTGGAAGTTGAGTAGTAGGTTTAACGGGCAATGAGCTCATGTGTTCAGGCTAGTTGGGTCTTTCAGTGATACAGATTGTTCCCCTGTGTTTCCTTCTACAATACTAATATATTACACCAGTGTTTTTCTTTGCTTAGGAAGACACATGAGTGTGTTTTAGGAGGTTTTGGTAGCCCTCACCTTGAGCAACCGGGAGCACTGAAGTGGTCTTGGTGTGGCTCCATATGTGCAGTTCTGCACAGCTTTGGGTGGTGACACATGGAGCTGGTTGCCCAGAGAGGCTGTGGCTGCCCCTTCCCTGGAAGTGTTCAAGGTCAGGTTGGATGGGGCTTTGAGCAACCTGGTCCTGTGGAATATGTCCCTGCGCATAGGGGTGTGGAACTACATGATGTTTAAGGCCCCTTCCAACCCAACCCATTCTATGTTCCCAGACAAGCAATCACTTGCTGAAGGAAAACAAAAGCTTAATCTTGTATTTGGAGAGGAAGGAAGGGGCAGCCTAAAAGCATACATGCTTTGCAGGTCTAGATTTGTCTGATCTGAACTCCTCCTACATCCTTATGGTTATTATTTCCCTGTGCATTTCTGGAGTCCCAAAGCTATTCAGGAAGAAACCCTCTGTGTGAGGAGTTTGTGGGGTGAAAGGTGGGATAGCTCAAGCTTGAGTGCCAAAAAGCCATTCATGACAATGTAATGCCTGACTCCAAATGTGACTTTGTGCAAGGCTTCCCATCCTGCAAGGAGCTCCCATGTGGTCCATCAGGGCCTATTCCATACACGGATCAGAGCCTGAGGGGGAGAATTATATATATCTTTATAATGAGCTTCTTGAATACCCTTCAGTTACAAACCACCTCTCTCATATGGTCCTCACAAAGAAGATTAAAAACCTTTCATTGCATTTTGTAGTAGAGGACCAATTCTCTATTGTCTCTGGAGCACATCTGAGTGTTATTGAACTTGGTTTTGTTAGAGAGCTAAAAGCTGACTTGAAAGAATAGTCACCATGAGAAAAATGGAAAAGCAGCGCCAGATGCATTGACAAAAAGCCTAAACTTGGCAGCACACGCTTTCCTAGGTTTGTTTCAGTGGCATTATTTTCAGTGTAGGCTCCACAGGTCTCCTTTTCCTCTCTCCTGGGTGCGCCAGCATTTGATTTGTCAAGAGGCACTTTTGGTTATAGCACAAGATATCGTAATGTCCTCCTCCTTTAAATGCCTTTTTTATGTGAATCTATGAATGAGGTCTATTACTTTCTCACTGCCATTTATTATTGGGATTGCTGCTTCTTTTTCCTTGAAACGTTTTTTGGAGAGGCTATTTAACTTTCACTCTCTAGTCCTTTCTATTTGGATCACTTTTTCTTCTCTTTGCTGAAACTTCTCTTCACCTTTTCTTATCATTAGGTATTCCATTCTCTAGACGACTTTCTCATTTGTAGCCTATCACTTCATTTTATTATTTCAGCTTCCTTTTCATGTTGAATAATGTGTTTTGTTTTTTTTTTTTTTGTTGTGTGTTTTTTTTCTCTCCTCTGTCTCTTCACAAAACAGAGAAAATGTAAGAATTGGGTGCATAGGATTTTTTTATTATTTTTTTTTTTTTAGTGTGAAAAGTCCTCAGCTCAGCTGGCTCCATCTATCTCAGATTTTTTTCTTCATTATCAAAACCACGACACAGTGGCAGGTAATACCTCAAATATGATAGTCAGCCTCTGGAGACCGAGAGCGTGGTGCAAGCCATGTTTCTTATATTAGCACCAGTTCCCTTAATCCCTTGCCTTATATCAACCTTTTAAAGAAAATTAATTTCACATGATTATGCTAATATTTTCTTAATGAATTAGAAAAGAAACCTGTGCAAAACATTAATGAATCAATTTAACCATCCCTGCTGTAAGATTTCAAAATTATTCTTTCTGTAAAAGTATATGAATATTAATATGCACCCTGGTAATGGGTTCAGAGTTAATTACAGTAATTTTGCTATAGTAAAAAGAAATCTATGTAATAAGCAGTAATAGCTAGTTATTAAGATGGAAATCTTGAAGTCAAAATATTGACCCATACATATGAAGTGAAGGAAGAAATAATTTTGATGTAATAACCAGATATTTTAAGGAAATATATTTTGGCTATCAATTTCATTCAGTTCATGTAAATAAATACTCTATATAATTTAGTCATCATCTTCAGTGAGTTTTGCCTCCAATTTGAAATCAGTAAGAATAAGATCTATCTTTTCTAATGTCTAGGGGAATAATATGTGTACTTGTGACAGAACATGACTAGAAATTAATACTACAAAATTTTAATGTAAGCTTCTGTGTTAATGTTTGGCTATCCTATTAATAGGATAACATAACTTGCTTGTTTTTCTGAAACAATATATAATCAAAACATTCTAAGCACACTAAAGTAGTTGCTGTTTGAGCACTCAAATGTGTTCTAACTAATAGCTACTTTTTTTCTGTGCTTCCTAGAACAATTTCTCCTCTCAGTGGAGTAATAGTGCAGGTAGTCATTTCTGTCTGCCATGATGCAGATAATCACTCTCCTTTCCCAGCACAGGAAGGGGAGGAATTGTTAGCCTGGTTGAATCCTGATGCCCAAACTCTGTCAGAAGCTCCAGGGCAGAGTTATGAAACCCCATGCACATGGGTGGGTACCATACCACTTTTGAGTCCCATGTGTTTTGATTGCTTATGTCCTTTATTATTATTTTTTTTTATTTTTCATGCCATTTGCCATGTATAAAAAATGGTATTTTTAAGGAACATTTCTATCCAAGATTGAAAGAAATGTGATATGTCTCTATAACTGACGTTAGAAACCTTAACAGTTGTTCAAGTGGTTGTTCTTAAGCATATTATCACTTGACATAAACTTTCTGCATATCTCATAAACCCCTTTGATCATTACAATGATATAACTATGCAATCATTTCATTTTGCTTACAGATAAGAGTTAGTAAAATGCTTCTGGTGAAACAGAAATAATGTGCAGCTATACACACATACAGAAGTTTTTATTTGCAAATTTGTTATCTAGGCTTGTAAACTGTTTATTTCTAATGCTTAATATTTTGCTATCTAACCTAATATTGGTGCAGATCTTCAGTGGGAATTTGTCTTGAGAATGCACTAAAATATGTAATTATTAACCAGTCCAAATTAAGATACTTCCTTTTTGTCTAAAGACTGTGTATTGTCTACACCAATTATTGCAGCACTTAGCTTTCTTTTGCTGTAAGCTTGTTAGTTGTGCCAAGCTTACATTTTTCACGTTACCATATAGACTGTGATTGAAAAGGAATAATCCTTTATTAATTTTCTAGTAGAGAAAAATCAACATGTAAGAAAATCAACACATAAGAATATGAATATCAATAGGGTAATAAAAGCTTTTAAAAACTGTATCCAACCTACTGAGTATAAACCAGAATAATACTCCCTACGCAATCTAATATTGAATTGTCAGGCAGTAATAAAATGGTGGCTTAGATTTTTAATTTTTTTTGCTATATAGTTACCACAGAAATTAAGTGGCCAAACACTAGCTGAGTGCTAGAAATCTTAATTCCAAGAAATAGATTTTGTTTTCCTCATGCTTTTATGCCATCTTGTAATACTGCATTATTTGTAGTTAGAGTTTACATTTTTTTATTATAATTTTATGTAAGAGTTTTAAATCCAATTAATGTGAAAAAGGAGAAAACATGGTGTATTTAGGAGAGTTACCCTGGAAGTGATGGTTAAGTCAAAGGCCTGTCCTGTCTCATCAAGGTAACATCCAGACCTCACCATTCCCAAAAGGGAGAATGTAGCACCTTTAACATGTAATACTTGCTTGAATTGATTTCTGTTGAAAAAATTACACTTAAAACCTGAATTTTTCCCTCTTCATCCTGCATTTTGAGTAACTTCAAGTAACAGAAAGGAAAAGTAAATATGTGGACCACAACCTCAAAATGAAAGATAACAGAAATGCAATTTTGGGACTGCTTCTGGTCAAATAATTCTAGTTTCAATTTAAGTGGAGAAGGGGAATATAAAAAGCAATTTTTTCAAAAGATTTAGTTGAAATTACTCTTCATTGGAGTTCCTGTTTTGTCTTTCCTGGTGTGTATATGCAGAAACTTCAAAGCTTCAGAATATGAATTCCCTTTGTGTGTTTTCTGATGTGCCTTTGCGCATCTTATTCAGCTATCTCAGCTGTTTTCTAGGCAAGTGTCGTGGTTTAAGCCCAGGCCGTAAATTAGAACCACGCAGTCTACTTCCCCCCACCCCCCAGAGGGATGGGGAGGAGAATCAAAAGAATGTAACTCCCACGGGTTGAGATAAGAACAGTCCAGTAACTAAGGTATAACACAAATCACTACTGCTGCCACCAATAATAATAATGATAAGGGAAATAACAAGGGAAGAGAATACGATACCGCCCACCAGAAAAGAGCCCAACAGAAAAGAGGACGTGCCCTTCCGGGTAACTCCCAGTTACATCCCCCGGCATGATGTGCTGTGGTATGGAATACCTCTTTGGTTAGTTTGGGTCAGGTGTCCTGTCCCTTCTTCCTCCCGGCTTCCCCTCCTCCCTGGCAGAGCATGAGACTCACAAAGTCCTTGGTCAGTCTAAACATTCTGACCAGCAACTGAAAACATCGGCTTTATCAGTATTATTCCCAGGCCGAAAGTCAAAACCACAGCACTGCAACAGCTACTAAGAAGGAGAAAAACTGACTGCTGCTGCTGAACCCAGGACAGTATCCACCCCTTATTCCATACCATTCACGTCATGATCAGATCCCACATTTTCCATATACCCTCACTCTCATCTCAGTGCACTGTTATCTTAGTGCACAGACCAATTCCTATAAAACTACAGAGTCCATCCGGTCCATGATGTTGGGCTCCATCTCTTGTAACAGTCTTTCAGGGCAGGAGAAGCTGTGTACAGTGTTGGATCGTTGCCTGCTGATGCTGATCGTTCCTTTACTGTAGAACTCATCCGGTTCTATCAAAGTTCATTCTCTGTTGGGATGATGGTCAGAGGGAAGTCAGGGCCAGTCGCTGGTGCCCTGCAGGCTTCTAGTTGATGGGCTATAGCAGGCAACAGCATACAATTGAGTTCATTGTCTGTTTTCCCCTAAAATCAAATCCCCTTGAGGTACGCATCGGACTTCCCCATCTTCCTGCATTACCCACCAAGTATAGCCAGGTCCCTGAGCAAAAGCAATCCCACAAGTGGGTTTGCCTTTACCTGAAGCAGGAATAACCCAGACTGTCTTCCCCAGCAAATTCTTCATGTGCACCACAGGAACTTTGTCCCCCTCTACAATATGTAAAAGTTCTGACTGGGCTGAGGCCAGCCCTGTTGGCAGATCCTCTGGTGTTGACCAACCAGGTGGCCTTTGGTAAGTGTGTATCCCAATGCTTGAAAGTTCCCCCACCCATTGCTCTCAATGTAGTTTTTAACAGCCCATTATACCGTTCGATTTTCCCAGAGGCTGGTGCATGGTAGGGGATGTGATATACCCACTCAATGCCATGTTCTTTGGCCCAAGTGTCTATAAGGTTATTCCGGAAATAAGTCCCATTGTCTGATTCAATTCTTTCTGGGGTGCCATGTCGCCACAAAATCTGGTTCTCAAGGCCCAGGATAGTGTTCTGGGCAGTGGCATGGGGCACAGCGTATGTTTCCAGCCATCCGGTGGTTGCTTCCACCATGGTAAGCACATGGCGCTTGCCTTGGCGGGTTGGTGGGAGTGTGATGAAATCAATCTGCCAGGCCTCCCCATATTTATACTTCAGCCATCGTCCTCCATACCAAAGAGGCTTTAACCGTTTGGCTTGTTTAATTGCAGCACATGTTTCACACTCATGAATAACCTGGGCAATAGTGTCCATTGTTAAGTCCACCCCTTGATCACGGGCCCATTTATATGTTGCATTTCTGCCCTGATGACCTGAAGTGTCATGGGCCCACCGGGCCAAAAATAATTCACCTTTATGTTGCCAATCTAAGTCCATCTGAGCCACTTCAACCTTAGCAGCTTTATCCGCTTGTTGGTTGTTCTGGTGTTCCGCAGTGGCCCGACTCTTGGGTACATGGGCGCCTACATGGCGTACCTTCACCACCAGGTTCTGCACCCAGGCAGCGATATCTTGCCACAGTGCAGCAGCCCAGATGGGTTTACCTCTGCGTTGCCAATTGCTCTGCTTCTGTTGCTGCAACCACCCCCACAGGGCATTTGCCACCATCCATGAGTCAGTATAGAGATAAAGTACTGGCCACTTTTCTAGTTCAGCAATGTCCAGGGCCAGCTGGATGGCTTTCACCTCGGCAAACTGACTCGATTCACCCTCTCCTTCAGCAGTTTCTGCAACTTGTCGTTGAGGACTCCATACGGCTGCTTTCCATCTCCGATGCTTTCCCACAGTACGGCAGGACCCATCAGTAAACAAGGCATACTGCTTTTCACTTTCTGACAGTTTATTATATGGTGGGGCCTCTTCAGCACGCATCACCTCCTCCTCTGGTGACAATTCCAAAATCTTTGCCCTCTGGCCAGTCCATGATGACTTCTAGAATGCCTGGACGACTGGGATTTCCTGTTTGAGCTTGTTGTGTAATTAGTGCAGCCCATTTACTCCATGTAGCATCAGTTGCATGATGTGTAGAGGAGACCCTGCCTTTGAACATCCAGCCCAGCACAGGCAACCGGGGTGCCAGGAGGAGCTGTGCTTCAGTGCCAATCACCTCCGAAGCAGCTCGAACCCCTTCATAGGCTGCCAGTATCTCCTTCTCAGTTGGGGTATAACTGGCCTCAGATCCTTTGTATCCCCGACTCCAAAAGCCGAGGGGTCGACCTCGAGTCTCCCCTGGAGCTTTCTGCCAGAGGCTCCAGGTAGGACCATTCTCCCCAGCTGCGGTGTACAGTACATTTTTTACATCTGGCCCATTCCGGACTGGTCCAAGGGCTACTGCATGAACTATCTCACGTTTAATTTGCTCAAAGGCTTGTTGTTGCTCAGGGCCCCATTTAAAATCGTTCTTCTTCCGGGTTACATGATAGAGAGGGCTTACAATTGAACTGTAATTTGGGATGTGCATTCTCCAGAACCCCACAGCACTCAAGAAAGCTTGTGTTTCTTTCTTATTAGTTGGTGGAGACATTGCTGTTATTTTGTTGATCACATCTGTAGGGATCTGGCAACGTCCATCTTGCCATTTTATTCCCAAAAATTGAATCTCCTGTGCAGGTCCCTTGACCTTACTCCGTTTTATGGCAAAACCAGCTTTCAGCAGGATTTGGATTATTTTCCTCCCTTTCTCAAAGACTTCTTCCGCTGTATCACCCCACACAATAATGTCATCAATGTCACCTTTCTGCATTTCTCTTAAGGTAACTGTTCATGTATGTGTTTCCATGCCATCTTTGTTTTGCCTTGTATAAGATTTCTGGCTCTTCAAAACAAAATCACCACATCTCATGACAGACATTGGTGTTTGTGCTTGAAAGGACAAAAAGTTTTTTATGTGTCTGTATCAACAGACTTCTAGATGAATAAATTTCAAGTTCTGAAGGCCACATTGTGATTCCACCCAGCTTCACGTAGCACCTAATGCCAAGCAATTACTATTACACCAGCTTATACAACCTTGTTCCCAGATAAGAAATTACCCATCCAAAAATAATTAAATATTTAGGAAAGTGGACAGCCTCCTATATCTTGTGGAAGTATTTTTCTGCAACTGCTCCAGTGGTTTAAAATCCATGCCTTATTTTCAGACTGGATTTTAGCTTCTAATCACCTTATCTTGTTATGCTCTCTGCTAAGACAAGAAATATGCTGGAAATTTGTCTTTTTCTATTGACTGATTAGGTCTAACTTGTTCATTCTTTACATGTCCTCCTTGGTAAGCTCTTCTCATGCTCCACTTCTGAGTAAAACATTAGATCTCTCTAGCCTAGCTTCTTATGCCACTGACACTCATAAGCTCACTCCTTCCTTATATATTTGTCTGTTTCCACATCCTGATTAGCTGCTGGCTATGAAGCTGTTGAATAACTTCACCTGCAACGTAGCTATCCTGACTTTGGTCAACTCACATTTTTTATTTTTTTTTCTTTCTGATACAAAGTTGTTGTCAGTTCCCAGTGCTTCTGACATTTGCACTGCTCAGCAATACAATTAGAAATCTGGGACAATGAGCTGTAAAATCCACACATTTTGTATGCTAATAGCCAAGTTGTTGAGTTTTTTTTAAAGTAGTTTCAGTAAAACAACAAGGCTTATTTGATCATCAAATCTGTTCTCACTCCTGACTGTAACCAGTGAACAGTCATCCATTTTTGACACAGAGGCAAATCTCAAAGGCAGGTAAGTTCCCCAAGTTCTGGCAATTTGGAGGCAGAGCTCGAAAGGACTGCTTTAGGTAGTGAGGCTGTGGCCAAAGTCTGATTGTGCCTGTTGCAATGAATGCTTTTGCACAGCCCTAAGCCTCACTGTGGCAGTAAATGGGGTCTGTTGCTGAAATCAGAGGATGCTGCATGGGTAGAAAGGGTGTTGGGAGGTGTATAGTGCTGGGAAGGGGAAAATGCGGTACTGCTGCAGCAGGGTGAAGAGTGTGTAGTCTGGTGTTGTGGGGTTGTGTAGCAATGAGGGATACTAACACATGAGAAAATAGCTTTCATTAGTTCTGCTGGTATTAGATGTTTTCAGTTATAATGTAAAGCCATTGTTCTGTGAAGGAACCTCACTGTATTGCTTAATAAATCTAATTCTCAATCTTCATTGTCTTTGTACAATTTAGAAAATTATTGATGACTAGCTTCTATTTTTTAAGGGCTCCCCAGACTGCCTACAATCATGTGCAAGAAATACTTTCAGACATTGGTGGTTTTTAAAAGTATTTCTGTGGATGGAAAAATGATCTTTCTTCTTTGTTATATCTCCTATGATCTGCAAAAATTCAGTGGGACTAATTCTGAGTTAGGCATAATGTTCTTTCCTCTTGCATTATTGCTCTTTCAGATAAATTAAAAAATATTCTTGCACACACCTGCTCTTAACAAGTCAGGAACCTGCTGGTTCAGACTCCCACCAGTACTGAAGTGCTGAGGGAGAAAGCTGTGTAGTTGTCTTTTTAAGGATTCATCTTTTATTCTCAAAACGTGGGGCCTGTCAATGATGTTTGAAATTCAGAGAAGTTAACAGGAGGGATGTTGATAGTGGTATTTATAATGCTGTGGATACTGAGGTGTAAGCTGGCCCCATAGGACGGATGAAGAAGGCTTTTGTAAAACAGATCGTGTGACTTTAGGAGCTTAAAAGTATTTAGGAAGTGTATAAATGAATTAGTTCAGGAACTGTTGGTCTAATTAAAATGTTGAAGATTTGAGTATAATGAGGTTATTTCTGCCTGAGATACCCTGCACTTGCATGAAACTTACTGATGGTGACTTTATGGTAAATCTCTGTGTCTTTGAAGAAACATAGATTAGATTAGATTGGAAGAGCACAAAAGCAATTTGAAACCACTGCACCTTGCAGTCACTTGTGACTGAGTGGGTTGTTTTCTACTGGGGAAGGAAAAAACTTCACTTTTTGTCACAGGATATAGAAGCTATATCTTATTTTCAGATTTGTGGTCTCTTCTTCATTTTGGCTGGAATAGCTGTCTGAGTTCTTAGCATTTTAGGTGTTACTTTTACTTGATGCTATGAAGACATTTTATGAAAAGCTTAGCTTTTATGAAGAGCAAGTGACTGAAAGCAACATAATTTTTATAATTTTATTATGAAAATCACTTATTTCAAGGAAGATGATGGAAATAAAATTTCCTGGTTTTAGCAGACAGCAATAAGATGTTAGTCGAGAATACACAAATTGACTGGCTGTGAGAACTGAAATGTGGATTAAAATATTTCTAAAGATTCAAGAGAAAAAAAAGAAGTATCTATTTAGCATATTCATTAATCATCTGGGAGGAGGAAAAGCAGTTTAATGACATAAATCACATATTAGTCATATATTTAGGTATTGAAAACAAGGATGAGAGGTAGCACAGTAAATAAATACCAAATATGCATTTGAATTTTAAGATGACTTTGCCTTGGCTACAGTCTGTAATTCCGGGAGCTGCTTTTTGTATTACATAGTGCGGAAACGTTGCGGCATGATCAGCAGAAATACGGTATTAATCTCAAATATTGCAATATGCTCTGAAATGGAAAGAGAATTCCAGTTCTCAACTGTGGATTCTAATTTTGATGCTCAAGCACATAATTCAGATTTTTTTTTTGATAGATGCATAGTTTTTTAATTTGGGTGTTGTTGAGTCTACTATACAGAAGAGACCAAATAAAAGACTAGAAGTGACATGATTTGATTTTAAAAACTAACCAAAGAGTAGGGAATATGCAACAACTTCAGTGGAATATTTGCGAGCAGCTTACGAATCTGATTAATTACTCTTATGAAAAATTGACAATATTTTTGAACAATAAATCTGTTGGAGGCTTCTGCAATTTTTCACAGGCAATCTGAAAACAGAAAAAAAGCTGAAATCCCATTGGTGCAATTTTTATTATAAATAACACATTCAATCTTGGGGTAGACAAAAAAATAACACAGGATAAATGTTCAGAAATACATGCAAGAAGATTCAGTGAAGATAAACTTGTGTGATAAAAAGTTTCAGAATAAGGTGAGCAGTACCTGAAATGAGGCCACACAAACCCCACAATTTCCAGCCAACATCAATTTCTCACCTGGGGCAAGTCCTCACTGACATGACCAGACAGAAAATGCTTGGGGGGGCTTTTAATTTGAGTATCATTTCCCCCTCTTCTTGAAGATCAAGGCATGTACTAAATAAAATGTTAGCAAAACAATTATCTCTGTCTATATCAAGCAGAGCATAAAACTGTGAAATTTTTTGAGTGCAAATGGTGATTCATCTTGTGAGTACACAGGTGAGTTGTGGGTTTCAGAGTAAGTCTCATACTAATCTTGAACCCCTGGTTATATCCAACATATCAAATCTGCATCTTGTTAGTTCATCTTTTTTTGGACCACATAGTTACTCTGAGTTGTTGCTTTGCCTGGTTTGGACATGTCTGCTCTCAAGCTCTTTTTTAAAAAAGAACCTGCTCTCAGACTTAAAAAAACCTAACAGAAAACCCCCAAAGAATACCAAACCCACAACACTAAAAAAACGGAACCAGCCAGCAAAAAAAACCCTCACCAAACTCTCCCCCCGCCCCCTCCCAAAACAAAAACCAAACCGAAACCTCAATGGCTCAATGGTCAGGGTAAATCCGGGGCACAGGGAAGAGCAGAAAGGGGGAGAAAGAGTTGGGAAGGATAGAAATCTCAAACTCTCGAGAGGCATGCAGGCAGACAGAGTCAGGAAGTCTGGTAATAGGAACCATGACAAAGATAAGTAATAAATTTTGGCAAATATTGTTGTAGTCTCTCAGCTCATACAGAGATAGTTATGATTAGTGTTTTGGGTACTTCTGAGTATAGAGAATAAAATCAGGCATGGGAATCTTTCCTGTCACAGAGATGCTTTTCTTACGCTGAATTGACACTTTGGTTGCATAAGCACAAAAATATCTCTATTTAATTTCTTCCAGATACGTAAGCCTCTCAGGAATCCTGTTTTTGGTGGAACTAGATGTTTCTCAATAGAATTTATTCTGAAAGACAAATGATATCTTCAGCTTACATGAGAAAGTTAGCAAATGTCTTGTGTAGCTTGTAAAGTTCTACGGCTTGAAGCTTGATATCATTGTTCATATCTGCTGAAGGCCAGGAGAAAAAGCATCTCTCTCTGAAAAAAGAATTTTTAGGTGAGAGGTCTTTCTACCAGGATTCATTAAAAAAAAAAGTAAAGGGGGGGGGGTGGTGGTGGAAGAGGAAGTGTGCAAGACAAAATGGTAAGGGATTTGCATAACTCCTTTTGGGTATTTCAGGGGTTTAAAGCTAATCTATTTTAAAAGTCGTGATCAAGAAAATTGCTTCATTTGCTTCATCCTATCCACCAAAGTAGGCTGAGGACAGAAGAAAAGAATTAAAAACTTTTCGAAAAATTGAGGTCAGTCTGTCCCAGAGATACCCATCTACTATGGTTAGAAGTCACTAAATTAAAGATTAAAGTCTTCTCTAATTTACTAATTATTTGCATGGCCTTGGAAGTCCCAGTAAGCATGGAATGGTTTTCCCAATTTTTCATCAGCATGCTGTGATGGAGCTTTAGGATGCAATAAGCAATAAAGAGGAAATTAAAAAATACGTATCATGTAGCATAAATCTGGGAATGAAGAAATAGATGGTAGTGTCTCTTTGACTTGTGCAAGTAATTTCTGCGCTCTGTTGCTTAGTTTCTTTATATGTGAAATAGTGCTAAATCACATGTCTACCTCTTCTACTTATACCATACCTTTCATCCACCACTAACAAAAGATAGCAAAGAAGGAACTCAGCAACATTGGTTTTTCTGATCATACTCCACGCTCATTTTCTTTATTCCTGTCTTATGAAAAGGTTGGATTTCCTTTCAACAGCTTTGTACTGTGCTTTTTGGTGGGCCTTTAATAATAGCAAGGAAAATGTCTTTATTCTATGTGATCCCTTAGTATCAAATTACATTTTTGTAAAGTCAAGAGTAGCATAAGAAAAAGTAAGGACCATGCGGACATAGTTATTTTGTGGTGTTCAATTGGAAATATAGTATGAGTGAAATGACCACAGAAAGTTAGATTCAAATACGCCTTACCAATGGTATCAGTACAGAGCACAGAGTACATATTATTGTTATGTATAATTCAGGAAACATTCTCTTTGATAGACTGGCAACCAAAGAGTTTTATTCTTCCAAAACCTATTTTCTGTTTGTGGATTAACTCAGAAGAGCTGTGATACTGAATAAATACAGTCTGTTTGTATTTGTAATAAACTTGATCTGGAAGACCTTAGCTAGCAGTAAGTATTTTCCTGGATAAAGGAGACTAAACCCCCAAAAACAGGATGACAAAGACTAAATGAGGAATACCTTTAGGAAAGAGTTTTTCTCAGCTGGGGAATATTTCAGATGTGTTCAGCATAAGCTCTTTCTACTATAGTCCCTGGAGTTTTTACTGTAAAATTCAATAAAAGGATGATAAAGCTGGTTCTGCAGATATTTGAAAATATCAGCAAATAGGCAGGGAGAAATTTGAATCGTGCTGGCTAAAATCTAAACATAAAATAGTTTCAGTTTGCATTAGGTTTGAAACTATTTGTAGGCTTTTTTGTATCCATATTGCAAACTTTCTTCATTTCCTTAGCTGTAGTTTTTCCTTTTCTCTCTCAACAGTTAAACAGGTACATCTTGAATTTTTCTTGTTCCACTTGCATTCCAAGTTTATTTTCTGTGTATGCAGAATAGTGACCAGTTCTAACAGGTTGCCCTTCCTTCTTTTTAAGAACTGTCAGTTCTTAATTGAGCATTTTAAGGGCCAGAAAAATGTTCATTATCAAAATTTGGTGCAGTTACTTTTAAAGTCAATGGATTTCTGCCAGTTGACACCACCTGATGATATAGCTTTTTATTTTAATCTTTGTTGTTGTTGTTTACTGTTTAAGTAAATCTTTCATGTTAGGCGAGCTCACCATTTTTATTTTCTTCCCAGAAGGAAACATCTAGCTCCTTCATGGTTTTCAGAGGCTGCAAAGTTTTGATGTTATATGGTGCTAAGTCAGTATCAGTAGTGTGTCCAGGATGCTATGGAGACAGCTGTGCTACTCTTCCACTATTAAAAAGATAGTAGCATCAACAAAACTGCAGTAGGGTGTTTGACTGCCAGTTGTTACTATTTTCTCACAGATCTTTCAAACCCTTTTTGACTAGCATATAGGGCAATTGATTGTTTGCTTATGAATTAGTTTGCACTGAACTGCATTCTACTTCTGACAAAACTTTTGCTGAGATACTTATGATCTGTTTGAGTCTTAGTCTTTAATGTTCAGTAGCACATGCAGGTTTGGGATGAGATCTCCAGCAGTGAGGATTAAGCTTTATTTCTGTGGGGTTGTTTTTTTTTTTTTTTTTTTGGGGGGGGGATATGTTTGTTTTTGTTGGAGTTTTTGTTTGTTTATTTGTTTTGTTGAGTTTTTTTAACACTTTCATCTTTACCTGTTAATTTCAGTCAAATTTGGAGTTTAGAAGTATGTTAAAAGAGTCATGGAGGTGACTAACTCTACTAGTTAGCTAGTAGTTAGCTAACTACCAGGCAACAAATACAAATCCTTTTGATCCAGGTAGAGCCATAATGCAGTATTCACACTGCTTAAATTAACGTGTTTTCCAGACGTTCCAAATTGAACAATTCATTTTCCCAGCCTTTTTATAGTCAAAAGAGAGACACTCTTTTTGGAAAGTGTTTCAGAATAAAAGCCTAAAATGGCTCTAAGCCATCCCCTGTAGAAGCCTGTTTTTCTGCCCTGGCCATATGTGACAGCAACCTTCTTGAGATGGTCATGTGAGCCATTATGACTGAATCAGAGAAAATAAGGTTGGAAGGAAGATCTTTCCTGTAACTTATTTTTCCTCTTAATGCTTGGATGATGAATCAGACATTCCTAAGAAATGTCTGAGTAACTCATTCTGAAGTTTCCACTGATGACAAGCCTGTACCTCAGACTGTTTATCCTTGTGTCCCAATTGCAGTTCATTTTCTTGTTAGCCAGCCTAGATATTTCCTTTCTGTGTCTCAAGCCTGCTGCTTCCATGTAATCTGTAGTGAAGATGGAGAGAATCCTCCTATGATGCTTTTTTTAAATGATGGCATGGTATTATTGACTTATGCTCACTTGTCATTCTTGATTAGTCCTTTCCCAAACCATGGGACGAAACAGGTCTTCCTCATCAGCTTCATGACCATGGTGAAAGTACGAGCCCAGGAAGACCATACTTGCTTTCTGTAGGGACTTACCTGGGAAAGTACCATGTCCTCTTTACTTATTGTATCTGTTATTGTAGAACACCAGTTTGGAAGGGACCTCAAGGATCATCTGGTCCAACCTGTCTAGGCAAAACATGTCCCAGCACCCTGTACAAGCCAGATCTTAAAACTGCCCAATACAGGGGAGGCCACCACTTCTCTGGGGAGATTGTTCCAATGTCTGATTGTTCTCATTGTGGAAAACTTTTCCTCTAGTGTTCGATTGGAATCTCACCAGCACTAACTTGTGGCCATTATGCCTCATCTTTTGCATGTGACGCCCTTCAAACAGGGAGTCTCCATCTTCTTTGTAGTCACCTTTTAAATACTGGAAAATGGTTATTGGGGTCTTGTATTTGATGGCTGTTTTATACAACTCTCTGAAATTGGACATTTTCTGTAGATGTAGGCCAAGGTCCGACAGGAAGAGCAGTGGCATCATCCATTCCATCTTGATCCAAGTCCAGGACTGTAGACATAGTATGCCTTGTAGGAGTCAACTCATTTTCATAAATGACTCTCATCTTGAAAGAACAGTGTGGAGAAACAAAGAATACATCAGTTTTCTTGCTGGAAGTCCTGTCTTTCCTTCTTACTTTGGCTGAACTAATTAATGAAATCTTAGACTTCTCTGTACTTCATTTGTTTCTTATATTAGCTTGAATGTATATTGTATAAAACCTACCTTGTTGCCCCAGTTAGTCCACAGCAGAAGTTAACAAGTTAACCCCTATTCAGGTTGGTAAAGGCCTCTCATGCCTTTACTTCACCTGAAAAATGGACTGATATTCCACAGCCGAAACTTCCAGCTTTTAGTCTCAGAAATTCCATGAAGTTTCATATGAAGGTAGCAGTACATCCTCTAGTATTTATTTTGCTCAGAGAAGATCTTTAGGAGAATAATTTCAAATTTGTTGTGTTAATTATTCTGCTAGCTGAAGACCTCTGAAGTTGTCAACAACCCTTCCGGATGATATACTGGACGTGTTCCGTTGTGCACAACTGCTGGTGGAGATATGAAAAATGGTTCAATATTTCCACAACACTATATCTGCCCATTGTGTGTAGAGCAAACATAGTGATTTGCTACACAGCATGACCTGTTCTTACAGCTCTACTAATAGTGGTTTTAAGAGATCTCTGGGTAGTTTCGTGCTCCTCCTTGAGTATGCTGTTGAGTTTGTCCCCAGAAGCTCTGTGCTGAGTTCCTCGAGCAAGAAGTATTGCAGCACCTGACTGCTGATTCAGTAATTCTGCTTTGAATACCAGTTAGTTCTTTTTCCCTCTCAGTCCCAAATCACACATGATTTTCCTCTGCTATTTTGGTTTGGTGCATCTAGCAGCTGGCACTCCGTGAATGCCTAAATCAATTCTGCTCTTTGGTAGAAAGAGAAAAAAAAAATTCTGTTTTTCAAATGTCCAGTGTGGACCTAGGTGGTACACCTCACACAGTATTACAGGTCCTCTGGCAAGGGTAACCCAATTGTTTTATCTTAGAGGCTAATATGAACTGCCCTATGTGCTGCTTAAGTTCATTTAAACAAATATTCAAGGCTGTGTAAAAGAATATTAGTCTGCATTGTATATACACATAACTTAAAACTAGTATTTATTTTCCCTATGAGCACGCTCTGTCACAGGTCAGCAAGTCTGATCTCTATAGTTGTAATTTTAGCTGCTGACTCTTTTATTAAAGATGAACTTAATTCTTGTGGCATAACTTATTTTCATAAATAAGCAATAATGGAGAGGGCATCAGAAATACAAGGTAAATAGCATCTTTAAAGCAGCATAAGTTATGGGAAACAGTAAATAAATGTCCTGACATTAAAAATGTTGAATTTAGTTAGAATGTAAATATTGTACTTTGCAGGCTTCAGTCTTAATCCTACTGCATTTAGTTGGAAGGGTACAGGAATATTTCAGAGCCAGGGTTGAAGCTTCTGGAAGGATTCTGGAAAAGTTATGGTGAACGATTTATGGATTGTGGCTGCATGTAGGTTTTGAGTGACTTGATTATAGAGAAGATGTATATTCCAGTGCACATGGAAAATGTACTTCATTAGCCACGTCCTCTGATTTTATTTTTTATTTTTTTTTAAACGTTGTTTGAGTCTGCTGTGCTCATGCAGTAGCAGTCTTGTCCAAATACCAGGTCAGACTTGACATCTTTGGCTGAACTTTGTGGCCAGTGTTCGCTGTTGTCAAGCCAACAAGGAAACTGGAACTTAAGTTTGTCCTAAATACTTAAAACATAGGGTTGGTCAGCTTTGTGGAAACCATGTATCTAATAAAAGATGTTAATAAACTGAAATCTTGTCGTGATTTAAACACAGCTGATAACTCAGTACCATGCAACCACTTGCTCACCTCCAACCCCCTGTCTTTCCTCCTTCCCAGATGGGATGGGGAGAAGAATTGAAAGAATGTAAAACCCACAGGTTGAGATAAGAACAGTTTAATAACTAAAATACAATATAATACAATACTACTCCTGCTACTAGTTATAAGGGAAATAGCAAGGAGAGAGAATATAAAATTAAAAGGGTAAAGGGGGGAAAACCCCCCAGTAAACCCAAGTGATGCACAATATAATTGCTCGCTACTCATTGACTGATACCCAGCTTGACTTGAGCAGCGATCTGGGTCTTCTAGGTAACTCTCCCCAGTTTATATACTGGGCATGATGCTCTGTGATATGGAATATCCCTTCAGCTAGTTTAGGTCAGGTGTCCTGTCTCTGCTTCCTCCTGGCTTCTCTTGTCCCTCTGCACTGGCAAGGCATGAGACTGAGAAGTTCTTGATCAGGGTATGTGCTACTGAGCAACAACTAAAACATTGGTGTGTTATCAGCAGTGTTCTCAGACTAAAGGCAAAATACAGCACTGCACCAGCTACTAGGAAGAAAATTAACTCTATCCCAGCAGAAACCAGGACAAATTTTAACACCAAAACTTTTAGTAATAAGAAATGATGATATGAACATTATTATAAAAATAAAGTATTAATATTTTCACATTTCAGAATTCTGCCCCGCCAAAATAATATTTGTTTTAGTTTATTATGAAATGGAATATTGTTTTATAACACAAAGGCAATGAAATATTTTTTTTTTTTCTCTTGGAAGGTCTGTTTCAAACAGATTTGTCCATACTGATTAGCTGAAAATAGGCAAAGCTGAAGAAATAGAGGGCAAAGAAGAAAAAAATTCTCTTGGGTGGGGATGCGTCTCTCAAAACCACCAATTTAAAACTATAAACAATGCAAGAGCACCCCCAAAGGTTAAATACTACAGAGAGAAATTTTCTAGTATATCGAAGAGGAATTTTGCTCACATGACCTGTCTCATTAAAGCTATTGAAGTGAAACCTGCTAAGAAGAAGGCTACTCAAGTGTGTAATTGTTTTCAGGGCAAACTCATAGTCTATAGCACACAGTGGATTTTGTTAGCGTACTGTAAAAATGCAGAGTGATATAAGCATGCAATAATTCTGTAATTAGAATTACATCAGGCATAATGTTTTTTCATTAGAAAGAACACTGGCTGGTTGTAATAATGATTTCGGAGTGTGTGTTTCTGTGTTCTCTCAAGCTAGCTAATGAATGTCTTCAAGCCTTGCACACAAAAGGAATCAAATCTTCATCCTTATACATGACTTACAAAACTGTCACTTCAATTTGTTACAGTAACTACCATTTAATATCATTTTCATCTCTGATGAGCCTGTTTCTCATTTAAATAAAAAACTTGTCTAATTCCCACTTACCATCTGCTAATCTGTTTGCTGTTTCAATTCACCTTAAAAATTTAAGTGTCTGATAAATATTGGCTGTGAATCAGACTGGTAAATGAACTTCGTCAATTTATAGCTGTAAGCCTTGTAACTATCCAAAGAAAAAGTGTGCATGTTCATAAGCAGTTGATAAGGTCATTAGGAAGATCCCTATTATGTCTTTAAAAATCAAGAATGTTATATTATGTGCATATACTTGTATAAACGTATCTCCTACATAGAACAAGGTGAGTACAACTCTTGAGCATGAGTATTGTGGCAGTCCAGTGAAGTTCCCACTGACTGGAAAAGGAGAAATATGACCTCCATTTCTATAAAGGGGAAAAGAAAGACCCAGGGAGATACAGCCCAGTCAGTCTCACTTCTGTGCCCGGTTAGATCATGGAACACATCCTTCTGGAAACTATACTAATGGAAATATGGAGGTGATTTGCAATAGCAAAATAGCACTAAAGGCAAATTGTGCCTGGTAAATTTAGTGGCTGCCTTCCACAGGGTTACAGCATTGATGGTTAAGGGAAGAACAACTGATGTTATTTACCTTGACTTGTGCAAGACATTTGACACTGTCCCGCACAACATTCTTGTCCCTAAACTAGATGATCTTTAAGGAGCCTTCCAAGCTAAACCGTTCTATAATAAATGAAGTAAGTTGAAGCCATCAGTATATTTCTGTCTTAGTCCTGATTAGGAAATTGATTCCTGTGTTAGAGAACTGACTTATTTCCCACTACCAAACCAGGACAGCATGCTTTAGTCAGGGCCAGATTTGGTATTTTTGTGATTAGTGTTACCCTTCACATCTGATTGTTTCAAATGAAGCAGACAGCTGTCTGGAAGTGGCAGTGGGAATTATCTGTCTATGCAAACGTGAAGAGAATTATTGCCTTAGGCTTGGGATCAGAAAATTTAGTAGTAAGATGGACAAGAAGTTGTTCACCTGACCATAGTAATCTGTTCCTTTATTGCCTTCCTACTGAAAGATTGCAGCACTGAATACCAAAACTTACCATTGTGCATTGAACGCAGAATGCCCCAGTTTGGATTGTATTCAAGGAATAAAGTAATAGTTCCTGCTTCAGTGAGTTTGTGAAATGGATACTATTAATATAATATTAATTACAGTAAATTGTGGTGTTTTGTGTCTTTTCCTTACCCTTGGTTGAGTGGCTATAATATTGTAATTGCTTGATGGTGCCAGTAAAGATTGGGTGTCTCACAGGTAATGCCCAAGGAATCTTATTTTCTATTGTAGTCCATTAAGAAGATGCTAATATTAATCCAAGAGTCTGTGGTTAGTGTCTAGTCCATGAATTTGATTAAGCACGCTTGTATGTTGTACATATAAATCTTTGGTTATAAAAGGCTTGTCTGTGTTTCCTCAGAGTGATTCAACTTTTCCAAATCTTGAGTGTAAGAATACTTTGTATAGGAAACAACTAACATTATAATGTGTGCATTGCTTAAGAATTTTGGAAAAAAATTGTTCCCCTATTTATGATTCTTAAGGTAAGCTAGGATGATGCAAAATGTAAATTCTGTTGAGAAATCAATAAAGCACTCAATGTGTTTAATTATTGATCCTAGTACAAACCAGTCAGCTTTCCACTGATTGTATTGAAAATATAAGAAAGGAAACTTAAATATTAGTGGCTCTACTGCGCTTGTCTTTTGTCTAAAGTTTCTGCAATTCATTTTTGTAGCCAAATGGGAAACAAAGTAGTTTTGTCACTTCTGCTGGAAGCAACACATGGCCATTATATAAACCACATTGTTTCCCTGTTCCCTCAGCTTCTTGAATAACAACAATTAGAATTTCAAGATGTTGGTTGGATGCCATGATCTTTGGTTCAGTGTTTTTTGTCAAATCACACCTGACAGAAACAGAATTGATTCACATACACAAAGATACTGGCCCAAATTAACTCTTGCTGCAAGTTCATTGATTGAAAAGTCTTAAAATAAAGGATGAGTTTGGCTCACTTCTGTTGACTACAGTGAATTTGCATGACTCATAATAAACTGTTTAGATTTGTTCATGAGACTGCCTATTATTATATTTATATAGATATCTCTTTATTTATGCTTTTTTGGGGGGTGATGAAATCAATATGAGAAATCATAAACAAGTACATCACAGTGCTCTGGCTAGTAGATGGCATCACCTGTTTTACTATGTCAATAACAGAACAGCCTTTGAAAGCAGTTCCTGACAGCTACTTGCTTCAAATGTTGTATTGCTGATTTATGTATTGCTGAAACTGTAGTTCCTATTCTATTTTCCTAGTAATGTGGCTGTAACTGTTAGTGGCATAGTGTGAATTCCCTGTGAATAAAAACCTTGAACATACCTTCATGGACAAATTCAGAATAGAAGTCTTATAATGGTATTTTCTGTCTTCCTTTGTTCAGGTCACTTGACAGCACTTGAATTTGTCAGTCTGACTTTTCAGAGTACTTTTGTGGTTTAGTTGAGTGGATTTACTTAGATTTGCAAGAGCTATCTCAGATTAAAAATTAGTAATGTTGTCTTTCTTTAATGACAGTTTAATTAGGAGTCATATAGCACCCTGTTGGAGCTGATTTTGCCCTTCTTTATGATGTCCAAACACTCACTGTAATGTACTTTGGTTGAGTTTTATAATTCATCTTTCATTTCTTTGTGCTTGCTTTCTATCTTATTTTTTAAACACTGAATGCAAAGAATACGTGCTAAAGATTTTTTTTAATTAAAAAAACCCCAACAAACCCAAACATATGATGTCAGGAACGGTGTCTCTAAACCTGTGGTATTAGAATCGTAGAATCATAGAATAGTTATGGTTGGAAAGGACCTTAAGATCATCTAGTTCCAACCCCCCTGCCATGAGCAAGGACACCTCACACTAAACCATGTCACCCAAGGCCTCATCCAAACTGGCCTTGAACACTGCCAAGGATGGAGCATCCACTACCTCCCTGGGCAACCCATTCCAGTGCCTCACCACCCTCTCAGTAAAGAATTTCTTCCTCATATCCAAACTAAACTTCCCCTGTTTCAGTTTGAACCCATTACCCCTTGTCCTGTCACTACAGTCCCTGATGAATAGTCCCTCCCCAGCATCCTTGTAGGCCCCCTTCAGATACTGGAAGGCTGCTATGAGGTCTCCACGCAGCCTTCTCTTCTACAGACTGAACAGCCCCAACTTTCTCAGCCTGTCTCCATACGGGAGGTGCTCCAATCCCCTGATCATCCTTGTGGCCCTCCTCTGGACTTGTTCCAACAGTTCCATGTCCTTTTTATGTTGAGGACACCAGAACTGCACACAATACTCCAAGTGAGGTCTCACAAGAGCAGCGTAGAGGGGCAGGATCACCTCCTTCGACCTGCTGGTCATGCTCCTTTAGATGCAGCCCAGGATACGGTTGGCTTTCTGGGCTGCGAGCGCACACTGCCGGCTCATGTTCATTTTTTCATCGACCAGCACCCCCAAGTCCTTCTCTGCAGGGCTGCTCTGAATCTCTTCTCTGCCCAACCTGTAGCTGTGCCTGAGATTGCTCCGACCCAGGTGTAGGACCTTGCACTAGGCATGGTTAAACTTCATAAGGCTGGCATCAGCCCACCTCACAAGCGTGTCGAGGTCCCTCTGGATGGCATCCCTTCCCTCCGGCATATCAATCGAACCACACAGCTTGGTGTCATTGGCAAACTTGCTGAGGGCGCACTCAATCCCACTGTCCATGTCACCGACAAAGATGTTGAACAAGACCGATCCCAAGACCGATCCCTGAGGGACACCACTCATTACTGGTCTCCGGCTGGACATTGAGCCATTGACCACAACACTACGTGTACGGCCATCCACCAGTTCTTTATCCACCGAGTGGTCCACCCATCAAATTGATGTCTCTTCAATTTAGAGACAAGGATGTCATGTGGGACAGTGTAGAACGCTTTGCACAAGTCCAGATAGATGATATCAACTGCTCTGCCCCGTCCATCAGTTCCATAGCCCCATCATAGAAGGCCAAGCATCTTAAGTTAGGGATGAATGTAACCACACATTTGGTCTATCTGGACAGGGACATGCCCTAGGAAAGACCTTGTGTCCCTATTGGTCCTTGTGATCACTTGTTTAAAGAATACCACACAATTTGTCTCAAGTAAGCAAGTGTACGATTCATAGAATCACTACTCAAATTATTTGTAGAGTAGAGGAAAAGCATGAACTGGCTTATGTACATGTGTGCATATATATATAAAAAAATAAAATATTGGGCCAATCGTTACCTATTTAGATAGTAACAGAAGTGACTGTTCTGAATATACAGGAATGGCTGTGAGTTAGTAAACAGCTTCCAGCACTGTGAAAAGACCTAAGAACTGATGACTGTGGTCTCACTTTCTGTTTCTCTCCTTCGTGTTAGCTTTCTCAGCAACTTATTTTGTAAGAACTTCAAACAAGAGGTCTCTCCCCTTGTGTTTGAGAAGTGCCTCATCTCTTAAGGCCCTTGTAGGGGGCCTTATCTGCTACCTCAATAAAAAGAACAACTGGATTTTTTTTTTTTTTCCTGAATATTCTCTCATAAAAGTAGAACTAGCTTTTCTTCTAACAAAAGAGAGTATTTTGAACAGCCTGGTATAACAAGTAAGCTTTACCGTATGTTGCCATTCATATGCTTCTTGCTCACTTTACTGTCATTAGGCTTATTGATACAATTGGAGGTTTCTTCCTTTGAATTTGTGACTAAAGTTTTAGAAAAGCTTTTCTTTTGACCTCAGCCAGTCTATGGCAAAAAATGCTAAAATTCTCCATTGGTTAGTTGCAAGAGTACAGTTTTAGCAGCTCCAATGCACCCATTTTAATTTGTGTGCCCTTAGGACTTGACTCCATTTGTTCCTCAGGGTAGTTTTCACATTGACCTCTCAAGAAATGGAATTCAAATCCTTACACCAACACAACTGTAGTAATCACAGGGAACTGGAGGAGGTTTATTGTGGGTCACTCTCAGGTTACTTCAGGCTATCTGCTCCCCCTTCTTACTAGGTGACAGATCCAGAAGAACTGAAGGTGGCACATACATGCAAATACATGGGTCTTAAACACTTTTTTAAGCATGGATTTGTAATTGGAAGCACATAAAATGGAATTATTAAGTTACAGTTGCAGAACCAACAATGGGAAATGTCCTGGGTTCAGCAGTAGCAGTCATTTTTCTCCTTCTTAGTAGCTGGTGCAGTGCTGTGGCTTTGACTTTCAGCCTGGGAACAGCACTGATAACATCAGTGTTTTTAGTTGCTGCTCAGTTATGTTTAGTCTGACGAAGGACTTTCTGAGTCTCATGATCTGCCAGGGAGGAAGGGAAGCTGGGAGGAAGCAGAGACAGGACACCTGACCCAAACTAACCGAAGAGGTATTCCATACCACAGCATGTCACGCCCGGTATATAAACTGAGGGCAGTTACTCGGAAGGGTTAGATCACTGCTCAGTCGGGCTGGGTATCAGTCGGCAGGTGGTGAGCGGTTGTATTCTCTTCCCTTCTTATTTCCCTTATCATTATTATTGTTGGTGGTAGCAGCAGTGATTTGTGTTATACCTTAGTTACTGGACTGTTCTTATCTCAACCCGTGGGAGTTACATTCTTTCAGTTCTCCTCCCCATCCCTCTGGGAGCAGGGGGGAGGAAGGTGGCGGGGGGGGGGAGAGAGAAGAGAGACTGCGTGGTTCTGAGTTACCGGCTGGGCTTAAACCACAACAAGAAGTAATTTCATTTTTTTTTTTCCTTGGAAAATTAAGGTTACTACTGTTCTGAAAGTCAAAATTATTTATGTGTAAGAGGTCTGCATAAATTCAGGAGGGGTAAGTCCATTAATGGTTATTTAAAATTGAGTCTTTACGTTTCTAATTCAAGTAAATCTATTAACTGGGTTTTGGCAGAGGATGTGAGGGAGATGCTGGCATTATTCATGCTCTCTTGCTCATTCTCTTTCTCTAAGCAGTTTGTGTTTATTACATGTCAAGCACAAGCCTGGGTTGTGTTCACCAGGATGTTAGTTCTTAGTGTCCTACAGGGCAAGAGCACAGAGCCTCTGTGGGTTTGCCCAGCCTGCTAGCAGAGAGTCTAATGCACATCAGCCTCCACCTGGGATTTATTTATTTATTTATTTATTTATTTATTTATTTTCAACTTAAGAGACTCCTGTGGGTTCAGCACCTGCAGAACATGTGCCTTTGTGCTAGTGTACATTGTGCTCTTCTGTGCAAAAAACAGGCTAGTCTGTTTTGGCTACCACTGTCTGGTAACATCAGTCTGCAGCCTAACCTGCTCAAGCCAACTTCTATACATGCCCCCACTCCACCATGGCCCTCTGACTGCAGTCTCCCTTATCGTGCTAATCTTAGCATATCTTAAGTGTATCTTTCCAACCCAGTTCTCATCTTTGCATTTTATGTAGATGTGTTACATACCCATTTATTCATTGTCCTTGAAACATCAAAAATACAGTCACTCAGCTTGATCTCACAGATAAACAGCAGACTTGATTTATTGGATCTTAAAAACTGAATTGGTCATGGAAGAAGAAAAAAACCAAAAACCTAGCTTATTCTAATGTAATGTTGAAGCATGCAAATATTTGTCATATTTAACACCAAATAGTAATCCTTCTGCTTTAATTTGTGTACAATTGACTAATTATAATAATATGTTTTGAAAGCAAGGCTTGTCTTGCATTTTAATCTGTATAATCAATCTATAGCCAAGAAATAATGGTTGTGATCCCATATATTCTTTTTTTGCGTGGAAAAAATAAGAGTAACATAGGCATTAAAATACTACTTGTGAGAGGAGTCTGTTAGTGTCAAATTAATTACTGCTTTTTAAAAGAAAACAGTTCTAGCTTCTGTGTAACATGTCAGCCCACTCTGGAAGGAGCTGGTACCAGAAGCCAACAGACAGAAGGAGGAGGAAGGAGAAACTACAGCTCATGTGAATGGCTTCTCAGGAGAAGCCAGCTGGCTTAGGCTTCTTGGGATCTCGTAGGAATTGCTGCCAGGGATCAGTGATTTGTTGTCTCCTGGGAGCTGGAGACATCTCTAGGGGTGGACGAGTAGTGGGATAAACTGTCCAGGTAGTCAGCAGGGGCTGCTATCTAGGGCAGCCCATGGTGACCTGCTGGGTTTCAGGAGGGCTATCAAAGTAGTTGAAGCCTAGAGAAGGAAAAGCATAGAAGCTACAGCTAAAGGCAACTGAGAGGAAGAGAGTGAAAGCAGAGTGGTTCGTTTTGCTGATCTCTGAAGAGGCGGATTGGTGGCAGAGGGAGAGACAGAGGCACCGAAGTGTCCTCTCATCTATTAACTCTTCTAAGGTGGGAGCAGGGAGGGAGAGAGGGGGTACTCTGCAGAAGGAGCTGTGCTCGAGGTTTCTGCTGAAGCTGTCACAGAAGTGGTGAACGAATACTTACTAGGGAGTGGCAGCAGACTTTAAAGTGCTTCTATTGAGTTATGAGAACTGTGTGCATGAAGGAGTGCTTTTATTGGTGGACAGCTCTTCTAAGGGGTGTCACAGAATGGGATGCTTTCATTCTTATTGCCGCATATTAACTTTAGGGATTTTAGTGTTCTTGTGCAGGATAGAAAAACAGGAAAATATATCAATAATATCTGGGGAGTTGTTTCTTAGTATTTTGCAATAGTATTTTTTTTTAAACAATAAATTATAATCAAACTTCTATGCGCATCCACTTTAATAGTCTCTCTATATCTCTCAGTGCATTAACTACTTGGAGTCTAGATTTATCTCTTAATGCAGTAATTGCAATTCCAAAATATCTGTAGAAAGTCTACACTTTTAATGGTATGCTGCCTCAGACTTAGGTTAAAAACATGCATTAGCTTCTGAAATTAAAACAGGTTAATATTATTTTTTTATTCCTGTCTTCAACATTAAAAGCACCTTGTTTTAATAAACTTGAGGGTGAATAAGAAATAGTCTTGCTCCTGTGACTAATACAGAAATGGGTTTCTGTTCTCAAATGTATAGTCTATGTATAAATAGACTATTTATACGGTGGTGAGGCACTGGAATGGGCTGCCCAGGGAAGTTGTGAATGCTCCATCCCTGGTGGTGTTCAAGGCCAGGCTGGACAGAGCCTTGGATGGCATGGTTTAGTGGGAGGTGTCCCTCCCCATGGCAGGGGAGTTTGAACTAGATGTTCTTAAGTTCCTTTCCAACCCTAACTATTCTATGAATCTATGAAATGAAAATGAATTTTAAACTTGAAAACAGCTTTATTGATGCTTTTAAATGGAGTGAGAACAGCAAAGTTCTTTAAATGGAACCCAGATAAATGGAGATATGCTATTAGTTTCAGTAAGTCAGTAACCCAGTAATTACTGTAAATTGTAAATGCAGTAGTAATCCCTGAGTGTTATTCATTACAAGCAGTTAGTCAATGACGTGATAAGCTAAAAGTGTAAGTTGGTAAGGAAGGTGGTTAATTTCAGTAGTGACTGATTTCCCACAAAATACAGCATCATGATTTATATGCTTTGCAGAGTTAGCAACAATTTTGCAAATGCTCTCTGCATCTAGTGACTCTTTCACTAGAGAAAAACTAAAGATATGCAAAAATCAAAAATGTTATTTTTGATTATTTGAAAAATATTGTCTTGAGACCATCAGTGTGTATTAATAACCAAAAAAATCCACCCATGATCAAGAACACAAAGAAATGAAAAGGCTTAACTCTATTGGCTTCATTAGACAATCAGAAATAATTTCTTGGTCTGTACAATGTGTTCTTAAGTTTACCAGTATTGCTAGTATGTTACAGATAAGGCTTGAATATGGACAGATGCAAACTCAAAAATTGGTTGGATTTGATTTTGTATTTTTGAGTTCTAGGTGTTCCTTCAAATATTTGACCTTGACTTCCATCAGTTATTTAGTATTTGGGTGCGCTTGGTATTCTTACCTCCTGTGCTGCAGACCCCCTTGAGGTTGCATTTTGAGTCAATGTGCAATATTTTTTCCTCATTATTCTTATTGATCATACTTCATGACTGTATTAAGTCACAGTCACCACTACTGGCTGTCAGGATTTGATTTACTTTGCCTGTACAGTCAGACTAGCAGAAAAAGAGATCCTGCCTAGTTCTTCACCGTGGTGAGCCAGTCTATCTAGTGTCTATGCTAGATGATTGCAAAGCAAGAGTAGGTCACCACTGAATCCAGTTGCCACAGGGCTTTTGTCGTGGTTTAAGCCCAGCTACGCAGCAGCTCGCTCACTCCCTCCACTTCCTCCCCCTGCTCCCGGAGGGATGGGGAGGAGAATAGAAAGAATATAACTCCCACAGGTTGAGATAAGAACAGTCCAGTAACTAAGGTATAACACAAAACCACTACTGCTACCACCAACAATAATAATGATAAGGGAAATAACAAGGGAAGAGAATACATTACCACCTGTCGATACCTAGCCCAAATGAACAGTGATCTAGCCCTTCAGGATAACTCCCAGTTTACATCCTGGGCATGACGTGCTGTGGTATGGAATACCTCTTTGTCTAGTTTGGGTCAGGTGTCCTGTCTCTGCTTCCTCCCAGCTTCCCCTCCTCCCTGGCAAAGGGTGAGACTCAGAAAGTCCTTGGTCAGACTACACATTTGAGCAGTAACTAAAAACATCGGTGTTATCAGCGCTGTTCCCAGGCTGAAAGTCAAAGCCACAGCACTGCACCAGCTACTAAGAAGGAGAAAAAATGGCTGCTACTGCTAAACCCAGGACAGCTTTTAAAATAAACATATAAATAGCTGAGAGAATAATTTTATTACTTTAAGATGGGTGCTGTGTTGTAGGCAGCAGCATATATGTGAGAAAACAAGTCTGGGATGGTGAAGATAGGCTGAGAAAGTTGGGGCTGTTCAGTCTGTAGAAGAGAAGGCTGAGACCTCATAGCAGCCTTCCAGTATCTGAAGGGGGCCTACAAGGATGCTGGGGAGGGACTCTTCATCAGGGACTGTAGTGACAGGACAAGGGGTAACGGGTTCAAACTGAAATAGGGGAAGTTTAGATTGGATATAAGGAAGAAATTCTTTACTGAGAGGGTGGTGAGGCACTGGAATGGGTTGCCCAGGAAGGTTGTGAGTGCTCCATCCCTGGTGGTGTTCAAGGCCAGGTTGGATGGGGCCTTGGGTGGCATGGTTTAGTGTAAGGTGTCCCTGCCCATGGCAGGGGCGTTGGAACTAGATGGTCCTTTCCAACCCTAACTATTCTATGATTCTATGATTCTATGACCATAGTGCCAAGGTCTGTAGCCTAATTCCTGGGTCTAGGTGATCATTTTGCATTTGCTTTGAACTGTGTCTTTCTGGCTTTGCCCTACCAGAAATGCAACATGCTAGCAGAAAAGGCTGGCAAGGATTACAACAGCACCTGTAACTGGTATGCAATACAGCATTTTAAAACACACGTTCATTTAGCTAGCAATGTTAGCATTCTAATTGGTTTCCAGAGGACTCTGTACAAATTGATTTTCAGTTATGTCTGATTTGAGTCTTTGCTCAGTGTCCTGAGTGTTGTGTGCCATAGTGCAAAACAGGTTCAGGAGCAGCTCTGGGGTTGTGCTGCTGAGTGGGACACAAAATCTGTGTCTCACAGTGATCCACAACAGCCAGTTACACCCTCCTAGGGAGGGCCTTTGGTCTCATATCCCAGGTTCACTAGACATACTAACTGATATACCCTGGAAGCTGTAATTACAGTGCAGGAACAGCTCCTTTTCATCCTTCTGTCCCCTTCAAAGCCCCTTTTTTATCATTTGGCAAACCTATGAAGGAAGGATAGAGGGATGGCTTTAATAACTCAACCCTCTTGGACCATTTCCTAGATATCTGCGAACTTCCAGCCTAGCCCAGGCTTTCCCATTTAATGGTCTAACTAGATGTAATTAAATTTGGTATCATATATAGGAGCTACTTGCTCCTGCCTGAACTTTGTCTAAAGATTTATAATTCTAATATGATTATACTAATAATTTTGTTGAGTTTGTCCTAACTCAAAATGTTTTTGCTAATCAGAACACTGTTTGCCAACTTGGTAGATTATCTTCTATTTGTATTAGATGGAAAAGTTATGTAAACTGAAAGCACAGGGTAATAACCGTAAAGAACAGCCATTTCAATGACTTGAACAGAGATGGCCAATTACTTAATAACCTCTTCATATGGAGAGGGAGTCTTTTGCTAGGGATCTCTTCATACCCTCAGATTTAAACTGCCTAAAATCTCAGTGTTTCTTAAATTAGACCTAGAAAATGAATTAATTATGACTAAATAAGAGTAATATGCATGGGAAAGTACATGATGCTTAACTAAAGCTGCCTTTGTGTTGGTATTATTCCATAATGTGTGTTTAATTGAGAAAGTGAAAACTGCCATTTAATTTAATTTAATTTTATTTTATTTTCAGAGAAAAATAATTTTTTTCATCAAAATGGAGAACTTGGCAGAAGTTTAATTTCAACAGGGTTGTTTGATAAAGACACCAATTTTTTTCTATTGAGAGTTAGAGGAAGGGTAATATTTTCAAATACACCAAGTGACTTAAAGAACCCAATTAAATTTCTGAAGCTAACACAAGTATTTTGCCCATTTCCAAAGAAGTAAGCTCTTAAGGCACCTGAATATTTTTTTATTTCAAAGAAACACCTACACATTCATTTTTATATTAAATGAAAATGTCAGGAAAATTTTCATGTCAGATCAGGTGTTTAACCTAACTTTTTATTCATTGCTAGTCACAAACTTTAAATTTTTAAATAAGCATTAAGAAAAATAGCTTTTGCTTTTTTCCTGAAGTCAGGTTGAAATGCTAATTTAGGATAAGAATGCAATGAATCTGATAAGGCCAGATACATGAATAAGATCCTGGTATCATAGATATTATCAAAACCTTCAGGCCCCTGGGAGATGAGATGCTGTCTTCTCCCTGATCCAGAGGTTGTAGTGTGCAGGTAGGGTTTATATCCTGACCTCCTGAATTTTTGGTCTGGCTGTTCTCATGCTATCTGCACTGCAGTGGCCCCATAGTCCTTTTAGGTGCTAACTAATGTGATAAACCTGCTGTGTATGATCTTGTAGACCATTACCACTGATGTTTTCTCTCATTCCTGAGGCTCTCTGGGCTATGGCATTACATTCTTGCTATGACAGTCTGTGCATTTCTGCAGTTCTTTGCAGCAGTGGAGGAAAAGAATTCATTAAAATGTATGAGCTTGTTTTGAGAATTCCCCAAGATAACCTTATACAAGACAGTCAGGATTTACATAATCATGGTAAAAAATATAAGTACTTATTCTTCTCTCTCTGCTGAAGAGTAAAACCAGAAAGGAACAGTAAGATACTTAGCACCATGGGTTTTTTTTTGTCATAGAATAATTAGGGTTGGAAAGGACCTTAAGATCATCTAGTTCCAACCCCCTTGCCATGGGCAGGGACACCTCCCACTAAACCATGTCACCCAAGGCATGTGACCTTTCAATGCAAAGAACAGTGCTAGGAATGGAATACATACCAAATGTGTTTGTGTGCAAGCACAGCCACAGACGCTAACTATCCTAACAAAAAAAGGATTAGCATTGCTTTTAAGGACTTTCTTAGAAAACAATTTTAGACACATTGGGTCATTTCAGCTTCATCCCTCAGACCAAAATATCGCTTCCCATCACAAAAATAATGAAATAATTTGTTTGAATTCTAGTACTGATCTGTATGCAATGAAGCAAATAAATTGTATGAAAAGCAGCAGGAAGAAAAGCAAAAAGGGACATGAATCGGTATACAGGGCCGGACATGTTTTAGGTGAGGTGGAGTCTCTAAAGGGCCCTAGAAAGGACAGAGATGACTGTGTCCTTTCCCTCTGTTGTACACTGTTTGCAGGATTTGGCTTCTGGTTTCACATACAGGAAATCTATCTCAACTTTGTGTTATGCATTCAGGACATCTCTGTTTAGTTCTTCCTGCGGACAGTTGTGTATCAGATTGGTGAAAGATGACACTGTTAGAAGATCTGCCCATTGCATGTAGGATAAATTTTAATGCAAATTTAACTAGTTTTTATTCATTGTAAAGAAAGACAGTGACTCCTCTCATATTTAGTATCTTTTTATTAACTGTAAAAAGAGTATGTGCTGCATTTGGGCATCCTTCTGCCTGCTAAGTTATTGTTTGTGGTATTTTACATTCAGAATTGGAACAGGATGGATTAGGATTGAGAACAGAATCTGAGTCTCTAAACAAAGTGTCAGAGGAAGATCTTGTGGGAGGAGGAGCAGAAGTATGAAGGACTGATGTTGGTTCAGTCCAACATTTAAGCATGCCTTTAGTAGGATGTTGTGTTAGTTTTGCTGCTAGACAGAGGAAGACTAGAGATTGTAACAATAAGCCAGAACAAGATATCTAGACATCAGTAATATTTACTGTATGAAAGATCTATCAAAGAAATACAGTAGACTAACAATAAAAGGCAAGGATGGTTTTGGGTTTCTTTTTTCCCCTTAGCTTGCACAGTTTGCACTCAGTGACCTAGTTCATATCTGTGTGTAGCAGGAATCGCATCTGAAAGAGGAATTTAGTTTAAACTTGCAGCTACTGTTTGTGAATTGAAGAATTTCTGCAGAGTAGCTAGCAGTTACCTTTAAAGAAAGGCACAAAAATTAGATCAATTATTAAAGAGGAGTTGCTGAAATTTAGACTCATGGCTGAAAAATGTAAATGTATTAAACTGTAGTGCCACCCACACACAATGTCATTGTGATTATTGCAATTAAATATATTATTGTTAATGAATAATGTAGCTATAAATTGTTAGAATGAATTAATATGCCTTTTAGTTTAATGCATACCTAGAAGTTAATCAGCCCTGCATATGAGAGGGGTGAGGTAGTCATTGGTAGAGAACCTCTAATTAACACTATGAGACAATATTATTAGATGCTGTAACGCTACGTCTAATATTAGACATACCTAACAAGCAACAGCTTCTCACAAGAAAAAATTCAGAAAAACAGAAATCAAGGCATAATGGACCAGATTTTCAGTGAGAGGTCCTCTGTGGATGCTAAAACCTCTCCCAATACAGGGAATGTGTCCTTTTCCCTCTGCACAAGCACTTGCAAAACATGGTGAAATAAACACAATTCAGAAGGATTCCCTTTTCCTGGATTCTTATTTTTGTTGATTTTGGAAATGGTTCATTGCACTGTCATTAATTTGAAATTATCTTAAATCAGGGTGCTAGTATAACAAATAATCATGTATGACTATACTTCATTATGTGCTTGATTATATTCATTAACTTAATTCCTATGACTCCTGGCTGCTAGGGCTGGGGATAGACAGTTGGAATGCACAATTGCTCATATTGTCAGGGCTGGAGATGGCCTCAGTCAAAGCAACTGTGGCATCAGTCCAGATCTGTTTCCCAGTGTGGATATAAACCAAGAGTCTGGAATTCAATGAAGAGCCACGAAGTGAAAGAATTATAAACTGTCTTCATAGCAGAAAGCTTTCTGCAGAATTTTAACTCACTAAGTAAAAAGCACAGTCCAGGTGCACAGCTAAATGTTCCTGCTGCTATGAGAGCAGTAGCTGAACCATTATTAAACTTACACTGCTAATGCATCCCTAAGAAAATAAGCAGCTACAAGATGATTATGGTTTTCCTCTCCTTAACCATGTTGTTATGCAGTCCTTCCCATTCATGTACAAGCTTCAAACCCTGAGCACAGCTTGCACAGATCCCAGTGCTCAGATGAAGAGATGCAATGCAAATATTCTGTTGTGCAGACCTTTCTTACAAGGATCATTGTCACAACTCCTGCCTTGTGCTTTTGTGCATGGAATCTTTGTAAGATGCCAGTATGAGACTAAATAGTATTAATTTTTTAATGATATTGCATTTTATGGACCAAAGGGCAATGGATTGTCTGACAAGACTTGTGAATTTTAGACAGTTGTTAAGATAAATGCTATAGCAGAGGGCACCAGTCATCTGTTGAGATTATTTTAGGTATGTGTTTGTGAAGCAATTAGGATAAAAGTACCACTCCTCTCATGCACAGTGCATATTGATTTTTAAAGCTATGTTTATTCCAACCTACATGAAATATTTGAGATCATTAGAGAAATGGGTCCAAGCATCTACCCTGAGGAGGTGAAAATCATACTGCTTCTACCTGAGCTGGTAGTAGTATGATGATACCTGAGCTGGCAGCAGTATTTATCTTAACTTCACACTGTCAGTGAATTGCCTTTACACAGGAACTTCTGATGCAGTCTCAGATATAAACACAAATAAACCAGCTGTTGCTCTGCTTTCTGCTCTTTATGCCCTAATAGGCTTCTGCAAGTTGATCTGGTTCTGCTAATACAGCAGGAGCTGAAGATTTCTTCTGCCTAAACCAGTGCATAGCCTAATCAAACATATTACCTTATGAATTATTTCAGTTTCTGTTTCTATGTTTATATTCATGTATTGGCAAGTTTTCAGCAGCTTCGCTGGAAGAATTGAGCCTGAGATATATTTGTCAATAGTAGTCAGTAATAGCAGTCAAAGATATTACTTTTAATGTTCCCAAAAGTGCCCTTTCTTGAGAAATGGCAGAACTGAAGCTGTAGGAAGTGATTCACTGGCATTCTCTCAATTATTATCTGAACATTTATACTGAATTATTAGTGTTTTACACAGGAGCCTAAGTCAGAAGACTTGTGATCAGCCTCAACTATTTCAGTTCCAAAATGAACAGATAAAAAGTTCTAGCACTGTTAAAATGCAAGGATTAAGGTTTCCTTAAAGACAGGCTGCAAAATTTTCCACTAGCTACCACTAACTGGGTACAATACTCTACCCCCCACCTTTTTATTTTTCTTCCCTCTATTTATATTATTTTGTTTCGGACTGCTCTGGCTGAGAGTTGCCAGTTTTCTTTTTGCTTTGTTCCTGTCGAAGTAAGCGCTGAAGAAGTGATTCAGTTCACTCTGGTCCAGCAGAACAACCTAATGCGTATGTGTCCCTCTGGTAGCTGGTATAAGATTGTTTTTAAAAAGAAAAGACTGAAAGCCTGACAAAAAATGACACTGACCTACAGTAAATCAGTGAAAGCTTTTAGTGACCTGCTTCATTTACGGATAGGCTGCTGTGTTCCGTAGTAATTATAGTTTAAGGTCAGTGGTTTCATATTTGTTTATGCAGTGTCTTACTCAAACACACATAGCAATGTGCTGTGTAGAAAGGTGGAAGAGATGTGACAGGTTGTCAGATTTAGATTCAGTTACAAAAACACTTTCTGTAGGCTGAGTATATTGTGCTTATAGCTACATGAGTAAAGAGAAATGGTGGGTTGGTTTATCTGGCAGCAAAACACAAATTGAAACAAACAATGTAGAAGTCATTAGAGAAGCAGAGAGTTGGGAGGTGAACATCATTGGGATCGGACAGGAATTTGGGCAGTGAAGGGGAAAAGACCTAGAAGATGGAAAGAAATCATAACTTACAAAGTGTATTCCATGTACCTCACAAAATAATTTCACATTTTTTTTCCAGAAAGTGGCAGGCTGTCTTTGGGGCTTTAATCCCCCATGTCAGTGCCTGTTATCATCTGACCCATTTCTTTTCAGCTCTATAAATATATCTAAGAATTATCACTCCCATTAAAGCAGATTTTGTTTAACTTGCTGGGATCCTAAACATTAAATTAGTTTCAGCTTTCCATCTGCAGTATATGAAAAATAGTCGTATATTGTCCTACTTGAGCTGCTAAAAGGTAAAAAAATCCACAGAAGTGAGAGATGCTTCAAATCATGTAAGTTCCAGAAACTGGAAGACAGATGGGAGAAAAGAGTATAGCTTAGGTATAAATGACTCCTTTGAAGATGTTTCTACCTGTCACTTTTGCTTAGAAATACATACCTTAGGATACTTTCATTTTGATTATATAACTATTGAATAGTTGAACGGCTCTTACACTTTCTAATGCCAAAGCAAGTGTCACAGGAAAGCAATTTAGAGAAATTCATCTTCATAAGACAAGCAAACTTTTCACCTTTCCTAATTGCAGCTTTGATAACTCATTATAGCTCTAGATCCTTTGATTTTTATTCCAAAAATCCCTCCCTACATCTGCATGTTTTCAAAACATCTTTTGTTTGTGCCCTTTCAGCTTTAACTAGGTTTCATAGGAAATAGTCACAGAAATTAAAAAAGGGACGAAAGGATTGTTGAACATTTGTGTTTTGGTCTTCTGCCCCAAAATTGACTGTGCCTTCAGAAGTAAATATTTAAGGGATCTTGTATGGTCTTTACTGGCGTGAGTGCTGGGTTGTCTGGCCAGAGATAATATACTCAAGGGTCAGCATTCACCTGGATTTTTGGGACATCAGAGCAATTCAGGGAAAGGCACACTGACTCTTGACACTCTCTACCATCAGTTGCCCAGCATTGCCTGAGTCCAGGGTACCAACTGGGTGCTTCTGCATCTGTGGTGTAGCTTCTCCTTGATGATGTGCGAGTGAACTGAATCCATACAGATTCTGTGGTGTAGATAAATCATATCTCTGTCATGATTTCTGGTGGAGAAAGCATCTAGGGGAGTGCAACAGTCTTCAATAGACCCAAAATTCTTGCAGAAGTGAAGAACTATAACTTTTAAAGTGCACTGAAGAAGAGCATGAACAAGAAAAAAGGAATATGAGCCACAAGGGAAGGAAAAATATCTTGAGAGTCTATTCAGGATGATGACTTTTGGTGTAATGAATATTTCTAAGGCCTTGAAAGCAGTTGCCAGACAATTCCATTCTCTGGGAAGAAGCAAAAGATGTGAAATAAGAGAAACTTCTTACAGAAGAGTATATTGACAGAAAGATACTGTCAATGAAAGTGTTTTTATTGCCAGGCACTCTTCCCCGAGAAAGGGGTAGATCCCTATCCTTCCTGTAATAGTAGAATTCAGTGGTTTCCATCCATCCTAGTTCTTTCCTCCACAGCAGTAAAATACTTCCATGCTAAGTGTGGCTGAAAGTCAATGGGTACATGCACCCTTTTCTGCAGTAGTGAGCGGCAGATGTAAAAGATGATTTTTTTTAGATAGCATTTAGGATCTGTGGAATTATCTGGAATTACCAAGTGTCTGAAAGTGACTATGAGAGTAGAGAGCTTCCTGTTTTTCATATATTATTTACATTTTTTTTTTTTTTAAATAACAGAAGACCTTATATATAGGCGAAATTGGAGGATAAAGATGAGAAAGCCTTTATTCTCTTGTGTCATCACACTTCCAAATTTGTTATTTATAAAAGCCACAGTTCAGGAATTAGTGCAACAATGATGTTAAAATATAAAAGAAATAAAAATCCTTAATTTCATGTTTCTTCAGTCTAAAATTGTCCTTGGATTGCAACTTGCATGTTACTTTTGTGCTAAGTAAAAAACTGCCTTTGTTGACATTGTTTTCACTTGAACTGCTAATAAGAATTTATGATGTTGTAAACTAAAATGATTTCTGGAAGTGCTGCTTCTCAGAGTTTCTTGTGTGTCTATGGCTTTTTTTTCTTTTTTTTTTCTTTTGAGACGTTGGATCTTTTCTGATTTCAGTTATGTAGGCATAAGATCAAAATAACTTCCCAATAAATTAATGCAGTGAATTTGCATGTGTCTTTGCATAACATGATTCAGTGTAGCTCCTGTCTTTGTTTTATTTATGGTATAATCTGGAGAGTCTAAAATGAAAAATTAAATTAGAACCTGAGTCTCTGTTTCTATCACACAGCCTGAGCTTGGCCTTCTTCAGCACCTAATTTTGCAAAAGTGTGTGTTCAGTGGCACATCAAGAGGCATATCCGTGCATTACCCACTTATGGTAAGCAGCTTGCAATAGCCATCTGCTCAAATTCCCTTTCCTTTTCAGTGTAGCCAATCTGAGACTAAATATTGATAAACAGTCTTTGCTGCTAAATAAAGACTAAAAGAGTAAACGAGAATGAATGTAAGCAATAAATTTCCCAGACATTCATGTTATGTGTGCTTCTGTTAATATCATGGTTATAAAGAATGTTAAAAATCTGACAGATGTAATCGTTGTTTTCAAATGATAGGAAGGATGAAAATTTTGGGTAGGCTAGTATAGAGATGATGAAAAGATAGTCCCAAAGAACTCATCTATATCCACAGACAGCATAGTTGCTATGTTGTGGTCATTTGTGTAGCTGTAAATAAAACACCCTGCCTTGTGCTAGTCACCTCTAAGCATGTTGCTGAAGATAATATTTCCAAGGGTAAAGTGGAAATTGTTTAGAACAACTTCTAAATAGCTCCCATCCGATGTGTCCAATATCAGAAGCTACTCTCTTTGGCAAGAATGGAGAAGCGTTAAGAAAAGAAAGTCTTTCTTTCCTGTCTGCTCATTGTTATCATCTTGGTCCATCTAACAAAAAGGTAAATCTTTGTGAACTGCTGCGGCTGTCCTGGCAATCGTTTTCTGAGCTGATCTCAGGGCTAACTTAGTTGTCTACACAGAAACTGGAAGAACACATCCTGCCCTTCACCCTGGCTGAGGGCCAGTCTGCCAGATGTGGGGCACTGTGGGTCTATCGATGATGCAGCAGAAGCACAACACATCACAGCAGTGTTTAAAGCAGCTTGTTCAGATACAGCAAGTACTGAGCATAGCAGTGAGGATCTGAGGGAAAGTTGAAGAAACTTGTATAGGGTTTAAGATATATATATATATATATATATATACACTTAAGGCAGCTAGCCAGAATGAGCTCTAAGTCACTGTGAATATGTTGCTATTGTGTGTTTTAAAGCTACTTGGAATTCTGTTTTATCTTTGGCTCTAGGGTAGACATGTGCGGAGACAATAGCTCCAACTGCATATATCTCACTATTTTAAAGTAAACACATGGTAGAAAAAGAAGCAGTTCTTAGAGTTGGAACAATATGTCTGGCTAGTTAGGAGCATTTGGTGAAGCTTCACATGCATTCCTCCTAGGTGCACATACTTTAGACAACAGCAGTTCAAATGGCTGCTGCCATATGTTGTGGGTGGGAGGAGGACCCTGGTGTGTGTGAATTGCCTGAAGGGTGCTGTGTGCCTCATGAAATCCTTCCATCTGCTGATTTGTGTCAGGAGGAAGCTACTACCTTTCTGCTGAACTCCATAATCTGCCACTGTCTGTGAGCAGACCTGGTGCATGCTCTCTTGAGAGCTCAACGGTGCCTGCAACACCGTGAAGATCTGAAGTTAAAATATAAGATAGCGAAATGAGATATGAGCAAAATAAGGCTTGATTAGGGCCAGAGTATTAATTTAAGTATTTAAATGGGGGAATGTGGTGGGTGGATTCCAAATCTTCTTTGAGAAACGTGCTTATAATAAACATCCCTTTGTGCAATCCTTCTCTGGCTCAAAAGAATAATTTGTGATCTTTTGCTACCTTTTCTCTTAAAAAAACCCAGAAGTTGGCAGGTTCTGCAGCCTCCAGAAACACCTTTTAGTGCAGATGAGATGTGTGGAAAAAGAGGGCTTTTCTGCAGTTATTTTGTTGTGTTTAGGCAGTGGCACTGTAGGAACATTTGCACTCAAAGTAAATTAAGAGATGGCGTGTTGAAGAGACGACTGAGGAGAGTACCTGCCATCACAGACACAGTAAAGTCCCTTTACTCCCTCCTTCTAAGAAGTTTATCTGCCTTGCCTTTTTTTCTGCGGTTTCCCAGAGGCAGCTCTCTGCCCAGACTGGCTGCCCCAGTATATCAGGAATTAGCAGATCATCTTGTTCATCTGCTGTTTGGTATCAAATCAGCGGAAACCTTGTTTCCAGTGTCAGTCTGATAGTCACTTCCAGCTCCTTCCTGCTTTAAGAAAGCTCGTTTCCCAAGCCAGTGGCTATACAGTGCTGTGACCTTGATTTAGATAATTTACAGATTTACAATCTCTTATCTCTGTGATACTTTCTCTGCTCCATGTTCAGCCACCCAAGGATCTCCAGTGTATTGAGTATTCTGACTTTCAGGGAAGTTAATTAAACTCCCAGCCTTAATGCTACTTTAATATTTGCTGGTTTGATTTTTATGTATGTAGTTTTCTCCATCAAAATGCCAACATTTGGTGTAATTTAAACACAGTAGTGTCTAATGCTTAGATTACCAAACGACTTCAGTATCTTAGATGCTACGATATCACATAGCGACAAGAAATACTTTGGTGCTTGAATCATGTAAACAGTATTTCATATAACTGTGAAGGCAGGGAATTGCATCTTTTTTTACTACAAATGAAGGCACATAGCAAATATAAGAACAAACATGATATACTTTTTGTCCAGTCATAACCTGTGCTTTATTTGGAGATCTCAAAACACTACTGAGATTGATGCTACATAATGAGTGCTGATCTGATACTTGTGCATTGTATAATGTTATGGATCTAAAAATGTGTATTTCTGATATCTTATTTGCAGTGAAACACCTAGTTGGAAAATATGTGTTCACAGCATTTTTGCTTACTGCCTGGCTGTGGGGTTTGCCTTTTTAAAAATGCCATTTCAGCAGATTCCTGGCTAATAATGGTAGGTGTTTTACATCGTTTTAGCAAAGTGGAACATTAGAATTATATGACTGAAAATCTATATTGCCATTTTTCATTTTCATTATTATTCTTTCATAATTAAGCAATAGATACAAGCTATGCTGATCTGTATGATTATGGTAAGCTTTCTCACATACTGCAAAGAAATTGAGAGTAGGTGGAAAAAGATTCCAGATACCCTTATCAAAATATAAAATTAATCTTTCAGTTGCCTGTTTACCTTGAAATTGTTTGGAGCTTTCCATGTACTTTAGTCAAACCAGTGTTGCACTGCTGGGTGGTTTAAGAGTTGATGCAGGATGTAATTTTTTCCAGTCAATGTGACACTGGATTAAAGATGTTCCTGTGATGAGCAATAGCAAAGCCATGAAATTTAAGTACCACTTCTTACAAGGACGAAAATGTCATCTATTTTTGCTAAACTTCTGCAAAAATATTAAGCTTTCCTAAATCTTAAGCAAATTAATGGTTACACAGATGAGTGAGACCAAATAAAGCCTTGAGAACAAGCCAGGAAGATACCAATTACCATTAATTTCAAAAGGAGCTTTATGGGGTTAAGAGCACACTTAAACTGAGTGTGCTGTGTCCTTCCTTTTGTGTGACCCAGCAGATGTGGGAAGTGTTGCAACACAGCAAGGCTGTGACCCCACTGGAGATGCGGGAGAGAACTGAAAATACTATAGGTAGGCGCTAAGGTGAGGGGGGGTGTGTGTGATTTGTGTGTATTGTGCAGATCCTGGGTGAATTGTGCATGGAAGCAAGCTGAAGGGGGACAGGATGAAAAGGAAGTGACCAAAGTAGTGACCTAAACTGTGAAATATCTCACTTTGTTATTTAAAAAGAGATTGTGTGAGTCAGAGGTAGCCATAATTTTGTAACCAGCTGCAGTGATTTCTGTAATGCAGAGAACTAACGAGGAACGATGAGTCTAGCTTGGTTAGAACAACACCACTGCATTGCAACACACTTCGCTGAGTATGCTGAAAGTATAAAGCAATGTTCTGGAGTTTCAGGAGATTTTAATCTAGATGATCTTTGGCAAATCATTTCACTTTGCACTGCTTCTGTTTCACCATCTGTAAGACAAGCAGGATAGTAAAAAATGCTCATTGAAAGCTACTGATGATAGTTAGGTGACAGCATTATTTATCACATTAAATATACATTCTATGCAATGTTGTCCATGATTATGTATGTAAATTGTTGTCAAAGCTGCAGAAGGCCTTTTCTCCTCCTGCAGAGATCCCCTCTGCCAGCTTTCTGCTCATCATAATTAGGACTGGGAGACAAATCTTCTCATCACTCTTTATATGAAAGATCTGCTACCATGTTACAGCATTACAATCAGACTTTTATGCTTATACTTATCTATTTCATTTTTTTTTTGTTTTCCATTACTGTCATGAATTCTCCGTTTCATAATTGTGTCACAACTGTGTAAATCTACAGAAAGCAGTCTGTAAGGGTCCTTAAGTTATCTTTCAGATGTGCTCAGAAGATGTAAGAACATGGAAAAAAAAACCACCCATGTTGCACTGTGTGAGTAAAGCAGTCTCAAAGTTTTATGCTTCTTCTATGAAAAGTTCTACTTACAAGTGTTTTGCTTACATTTTGATTAGTAGGATTCATAGTTCTATTTGTAATTGAGAAAAAAAAGTTGTGGATTATATTTTTCTTTCATCTCTTTACAAGATTATTCTTTTATTTGCAAACTAACTTACAATTGAATTACTTTATTTGCTAAAATAAAAAGGTCTGTGACCTTTCAGGCTATTAAACTGTTTTATTGAAACTTCCAAGTTGGACCAGCTGCTATCCTGATAATCATTACATTTCTAATATGTCTGCTGGCAACTGATGTAATTCTGTGTTGTTGGCAGTAACAAAGATGTTATTAAAGTGTTATTTTTGAAGACCTATTATGGGACCTTTCCCACAGTTCTTTTCATCTGAAAACAATTAATGATAATGAAAATAATGTTCTTGAAGTACCAAGGAATACAATGACTACTAATTGTGTGGTGGACTTTATTATAGAATCATAAAATCATAGAATAGTTAGGGTTGGAAAGAAACTTAAGATCATCTAGTTCCAACTCCCCTGACATGGGCAGGGACAACTCCCACTAAACCATGTCACCCAAGGCTTTGTCCAACCTGGACTTGAACACCATCAGGGATGGAGCACTCACAACTTCCCTGGGCAACCCATTCCAGTGCCTCACCACCCTTACAGTGAAGAACTTCTTCCTTATATCCAATCTAAACTTCCCCTGTTTAACCCGTTACCCCTTGTCCTGTCACTACAGTCCCTAGCAAAGAGTCTCTCTCCAGCATCCTTGTAGGCCTCCTTCAGATACTGGAAGGCTGCTATGAGGTCTCCACGGAGTCCTCCTCTGGACTTGTTCCAACAGCTCCATGTCCTTTTTATGTTGAGGACACCAGAACTGCACACAATACTCCAAGTGCAGTCTCACGAGAGCAGAGTAGAGGGGCAGGATCACCTCCTGCAACCTGCTGGTCACACTCCTCTTGATGCAGCCCAGGATACGGTTGGCTTTCTGGGCTATGAGCACACACTGCCAGCTCATATTCATTTTCTCATCAACCAACACACCCAAATCGTTCTTCAGAGGGCTGCTCTGAATCTCTTCTCTGCCCAACCTGTAGCTGTGCCTGGGATTGCTCCGACCCAGGTGTAGGACATTGCACTTGGCATGGTTAAACTTCATAAGGTTGGCATCAGCCCACCTCACAAGCGTGTCAAGGTCCCTCTGGATGGCATTCCTTCCCTCCAGTATATCAACCGAACCACACAGCTTGGTGTCATCGGCAAACATGCTGAGGGTGCACTCAATCCCACTGTCCATGTCATCAACAAAGATGTTGAACAAGACCGATCCCAAGACCGATCCCTGAGGGACACCACTCGTTACTGGTCTCCAGCTGGACATTGAGCCATTGACCACAACTCTTTGCGTGTGGTCATACAGCCAGTTCTTTATCCACCGAGTGGTCCACCCATCAAATTGATGTCTCTCCAATTTAGAGACAAGGATGTCATGTGGGACAGTGTCGAACGCTTTGCACAAGTCCAGGTAGATGACATCAACAGCTCTGCCCCTGTCCATCATTTCCGTAGCCCCATCATAGAAGGCCAATAAATTGGTCAGGCAGGATTTCCCCTTAGTGAAGCCATGCTGGCTGTCACCAACCACCTTGCTGTTTTTCATGTGCCTTCTTAGCATGCTTTCCAAGGAGAATCTGCCCCAAGATTTTGGCAGGCACAGAGGTGAGACTGACTGGTCTGTAATTCCCTGGGTCATCCATTTTCCCCTTCTTGAAAATGGGGGTGATATTTCCCTTTTTCCAGTCATCGGGAACTTCACCTGACTGCCATGATTTTTCAAATATGATGGACAGTGGCTTAGCAACTTCATTTGCCAGCTCCTTCAGGACCTGCGGATGGATTTCATCAGGTCCCATGGACTTGTGCAAGTTCAGGTTCTTAAGGTGGTCTCGAACCAGATCCTCTCCTACAGTGGGCCTAGGGTCTTCATTTTCACAGTCCCTGCGTCTGCCTTCCAGACTTGGGTGGTGTGGTCAGAGCCTTTGCCAGTGAAGACTGAGGCAAAGAAGTCATTAAGAACCTCAGCCTTCTTCAAATCCAGGGTAGCCAGTTCTCCTGATAGCTTCTGGAGGGGGCTTATGTTGTTCCTAGTCTGTCTTTTATTTGCAAAGTAACTATAGAATCCCTTCCTGTTATCCTTAAAATCCCTAGCAAAGTTTAATTCCAACTGGGCCTCAGCTTTCCTAACCTGGTCTGTAGCTTCCTGGAAAATATCCCTGTATTCTTCCCAGGCCGCCTGTCTTTGCTTCCACCTCTTAGAAGACTCTTTTTTCCCTTGAAGTTTCCTCAGCAGCTCCTTATCCATCCAAGGAGGTCTCCTGGCCCTCCTGCTGCAAGTCCTTCTAGTTGGGATGCAACACTCCTGAGCTTTCACTAGGTGATGCTTGAATATCAACCAACAGTCTTGGGCTCCCCTGACTTCTAGGGCTATATCCCATGGAACCTTACTAAGCAGGCTCCTGAAGAGGCCAAAGTGTGCTCTCTTGAAGTCCAGGGCAGTGAGCTTGCTGCACACTCTTCTCACTGTCCTGAAGATCTCGAATTTGACCATCTCATGGTCGCTGCAACCAAGGCTGCCCTGGAGCGTCACATTTCCAACCAGCCCTTCCCTGTTGGTGAGCACAAGGTCAAGCATGGCACCTCTCCTTGTCTGCTCCTCTATTACTTGAAGAAAGAAGTTGTCTTCCACACAATCGAGGAACCTCCTGGATTGCTTGTGCCGGGCTGTACCTTCACTCCAACAGATATCAGGGCGGTTGAAGTCCCCCATGAGAACAAGGGCCTGCGAGTGTGAGGCTGTTTCTATCTCTCTGTAGAGTGCTTCATCCACAGATTCCTCTTGATCAGGCCGTCTGTAACAGGTCCCCACAATAATGTACCTCATGGCTGTTCTCCCTTTAACCCTGACCCACAAACTCTCTGTCGACTGCTCACCTGTCCCCAGACAAAGTGCCATACTCTCCAGCCTATCCCTAACATAAATAGCAACTCCCCCTGTCCATCTGCTGGGCCTGTCCTTTCTAAAGAGCCTGTAACCTTCCATTCCAACACTCCAGTCATAGGAGCCATCCCACCATGTTTCTGTGACGCCTACTATTTCATACCCCCGTAGACGTGCACACAACTCTAATTCCTCTTGCTTGTTCCCCATGCTATGGGTGTCTGTGTAGAGGCATTTGAGCTGAGCTCCAAATGAAGCCGTCTCACTGGCGGGAGCAGCTGGAATATCTCTACATTGCTCCAAGCATTTATTATAGCTGCTGGCAACTTACTGGGTGTGTTGGGATGGAATGATGCCCCCCTCCCCCAACACATCTAGTTTAGAGCTTTCTTGACCAGCCTGGCAAGCCTCCTACCAAAACTGCTCTTCTCCTTCTTTGTCAGACTAGCTCCACCAGCCCCCAGTAGACCTGGCCTACTAACTTGGGTCCCGTGTTCTAGGTACCCAAACCCCTGACAATGGCACCACCCTTCTAACCATTTATTAACCTGGCCAATCCTCCTAGCCTTTCTAAGGTCCTCCCCTTTATCCTGGAGAATTGACGAAAAGACAATCTGAGCTCCAGAGCCCCTAACCACCTCTCCCAGGCCTCTGCAGTCCTTCTTTATGCTCTCCAGGCTACTGCTATCTATATCACTAGCACCCACATGGATCACTAGAAGTGGGTAATAGTCAGTGGGACTTAGTAGAGCAGGCAGCCTCCCTGCAGCATCCCTGCTCCGTGGCCTTGGTAGGCAACACACCTCCCTTGAGACTGGGTCAGGCCAACAGATGAGTGCTTCTGTCCCTTTCAAAGTACAGTCCCCTACTACTACAACCCGGCCGCTTTTTCCTGGCAGCACCAGTAGAGATCTTCTTTAGCTATGCATCAGCCAGTTGTTCATGGTGTGAGTGTGTTTGCTCATCAGCCACCTGCAGAACAGCAAAGCAGTTCTGGGTGGGGACAACAGGCACTCTCTGCACTCCGAGCTCTGCACTGCAGCCTCCCCTCTCATCGGCTCTGTCTGGGTGCCTACGCTGGCCACCGCCGGGGCAGCCAGAGCAGAGCTCCCAGACCGGGCCCTGGTCACAGGGCGAGTACTCACCATCCCGCTCGCCTGCCCGCGCAAACTGCCTCGCCCCTCCCTGTTTGGTCGCGCTCCCTGGGGCAGGTTTTTACCCAGTCAGGGCTGGTTCCGCTCCTCCTGGCTCCGCCCCCTGTGAGTCAGCTGCGCGCGTCAGCGGAGCTGCCGGCTCCTGGGCAAGTCCTGTCGAGGACTTGAGGCTCCCTCGGTGGCTGTTGCTGCTCTGAGTTGAGGCTCCCGGACACTGAGCTTCCCCCTGCTCAGGTGTTGAAGGCGTCCTCTCTCGAGCTACTCACCTCAACAATTGACCGGCAATAGTCCTTTCTTACAGTGTTTTCTGGTGCATTCTGTTAGGAAGTAAAAATGCCCAAACTAACCTTCCTTTTTGGGGAAAAAAAAATCTAAACCCTCAATTTTTTTCCTGGACCCGTAGAAATAACATAGTTTATGCCCAGTGTTCCTGAAGGGTGTATGTGTAAGGGTTTGAAACCATTAGATTTTTATCTTCTTAATAAAAACATAAATCTGTTCTCTCTCACGAAAAAATCATAGTCTATTTAAATTTCTTCTGATGTTGGCTGGTTGTCATTCCCTCAGGAGAAAAAGGAGAATTCAGACCTGCACAGAACTTTATAAAAAGTCTGTTTCTCTGGAGACTCTGTCTACTATGAAATTGTAATAGTTGTGCTTATTAAGCAGTATTGTGCAGAATATGATGTCTGCATCTTGAACCCTCTGATTAATAGGATGTGAGATCCTGGGTCCAGGTTCTTAAAGGCATTGTGTTTCCCCAATGAGCATTGTAACACATAAAGAATTGGGAGAGTAGCAGGGCAATATTTTTTTTCAGGATGTTGTTCCTAGGAATTTCCTTCTTATACCAGTTCACTACACAAAATATGGAACTCTATATGATTCCATGAAACACTTAGGTATCAGCAAATTTACCGTCTTCTGATGAAAAGCTCTTTAAACTGAAACACTTGTGAAATACTCCAAATGCCATATTTCCTGAGACTATGCTATTGCTACTGCTTTTATCATGTTTGCTGATATAGACAAAAGCACTTGCCAAAATGCAACATTTGTTTGTAGACAATTGCAATTACAGAAACTATTGATCGTTGTGGTAATTTGTGAGTCCAAGATTTTTCCATTGCTCTTGAAAATCTCCTGGGAGATGTGAATCACTGTTTCTTCCTCTCTGGATATGGTTTTCCCAAGTTCGTTTTCTGATCCAGGACTAAGTTACTGACAGCAATGCTTTGTCTCCCAGCATTATATATGTAATGAATTTAATACGTGATGGATGCATTGAATCAGATACTGCATTTTTCAAATGTTTACTCTGATATTTATACCCATTCTTTTCTATTTATTAATTTGTAACTGTCTTAAAAGTAACTGACAAACCTTCCAGATGCTTAATTTGGAAAATACAGAGGCTACTCAACAGGAGCAGATCTTTAACTGCAATGCTGAAATATCAGACAGCAGTTGGAGATCCTCAGTCCCAATCTTTCATTTAGTAAGACCCTGCAAAGCTTGCTCAGATTGATGAAATAACAACTTGAGACAATGAGTTTTTTTACAGTCCTCTTTTACTTTGTTTCTCCCATTTATATAAAAGGTGGTTAAAACCTCACACAGCATATTGTGCAGAAATTAATTCATTGGATTTGCATTTACAGCACCCAGTCAATCTGTTGCATGGTTTCATTTTTTTGCATACTGCGCTATAGATTTTGGGCTTGGACTGTGCTAACATAGCTCTGAGTTCAAGCATAAGATATTACTCAAGTTCATCCATACCTATTGTCTGAACTGTAAACTCACAAGCTTCACCCCAGTAGCAGCTGTGGAAGCTATGATGAATTTGCAGTATGGGTATAACTCCAACTGCCTTACTGGCTATAACTTTACAAAGAAACTAATCCTTATGATTTTATGTCTCAGGTAGAATTTGTTGCTATGGCTGCTTGCATTCCATCAAAGAAATTACAAATAAGTTATAAAATCATTATAGACATGAGTAGTTATGCACAAGTAAAACTGCTGGTAAACAGAGGCTCCTTGGCCTCTGAACAAACCACAGAGCAAGTTCAAAGATCTGAAGGAGACAAAAGAGGGAAAGACCCTTAAATAAAATCTTCATTATTACTGCCTTTTGCACAGTGAATGGGGCATATTGATGCATGTTTCAATTACCTGTAAACCAGTCAAGCTACAGATTTGCAGGAACTTTGATTGAAGTCTCTTCAGAGAGCTTTTTTGGTGCTCTGATATCCTATGAAATCTAACAGAGCAGTGGTGAACCTTGGATGAGATAGTGACCAGAAATGAATATGAGTGGTGAGGAAGCAGAGGAAATTCATCTAAAAGTATCTTTAAGGACCCAAAAGGAAGGTAGGGGAAATGAACTGCCTTTATGCTTAACACTTAACCATTCCTGTGTATGTACAAAAAGTTTCAAGTAGAGCTTGTGCCATTGGTCTGATACCACTGATCTGGAAGGGAAGAATTTTGTTACTCAGGCCTGAAGAACAAATAACTTCAGCAATTAAAATATGCCATACTAGGACTGAACCTTAGGTCAGATGTAGACACATCATACTGGGTTACTATAACCTCTGACCCCTAACTGATCATCCCCAAGGTTTTCTGCTTCTGAGCCTTTCCAGGAACTTAGACTTGCCTTCTTGGAATCCATGATCAGCTATCTCACTTTCTTCTTCCTGAATTCTGGCCTTTCTGCTCTCTAATTATACTCTGAGGCCCATAGGCAGAAAAAGACAGTGGTCTACAAGCTGATTTCTTCAAGGGTATTTTATCACAAGGCACAAAGAAATATGTGCCTTGTGAGAGTAGCCATCTCTGTCACATTGAGGGAGTGAGTACATGTAGATAGCTGAAGTGAATGCTCTATGTTAATTAGATTTTATCATAAAATAGCATTATATTCAAGAAAGAGAAGAGCAGCTTATGTGGTTTAGACTAATTTAAGGCCAGCTCTTACTATGGACAGATATGAAAGTTTTAATGCAACCAAATACTGAGTTGTGCATTTTTTTTTTTCTGTTTTCTAGCCTTGCTCCTTAGCCCATTTATGCAATACTCCACACATTTCTATTCTGCTTTTTTTTTTTTTTTTTTTTTTTTTTAACTAACAGCTTCATTTTCTGATCTGCAGTCTTGGCAAATACTGAGCTATTGTAATGATTCTGTTTATGCAGCTTCTACTTTGAAAAAAACCAGGAGCAGTTCTTTTGTGTTTTCTAAACTCAGATATGTAATCACAGTGTTCCTCCCATGTTTTGCATATAACAAGCATAAAATAGCTTATACATGTTTTCTCCCACTCCTGTGGTATAAAGTATTTGTGAAGTACTGGATATTTATTATTTTTCCATCTAAGCTTTGAATTCACCTGATCACAGAAACTCTACAGCCCTTGCTGCTGTTTCAGCATGAAGTCATGCTTGTTTAGAGAAAAATAAGGTCAGAAAGAATTCAATGAAATGCTTTCTTTCTGTGAGAATTTGTCTGTTTGTCAACACACATATAGACCTGACTGATGTGGTGCAATTCAGTGTAGATAGGTACTACTGCACTTACGTAGATTCTTTTTTGAAACCTGATGAATTTCATCCTTTCCTCCCACCTCATAAACATCCCTTCAATGCACTCCCTCAAGGGTGCCAATGGTTGATTTTGGGTTCCCAGGAGCATCCATATACCAGGGAGTAGGATTCAGTCTACCTGGTTTTGGATATCATCTTTTGGATATCATCTAGACTATGGACAATGGGAAAATAAATGTAATAATAAAAATAAGCACTTCTGATTCCTTCACAGGGAAAGATAAACCACGACATAAAAGAACCCATTTATCTTCTATATATAGAAGAGAAATGCTTAAATGCAGCCATCTGCACTGCTAATACCTAAATTAGGTGGTTGTACTTCAGTCCTTTTGTCAGCTCTTATCCAATTTCATTAATAGCTTCTTGATTTGTAATAAAATAATTCCTGGTTACAATTTTCAAGTTTCTGCAGTGTTATCACCTTTTGTTTCTTTGAATTACCAAGATTTTCATTGAAGGTGCAGTGTTTTCATACAGGAATTCCCCATGCACCAGGGAAGGAAGCAATGCATACAATGAATTGGATATTCCATTATTTGAAAAGAACTGGTGTGTTTTCATTTTTTTAATCAGCAAATGGACAATTTTAATGAATTTGAAGTCTTTCCTGAGTCTTCAGTGTCTGAAATCTTAAAGCAGAAGAGCAAGGAAAGGCAGAACAACAACAGGCAGTGAAACCAACCACTGCAGAAATGAACATGGAGCTGCAATTAGACTTGAGATGCAGGGTTTTTTAATGCAACTTCCCTGTTCCATGGTCATATCAGGTTATTTTGATACAAAAGAGTTTCTGGGAGTTTTGAAAATGATTGGCCAAAGCCAATTATTAGGAGGCTCCAGCCCCGTCGTAAGGGTTTTGCAGTTTTTCAATAGCACTGAAGAGTTTATTGTATTCGTAAGAGCTGCAAGCCTGTGGATTTTTTCTCAGATCCTGGATCCAATTGCAGAGCAGGCTGGAGGGGCCTGGAGCTGTGAAATGAACAATTTCTTTCCAATTTGTCATTTAACACTTGCAAACAGTATCTTTAGGGACTTCAGCCTTCTGCAGTGATAGTCACCATTGCAGCTACTTGAGTGCAATCTTTTACGTAGGGGATGATTCAGCTGTAAAATTACATTACTATGAAATTCGTTTGGTACTTAGCATTTAATATTCTTCTCTTTTCCTCTGCAATTAGCTTTTACTAATGCAATTTAATCTATTTGTAACATTTCTTGAAAATCATAGTAGACATGATTTGAAATGAAGCTTAATCTCTTGAACTTTTCCTTATGTTAATTTGAAATGCCAACAGGGCACCAACTGCTGTGAAAATTAATGAATGAGCTACACCAGACTGTCTTCCATTTCATCTGAATGACTTCACACTTAGAGCATATGTGACAAACAAACTATTCTTCAACACCGCAGATGATGCTGGAGCAAAAAAAAAAATTGCTCTTTGGGGGGTGGTATGGACAGATTATGGGTCCTGATTTCTTTGCATGCACATTATGGGTTATGGCTCACAGGAGAGGCAACTCTCCAGAAAGATGTTTTGTCTTTTGAAGAAATAATTTTTTAAAGCAAGTGAAATATTATTAAACTAAAAATGTATACAGCTCCAGCAGCATTTTTCCCTAATAGTGCTTTGCTCTTCATTTAAAAAGATCTCAAACATGACACTCAGCTTTCTTAAGAGTGAGGAAAATTTGTGTTACTTCTTAGACATTGAGCTGCAAAACCTGTATATCTCTACTGCCTATCTAAGCTGAAATAATTTATTCTGTGCTCAATAATTTTGATCAAAACTACAGACTGCACTTTTTCCTTGTCCTGAAGAACTTGGTAAATGGTTGGTCTTAAGAGTTAAAGAAGACCTCCTGTGCAACAAAATGAAATTCAGGAAAAAATAAGATAAAACTTCTTGACTTCTTAGAAATGCTTATGAGCCAGAAGAAAATAAACACATGCAGACGAATTGTTTTCTTATGCAGTACCAGTCATGTCATATACATTAAAGCCCAGTTGCAGGATCTGGGCTATTTTTGCATGATGATCAGAAGTGCTGTATTGAGTGCTTGGACAACTCTGCCACCATTCGCTGTTGAAATTCCTATTGCAGTTCAGGAATTTGGCTTTTTTTTTCTTTCAGATACCCCAGTACTTGATTGTGTTCCAGCTGATAAAGTTTTAATATCTTTATTTAAGCACATGCTTATATTTCACTATAGTCTTGACATCAACACACACAAGCCTACTGCTTGCTGTGGCTGGTTTGTTGGCTCAGGTGGGAAATTCAGTTTTTCAGTTTTTAACCAGATGTGGTAAATACATTTTTTTGTTCCACTGTTTGTAGTCTCTAACCACAAATGAAAATAAAATCAAATTGTGTGATCAGTAAAACTGTGACACAATGTTCATTCCTATATAAGTGATCAAATAAGCAATTTTACTTACATCCAGATTAAGTAACTGGCAACAAACCCAATAAACTAGGTTTTTGTTATACTCTGCGTTGCTTTCTTACAATGAAAAGACTAATTGGATTTGAGCTTGGAAAAATGCCACTGCTGTACTCTAAACCGTGAAATAAAATATAAGTATGGGGTAGATGTATTCTGGCTATTGTAATGCAAAGGATTCAAAGTTTCTTCTCTGACTTAGGCTTGATATTTTAATGGGCATAATGGTAATGTTGTGCAAATAGATACAAGCTGTGAACTCTTTTTAATGAAAACAAAATAATAGAACGGTTTAAAAGCATCTTTTAGAAATGGGACATGAAGAGGCTTGTCAAAAGCAAGCCCAGGACAGAGCAGGAATTAGAGATGGTCTCAGTTGGACATGCAGATCCTCTGCCTTGGGCAAGCCAGGGCAGATATATTTACTTTGCATCACACAGGGAATTCATCTCTGAGCATGCCTGTGCTGCATGCAAGGACAGACAGGGTCATCTTTTGTGTTGATTTTCATCACTTTTCTGCATAAGTGGCATCCTTGCTTTCTGCTTGTTGTCAGACAGCAAAGTGGTTTCAGACATAATTTATGGATATGATGTATACATCAAAATACCTGTCCAACTGAATGCTTAAAAAGTAAATTTTAGAAGAGTCTGGAGGAGGATGTATAAATGGGAAAACATTACATGTGATTTCAGAACTTTTTGTGCACAGAGGTTTTAAACTGGCATCTGACTTGCACCTCCTGGAAGAAACAACTGTGCAGATTATTGTATAGTGCAACCTCAGTATGCCAGAGTGCAGCAGTTAAGATTGACCAGCTCTAGGGAAAGATGTGTATGACTTTATGTATTAAAACTGCGCCTAAGAATACTTTGACTGCTTAAAACTGTTACTCTGTAGGGTACATGGATTGCCAATTCCATCAAGTATACTTAATAGATAAATTAATAGGCAATTAAATATCTTCCAAAATTGTTGTGAATGAGATTTTATAAGATATTCATAATAGCAGTTGTTAGGTCAAAAGTGGGAAGGGATTTAAAAACAGGTTAAACAATTTCACAGTTTTGGGATTTCTGGGAAACATCCTTGTACATTTTTATAACATCTAGCTCAGGAAAGTCCTTGACCACAGATCATCAGGCCCTACATGTTAATACTATGTAATTAACATGTTAATAACTATGTTATTACGTTATAGTGAGCTAGGTTCACTATGTTCGTGTTGTTTTTCTCATACTTTTCTTTCAATGCTTGAAATCTGCCACTAATCCTCTTATTATTGGTGTGGTTTTCCAAATGAATTGATTTGGGCTTATACAGTGTTTTTTTAATTTATTTTTCCCTCACCAAAATTAAATATGTTTTAATTTTTTATTTTCTACATTTTTTTCAAGATAAAAATGCAAATATCATATCTTAAAATGTCAGAATTAAATATTTCAACATTTCTCAGTTTGTTGCTTAATATTTCTTTCAGCTACATGCCTTGGACAATTTCTCTATAAATTCCTGAATAGTATGCTTGATCCACACCTGAATTTATAAGCTATAAATCAATATATAGAACAAAAATGTTTACTGTTTATAGTGTTTAAGAAGAATATAAACTGATAAAGGTTCCTGGTACAAAAACTGCATTTCGGTATAGTCTGTATTGAAATTTATTTTGTAGCACCCTGCAAAAAAAACCCAACTTAACAAAAAACCTACCAAAAACCAAAAAACCAAAACAACAAACTAATAAGAAAGGGATTGTCATCCCTTCAGCTGGTCAAACAATGGGAGTTGTTGAGTGCTGGTCAAACATTACATTTTGATTGATATCATGGCATGTTGTAGGTAGGGATCTTTCAACACTTCCTTTATTAACCCTGGTGTTCAGGCAGTCACAGCTACCAGATTGAAATTTCATCCTCAACCAGTGCTTGTTGTTTAAGTTCTCTAAGCTCACAAAAGTAGTTTAAGCCAGCTTGTTTCCAAAGTTAGAGCTGCCAGAGACAAAGAACAACAATAAAAAATAATAGGTTTCTGGCTCCTACACACATTTCTTTCTGCTCCTACTCTGAATTTATCAACCTGCTATTTTATATAATGCTATTTTTTATCTGTTATGTTTAAGACATATTTTGCATGAGAAAAGGGGCTCTGGTGTCACTTTTATTCTGAGATTATCAGGGTGCTCAGAAATACTGTTAATTATTTTTCATGTTAATTAATTTTTAGGACACATTATCTGCTTTATGTATGTGCAAGACTCACGAACCTAAGTACAGGCAGAATAAACATCTTTGTTGTAAGAGAGAGACTCTCTCTTCATCTTAAATTATGAATCCATAAGAATGAAGCAAGGAATTATTTTGGTCTTGCAGAATATGAATAATGCATGTAGCACCATTATACACATCCTGCATGTTATGGAACTAGAATGTAGTGTTATGCTAATAAACATTCATAACACTCAACATAACCATTCTGAATATTTTATAGCCAAAAGAAATTGTGATCCCAAGGACATTCAGAGATGTCTGTCTTACTACTATATCTAATTATTAAAACTTAAATTTATAGCTGTATTATTCCCTCTTCCATTTGACATGGGCAATTAGTCAAAATCTCTGGGTCTTATAGGTTGTTTCTGTCATGTTGGTAAATGAGTTGGTTGTTTCTTATACGCGATCCTATCTAATTAAAAATGCAAGCCCCCCTCTTTTCCTGAACACAAGGAGAATCAGACAACAGGAGACACAAATGCTTTCACATTCTCAGTTTCTTTCAAACTGTTTTGAACCCCAAATCTTTATCTGTCTTGTCAGTAGTGTTTTTAAGGCTGCATGAGCGGCTTCCAAGCGGGTATCTTAATTTTCTTTGTCTGCTCCTGCAGTTTCCTTCACTCCCACCCAAAACTCTCTGCTTTCAACCTAATTTCTGACTATGTCAATGTTCAGGAAAAGGCAGCGAAGACTCATGGTTATTGCAGTCTTACTTACCTTGTTCTCAGTGGTGCTCCTCTGTTTTTTGATGGCGAGCCTATTAAGACTGAAAAATGCTATTAGAAACTGGTAGAGGAGCTCTGGCCCAATGTAGAACCACATGGTTAGCTTTGAGAAATATATGTGAGCTAGCTTGCTGATTTGTCTAATTAGGGTCAAAGAACTGCTAATTTGTGGATTGGAGGCTCTATTTCAACCCTCACACATGGATAAGTTTGACTGAAGAAAATTCAGGGGAATTTGAAATTGGAACTTAATGAAGATGACAGAAGCTAACTCTGCTGTCAACAATCCCTTTGATAACAACAGAGGCTGTGGGGGTTAAAAAAAAAAAGGATCTCTCTTTTTACTGGCTTGCTAATCAAGAAAAATGGCATAATCTATTCTAGAAGGGGTGCAGGCTTTCTCCTTAAATGAAGTTATTGTAACCCAGTTATTGTAGCAACTCACTTTATAATTTTGTTTTAAACCATTAGATCTGAGACTCTTAACTAATTATTACTTCATTGGTAAACGGGTTGGCGTTAAGAGTGCTATTTGTGTTATTCAAAGGTTAGTTTAGAGGATAAGTTTCCTCGCTTTGGTGCATATAAGAAGTGGAAAATGAGCCTTTTACCATTACCAATATACAAAATGTATGCATTTCTTTCATTTCATTGCTTCAGAAATTATGATTGAAGCATAACTTTTTAAGGACAAATGGGAATATTTGATTATTTCCTTGTGTAGTAGAGGCCATGGCATTTTATCTTATGTTGAACCTGTTAAATTCAGCTATGTCATAGTATATATTCTACAGAGGTTGTTAGCTTTAATTTGGAATCAACGTGATAAATTCAGCTGTTGTTTATGGTAGCATGCTCCAGAAATTAATATTTCACATAAATATGAATGTATGTCTTGTTTCTTAAACTTATTTATGCTAGTATCCAGGCTTTGGTCCCCAATTTGACTGTTAAACCAGAGTTCTTTGCATTCTTCTCCTTCTACCCATTTCTGATAGATCCATTTTCTACCACAGCTCTTCTGAGACAGTGTGTGTGTGGAGGACTGCTGAGGTTGCATTATGTCCCCGTGACAGTGAGGGATAACTGAAGGTTCAGTGTTAATTTGCTTTATGGTCACATGTAATTGTTTACCAAGCTGCTTGTCAACCTTGAAGGGCAATGTCATTAACTTCAGCATAGATACAAATACTGACCAAGTTTTAGCTAGAAAATTCATCTTGACATGACATTATAAACGTGCTCTTAGGTGAAATAGAAACAACAAGGAAAGTACCACATGAAAAAATTAGCAAACAGAGGTTTATTTTTCTTAATTCCTCTAGTCATAGCCTCTTATGTAAAATCCTAGAATTCTGCCACAGCTCTTTAAGGTTTAGGATAAGAATGGGGGTGTAACAATGACTTTCCCGTTTTATGTGCTGGTTAATTTTATTCTTTCTTTCATTTAGTTCACTTCTCTGCTTCCCTTTGTGATCCATGCACAGTTTTCAAAAGTGTGTCCATTCCAAGTTGGATTTGTTACCCATAATGGCAGTGTCAAGCAAGACTTACTGATTTTGGCTTTCATTAAGTGGCTATAGCAGCCTTTACCAAAAAGCAAGTTTTCTAAGAGCATAATACAGTTTTTTTCTATACTTAGGAGTACCATTCTAATTTTGTCATGTTTTGGGGTTCTGCTAGAACATCAGTGTTCTGGCATCAGACAAAGAAAAGGTCTTTAGGCTATTGTATTTGCTGTTTAGATTTTTTGTGGAGGAGGATTTCAAAAAGGGAAACCACATTAAAAGTCACTTATATATGTATTCAGACCAGTTACTGTTTAAGTCTGTAAGACCAGGTGTATTCCTGGCATGTGACTTGTTAAAACATTCACTTCTGGTTTTGCTACTTTTTTCTTTAATGCTTACTTTTTTTTGCTTTCAGTCCTTACAGCAAAGAAAGGGAAACTTGTATAATTGCACTTTTGATCACTACCTGTCTATTGTGGTTGTTGCTGAGCACTAACATAGGCTTATATACTATCTCTCCTGTGATTTCTTTTACATACGGCTGCATAGAATTCAAAACTAACAAGGTTCTGATTAGAAAACTAAATTTCATCTTCTCTGTAAACTGCATTTTTCTAGTTGGGAAACAAATGCTTATCTCCTCCCTTCAACTCTGTGGCTGCCTCTTTCCTCTTTATTTCTGCTGGGTTTGAGGTTTTGTTAAATATTTGTGTTTCTATTTTACTTGCAATTCAGAGCTGCCAATGATGGGCATGAAATAGTGGCCAGCCCCATTTCCAACTGGTGGTGTCAAAAGTCCTCAACTGGTTCACATGCATGTTTCCAGTGAGAACCTATTTATTGGTGTCCTTAAAAGGAAACATGATATTTACAGGCAAGTAAAAGAAAAAGAGAAAAAAGTGCAACATTTTCCTGTATCCTGACCAGTCTTTAGATGACTTTCTCCTGTGCTGCATACTATAATTCACTCTCTTTATTCCCTTGTTCCAGGAAGTGATTGTTCAAAGATGATGCTGAGAGAAAGGATGGCCCAGCAGTTACTACTTTTAATGCAGAATCAGAGACCCCTTGTCTTTTAATCTCCATTCTTTCCTAGGTTAGACATAAAAATATAAAACTTGCAGCAAAAAGCACATGAGAGATCATTGGTTTGCATTTTTCTTTATTTCCAATATGGAACAGTTTTTTCTGAAAATGTCAAATAGTTCTATGTTCTCAGTTTCTACACCTCCCAGCAAGTTTTCTGACAGCACGATAATTAAAGAAAGCAATGGGTGATGGTATGAGCAGGGTACTTACATCTGCATTTACTGCAGTTCGTGCCAATACTAGCTCATGGTGAAATATAAGTTTGGTATTTGTGTAAGGAGAACTAATTCAGTAAGTTGCATTTAAAGGTTTATGATAGTTTATGAAGTTACAGAAGTCTTTTGTCACATATTTAAGGCATACCTTGGAACAGACTAAAATGAAAAAAATCTTAAAAAAAGAGCCCACCCAAAAGGTCTCTACAAAAAATTAAAGTAGATCTTAAAGGATATGAGGGCTTTGGACTGGTTGTTTTCATAGCGTCACCATCCTTAGTGCCTAAGTGAGTTCTTGGTCAATAAACCAGCAAGGCAGCGTCTTAGAAGACATAGAAGAAACATTGGCTAATTGGAAAAGTCTACTAGCAGGTTTTTGTCAGAGTCAAAGTACCATGTTCACTAACTAAAAAGGTCTCTGTTTATACATGCTGGGGCTGGCCTTAGAGGTAGCAGAGTTTACAGTACAGCTAGTGATTTCCAAATTCTATCATCGCTCACTTGGAAGCAGGAAACACAAATTTTCTTGCTTATTCACTGAAATGAATGTCAACCTCAGGCCATTCTTCTGGCCCTCACTTTGAAAGAATGCTAATTAGTTTCTAATTGCAGCAAGCTGGCATCAAATCAATCTCTACTCACAAAAGTTCCCTGCTTGTCAGACAATAAAAGACTTATATGTTGATGAGCTCCTTTGATACTGCTTAGAAATTACACATTCAAATCTCCTTTAAAATATGATTTCCATTTGAGGGGAAAAAAAAATAATATATTTTGTAAACCTACTATCTAATTATATTTGGATAGCAGTCTCTAAAAGAAGACTAATTTCTTTTCTCATCAAATTAACATCTCTGGAAAATGCGTTTTCTTTTAAGTTGATGTTTACCTGACAACCAAAATAAGGCTAAGAAGAGAAATATCTGAACCTAAAAAAATAATTCTTTCAGATTTTTCAGTCTTTTTATTGAGGCATTTTTAAAGGGCAGTAGAGGTGAGAAATCAAAATGGTACCCACTGTAAGCCCAGGGTCCCATATGCATACCTTATATAAACATGGAGTGAAAGATGTCTTAAAAAAATGTCCAAAATACTGACAACTCAGACAAGATGAGCACTTTATGCAGAGGGAAGGGAGAATGTAAATCTGATAGCTTTTGTCTAAAGTTTTTAAAGCAAAAACTGCTGTGAGACATGGTGATTTCCAGTCAAGAGAATACAGACTGGGACATTAGATAGCTCTTTGATACTCATTCAGAACTAATGTATAGGAATGTGCAAACTTGAATTTAGAATTCAAACACACAAAGCGTAGTGTGGGTTTTTGGATCTATGGATATCTTCCCCCCACTCCCATGCAGCCAGCTGTCTGTAAAGGGTCCCTGCCACAACAGTGCCACTACAGAACATAAACCTCTCTCTGTCTTTTGATTTTCCTGGATTTGGTCAGATGTTGTCTTTATTTATGTTCCCTCCCAAAGTCTCTTTGCTTGCACTTTTCTGAACCTCCCTTTCTTTTCGTTGGTGTAATGCATGGAAAATTTGTGAGAACTCTTTGAAAGCATCCCCGTTGTTTGTGTACTTTATATTAAGCTCTTAGTTCCCTTGCAGCTCTCCAGAAAGAATTTTTAAGGTGCAAAGGGCTGTCTGGAGAGCCTGTCCTTGTATCTTTGACTAATTGCAATATTTAAAATTGTGTGCAATGTGGAGTCATGCTGTGTGGTCTAGTGCACAATTAACATCTGTTGGGTACTTTATTCCTTTGGCTTGTTTCCAAGTTGTGCTGAGAATGTGAGTACAGAATAAGTCAAACAATTTCTCCAAGTTTTTCAACTAGATAATGGTGGCTTATGGAGCACTTGAGCAATTATGTACATTTATGTAATGGGTATTAACAAATTACTAGTAAAATCAGCATTTTGTGACTACTGCAGAATATCTCTGTAAATGTTTCCTAGTAGGTCTGTGTATTAAAATTACTGGACACTGGCATGTTTACGTTTGTCAGAGCACCAAGTTCATTAGCAGGAAGGAAAAATCAATATATTAAGAGGAAAGAAGGAGAACTGCATAATAATAACATAGATCCAAATGCTAATTTAAAAATGAGGGAGAATTTGCTGGGTTTAGTTTTCATTATGTTAATAAAATGTATCTCATCTATTTTGCTCGGTTTTTACATTCATTCAGCTTCACATAAAGCTCTTAGACGAATTTTCATGTTTCACCTATGTCTGAAAAAGCATGTTTTATTAGATAATATGTGTAACAACTATTAAGTATTCTGTACAGAACTGGGAGTTGTCCTAATTGCTGCAGTAATCTTACTGTTAGCAATAGCATTTTTTATAATTGTCACAGAGTGAGTTCCTATAGCAGTTTATTTTTCTGGTTACTTCAAAGAGTTTGAGTGTTTTCAAATAGTAGAGAGAAACAATAATTGTTCTGCTGAGCATCAATTCAGTTGCTAGAGTTGCTGAATTACTTCAGTTCTTAAAAATATTTACTGTGCTACTGTCTGCAAAATCACCGGGATTAGGTGGGGTGTTCTGGAAGACTGCTGTAAAATATGGTCAGGTACTTTATTTTATGGTTTTGTTTGTTTGTTGGTTTGTTTGTTTTTTTCTTAAGACTAAAGAAACTTTCCTGACTGTGATAAGGTAAAGGAATTTTAACACAGCTGTGCAGTGCCACAATACAGTAACAAAGATGTCTGTGGCATAAAATGCTGTCCCAATGGCTAAAGAATCTGATTTTCAAAAACCAAGTAATTTGTAATTGCTCCCTTTCCATTCACTCTGGGTAGAACTCCAGTTTTCAATACGCTCAGAAGTACCAAGCAGCCATTTTACCCATGTAAATCCATCACCAGCAATCCTGAGATGGCCACTTGATCACCGCAGGCATCTGACTCTCTGTACCTGGTTCTCCTGCAACTCAAAGACATCCAAAACCTCATGCTACTCGAGCAACGTAACCCTGCTTGACCTTAAGTGGGTCAAGTTTGAGTTTCTTTAATGTGACCAGAGCGATCCCTTTGCAGTTTTCCACGCATGGGCAGGGGGAGCAAGAGGGGCTCCATTTAATGCTGGCAGGTCTGGCAGTAAGGGGGTCCTTGGGACAAGGCATGGTCTGACTCAAATCCCTGCACTGGGCCCTGAGTGCACAGGAGAGCTGGAGATGATGTGCTTCTTTCTCCTGCCCTCTAAAAGAGCAATGCAATGATTGTAATTACAGACATCCTCAGGATGATTGTAAAGGCCTTATCTGAAATTTATGGTTCTTAGTGACTTTGATGGGCTTTGAACTGGGCCCTTGGAGAGATACTTTACATTTGGGCAGAAACAGAGACTTAGAAATTCACACTGGTAGCTTTAAAGGATTTTAAATAGATAATTTTCTTGACCTAATCCTTTGATCATCTCTTCCTCTTTGCTGATCTTCAGTCACTTTTCATCAAATGGGTTTCACATCTTTTTCTTTAAGGCTTTCATAGGCTACCTTCAGACTACTTTCTGATTTGGTATTTCCTTTTATCTTCAGGGAATTTACCAATAGTGTTGCAAACTGTCATAGTTGTTTTAATCTGATGAATGCATTGGCTGTGTGGGGTTTTTTGTTTTGGGGTGTTTTGGGTTTTTTTTTTTGATAGTGATATCCTACTAGCAGTAATGTCAATTTGCTTCTTGCATGTTTGCGAGTAGTCTTGAGACTTCATCTCAAGGTTGTAACTTCCAATTTCTCTTTGTAATCTTTAAACCAATTTGAAATTAAAACATGTTAGTACATATGTACTTCATTACAAAATGAACTTTCAGGATTTCATTAGTATCTGCTGTATTGCTTAGTGTCTTCTTCTAAAGCTAATTAAGTGTTATGCTGTTATGAATAACAGTATTTTGTTTTTTCTTAGCAATATTGTAGGCTGGTACAGGAAAGTAATAAGTGTATGATATAAAGCACCATTGTGTGTTTTATTTAGATCTTCTGTACTCTCTTTTAATAATACTAATCACCACAGTGCCAAGACATGTAAAATTCTAATTTACAGATGCTGCAAGCTTATAGCAACTCCAGAAAAATTCAGTAGTATCTGCAGATGCCCAGCATTTTGAGACTTAGATGTGTAATGACTGGTATTTCCTAATGCTAAAACAAGCCAGAACATCATCTGTTGTTTTTAATATATGCTGCATAGCATAATTATATTGTCTAGCTACATTACCTACGAACAGCAGTGGTCTACATCTTTGATATTGAATTATAAAAGATTGCATGGGACGAGCCTATTTATCTACCTCAGCGATTAGTGTAGCCGACTGTGCTAAGTTTAAAAGGATGACTTTGAGATGTGTTGAGTTCCCACTGAGATGGGGACTGAGTTCCTTGATGGGTACATCACCTAGGTGTGGATTCAAATCATTCTGAAGTCACAGAGAGAATTTCAGTTTACATCGGTGAGCACACCCTGAGGTCAGTAAGTTCATCCTTCTTCCACAAAAGTAAAACCAACTCAGCTTCAACTTCATTGGTCTTCCTAGGCCAGTGTCTCCTTAATCTCCCCTTAAAAGCCTTTAGGATTCAGACAGTCTCTTCCAGTACTTCATTCATCTTAATACTCCGAGTTCAATTATAAAATTAAGTTTCTTCCTAAACTTGAGTAACCTTCATTTTATTGAAGTTTCCTCACAAATTTAATGTTATTTAGGATTCTGATTTTTCTTCTGGATGTCTTCTTGGTATAATCCCATGTGGAGTTCCTGACTTCATCTATTTAGCCTTAACATTGATCCTCCTGTACCTTATTTGCACAAATTTTGAAATGGAGGTAATAATGTTACCCTTACTATCAAGGCTTTCTGAGGATACATTCATAAAAGATTATGACTCTCTAATAAAACAAGAGGCTTATAAGTACCTCAAGCAGTAAGAAAGATGGGCATGTAACCATCACAAAATAGCAAGTATAATATGCATTTTACACACCCCTTATAAATGAAGTTATGTACATAAAATTATGGTATTGGCTTATTTATGTCTTTGATATAAAATGTTTTACTATTTTTTGGAGCAATAGGTGAGCATGAAGATCCCACATCATTTGAGTAGTTCTCACCCAGGATTTCAGAGGTCAGTGCCTGGCTAGAAGGGAGACTGCAAGTTTTACTCCTGGCATGCTGCTGAACCTCCTCCCTGCAGCCAAGGACAGGGACTCTTGTTCTGTGTTTGCTTTTATCTCCCAAAATTAAAATAGACATATACAGTAGTGGATCTAAGATTCTTGACTGAGAGGTACTTGCTTGGGCCTTAGATTCGCTATTGCTTGTGCTCAGAGGAGTGAGCACTGAGTGTTACATCTGTCCCTTGACATCAGATGAAAAATTCTGCTCTGTATAGGTATAGATCTGGTTTTAAAATTGAGAATAAATGCAATGTTTATGAAAGAAAAGAAATAAAAATTAATTGAGCATAAGCCTTACCCATGTTACACGAGGTTTACCAAACAGTCCCACCTTTGTCATTCTTCAGCTTTTGCATGGTGCTCTGATGCAGTGAAATACTACATTTTCCTGTTTAGCTGAGGAGAGTGGAGGAACTGAGTATTTTACCAGTATTGTCTTTCTGGTGGTAAACACTGGACCTTCCTTCTGAAATCTGTGAAAGCCTTCAGTTGCTCAAAGGACCTCTGGTGTGCTGAACCATGTAGTTCCCTAATGAAATGTCAGGCCCAGAATAGGATGAGACCTATTGAGTGGTTAGAACAATCTTTTTGAGTGGTTGCTCTGAGTTGAGGATGTGATTCAAGGACACTGGATGAAAAGCTTTTACATCAGCCTGCTGTGTGATGTAGACCCTGTTCTGTGATTTCTAATTTTCACTTGTATCTTGAAATCCATGCTGCATTATCTGGCCATTCCTCAGTGGTATGAAAGAACCAACGAAGCAACAGATGAACTGGGACAAAGAATAATTTCAAAACTACAGGAGCAGCTTGCTGACTGCTTGTATGTCCTTTATGAAATGCTATCCTTTGTGGCATCTGAAGAACCAGCAGCAAAAGCCAGTACCCTTTTGGCATGTTAGTAAAAGAACAAGAGTGAAACAAAAGGAAGGATAGCAATGTATATAATTCTCTTGTTCCTTAGCAATACCACAAGGTAATTCCTCACCTGAAAGACACAGAATTAGTGACTGCAGCACAACACTGGCTCTGGCTGAAAAGTCCTGCATTCCCTGGATGCCAGAGAGCACATTATGGCAATCTCTAATATTTCTTTCAGTCAAGTACTGGTAGCAGAAGATCTTTGCAGGCTTCCTGAGCAGCTTTGATGCCACTCTCAGCACTGGCAAATTGTGCTTGGCACTTGGTATGGTGTGAAAATAGACATTCTTTGTCCATTCTTCTGTCTTAGAAATACTTTCTAAAAGTTTGAACAAATCTCAGCATATTGCTTAAAGGCTGAATTAAATGTACTTTAGCAGTTTTAAGTAGGTTGTTTTATCTGTGTCCAGGAATATTTGTCTTCGTGAATATAGATGCTTTTAGACTACTTGCTTAGGTAGAGACAGAGGCATCAGGGAAGCGAAATATAGAGGTACTTGATATTCTTTTAAAATATTAAAAAAAACCCTTTTAAGTTTGCCTCAAAATACCAAGAATAAAGCTGATAGCTGGTAATTCATGACAGAAAGGTATATAGAAAAGGTGGGATTGTTAATTTCTAATTAAGGATGTATTCTGATTTGTTAGTATCAGATACTTTTAATGAATAATTCCAAAAATTCAGAAAAAAAGTGTTCAGACATAGAATTTTCCACTTTTTCAATTGCACTGGTTTGCTGCAGTTGAAGATACAGTTAAATTTGGGATAAATAGTTCTTCCAAAAATGTCTCTGATGCATTTCCTCCTTTGTCAGTTTCCCTGCTTAGCCTTCCTGAAGACCTCTGTTGATCAATGTTTTTTGACAAGGATGAGTTTTAAACCAAAGATTCTGAGATGATTAAAGCTTCTGGAGTGTCACTGGTGTTTGGAGTTATTCCTTATTTACAGGATATTAATGTCCAACCCACAGAGCAGCTTTTGTACTAGCATTTGCACTATTCCTGCAGTTCCCCAAGCTTGTACTTTGCCAGCTCTCTTGGGAAATGGAGTGACCCCAGTGCTAGAACTGACAGGCAGGTCTAGGTCACGATTTCTCATGTTTTTCTTCAAGGTAGCTTCTCTTCAGCTTTTCTGTAGTTGTAGAAGTGAGTGCAATTTGAGCTTCAAGTACTAGAAGAATATGTAGTTTACATGTGCTCTACATAGTTCAAATCGAGCTTTGAGGATCATGCTTTCATACCTTTACCCAGACAAATTATGGTGTTCTTATTAATTTCTGCATGTAGAACTGAACCTAGGCTCAGCAGCTCTTTTCTGTTCTTACTGGCATTTCCCAACAAGTACATCCCTAAAGTAACAACAGTCAGTTTTCTGCATGGGATGCCAGACTGGTTTTGCCCTTGAGTGCAAACAGCAGCATTTAGAATCAAGTCATCTCAGAGGTTTTAGGAACTTTCTACTTGTGCATTTATTCTGCAGACTGGGCTCTAATCTCTTCCCTCAGCACTGGAAGGATGGTAACAATGCAACAGATAGAAAAAGCAGTAGTACTGCAGATTTCTGCTGCACCCCAACAGCCCACTGCTTGCCCGCAGTGTTGTCTGAAGTTGGCATCACAATTTTAATGTGCCCTGCAGGAACACTGTGTTATCTGGAGGTGTCGGAGCTTTAGGATAGTGAAGAAATAAAGGAGAATCAAGCTTTTAATGAGTCTGAACATATGTCTTAATCCATTAGTCACTGTTTGAGGTAACCCTGCCCTACTAAAATTAATCTTTTTAGACTCCTTCTCTAGTCAATAGGGAGAGATAGGTGAATCAAAACAACTGAATTGTTCTCTGGAGAAACTCATCTCACCTCACTGAGTGAGTAGTAAGGTGTGGTATGACTCGGGAGGCTGCAGTTAGCTTTTCTGCCTGCTGCAGGGCTCCCTCCCCAGCTCCTTTCTGCCCCAGTTTGGTGCTTCCCTCTGCTGAGCAGCCACAGCGTGTGCTCTGCTCTGTAGAAGAAGCCATAGGAATATGTTGTGGTTTGCTCTACAAAACTGGCACAGTTAATTTGTCTTAATTTTGTGAATGTATACTTATTTGACTAATAACAAATGGAAACATTCTGGTGCATGCCAAGCAGATATACTTTTGCAGAACAAGCTGACAGCCTGGAAATAGGCTTTTCAAGATATGAATGTGATGCATGTTTGAGACATTACGATTATAAATGAACATCCAAAGTGAAAATTAGCAAGCTGGTCTAATTTATTAAACATGTATTTAGATTTTACACACACACCTGCTGTTGGATCAATTACTGCTAAGCTATGTTCACTGTATTATCATAAATTCAGTGCACTGATTAATTCCAGTCTGCTCATTTAATGTAATATGAAACTTTATTGTAACATCTAGAACACAGCTTAACCAGTTGTGATTTCATGTTAGTTGCCACATATCTAATGCTACTTATATTTTAAGAACAAACTGCAGTTAGGAAGGAACACTCATCTTCATTTCCATATTCTGAAAATAATCAGGTACAAACAGTATTTCAATTACTTAGCACTGACTGCAGAAATTAGCCATTTCCATTTTAGTGTATTTGATTTGTAACTGATTTGTTTTGCATCTTTTCTCTTTTATTCTCACTTTTCCACTAGATTGCATCAGACTTCTAAAAGAAGTGTGTTTCATGATTACTTTTTGCATCTTTTTCTAAAGCATAGTTGTTGATGTTACCATTTATGTAAAGTAATTTTAGTTGGCAATTTTGTGATACTTGCCTACTGGGGATGTGATTCCAGATTAGTTTTTCAAACTATATTTCTCTCAGGAGAAAAAAAAAAAGAAGAAGAAACCAAAAGAAACCCCAACAAACCACAAAACCCCACCAAAACAACAAAAACACTCACACAAAAACCCGCAGACAAAGATTATAGTAATTCTTTGGTTTCTTAAGTATATATTTGAGAGCCTCTTCCTTCTGTTATTTTACTAAATGATGACTACTTTGGTTCTGTGCACCTGCAGCAAATCAAACTGCTTCAAATATTTCCTACTGGGATACCATGGATTGCATATTTATTGTCAAGCTTTTCTGTCTTTCCACTGTCCCATCATGTAAGGGTTTGATGGAGTTCATCAGCACTAGATGCAATCCTGCGTTCTTGCTGCTTCACAAAATAGTCTGCTTGCGTGTGTGCATACATGGCTCTGCAACGCCATGGGCCCTCTTTCATTGCCTAACCTGAGAGTTGGGATAGATCATCTCTGCTTGTGCTAATTTTTGCCAGGGGAGGTACCTGTGAAGATTTGTGCCTGAGATATGACCTGGCTCTGCTGTGGAAAGGTTGCCTGAGGGAGTGGGCTGCAAAGTGAATCTTAGATTGGGAACTAAATTTTGTCTAGCTTAGACTGCTTGCTTGAAAAAAAAAAAAAACCAACCAAGAAAACCCACCCCAATGACGGGTCTTCTAAAAGGAGATTTGAAGTATTGTTTTTCCTAAGGTATTTAAAGAAGATCCATTCCTAGAGAGGCTTGATATATCATGTCCACTACACAGATTTCATCTTAAAACTGAAAGTAGTCATTTGCATATTTTGTAAAATTTTATGACATATTCTTGATGTATAATACTTCCCTAGGCTATTGCAGATGAAGTGCTTGATGGCTGAACACTTGACTGTGGGGAGAGATGTAAACTGAGTTAATATACCTGTATGAGACTCTCTTAAATGGAAAATAAAAAGTTAGGAATTCACAACAATACGGACTAACCTTCTCCTGAGGGCTCCTATGGTGGCCAGAAGACTACTTCTCCATTTTGGCAGATTTGAGAAAGATTGAAACCGAGATCTGTATTTTCTTGCCAGACCCATTGAAGATTTCATGACTGGTACTGAGTTTTAATGTGTCATATTTAATGTCACTGTACCTTGTTTAATTACACTGCAGATAATGGAGATAGAACTTAAGCACTGTACAGAGATGTGTAAAGAAAACATCTTTTTGTAGTAGTGACCAGTTCTGCTGTGCATGTATGCCTACCATAGTCATACCATTTTGATGAGGACAGCTTGGGTATCAGTATCCCGATAATAAAGCAATAATACCAAGCAATACTTCAGTTTCAAGTGAACTCAGTACTGCTTTTCCCTAAGATATTGGGAGACTTTCAATAGGACTGACAAGTGTGAAAATTGGGAAGATTTTAATGAATTAAGTAAATTACTTCAGCGTGAAATAATCATAATTGAAAATGTTCAGGTTTCTAATTTTCTGTATATTTGACTAGCTTATTGCTGTCACTGTAGTGATAATCAGAATACCAGGAAGTTACAAAACAGTTAAGAATTGTATTATAATTTAGAAAAGCTTATTTGTAAGGGATATGCGGTTCTTCCACTGTCTGCTTTTTTGCCTCTAACAACAATGGTAGATGAGAGCATCTGGTTGTTTCTCTGCACACACTTTTAACATAGTGCCTGCATAAATGTGATGGAGACTTATGGCCCTTGGAATAAATCCCATGTAATTATTCCCTCCTGGCAAAAATGGGATTTTCTGTATAATTTTTCTTTTTGAGTTGTATTTCAAATATATCCTATTCTTATGGTAATTTTTAATATTAATTTCTTATCATTATTTTTATATTTTCATAATTCTTCAGTGCTATTTACAGAAGTTGTGCCCAGCTGCAAACAGCAGTCAAGACTTCGGGCTCAGAGGAGGAGCATGTAAAGGGGATAAACCCCACTTAATATATATAGCTCTCTAGTTTAACAAGGCAATCAGATTTTAAAGGCCTGAGAGTGTGGGAGAAAATTAAATACTGGTCCCTTCTGAGAGAGAGGAGAGCGGAGATCATTCCAGCTACAAGGCTATTGCATTGGAACAGGCTGCAGCACTTCTGCTTGTGGCTGCTGTTCAGTCACTGTGGAGATGCCTCTTTCCCTGTGGGGCCTCTGATGACTTAGTTCAAGTTCTAGATTGCAGCCATAAACTTGTAAGTACTTAATTAGATCTGCCTATATGTGAGAGATACTTAAGGTCACACAGGGAGTCTGTGACAGAGAAAGAGAGTCCTGATCTCCAAACACTCAAACCAGTGAGGTCGTGGTGTTTGATAGAGCTGGAAGTGGACAAACTTACCAAGCAACTACTTTGACTCAAATTCATTTAACATTAAAAAAAACCCCAAAAAATTTTTTCACTTTTTGGTGAAACAATCTTAACTGACTAGCAGCTGAACACTGGTGACTGCTGCAGATCTCTCTTAATGTGGATAATCATCCCATTCACAGACATACATGCATCGCAGTGTCACATACATTTCAATCCATCAGTAACTTTACAGAAGCCTAAAAATGATTTTATCTTAAAGACTAATTTAACGATAGAAGAGGGATAAGAGTATTAGCCTGAGGCAATTTTGCATAAAATCTTATTCCTTAGCCAACTGAACACTAGTTTATAAACCCAGTGTCAAACTCACATTGGTGATGGTGTAAATTGATGGTTCTGCAGGATTGCTGATAAGGTCCTATGCTTTTCCAGCAAAAGGATCTCAGTTATTCCTTGCTATTATTACATTTCTTGTGGTTTTAACAAGAAAGTTTGCAATAACAGAGTAGTGAATTCAAAATACCTTTCTGGCATTGTCTTCTCTTTTTTCTTAAGGCTCCTTAATTTCTTTTAACTCTTAAATCTCCTCCATCATTAATCCTGTGTCTCACACATTGACATAGAAGTGTCTTCTACGCTATGCCTAAGCAGGGCAATGTAGCTCTGTTTTAAGATACTCGCTGTATCACAGTATCACAGTATGCTAGAGATTGGAAGGGACCTCAAAAGATCATCTAGTCTAATCCCCCTGCCAGAGCAGGAACACCTAGATGAGGTTACACAGGAATGTGTCCAGGCGGGTTTTGAATGTCTCCAGAGAAGGAGACTCCACAACCCCCCTGGGCAGCCTGTTCCAGTGTTCTGTCACCCTCACTGAGAAGAAGTTTCTTCTCAAGCTTAAGTGGAACCTCTTGTGTTCCAGTTTGTACCCATTACACCTTGTCCTATCATTGTTTGCCACTGAGAAGAGCCTGGCTCCATCCTCGTGACACTCCCCCTTTATATATTTATATACACTAATAAGGTCACCCCTCAGTCTCCTCTTCTCCCAACTATAGAGACCCAACTCCCTCAGTCTTTCCTCGTAAGGGAGATGCTCCACTCCCTTAATCATCTTAGTTGCCCTGAACTTAGTTGCTCTGTAGCTCTGAACGAGCTAGCTCAAATAATGGGACACAGCACTACACTTACTAGGTGTCATTTGTTGAATTCTGCTTCTCATTAGGATTTGTATAGAGCCAGCTCTGGTATTTTTGATTGATGCAGTGCTAAGCCAAGTAAAAATCCTCTTACTAGTTTGTACAAGTAAGATGCAGCTATATGGGGATGTACAACTGCACAGAAAGGAATGTCTTTAAAAAATACTCAGGCCTTTTTTTCTCATTTTAGAACAATGTTATTTTAAAAGGAAAAGTCAAAAAAATGAAAAAAAAAGAATAAAGGTCTAAATAATTTGGCGGAGTTTACAAGGTGGACAAAGCTGTATTTAAAATAATATTGAAATGCTGTCATGGACATAAAATATCCATATCAGACTGAAGCTAGAGAAGATATTTAATGGGGAAGAGAGCATAGTTTAAAATAAATGTGAAGCAGATATAAATGTGAGGTGATATGACATAAATTGAAGCAGATTGAACTGAGTAATAGAACCGATTTGCTAACAATAGAGCAACATGACTTGCTGTCCTATCATGAGGAGGAGAGGAGCTGGAAGAGGATGAAAGCTTCCATTAATCCTTTCGAAAATGTGGATCAACTGAAAAGATTTAAACTGGAATAAATCTTCAAAGAAGAAGAGCTTTTCTACATTTAAGATACTGAAGTATTGTGGTCTTATTTAGCATGGTGTAATCCATGAGCTTCCGCTTCAGTTTATAAGGGCCATTGCTGAGCAGCAGCCAAGTAAGGTGTTCCCTGGTTGATCTACACCCGAGGTTTGTCAGTCTCCAGTTCCTTCTGATCTTCATAAAAACCTGTGTTGGTGACAGTGCTATCCCAGACACCATCTCCACTCTCAGCACTTGCCCCTCTTTGCTGTTATTTACTGTCTGTGGCATATACAAACATTTCATTTCCCTTTTACGGCAGTGTATTTTTGATGGCAAATATTGTGTACTCCTTCCCTTGCCACAATTTGTGTGCTTTTTTCCTACAGCTCCTAGGGAAAAAGTAGGGCAAACGCTACCACCACCTGTTCTGTTTGTAGTGAGTTTTCTCCCATAGCCTGTCCTGACTTCTCTTCATTCACTCTATCTGATTTACCTGATAGGATTCTTTTAAGACTGGTTTGGCTATGCAGCAATACAGCAGAGCATTTCTGCTATGAGCACTAAAGGATATTGGTTTCCACCAGATGCTCCCAGTAGGCTTAGTCTGAGTGAACTAGGCCAGCTCGTCCTGCATGTGGCCACCCAGATTTGCCAGCTGATGCAGGAAAGCATGTGATGGGAGTGCTGTGTTGCTTGTACTCTATTTTATCTGAGTGTCAAGGCACAAAGTTATCACCATCATTTAAATTAGTTTACTACAGTCAGTGCATTTTATTACATCACTTCTAAGGGTCAGAGATGTGGAACACATTAATTGGCACTTGTTGGGATGTGCAGGGCTTTTCAAGTTTATGAAGGCTTTAAGCATCATTCAAAAAGTAATGCTATGACCTAATGCCTCTTTCAAATGATCAGTGAGCTTTTTTAAAAAAAAGAGGCCATTCCATGTATAAAGTAATATCGGGAGAAGCGGATAGAAAGATATAAAAAAAGTGAAAATTGTTCTTCACTTCTGTTCATTGCAGTTACCAAAATCAATATGTCTGCAAATGTAGCAAGTCTCATAAATCATTAGGTCACAAACCTGCACAATGTCAATGTGTTGTCACTATCCTATTGAATTAAATTACTAACCAAGGTAACACTTAACTGCACATTTCACAGGGAACAATGTTTTAATGTGTTGAGGACTCCTAATAGATATAGCAGTTGGCTAATATGATTTGAAGGCTTTAGGCAGAAGAAGAAATACTAGACAGAGGTAAAGAAGGGTGGAAAAAAAAGACATCTAGTCACTAGAGATATAATGTACTGAAATATTGGACTGGCTTAATGAGAAATGTCCTACTAAATCCCTACCCAGTAGTTATCAAAGATGGGTTGAACGGGTTATATTTTGATTTGGCACCTTCAAACACAAGGGGGTAGGCAGACTTACAGGTAACTGGCATTCTCTGTTGAGCTATGGGAAAAAATGAAATGGTGAACTCTAAATCTTATTTTTACTTAATGTTTCCTGAAACTGTAGTTATAAAAGGCAGGGACAGATTGTCAGCTCCTGAAGAAAACAGTGAAATACATTCTAACCCCCAGATATTTTAAGATTAAATCATATTTCAATTCTAAAGCCTTATGAAGTGCTCCACCTTGAACAGTAATAGCCTCCCTGCTGTTCTGTTTGACCAATATGGGAGTAGACATTTTTTTTTTTTTTTTTTGAAAAAAGCCCAAGGTATATTTCACAATCCCAATCCTCCTGCCTAGTGCTTTAGAAGAAGGATGAGAGCTTGAAGAACTCCTGCTTTTATGAGAGTAATTGGAGGAGGTTTCTGCATGGACAGGTTGGTGGGTACACAGTCCAAGCTGGAGTCCAGGCCAAAATAATAATGTATAATGCTGAATATTTTACTGATTAAAGTCTTAGATCTTAGAGCACTTGGGTATTAATCCAGTATGTTACAGTGCCTAAAGATGGCACTTTATGTTTGGCATACGTAAATGGAAGCCCAGCACTACTGTCCAAAATTCAGCCTAACAATGATGTTGTAAAAAGAGTTATGGTAGCTACACCAGACATGATCGTTGTCACATTTCTGACCATTCAGAACAGAGCAGCTTCTGTGGCTGTGTCTAATATTAGCTATGCTACATTCAGTTCTTAACTTCTATCCTCTCCTCAAGGAGAATATGCAAGTCAAATATCAAAATTTGATTCCTGTCAAGTTTTAGGGAAAAGAGGAAGGCAGGAGACAAAGTTGATGAAGGAAAAGGTTATTTTTAAGTAACAGAAGATTTGTTACTTAAAAAAAGAGAAAACTGCTATTGCTTTCTGGGTTTTGGCAAGACAAAAGGCACCATGAGATGGAGTTGGTGTGTAGTCATCCTCTGAGATCCTGTGGAGAATTAGTTAGTTGAAACAGATATGCAATTGGATGCAATATACTTTGTATCTTTTTATTTATTTCTGTAATGCACAATAGGAAACATTATCTAGCAATAGAACTTCTACTGTAAGTACAGTTTTATTTTTGCATTTTGAAAATAATACAGTGTAGGCAATTCCTTGAAATGTGGATATCTTCTGTTTTAACAGGAAAATAATCCTATTCTCTAGCACTTGTACTGTTATATAATGCTAATGATTGATTAGTTTCTGAATCTAACCGATTGAGAGCATCTTTATTTTTATGAGGTATTTTATGATCATTTTGAATTACGGTATAAAACATTATTGTTTTGTAAAGAAAATGAAGTGTCTATCTGAAAGACATGACATTATATTGCTGAGGTGAGTAGCTCGAGAGAGGACGCCTTCAACACCTGAGCAGGGGGAAGCTCAGTGTCCAGGAGCCTCAACTCAGAGCAGCAACAGCCACCGAGGGAGCCTCAAGTCCTCGACAGGACTTGCCCAGGAGCCGGCAGCTCCGCTGACGCGCGCAGCTGACTCACAGGGGGCGGAGCCAGGAGGAGCGGAACCAGCCCTGACTGGGTAAAAACCTGCCCCAGGGAGCGCGACCAAACAGGGAGGGGCGAGGCAGTTTGCGCGGGCAGGCGAGCGGGATGGTGAGTACTCGCCCTGTGACCAGGGCCCGGTCTGGGAGCTCTGCTCTGGCTGCCCCGGCGGTGGCCAGCGTAGGCACCCAGACAGAGCCGATGAGAGGGGAGGCTGCAGTGCAGAGCTCAGAGTGTAGAGAGTGCAGAGAGTGCCTGTTGTCCCCACCCAGAACTGCTTTGCTGTTCTGCAGGTGGCTGATGAGCAAACACACTCACACCATGAACAACTGGCTGATGCATAGCTAAAGAAGATCTCTACTGGTGCTGCCAGGAAAAAGCGGCCGGGTTGTAGTAGTAGGGGACTGTACTTTGAAAGGGACAGAAGCACTCATCTGTTGGCCTGACCCAGTCTCAAGGGAGGTGTGTTGCCTACCAAGGCCACGGAGCAGGGATGCTGCAGGGAGGCTGCCTGCTCTACTAAGTCCCACTGACTATTACCCACTTCTAGTGATCCATGTGGGTGCTAGTGATATAGATAGCAGTAGCCTGGAGAGCATAAAGAAGGACTGCAGAGGCCTGGGAGAGGTGGTTAGGGGCTCTGGAGCTCAGATTGTCTTTTCGTCAATTCTCCAGGATAAAGGGGAGGACCTTAGAAAGGCTAGGAGGATTGGCCAGGTTAATAAATGGTTAGAAGGGTGGTGCCATTGTCAGGGGTTTGGGTACCTAGAACACGGGACCCAAGTTAGTAGGCCAGGTCTACTGGGGGCTGGTGGAGCTAGTCTGACAAAGAAGGAGAAGAGCAGTTTTGGTAGGAGGCTTGCCAGGCTGGTCAAGAAAGCTCTAAACTAGATGTGTTGGGGGAGGGGGGCATCATTCCATCCCAACACACCCAGTAAGTTGCCAGCAGCTATAATAAATGCTTGGAGCAATGTAGAGATATTCCAGCTGCTCCCGCCAGTGAGACGGCTTCATTTGGAGCTCAGCTCAAATGCCTCTACACAGACACCCATAGCATGGGGAACAAGCAAGAGGAATTAGAGTTGTGTGCACGTCTACGGGGGTATGAAATAGTAGGCGTCACAGAAACATGGTGGGATGGCTCCTATGACTGGAGTGTTGGAATGGAAGGTTACAGGCTCTTTAGAAAGGACAGGCCCAGCAGATGGACAGGGGGAGTTGCTATTTATGTTAGGGATAGGCTGGAGAGTATGGCACTTTGTCTGGGGACAGGTGAGCAGTCGACAGAGAGTTTGTGGGTCAGGGTTAAAGGGAGAACAGCCATGAGGTACATTATTGTGGGGACCTGTTACAGACGGCCTGATCAAGAGGAATCTGTGGATGAAGCACTCTACAGAGAGATAGGAACAGCCTCACACTCGCAGGCCCTTGTTCTCATGGGGGACTTCAACCGCCCTGATATCTGTTGGAGTGAAGGTACAGCCCGGCACAAGCAATCCAGGAGGTTCCTCGATTGTGTGGAAGACAACTTCTTTCTTCAAGTAATAGAGGAGCAGACAAGGAGAGGTGCCATGCTTGACCTTGTGCTCACCAACAGGGAAGGGCTGGTTGGAAATGTGACGCTCCAGGGCAGCCTTGGTTGCAGCGACCATGAGATGGTCAAATTTGAGATCTTCAGGACAGTGAGAAGAGTGTGCAGCAAACTCACTGCCCTGGACTTCAAGAGAGCAGACTTTGGCCTCTTCAGGAGCCTGCTTAGTAAGGTTCCATGGGATATAGCCCTAGAAGTCAGGGGAGCCCAAGACTGTTGGTTGATATTCAAGCATCACCTAGTGAAAGCTCAGGAGTGTTGCATCCCAACTAGAAGGACTTGCAGCAGGAGGGCCAGGAGACCTCCTTGGATGGATAAGGAGCTGCTGAGGAAACTTCAAGGGAAAAAAGAGTCTTCTAAGAGGTGGAAGCAAAGACAGGCGGCCTGGGAAGAATACAGGGATATTTTCCAGGAAGCTACGGACCAGGTTAGGAAAGCTAAGGCCCAGTCCTGAAGGAGCTGGCAAATGAAGTTGCTAAGCCACTGTCCATCATATCTGAAAAATCATGGCAGTCAGGTGAAGTTCCCGATGACTGGAAAAAGGGAAATATCACCCCCATTTTCAAGAAGGGGAAAATGGATGACCCAGGGAATTACAGACCAGTCAGTCTCACCTCTGTGCCTGCCAAAATCTTGGGGCAGATTCTCCTTGGAAAGCATGCTAAGAAGGCACATGAAAAACAGCAAGGTGGTTGGTGACAGCCAGCATGGCTTCACTAAGGGGAAATCCTGCCTGACCAATTTATTGGCCTTCTATGATGGGGCTATGGAACTGATGGGTAGGGGCAGAGCAGTTGATGTCATCTACCTGGATTTGTGCAAAGCGTTCGATACTGTCCCACATGACATCCTTGTCTCTAAATTGGAGAGACATCAATTTGATGGATAGACCACTCAGTGGAAAAAGAGCTGGCTGGATGGCCACACGCAAAGAGTTGTGGTCAATGGCTCAATGTCCAGCTGGAGACCAGTAATGAGTGGTGTCCCTTAGGGATCGGTGTTGGGACTGGTCTTGTTCAACATCTTTGTTGATGACATGGACAGTGGGATTGAGTGCACCCTCAGCAAGTTTGCTGATGACACCAAGCTGTGTGGTTTGGTTGATACACCGGAGGGAAGGGATGCCATCCAGAGGGACTTTGATGTGCTTGTAAGTTGGGCTGATGCCAACCTTACACATTTTCTTTCATTGTCACTTTAAAGGTGATTGCCATTTTTTCACATTCTTTCACATTTTCTGTCCCTTTGTTTGCTAACTGCATTGATTTTCATAGTCATGAGATTTCCTGCTTTCTAATAGATTCCTGTCCGCTACTCCCACCTCTAAATCAAAGTTTTTAGTACTTCAAGAGCTCATCAGTAAGAATGGCTGTAAAATTTAGTCACTTCATTGACAGTTGTCTCTTGCTCGATGCTGAAAGCTATTTGCACTCACAATTTCACAATTTCTGTCAGATATCATAAGATTTTTTTATTTTTTTTAGGACTGGAATTCACTGAGGTCAAAAGCAAACAATTTTTTCATTTCCGTAATTTTACTGGAAATCAAACTTGTAAAATGCTAAATGTAAAGGCATTCAAAGACTCCTTTTGAAAGATCATGTATATTTGGTTCATTGCTGCAATATGTGTTCACAATTTCACTGATCACAAGGCAAAAGTAGTGTGATTGGAGTGTCCTGTACAGATCTCTGTCAGCCACTGTTTTCTAGCAGAGGCTTTTAAGATTTCTAAAATTTAACAATGTGAAACATGTAGGTTTAAGCATTTTTTTTTTTCTTGCTCTCAACTAGAGCTCAAGGAATTAGTTAGTTTGATGTTCTTAAGCAGTCCCAAGCACAGCCTTTCTGTCTAGAAAAGATGGGGGGCAATGACAGTCATACCAGGGTTGAGATCTGGTCTATTGGCTGCCAAGAAGGTGACACTGGATTACAAGCAAGAATTCTTTGTGCTTACTGTATTCCTTGCAGGCTCATCTCATTCATTAAGAACTGTTTTTAAATGATATATTACTTGAACCATCCATGTAGAACCATGGCCACAATGAGGACAATAGCAAAGCTGAATTTGCACTATTTTGTTGTAAATCTTTCCATGTAGCATCTGCATTATTTATAGGTATGTAGCAATTCAGTCTGGGTGGTTTAAATTTTCTTTTGTAGGAAGAGGACAGGAAAAATTTCAGTTTCTATCAAACAGCTGAATATAGCACAGTTTTCATTGACATGCAAAGTAAATGTTCATTGAGAAGTCTGGCATGTATAGCTTGCTGTACTCATGATAAGAACAGTGTGTAACATAATATGCTTACATTATTTATTATACTTTTATACTTATTATAATTTATTTCAAATTTAAATTATATATTTAAATTTAAATTATTATTATATATTTATACTTATTATAATTTAATATACTTCAGTTATGGTGCAGTTGCATATTTCTACATGTAATTTACTTATTCTTGTTAAAATTATAATTATTTGTCATAATCTATATGCATTAGGGAAACACTGAAGGGGCTGAAATGAGACCGGAAAACTGTTGCCCTGATCAGCAACAATGGGAAAGTAGGCCTGAATCTACACTTCTGACCAGAGAAATGTAGTCTTGTCTATTGGCCCTTCAGTTGACTTAGGAGGTGGCAGGAAAACCTGCTTCTCTCTTCACTGGAGTCAAATTTGGGTATCTCTCTGACTAGTTTTGGCATGCAACACATGAAGAATCACAGCTTTGAACTGGAGGTTATTTCCAGAAGAGACTCTCAAGTTATAGGGAGAACTGTGTAGATTTGCATAAATAAGCTGTGCCTCTTAGCAGAATTGTTTGAAGTTGACTATTGCTTGGATATTACTGCCTCTTTGACTGGATGTTTGGAATTGGATCATCACTTTTTTTTTAGTCAAGTAAAATATATCAGTTTTACTCAGAAACCAAAGGGCCACCCCTGGTGACCTTGGGAGATTTTGTTGATGAGGGTGACCATTTAGAGACCATTATTGAGAGGTGTTTGGAGTGATTTCTAGGGTGTTGTCTCACCCTGAACCTAGGGGATACATTGCAAGTCACACAGTATCACAGTATGTTAGAGATTGGAAGGGACCTCAAAAGATCATCTAGTCCAACCCCCTGCCAGAGCAGGAACACCTAGAGAAGGTTACATAGGAATGTGTCCAGGCGGGTTTTGAATGTCTCCAGAGAAGGAGACTCCACAACCCCCCTGGGCAGCCTGTTCCAGTGTTCTGTCACCCTCACTGAGAAGAAGTTTCTTCTCAAGTTTAAGTGGAACCTCTTGTGTTCCAGTTTGTACCCATTACCCCTTGTCCTATCATTGTTTGCCATTGAGAAGAGCCTGGCTCCATCCTCATGACACTCCCCCTTTATATATTTATATACACTAATAAGGTCACCCCGCAGTCTCCTCTTCTCCAAACTATAGAGACCCAGCTCCCTCAGCCTTTCCTCATAAGGGAGATGCTCCACTCCCTTAATCATCTTAGTTGCCCTGCACTGGACTCTCTCCAGCAGGTCCCTGTCCCTCTTGAACTGAGGGGCCCAGAACTGCACACAATATTCCAGATGCGGTCTCACCAGGGCAGAGTAGAGGGGAAGGAGGACCTCTCTCGACCTACTGACCACCCCCCTTCTAATACACTGCAGGATGCCATTGGCCTTCTTGGCCACAAGGGCACAGTGTTGACTCATGGTCATCCTGCCATCCACTAGGACCCCCAGGTCCCTCTCCCCTACACTACTCTCTAACAGGTCGTTCCCCAACCTATATTGGAACCTGGGGTTGTTCCTGCCCAGATGCAGGACTCTACACTTTCCCTTGTTATATTTCATCAAGTTTCTCCCTGCCCAACTCTCCAGCCTGTCCAGGTCCCGCTGGATTTGGATGGCAGCACAGCCTTCTGGCGTGTCAGCCACTCTTCCCAGCTTAGTGTCATCAGCAAACTTGGTGACAGTACACTCAATTCCCTCATCTAAATCATTGATGAATATATTAAATAATATTGGTCCCAGTACTGACCCCTGAGGCACTCCACTAGATACAGGCCTCCAACTAGACTCCTCCCCATAGACTACAACTCTCTGGCTTCTGTCCTTCAGCCAGTTTGCAGTCCACCTCACTACCTGATCATCCAGACCACACTTCCTCAATTTAGCTATGAGGATGCTGTGGGAGACTGTGTCAAATGCTTTGCTGAAGTCAAGGTCGACCACATCCACCGCTCTGCCAGCATCCATCCACAATGTTACTTCCTCATAAAAGGCTATGAGGTTGGTCAAGCATGACTTCCCCTTGGTAAAGCCATGTTGACTGCCCCTCATAACCCTCTTATCCTTGACATGCCTTAAGATGGCATCAAGGATAAGGTGTTCCATCACTTTCCCAGGGATGGAGGTGAGGCTGACCGGTCTATAGTTACCCGGGTCCTCCTTCTTGCCCTTTTTGAAGATTGGAGCGACATTTGCTTTTTTCCAGTCCTCGGGCACCTCTCCCGTTTCCCAAGACTTGGTAAAGATGATGGAGAGTGGTCTAGCAATGACTTCCGCCAGTTCCCTCAGCACCCGCGGGTGCATCCCATCTGGACCCATGGATTTATGGATGTCCAGATTGCTCAACTGGTCCCTAACCCATTCCTCGTCGACTAAGGCAAACTGCTCCAGTGACCTGACTTCATCTGAGGTCTCAGGAGTACAGGGCTCTTCAGGACTGCCTCCGGCAGAGTAGACAGAGACAAAGAAGGCATTCAATAACTCTGCCATCTCTGTATGTTCTGTCACCAGGGCACCCATCCCATTCACCAGTGGGCCTACCTTGCCTCTAGTGTTAGTTTTATCAGCTATGTATTTGAAAAAGCTCTTTCTGTTGTCCTTGACCCCTCTCACCAGATTTAATTCTAAGGAGACCTTAGCCATCCTAGCTGCCTTCCTACATCCTCTAGCAGCAGCCTTATATTCCTCCCAGGTGGCCAGCCCCTCCTTCCATGACCTATAAACTCTCCTCTTCCACTTGAGCATACCCAGCAGTTCCTTATTTAGCCACGCAGGTCTCTTGGCCCTCTTCCTTGACTTCCTACGTGTCGGGATGCTCTGCTCTTGAGCTTGGAGTAAGCAATTCTTGAACGTCAACCAACAATCTTGGGCCCCTTTACCTTCAAGCAGCCTTGCCCATGGGATTTCCCCTAGCAATTGCTTGAAAAGGCCAAAGTTTGCCCTGCTAAAGTCCAGGGTTGCAATTCTACTTGCTATTGTACTGGTCCTACCACACAAGATCCTGAATTCCACCATCTCGTGGTCGCTGCAACCAAGGCAGCCCTCAACCTTTACTGCTTCAACCAGACCGTCCTTGTTAGTGAGGATGAGATCCAGCAGCGCTCCTCTCCTGGTTGGCTCATCCACCATTTCCATGAGGAAGTTATCATCCATACACTGGAGGAACCTCCTGGACTGTGGCTGGGTTGCTGAGTCGTCCTTCCAGCAAACATCAGGGAAATTAAAATCCCCCACGATGACCACGTCCTGTGACTGTGAGGCAGCTCTCAGCTGCCTGTCGAAGGCCTCGTCAACTTCCTCACCCTGATCTGGTGGCCTGTAACAGACACCCACAACAGTATCACCCCTGTCCATAGGAGGAAACAGCTTCAGCCTTACTGATACAAATGGGCAGGATGAGGTGTTAACAGAAATCTCTCCTTCACAGACAGAGATAACTGAGGCAGCAGATCTCACCATCTAGCTGTACAGGAAATCTCTGTCAGAGTCGTGACATGAAACACTGCTGCTTTCTTTGTAGTGTCTTACTTCAGAGCCATCCAGCAAATACGTTGCTAAAGATTTAAAAAATAAATAGAAGCATAAGCTTTTATGGTAAGATAATTTCAAGGACTGTTTATTTGCCTAAAGAAAAGCAGATTACTAGTAAGGTACAATGGAAAGATGGTCCTTCTATTCAGTATTGAGTGAATCTTTTAGTATGAAGTATTGTCTTTTTCAGGAACTATTCTGTCTCTTTGGCACATTCCACTTACAGATAGTATTAGGCTGGGTATATGAACTAATCTTTTTTCTAGACTTCATTTGCAGGCCATGGCTTCTATTATATTTAAGTACTTCTCCTTGAAGTTCTAAATCAAAGGCATTTTCAAAATTGTGCATCTTCTATTAAATGTAATTACTTTAATCTGAAATTTATGCTAAAGGCGAGGCTGCTAAACAAGGCTAGCCACTAAATTAGAGTATCTGCAGTTAAGAGCGTGAATAGTAAAAGTACCTCTATTAAATAAAGGATACTAGCTAATCAAGGAGGGATTATAACTGAAGCTATGGAGGGTTTGTTTTGGATTGTTTATTATGTCACTCCCCAAGCCAGAAACCATCTCCCCATGTTTCCTCTTGTAAATGACCAATAAGACACATAATGTCTATATCTCCATGCACCTACAGATTCAGAGCCTAAAAATGTTTAATTCAATACTGTTGCTTGCTTATATGGTCTTATTTTTCATCAGTACAAGATGACTTTAAAAGAGGATACTTAGAATTATCAGTTGGAAGGATTCAGGAACATAAAGCCAAGAATTACTTTTGTGCTGTAGAACTGTTTATTTATCTTTCTAACAATATTTTTTGATTCTTTCCATTTGTGGTCTGTCAAATTAACATGTCTTCCCAGTGTTCATAGGGCAGCTTGCCATTCAGATCTTCCAAATGACCTTTTCTTCTTGACTCTTCTTTATCATGTCAGATTTCTGAACCCAGTCTATGCTGTCTTTCATACCTTACCAGAATTTGATTCACTGGTTTCAGTCCCTGCAAATGCTTCTGGGGGTTATTAAATCACAATCTTTCTGTCCTTGGTTTAGAAGAGAAATAGATACAGTACTTCTTGACTCCCTTCTTTGGATCACAACAATTTCTACCCAGTATTGCAGTCATTATTCAGGCAATACAACACCCACATGCACCAAATTCCAGAGATGAACTGCAAATGCAGGAACTGGAGGATTTGTTGCATTGTCTAGTGCATCACTGAAGGAAAATTTATCTCAAAGTCTTGATAACTAAACTATCTGTTTTAATAGAATGCTCACTTTTTCATTAGTAGACTTAATGGAAAATATAATGTGTTCTTACTAGGTTAAAATGTCACCAGAATCTAAGAATCCAAGTCTATTTTCTATGTTGACAGTTTAAACTAGCATCAGGTAAAAAAATAGTTGAAATAGGCTGAGTTTTCTTTGTGTGCTTAAACAGATAAAAGCAATTTCATTCAGGAAACAGGTCAGGTAAATACCATCTTTACCGTATTTATGCTTTTTGAGAAACTGGAGCAATTTCCCTTTCTATTTTTAAGGAGTCATTCTCAGATTTAATAATGACTGAGTCACCTCTGTGAAATACTTTTTAGCATTCAGAAGTCATCTGAAGTGGTTTATTTTCTTCACTGTTGTTTCCCTCATCTCACCTTCTGTTCCTCTTTGTCACAGCTTTTCAAAGAAAGTATGTCAGCATGCAGACTGCTATACCAGAGGCTTGATTTCTATAACAACTGTGTAGGAGAGACTAAGCTAAAGGAAGAGAACTCTTTTGATTCATTCTCAGTATTAGAGTTTATCTTGAGAATTTTGCTTCAAAGCATAGTGTAACATAGACAATTTCTGAGCAATTCCTTACTCTCTCATTTTCTTTATATGCAAAATATCCTGTGTAATGTAAGTGCTGTAAAAGAAAACAAAACCACTCTTAATAGCCACTTTTAAATTCCTCTAAAATACAACGACATAACCCATAGTGGTGCTCATCCACATTATTAGTAGGGAACCAATTCTTCAGTATTAGATATTGTTTTTATTTTTTCTGGTGCCTTTTTTTTTTTTTTTTTTTATGGAAAGAGTAAAACCAATCATCTAGCCAATCAACTAGTCTCCTCTTTCATTCAGTACCTGTATGGTTTATTAATCCATTATTTGGATTTGTAGATGGAACTAAACACCTTTACATGATGTCATAGTTTCTGTACAATACTTTTCAGTGACTATTCAGAGGATGTGGTAAAGCTAAAGCCAGGAATTTACTCTTGCATGTAAATTCAGGCAAGCAAAATTTGCATAGTATGCCAGAGTACACTTATTTATTAACTGTTTTTTTTTCTTTGGTGGGAAGCTATTATCTCACATTCCAGTAGTTGTTCTTTCCAAGATTTATGTCTCTTCCCCGGTTTTCGAATGGTTTTAATTTGCATTAAGAAAAATGGTGACCACTAAGCCTTGACACAGATGTAACAATAAGAATATGAATGGCACTTACAAAAGCTAGAAAATGAAAAGTTAAAGTTGAAGTTCACCTAGAAAATTTGAAAGCGATGGAAGTATCCAGAAAGGCATAATTTAGATGGAATTATGAATCTTAATCTTCAAATAGTCATTGTTCTAGCAGCTGAAAAAATCTATTAGGATCTAACATATGGGGCAACAGTGTTTCTTAGATACTTAATTTCAGCTTCTCTGCATTCTGACCTGAGCCACTAGGAAGCGTGCTGCCATCTAAGATTCATTTCAGTTGGAGCTAAGCCTAATTTTAGCAACTTGCTGAATGTGCAGTTGGTTTGAATTTTGAATGAAAATTGATTCATTTTAGATATGAGTTTTAATCATTTAGTTTTAGTGCTTTCTTTCAGATATAGTGAAAACTTTCAAAGCAACACTGGTTGTACAATGATGACAGTAGTATCTCTTCTGAGCTCCTTCTGAGCTCAGTAGCAATACTGGGACAGCCTACCCAAGTGGTTATGTCCCTTGAAATCCCAGAGTAGGGATCTGTTCAGTGTCCTGCAACTCTCTGTAATGCCAGGTGGTAGTCTCAGCACTGAGATATGATGGAAAAGATAGTCTCGAAACAGAACCTACTGCAGTGCATTTTCTTGAGGAAAATAAAATCTCTCTTGAAATTAGTAACAGGTTTGCCTATTTGCTGTTGTACGTCCTTGCCCAACAAATTAAATTTGTTTAGCTTTTCTCATTTTTTGCTTGTTAAAAGATAAAAAGACACTCTGAACATTTTCCTGACAAATATAATTAGTACTAAATAAATAAATAAATAAATCCTCAGGCTGCCATTACCCAAAGTAATTTCAGTCAAGTTCACTAGCTTAACATAATCTAAGAAATACTTTATAGGATTTTTGGTTCTCTTTATTTAGATAAGAAAAATGGCAATAAAATCTAGTGCTAAAAAAAAGGTGAAGGATCCAGCTGATATCAGTCCGAACTAATTGAAAGAGTACTTTGAGAACTGTTTCAATGTAGGTCATTACAAAGGAGTGAGACTGAGCTCTCCTTCTAAAGCCCTGACACAAGGGCAGTTGACACTAGTGATTAGATTTCTGTCTATTTTAAACAGGAGTTAACTCAAACTTAAGTTTCTGCTGCAGGATGTGAAGCCTGACACCCACAAAGGCACTTTGACTTGATCACATTTCGCGTTGGAACACCCAAGCATTTTGCAGGCAAACAGAGTTGAATCCACAAATCTGGAGGCAACCATTTGATGCATCTCCAACAAAGTCACTTTGGGACTACTGGGCACAAAGCAGCACATCCAAAGACATTAGGATGCCTTGGGGGTTGTCTGGGTCCTTTGTGGTCTCCTATTAAGTCCTAGTTAATGAAAAAAGTATGCAGATACTTTCGTAGACTTTAACCTGCCTCCAGCCTTAACCTATAATAGAACTAGTATTTTACCAGCCACTAAAACAAGACAGAGACTTACCTTACGGTGATGTGAGTTATATTTTTCTGCTCAATTGCTGGGATGAAACAGCATCCACAAATACCAGCCATATTAACTGCCATTGGAGCCTGCAATGAGAAAGTAACATAGTGGGAGATTTCCATAGGTGTGACTTTAAAGGATATGACCTGCAAATTATCAGTTACATTGAACAGCATTTATTTCAAGCCATGCTATTGTGTCTTCTCCTCCCAATCTGGAGATGTGTGACAGTATAACTCCCCTATTAAAATTTTACAAAGTGCTTATGTTTGAGAGGCTGGGGATATTTGGGGTCCCTGAAACGGTTCACAGATCAGTATTGTATATTGATAATGTTTTAATGTTTGCATTCAATGTATTATGTATTTTTATTAGTAGCAACTACTCAGTTGCAAAAGATACGATTGTTTTAAGTATTTTAGCTGAGAACTTACTTGCTTTAGGTTTTAATGAAAATTTTCCTGAAGCAAATGACAGTTCAGTCCAAGAAAGAGCACTGGCATCTGGATCCCAATCAAAAGTTCTCAATCAGGGAAAGACTCATGTCAGCATAGTAGGGTATATATTATGATTCTCAAATATGATCAGGTTATTTAGGACTGCCCTGATTCACTAGGAAGGGATTCCTAATTCAGCACCTTTGATTTTTCAAATTCCTTATTGCTGAAAGAAAAGATTTGTTGCATCAATCATAAGATGTTGCTTTAAGTAAGTGAAGATCTTCACTGATACATTTACTTCTTGCAATGGATTTCTAGTTTGTATCTTCTTATTAAAATGCCTTTATTTTATTGTTAAGTATTTACTGATTTCATATCAAAATTACAGAGATCACATTTTTGTTCCCCTGATGATCAGTTTAAGTAATTCAACATACCCAGGATAAAGTGATGTGGAAAAGCTTTTGTTTTCCTTTACCTATTCTACCTTTAGAACTTACAGACTATTAATCAGTTTAGTGCATAAACAGAAGTGATGTGAATACCTAGGAACATCATTGCCTATTTTTAATATGTATTATTGAATGTTTTCTTATTTATTTAAAATTATGATGTGAGAGAGGATCTGTAACAAAATTAATTTTCCACAAGATGTTTAAGTGGTCAAAATACCCACTAAATTTATTTTATAAGGTAAATAATAGGGATAGCCAATCAGTCCTGCTTCTCCACCCTTCGTTTCCCTTTTTGTAGCACCTCTTTAGTTTTGGCATATTTCTCTCATTCTGGCACCTGTGTAGTGCTGTTGCAAAGCAAACCTGGATTTTGTGGATGGATGTTGACAAGCTTTACATGTTTTGCCAGTAAAATTAAAATCCTTGTGTGAGGCTTTATGTAGTTGGCTTCCTGTTTCTCTTTTGGACATAGTTATATATTCTGCAATAAATAAGAACCAATGCATAAAAAAACCTTGACTGCATTTAATGTCTCTAGTATTGTTTTGCTTACTCCAGCTTGTTGAAAGAAACAGGCATAAATTAGGATATTGTGGAATAGTAAATCATAGAATCATAGAATAGTAAGGGTTGGAAAGGACCTTAAGATCATCTTGTTCCAACCCCTCTGCCATAGGCAGGGACACCTCACCCTAGACCATGTTGCCCCAGTTTCTGTCCAACCTGGCCTTAAACACTGCCAGGGATGGAGCATTCACAACTTCCTTGAGCAATCCATTCCGGTGCCTCACCACCCTCACAGTAAAGAACTTCTTTCTTATATCCAACCTGAACATACCTTGTTTTAGTTTGAACCCACTACCCCTTGTCCTGTCACTACAGTCCTGCTAGGGAGTCCTTCTCCAGCATCCTTATAGGCCCCCCTTCAGATATTATGATTTGTCTTGTACTTTGGTTTTTTTTGGCAGGTGGACAGAAATGGATTGAGTAGTGGATTTGGTAAGAAAAACAGCCTTATTGAAGGAAAGGGCTGGAGTTCAACTTTGTCTTATCCTTGTTCTTTCTCACACTAGAATTCTCAATGTTTGTCCAAAGACACTTTGCATATTGTTCAGCAAAGAAGTGCCTCCTGCATTTGTTAAGTTCATTCCTTCATCTAATGGTTGTTGGGAAGTGGCAAATACCAGTGAGAGTTATCACTGCTTCTATTGCCTAATCTACAGTGTGGCTGGCTGAAATCAACCGACACAAACCCACACAGCGAAATTATATGGGCTCCGCTTGGCTCTGCTCTGTGCTTTCTGGCAGTCCTGACCCATCTCCGCATGAAGTGGTCTAAATCTGTGTGCTGTTCCCCTCAGTCATGCACTCATACCACGTCTGAGCTGTTCTGTGTAGTAGGGAAGCATGGTGCCAGGGCAGCAGCTGGGAGACCTGCCAAGACACAGCCAGGTTCTGTTCCCCCTGGACACCTCACATTCCAGAAATCCCAACCTGAAAAGCAGCCCCCTGCTGCATAGGGGCTTCTCAGCCACTGTGTCCATCTCAGCCACATGTCCATCGCAACCTATAGCAGTTGGTTTATCTGCTACATATTAGTGAGTGAGCTTCTATCTGTGTACTGATCTGTGCTCCTGTGTCTCACTGCTGATTAGAGGGAATGCTGAAGTTTAAAATAGGTTTCATCAAAGCAAAAATTACTGGTTTTATAAAAACTAGTTTTTGGAAAAAGCTGCTTTAATATTCATCACTCTAAATGTGAACTCTAGGTTGTAAGACACTCACATACACAAGAGTGTGTGTATGCCTAGAAGGAAGTTTGTCCATGTATGTATTTGTACATGCAAAGGCAGATTGCTGCACACCCACCAAAGTGCAGCAGTGTGTGAGTGCACTGTCTGTGAGGAGCTCATACAGTGCTTGGTTTGCTCCAAGCACAGGAAGATTGTTCCTTGCTGCAGGCCCCTGATGGTTGAGGACAGCAGCAGCTCCCATGTTTGTCAGCCTAGTTTCAGATTTAGATGTTCCTCCAAATTGTGTGGTACAAATGTGTTCTTTTTTTACCTGCTGTTATTCACAGGAGATTTAACACAACAGTAAAATAACAAGAAGAGGAAGCTGAGAGGAAGAGTTTGATTTAACTCCTGTTAGTGACTCACAGACCTCTTGTTCTCTTCATTTTGTTTAGATTTATTTTGAAATGTGAGACTTCATCATGCAGTTACATGAAATAAAAGGATGAAATCAGCCCCAAAAGTTTTGCTTAACTCCTGCCTTTCTGAAATCTGCTGTATCTCTGTTAGAAGAATGTATAGAAGAATGAGATGGAAGGTAAAATTTTGATCCTTTCAATGGTACACTGCTTTTTCCTGTGAAAATTACTCTTTCAACCCAGCTGGATCTACAGTACTTTTTTAAAACACCTACTTTCCCAAATGAAATAAAAATCATTTGAATCCTGTATGAAATGGTTAGGCTAATACACAGGTTTTGCTATGTTGAATTTTGCAGCTTAGACACTAAAGCTGCATTTGCTTTGATTTTATGCTATCCTTTGCTGGCTGCTTATGTTGCCTGCAGTCTTGCACCAGCTTTGCACAACACCAGAAGAACAAGCTATTTCAAGAAAATATCACTCCGTTGCCCATATTCCATTTGTTTTCCTCATGTACCTAAAGGCCAGAAGGCAAAGCAGCTGGTGTCATTCTGGTATGAAAGAGGAAAATCTCTGGCTGTGAAGTGTGAATCCCTTTTGCAGCATAGAACTATAGAATTATTTAGGTTGGAAAGGACCCTTAAATTGTTAAGGGTCCTTTCGGTAAAGTCCATAACTATAAACCTAACTATTACCAAGTCCACCATTAAACCATGTCCCTAAGTGCCACATCTATGTGTCTTTTAAATACCTCTAGGGATTGTGACTCGACCGTTTCCCTGGACAGCGTCTTCCAATGCTTGATTACCTTTTCAGTGAGGAAATTTTTCCCAATATCTAGTCTAAACCTCCCCGGTGCGATTTAAGACTGATGATGAAATGGAGTCCTCAACATATGGAATTAAGAAAAAAATAGTGTCTGAAAACAAAACCACTCCTTTATGCTTCAAGATTGTTTACATGCTTTCAGGTTTTCCCCCTCAACACAGCAAGTGAATCTCTTGCCATTTAAGAGCTGGGCCATGTTAGCTGTTACTTTAAGCCTACCTGCTTCTTAGCTTCAGGGATTTGTAAGTAAGGATGTGGCTACCTTTCAGCCTGTGGTAACTAGGTGGTTAGCAAATGTGCAGGCTGTGACCGTGCTCCACAAATGGGGCATGGTTGAACTTCTGAGTGTTGGTCCTGGACTCTGCAGAGCTGTGATATGTGTAATGCTGAGGGAAGAAATGCTTTTAGTAGGAGATTACCTATTTTAAGTAATGTCCTATCTATCCTATAAACGTGATTAATCCCAAATTATTCTTATCTGTAGTGTAAAGAAGCCCTGTGGGTTAATGAAGGCTGAGAAGCTAGGGGGTGGAGGAAGGGAAGAGAAAAAGCAAAAATAGCTGATAGCAGAACCATGGTGCTCATTTGGAAGTCCTTACGAAGATGAGTAGCCTTTACTATAGATTTTGCCCTGAAATTTATTATTAGCATAGTGCAACTTGGCCAAGTGAAAGTGCTGCATGTATCTGTGTATGATGTGAGGAAAGAAACAGTTTTACTTTTGCAGAGGTCAGCAGTCTTTCAGCAGGATCACAATTTTGCTCTGACTTACTCAGATCATCTCTATTGCCATGAGAAGCAGTGTGCTATATGCCCTGTTTAATATAATCTCTCTTTGGAAATCCTTTTCCCCTTTGCATAGTCAAATAAAAGCTGGCTGCATTTTGGATCCACCTCTTTTTTTTGGACAGTCCCATCTTCATCAATACATCATCAAGGGCTCTCATTTAGATGATGCATTCTGCTAATCTGTATGGAGATACAATTACTTCAGTGATATATTGCTAAGGAAGCTCAGCCAACTGGCAGGGATGGCTTCTGTGATTCTCACTGTTACACCATTATTTAAGGGCAATTAATTATTTTTTGAAAGCCGGAGTACTGGTTTTAGAAAGGAAAAAAGCATATGACCACATGCGCAGCAAAGCTGCTGAAAGCTAACCCAGCCTGTTATGTTTATAGTTTTAAATGACTGATGGAAAATTTCTGTCTTCATTTTCACAAGTGAACAAGCGTCTTCTGTGGCAACTGCTGGTTAACAGGCTCTTTTCTCCATATGAAGTGGATCCAATTATATGCTCTAGGCCATCCCAAGAGAAGCACAGAAGTAGGTAGCTCAAAGCAGGACTATTTTAATAAAGGAGAGATATAGGACTGCTGAGAGAATGTAATCCTTGCTATCCTTAACTAGGTTGTACTGAAAGGAGTTTGCCTTTCTTTAAGTTCTGAAAATAGCACTTGTAATGATAGCAAAGAAGTACACAGTGACTTTAATTTTAGGGATGATCATTCCTTATTTTCTCTTCTCTCTTATAACTCTCTGTTGAATTTTATATATTCAGTACTAACATATGCAAAAGGCATATTTTTGTTTTATCCAAAGCCCTGTGATAAAAGTAGTGTTCTTCTCACTGACTTTGGTGACCTTTGGATCAAACTGCTAGTGCTCTTTCTATGACAGTTTAGACAATAAAGTCAAAGATCTTCCAGACAAAACTAAGTTTTCTTGACATTTATAAAAAGTGACAAATTATCTTTAAAAATCTCTGGAGGAAAAGCTGCACATTATGAAAGCATTTCTCAATGTTCTAATTTTTTTTTATTACATTTTAGAGGTGTAGTTTTGTCATCCTGGAGATGTGTGTTGCCTGCTTGAATTCAGTTTACACTATTAAATAAATCTATTCTTCAGTAATTATTTCTCCTATGATTCTTCTCTCCCCTGTCATTGTCAGCTCCACCACTGTCTTCCAACCAATGCACTGTTTCCAGCTAGAGGACAGAATGTTTGCCAAAGGCATCTGGGAAAATGCAGTAAAGCTGTTGTTTACAATAGATTATAATTTGCTCCCCTGTAGTTTTCTAACTCCTTTTCTGTTAATAGCCTGACTAAAATTTTCTTACCTATCTTCCACACCACCTGTGAAATTTTCCCTTTTGTCAGCCTTACCATAAACACTTCTTCAGTCAGCTAGCTTTTGGTCGTATTTTGCAGTGTTGTTCCTTCTGACTTCCTTAGGTGTATCTTGTCTGACTTAAAACTTATAAAGAAAGTATTTACCTAATCTGTACTACATCAGCCACAGCATCTCTTAATTGGCTTCACCCTTTTGATCTTATTTCTTCCTGTTTAGTGATCCAGATGGAATCTTTTGTTCAGTGTAAGGCAATGAACAATTGGGCAGGATAAGCAGCTTGAGTGACTTCTCTGGGTCAAGGATTCAACACTAAGTTCTTTTGCAGTCAAGAGTTCATACAGGGTTGCCTACTAATTGATAGAAAAAGAAAAGCACTGGGAATACTTAAGTCAATATATGCAAAAGTATTTCTGCTGGAAGTGTCAAAACATTCTGTCTAATATAGCTAGTGGTGGGTACCTACCTTTTTTGTCATGTTTCACTTCTGTTTCTGACTGGCATATCTGTCTGATTTCTAATGGCTTTTTCTGAAATCTCATGTATTTCTAAACTCCTGGTCACTTCCTGGACCTAGTCAGGTGGGATCATTTCTGGTCCCTGATTAGGGAGCTATAACTTTACCTGGACAGGAGTATGAACTGTACAATTTTTTTCTAGCATAGAGATTCCAAACAGGCATATTTACATAGGTACTTGTGGATGTTTTCAACTTGAATATTTATGTAAATATGTTTCCATGCAGAACCGAAACATTTCCTGAGAATCTGAACCATATGTTTGGTCTTATTTTTCTTCATCATATTTCCTTTTCTGTCCTAAATCTTACAGGTAATACAGTTATCTGATGACCTTCTTCAGGTTTTCCTCAATTTTTATTCTTTTTTTTTTTCTTTTCTCTGAGAGGGGGGCTTTTTACTTTTCATGATTCACTATTCATTTATTCCAGTATGTTCTTACTGAGACTTTGCAGGTCACTTTATAGCCTACTGTGCCAACAGTTAACTTTGGTCTCTTTTTCTCTTCCTAAAGCAACTATTCCTCCAAATTGATAACATTATCCAGTGTAGTTTAAAGCCAAATTATTTCTCCTAGTAACACTTTATAGTTTACTGATTTAACTTCATATGCTCAGTATCATTGTTGTGTCCTTCATGTTAATGACTCATCTTTTGCCTTTTCACTCCTACGCTCTCTTGCCCTTTTTCTTTCTTTGGATCTCTATAAAGAGATCCAAATATATATATATATATATATATATATATATATATAGGGTGGGGTGGTTCAGATTTTGTTAAACAAACAAACCTTAATGTTTATCTTAGTTTTTTGTGTGAAATTAATAGAAACTCTCATAGCTCTTTGCAGCATGCTTAACTGGGGTTATATATAGAACTTCCAGTCCCATTAGGAAGTGATTAAATACCAATGTGAAAACAGGGTACGTTGATCAAAAGGTGAAGAAGCCCCAGGGTGCCTTTCTGGCAGATTATCTAAGAATGTTCTAGAAGTTAAAATATATTGTCTCAGTGTGGCTTTTGTTTGTTTGTTTGTTTGTTTTTATTCTACAGGCTAGCATGAAGCCACTTCACCTCCTCCCTTCTTCACCATGGGTAACAAATGAAAAAAAATTGAAAGCTGCTGAATACTGTGTATTTTCACAGTAGGTCAGGTGTTTAGCACAGGTGCTTCTGAAATAGCATCACATTGGTCAAGGACTAGATGATCTTTTGAGGTCCCTTCCAATCTCTAACATACTGTGATATTGTGCTTGATGGCTTTGCAATTTCCATTTCTATCCATGTGAAGTAGGAGCCTTCCATATGTAACAGGTTGGAATTTAAGTTTATAAAGATTACTGTTAACTCAAAAGTAGAAAGGGCAGGCTTGGATCTCATTCACAAAGCAGAGCTTCAGCTGGTGAAGCTGTCAGAGATCTAGCAGACCCAATAAAACTGTGGGTCTGAAAATTTACCCTGTTGAATACAGCCCTTTTAGGCTCTGGATATCAGTCACACTGAATTGCTGATTTCTTTTAATTTTTATTCCTAAAATTTGTCGAACTATTTCAGTCAAGGATGGATTGAAAAACTATTATTTTTTTATTCTTCACTATTTACTGAACACATTGTAACTATATCACATTTTCTTGTATTTCTGTTCAAATTATCAAAATTTTTAAAAGAAGAAAAAATCTGTGTTATATAACAAATACAGTAGTTGTGGTACAAATAATTACTTGCGCTAAAACTCATGAAACTTGCAAATTGAAGGAACATTTTTACACAGTTGTCAGGGAATTTGCACAAGACTACAATATAATTCTGTACAACACAGCAAACAACTAATAACACAGCTCCAGAAATAACAGCAATCAGAACTCAATGCTTTAATTTATGAATGTATTTGCACATGAATTTTGTATTTGTGTAGTCAAGGGTGGATGCTTTCATCTTCATTCATGTCTTCATTTCTAATGACAGCATTCTATTGTTATTTTCATTACTATTATTATTTTTGTTATTTTCTTTTATATTATCCTAGAACAGCAGAGCAAATAATAAATAAGGCTTTCTTATGCAAACTGCTTTGCTAACATATAAAAAAAGAGACAGTAGCTATCCTGAATATGTTATAGGATGCAAAGAAAGGAGCATAGATTAAGGCTCGAAAAACATAAGACTTAAATGAATAAATTTTGTGTAATGGTTACTGTGTCAGATAATAAGGTGCCATACTGTACATTTGTGCTTAGAGTCTAAAAGAAAATAGGCAAAAATAGAACCTCATTTTTACTTTGCCAGTGATGTGATAGGGCAGGATGTTTGATGTTTCACCAGTTGATCTAGCTGCAGAGGAATTCAGATACAATGGGCTAGTCCCACATTTCTTCCTGCATATATAGGAAAATGTAAGCTTATTACCTTTTAATTCAGAAGTGAAGGGTCTAAGATGATCTTATGACTCTAGGGTGCTACCAGGATGCCCAGTGCATCCTTGGCCAAGAAGTTCAAAGGTAACTTTAAGGGAAGTAGCAGAAACAAAACATACATACAGGACTTTTATCTATCTATCAGGTAGGTAATAGCCTCTCAAATAAGCCTTAGGTGTTTTTTTTTTCCCAAATTATCCTTAGTCCTGGCAGAGTGTTGGATCCAATACAGCCATGATATGATTTGCCTGGGTTTATAACAATGTGTTCAAACAGGTGATGTTATCCTTTGGAGTGCAGATCCTGCACACATTTAAGCCATAGTCAAGAATTTCAAGTCCGCTTGCTTGCTTTTGACAGAGAATCTAATGCAGAAGCTGCTGCTTTGGTGCTTTTGTTTTTATATTCTTCATGCACAAGAATGAATTTTAAAATTAACCTTTTGTTTCATATTCCATAGTCCCTGCCACCATGTGTAGCCCGCTTTGGATAGTTTTAGATTTTCCTCTGCTTTTAACATCCAGTCTAGCATTTGAGCCAAGACCTACTTTCTCTTTGTGACACTGTCATGCCCTTGATGGGCCTTGTGCCCATCTCTTTTGTGAAAAGCAAGCAATAATAAAAATCACATTCAGAATGAGATCCTTATGTAGGGGTGTTCTGGGTGTTCTGTTGAATGTTATCTCATATTTCAGCAGCTTTGCTGGCTTCAGCATTTGGAGATATTTACATTCCCCACTGCTGGGATGCTTGCTTTTTTAAGTATTCTTGTAAGTTTGTCCTTCAATATGTGCTTAACCAGTTCATTCAGACTCACTTTAAAAGAATGAGCTTGGCAGACAAGGTACAAGGAGCACAGCAATGCTCTTATGAGTGGATAAACCCTGTTCAATTACATTTTAATGAGGTATCTTTGTTTTCTCAAACACAGGAAAGATTACAAACATGGTACATTTTGAGGAATGCTGTGAGATTTACACCATCTTTTCATAGAACTTCAACTTCCTCATTTTCATGTTTCAATGTTGATTCAAAATCCATTTCTTTTCCTTCCTACCTACATGATGAAACCTCTCCCTTTTAGCTGACAGTGCTCTGGACAGTTAAGGTGAAAAAATATGTTGGACAGTTAAGGTGAAAAAATATGTTGTGGAAAGAAATACCTTACAGAATAAATGAAAGCCAGAAATAATAAATTCATTTAGTCATTGCAGCTTCAGAGAAAAACAGTGCAACTGTGTTGTAGGTAGTGACGTTATTAAGGTCACTTGCTGTGTAGCACATGAGGATAGGTCTGATTCTCACACTGAGGTTATTAAGAGATAATGTTTATATTGATACTTTAATGTTCATATTGATATTGCACAGATACATATCTGTGGGGAAGTTGAAGACTATCTAATGTACTTATAGCTAATCTACAGTATATCACAGCCCCTGCTCTGACCATGGAATTACTTTGTTTGCGTAGGAATACCAAGTCTTACAGCAAGTCCTGAGTGTTGACACAGCTTTATTGATGAGGCAAAGCTTTCAATTTCCCAGCAATTGCAAAACCAGAGCCTGGGTGGGGAACCAGTCATAGTGGCAAGAGCATGATTTTGCCAGTCTTGCTAGGTACCTATGCAAGGGGAGCATGTTTATGTGGCTCCATTGCCCTGGAGAGGTCGGGGTAATGCCTTTATTTTTGCAGACAGCAGTTTGTGGGTTACAAATGGTCTGAGGAGTTTTAAAGCCAAGTGTAGTTTAAGTATGTTTTAAGTACTAGATCTGTAGGGTTACACAGAGCAGTCCCTGTGGATAGGTGGAGGTCACAAGTGTCCACAGGAGGGGTTCCTACATACATCCAAGGAACAGCAGAGAACTGGCTTCAGTGAACTGTGAATGCAAATAGCCTCTGACATCATTTTAAATGATACAAGTAACAACAAAATCTTTTGCTTCTCAGATATCTTCTTGACTGTCCTGGTTTCAGATGGTATTTTAGTTGAAATCAAAGCCACTCATGGAAATAAGTAGTGGTCTGGACAACAGGTGCACAGAGTTACAAAAAATGATCAGTATCTGATGAAGAGAGAGATGACCAGGACGTGAACTGACCCCTCACTATGCCAGAACAGTGCCTGTTACTTCAAAATCATTAAAGCCCATAACCCTCTTGGTGCAGCTCTGGAAATCTTTAACCTCATTTAACTGAGATCTTTCTTTTTTATTGACTCTTTGTAGAAGTTTTGCTAATCATGAAACTATGATAAAATGCAGTGAAAGAATATAAAAGGCATTTAGTTACACATAATGTTACTGTTCACCTTCCAACTTCCTCACTAGCTCAACCCTCTTTCCTCCCGTTATAGCAGTGCCAAATGCAGTGTAGATGTAAATATGCCTATTTTGTAACTTAAGTTTCTATCTAGTGGGAATTCAGTCCATCTGAAACATGACCAGTGTTTTTCTGCTGGCAGAGTTCCAGGCAGGTCTGTGTCACACAGCAGAGGCGCCCAGCTAGCAGCTTGTTTTGTTGGTAGTGCAAAAGTCCTTGAGCTGAAACATGGGTGAGTGCATTTCAGGGAACACACATTTACCTCTGTAAATTCAATGTATCTCCAGTGCCTGTATTTATTCAGTGTTAATAAGCTGATTAAAAGGATAGGAGGTCCTGATTCCCCATAGAAATTAAAACTTTCTGTGAAAGTGAGTTTTTCAAACCGTTGTCTTCAGGTGAATGAACTGTCTCAGGTTTTCCATTCCTGCAGGAACTTTCCATGCAATAATCTTGAAAAATGTTTTTTCATGAAGTCACTTGAAATAAAACAAAATCAAGTGTGGTGATGAAATCACAGTAATACACAATGGTTCCATATTGATCTGTTCAAATGATTACGCTCAGTCCTATTTGGAAAGGGGAGTTTGGGCTGACAGATACATTGCCTCTGGCTGACTTGTTTATTTACCTTCCCCAGTGGATTGTTCCAGATCAAGGCCTTGGCTAGAAGATACTGATCTGTGGGCTGGAGTTTCTTTTCAATGAAAATCAGAGCATGATGGCTGCTGCATGCAAAACCACTCTCTGTAATGGACTCAGGATGTTCAAGGGCACAGACCTGTATTTAGTATCTTGGAAGTGTTTCTAGGTCCGTTGATTTAAACATAGCCATGATCCCCTTGCAGCTTCAACCTAAATTTGTAAAAATGTTACTGCTACTGACTCACTGGGATTGCAGGGAGTCTTGTGGATTTTAACTGTGTTTCCTGATGTCCTTGATAAAGTTTTGCCTGGACCTCATCCAAAAGTCCACCAAAACCAGTGAGCTTCGTAATTATACCCCAGATTGCCTGAGTTTCATCCTCTATATTTCCATTACTTCCTAGCAAAGTTAAAATGAGGAATATCACATTTCTGATTACAGCTTCTCTTAACAGCCCTTTCTCAGAGTACTTTGGGTGTAATCCTTCAAGTACAAAATATCATGTGCTTAAAACTCTTAACAGTTCTTAATCTTAGATGAAGTTAAGATTTCAATGTCACGCTTGTATTTCAGTATGTCTTACTGGATTTCTTTTGGGAGTTTATGACTACTTGTGGATTTTATGATCCAAGGCAACCTTTAAAACAAAAGCATGATATAACTTGGTAGTAGGATCATTGCGAAGTAAAAAAACTCAAACAAAAAACTGGTATTACCTTAATTTTTCTTTGGTTTCCTTTTTTGGGGGGTCTATTTTGGACCTGCTTCCCAAAAATTACTTAGGTTTGCTTTTGAATTTCCTGATGAGTATTTCCTAACAACTGTTTCCCAAACTGTATTCTTAAGTGTTAGCTCCATCTCTGTTTCCCAGACGCCTCTTTATTTTGGTTATATGCATACATGGTATAGCCAATATCCTTAAGTTACTATAAGTAGAAGTGTACAGTGACCAGAACCTCTGTCTCAATCAGAGTACCAGCACAGAGTAAGAGAAAAGGATGCAAAGAGGCTGATGAGAAAATCCTCAGGTTCTGTGGCAGTGTAAATACTCCACAGTGTTCTGGCACAGCAGTGGCAGGATGGAGTCAGAAGCTGCTAAACTGAAAAGCAGAGCAAAGATAGCAATAGCAGGGCAGAGACTGGACAAAGACATTGTTCACTAGTTAAGTGGTGTAAGCTGAGAAAGTCTTTAAAAAAGAATCTGAAGTGGTCCATAATGCAGTGATTAAAAAGCAAGTTGAATCGGTGTTCAAACTTCTCTGTCTGTTGGTCTGATCAAGTTCCCTTTGAAGCCGTGCCTGTATTTGTGCTGCAAGTTCTTGTTCCTGATGGAGAAAAACATCATTCTAGTATGTCCTTTCAAGCCCAAACTGCCATATCTTGCTTTCAAAAAAACAGCGAAGTGACTAGTAAGCATTAAAAGGTTACAGAGCCATGATAGTCTACCATTTCTTTTTAGAGATAAAACTGAGGACAATGGTCCCCGTCTATTTTGTGTAGTCATATAGCAAGCCCTGACCATTTTAATATTAAGCAAAGCTCATATTGAAGCTTTTTTCCCCCCCACAGACAGTGACTGAAGGAATTATATGAAGAAAAGATAAAAAAATCCATTCTGAGACTGAAGTCACCAGCCTAGGTATGCTGGTCTGTATGTGTCAGACTCCTCACAGTGTGCTGTGCAAGGAAGTGCTCAGGCAAGTATTGCATGCTCCAGTCTGAGAAACTAGATACTGCTTACCCCTAAGAGCAGTTGGCAAGAACTTACATGTTTGCTCTTAGCCTGTAAAGAAATTTTAACATGTGCATTAGGTTTCTTCACCTCTTTCTAGATTGAGAGCAAAAACTTGATTCCTATGCCAGTGTGATGGCAGTAGAAAACTAGTCTAGTTATACCAGAGACAATCAGATATGAAGCAGAAGTGAACTATGCCTTTATTTTTGATAGGTGCGTTTCTTTTTCATGCCAGTGGCAGCTGAATGAAAACTAGTATTTTATTATTCTTTAAATGCCTTGTTATTAACTATCTACAAAACAATGATGTAACGTCTAGGATGCAAGAAGGACCATAGAGCTGACTTAATTTTTCACTCGCCATCTTATAGAGGACTGTTTTTATTTTCCTCACAGGCTGTGAATGGTTGAAAAAGCAACTAAAGAAGACTTGAAAGTATCACTGAAATCTAAGTGAAAGAACATGAGGAATCTATATATTCCATTTGTTAAACTAAAACTATTCTAGTATCTGTGATCTTCCTTATCACTCTGTTGACTTGGTTTAGGCATTTCAGAATGTTATAAAAATCATTCTAATGTTTAGAATATTATAAAAACATTTCTACATAGCACTTGTACAGAAATGTGCTTCTACAGAAGTATAGGCTTTCCTGTGAACTTTATGTGGAGAAGATAAGTATCATATGGTGAGCTACCTACTGGAGCCTACAAAAAGCAATTAATAGTAACTATCAAATTGCTATGATTATTTTTGTGCATCTGGATGGATAAAATATTGAATATATTTTCTGAAAAGATAGCAAAATACCATCACAGATTACTTTCTGTCTAGCAGGTAACACACAGAAGCTAGGCAGTGCATGTTCCTCTTCTTCTGGAGTGTCAGATGTGTGTCTTTATATAGTCACAGTGCAAACCATAGATAGTTGAAAAGGGCAGAAAAGGCCATTTGGAGTTTCTATTAGAAATAAATAGTTTTTTGGATTTTTTTTTTCCTAAGGTCAGATAAAAAGTGAAAAAGACATAATCACAGTGGGACATTCAAATTCACTCAGAAAGCATTTACCCCACCCCTGCTGTTCACTTTTCTGTTTCTTTGACTGAAAAGGGTTTGTTTTTTTTTTTTTTTTTAATGATGAAAAGCAGCAAATGGTCCTCTGAATGGTTTTGTTCTGCTGGATATTGATTCTGTTTCAAAACCTAAAAATAATTTTTTACCCATTCAGTATTAACCACAGGAGAAAACACCTGGCCAAACAAACAAATAGCGCGTAAAATGTCACATACAAGTGAGATTTAAATGACGAAAGAGACACATTCCGAAAAATTAGATTACTATTATAGGCAACTGATATCACAGTCTTAAGTCCTGTTATTTTTCTATACTACCATTACAAAAGTTTCAAAATACTTGTGCAGCTTGTAATAATGCAGACATACTAGTGCCTTGAATTATTTGTAAATCATTCCACTTTCTAATAGCTACAGTAGGTGACAGTTTAACCCCAGCTGGCAGTTAAGCCTCACACGGTTGCTCACTTAACTTCACCCCAGTGGAATGAGAGAGAGAATCAGAAGAGTAAAAGTGAGAAAACCCGTTGGTTGAGATAAAGATTGTTTAATAAGTAAAGCAAAAGCCCCACTCACAAGCAAAGCAAACGAAGGAATTGATTCACCGCTTCTCATGCTCAGGCAGGCGTTCAGCCATCTCCAGGAGAGCAGGGCTTCATCTTGCATAAGGGTTACTTAGGAAGACAAACGCCATCACTCCAAATGTCCCCCCTTTCCTACCCCTTCCCCCAGATTTACATGCTGAGCATGGTGTCATATGGTATGAGATATCCTTCGGATCAATTAGGGTCAGCTGTCCTGGCTGTGTCCCCTCCCAGGGAGGGGATGCAACTACTTGTGCACACCCAGCTTGCTCGCTGGTGGGGTGAGAGGCAGAAAAAGACTTGACTCTGTGTAAGCACTGCTCTGCAGTAACTAAAACATCTCTGTGTTATTAACACTGCTATCATTGCAAATCCAAAACATAGCCCCATACCAGCTATTATGAAGAAAATTAACACTATCCCAGCCAAAACCAGCACAGTGTCAAAAAAAGAATATTTTAAATTAATGTATTATTTGGGAGATGAAACACTTTTGGAAAAGAATGAAAACAATAATTTCTAAACTGAGTTCAAGCTACTCCACATGATGCAATTTCATATGGTTGTCATTTCTGCTTTTATTGCTCAGTGAGTGGTGAGACATTTTGTGACAAGTTTTATCTTGCTGGAGGATTTCTTAAGAAAGCTTTTTACACAGTTCTATGAAATGTCAGTTATTTTGCAGTTAAATAAAGTTCCCAATGAGCTTCCTTAGGAAGCCTCCACCACCTCCCATTCATGCCCTGAAAACTTCAAAGATAGGTTCAGATCATACCTTGAATACTCACTCAATTAATCTTTACTTTTTTTTTCCTCTATGATGTTTATAGAAGAGCGAACTTGGAAACACAAAATGTGTAGTTAGAAGGACATGACAGCTGAGGTACAAAACACCATCAAAAAAAGCACCTAGTGAAAGACCACCCTGCCATATGCTCCCTGATTCTTTAGCAGGATGCATTAAGAAAGAATTTAAGTAGGTATCCTGTCTTGCGTAAACTCTGGAAAAAGATACTCTAAAATATGTGCTTTTATGTATTTGTTTTATCATTTTTCTCAGTCTGTGTCACAACATTAATGCTTTCTTAATGCTATTTTTGAGTGTGAGTTAGACTTTATTTTTTGTTCTGATAGTTAATACCTTGAAGGAATTCTTTAACCTGTGAATAAAGCACGCCTCCTGAGTAAATTATATTTGCAGTCTTTGGTTAATTTTGAATTGCTAGGAAATCTATGTGTGTGTTTTTGCCTAGTTGCATTGTAGATTTGTGTACTTACTGCTAAATTCAAGTGTGCTATAGTACATTAGAAAATATAATAATTATTTTTATGGGAAAAAATTGACTCGATGGCTGTTATTCTCTATAGCATTATTTATTTGTGGGGTGAACCACCTCTTAGTTTAGATACTATTATTTATGCACAAAGTAACACCTGCTTCTCCATCATATCAGCTGCTCTTATCCTGCCAGTGTCACTATGGAGTCCATGAGACTTTCTGCACATCAGTTTTTTAACCTTTTTTCTTTGCTCTTAATTTAGAAATTGACTGAAGAGTTCTATGTTTAAATCAAAACGCTTGAAAGAATGTGCAATAAAATATCCCCATGAAAAAAGTAGCTAAATAATAATATATTTTTAGTTTTATTCTTGTCTTGGCTATTAATAGCAATTTTGCAAAAGTTTTGGGTATTTTCAGTGATGGAAAATCCTGTTATTTTCCAATTTACCTATTTCCACATCCACGGGGGTCTGGATCGAAAGGCTGTTTGAGGAGCTGTATTACACAGAGAAGATGGGAGTAAAGGGTTGCAGTCCTTTTGACTATGTCCCACATGATCCTTTTGGAAGCATCTATCTGGGACTTCAAGAGCTTGAAGGAGTAATCAAGCTGTAAGAAGATAATACTTAATTAGAATTTAGCTGGCTTTTGCATCCGGCCTGGCTTATAAGAGGCTGTGAAGTCATTATAAATGTATCTGTTTTCTGCTCTCATAAATTGTTTTACCCCATAAGTCTACTGAAATAAGCAGATGCCACTGAGAATAATCAAGCATAGCATCTTCTCATATTTTAATATAAACTAGCTTATCAACTGATAAGAAAAAGGTGCATGTCATGTAATCAAGGCAAATGAGATAAATATTAGCATATTAAATCACTTCTACCCATAAACATTATTCTAAGCCTTCAGCATCTCAAGGTGAGAATGTCCTTTGTGAAGAGGAGCAAACCTTTATGTATATAAAAGAAAATTAACTAAGCAAGTAATTTTCTATATTCCCTTTGCAATTATCTTTGATATTTGTCTTTGAGTAAGAATTTTTGTTTTCAGAATCTAGCTTTTTTCTACTACTCTGTCCTTGGATTAAAACATTCTATGGCATTCCATTTGTTGCTATGGAAATGAGTGTAATGATAGATTCAACATTGTGGGTTTTCTGGAAGAAACAGTATGGGGTGGAAGAGTTTTTGGGCAAAAAAGACAAATAATGAGTTTGAATTGGTTTCCTTTGGAATTAGTGATTGTGAGAATAATGGATATTGACTAAAAAAAGAATGATTTTAAATCTAACATGCACACAAGGTTTTGAATCAGTAAGAAAAACAATACTTACTTATTTTGCTCCCATAAGAAAGCTGCATTTTGCAGCTTTGGGCACTTACAACAGTGCTGTAGCTTGGAAGGAGACCTCTACCAGTTTTCAAAGAATTATGTCCTGGAGGAGATATGTGTCATCTCTGCCTATTCACAAGCAGTGGGACTGTGTTAGCCAGCTGTTTTCCTGCCCAGCTGCTCTGCAGAGATTCAGAGTGATGATGGATGTGCCTTTTGTTGTATTTTGGGCATTTGGCTAGAGGCGTGTGTGTTGCTACAAAATTATGCCAATCTGCTGCATCTCTGCACATCTAGAGTTTGGAAAGATGCCACAGGCTTACAGCTGTGTCCAATGCGATGGTTGTGCGGGTCTCGACAGCTTCTTTGCTGATGATTAGCTATCGCTGATTAGATGTTATTGAGTCGGCAGGCAGGCAGGAAAAAGTTCATACTTTGTTTTCTTTGTATGATGAGTAACTGTTTATGACATGGAGTCTATTGAAACAAGTTCCTCATGCTTGTACAAAAACTACTTCAGAAGAAATATTAGCTTGCTGCTCCAGAGATGGTTAGTGCCTTGAAGCCCAAGGAAACTTTCAGATTATCCTGCTCAGTTGAGGGAAACTTGGTGTCTGTATATTTTTCTCAATCTTACCATATGAATACACAATGCTGCTGTAATTGCTGCCTTGGGATGCTTTAAGGTCATATCACTTCCCTAGTCATCAAGCAGGAAGATGGGCTTTCTTGTAGCTGTAAAGACCATCACTTCTTCAGTCACGTAAGGATGTTTCCCTTCAGCAGTAAATAAGCAATAGGTAACTAATAAAAAAGGGATATGCCAGCATCTTCTCTCTGACTCTGCTCTTCGGGAATATTAATAACTAGAGCTGGCCTTGGCTTGCTTTTCAGGAATGAAGTGAGACTGACTTTCTGATGTCTGTTATATACTCTCGCAGATCAGATCAGTATTATGATCAAGGTTTATGTCTTTCTTTTACGGAGTGGCAAAGAAAGGAGATGTCTCCCTTTACTACCTCACTTGGCTGTGTCACTTCTCCTTTTCCACGAACACCAAAGCATGCAAACAGATTGACTGAGTTTGGGGACCCAAAGCTATAGCATCTTGCTGTGGTGTAATAAAGTTCCCCATAACAGAAGTATTCTACAACATTGATACTCCATGCAGCTTTGTGATTACATTAAATTCAGTTTAGTGCTAATTCTTTGGAGGAACTCTAATCTTTCTGAACTGACAGGAGTCTTTTGGGACTTCAGGGGCACATGTTATCAATGACTATGTCAGTCATATTATGAGGGCTGTGGGCTTTGGATAAGCCTATATCTGATATGTTCTATACTTCAGTATCTACTACTAATGTAAAAACCTCACATGTCTATTCAAGTTCTATTTTAATAGATTTTTTATCAATCCTTCTTTAAAAGGGACAGCTTTTAGCCAGATGTTTGTCTTCTTATAATCAAACTACATAATCTCTTGTAATTCAATCTTAGTTGTCATTATGATGATCTTTGATAGATGTAGCTGAAACATATTTTAGCTAAGGCAGAACATGGTTAGCATATTTAGTCTTCAGCTGCAAAAAATTTGCTCAATTCAGTGCTAGCAGATGGAAGTGCCATAGAGGGTAATCTCATGGAGGCAAGGGTCAATCCTCTAGCATCGTTTTCCCTATTTAATCAAAGAGACCTTCAAGTGTTTTTCCCTGCATGTTCAACTGCCAGTGATATATCTTTCCACAGATTATAGTCTAACTTCTGCTATGGATCTCAACAACACAGTTTTGACACTCCTCTTAATAGTTCAGTACTCAGCTCCTCTTATTCACATCTTCCATGATGCAGTTTACAAGACTATTCGATTTATCTTTATGGCATTTTCTTTTTGTATTTAAGAAATGTTGTACAGCCCACACTCAGCTGTTTTGTCCTTAGACTAACCAGTAACAGGTCTTTTAGTCTTCTCTCAGAGGTAATATATTCTTCATAGAATGATTTTTATTGTCCGTCTTTGGGTTACCTCTAATTTGTGCATATGTCTGATATGTTGCAGCATCCCAGATGAATCACAACACTTTAGCTAAGATTTTACCAAAGTTGAGAAGACTGAAAAGTTCTTTTGCTTGCCTTACAGGCTATATTTCCAACAAAAAATATCTAAAATTTCTGCAAGATTGATGGTTTTGTGCAGTAATATGGTGATTTTCCACTTGTGATATACTATCTTGTCCCAGATCCTTTCAGAAAGCAGCTATTTTGATATCCATTCCAGTCCTTATTTGATTAACCTTGTTATAGTTTGGCATTAGGCAATATAGTCACCTACTGCAGCATACTGTAATTATTCTGGGAGGAGTTCTACTTGTGTGTGCATAACACCATACTACCTGATCAACAGGTAGCATCACCTCAGCCATGACTTTTTGTGTGGAGTTGTTAGGAATGAGAGAAAAAGGGTTGCTGGGAGGAGATGATTTAAAATCATGATTATATCTTAAACATCCCAGTCCCTTAAGTTTAGTTCCATGGTTGTCAAGCCCATACAGTATTTCAGTCCTGCAGTCTCAAATAAGTGATTAAATATATCCTTTTTTGAGAAGCTAAATGTTATCCATAAGATGTATATTCTACAAGACTTTTATAGTCTACAGTTTTATATCTACAAAAGTGTGCTTTCATGAAGTTAGTGATCTGCATTTTGATGGGTCAGACAGCCCTAATCAATTATTGAAGCTTTGTACTGAATGTTTTTATGACAAATCAATAAGGCAAAACTTTTGCATGTGGATATTCCAATCAAATTTGATGTGGGTTTTTTTTTGGCCAGAGAGCAGAGAGTTGTATCAAATGGAATAAATTATCTTGAAGATGCAGCATTCTAGTAAATTAGAGATAATTATATTTTAAAATATTAATAATCATTTGGCTTCAACAAAATTTTTTTTTAAGGGTACATTTTTAGCACCTACAATTATATTTTTAATACTCAGCCTACTGACTGATTTTTTTAAACACAATGCAGTCTGTGAGACATAACTCGTAAGCATGTCCATCTGGTGTTTTGTCATGTATTTGCAATTTTCCATTTCTAATGAAGTATTGTGTCAAACCCAGACATTCACTAAGGAAAACTCAGAGGATGTACACAAAGACTGAATATTAACTTTGTGTTAGCTTCAACTTTGATGAAAACAAATTCTTGCCTTTTCTCACAACTCAAAGCTTCAGGAGAAAGTGGGAATTGATGGTTGAATGTGCTCACTACTGACATAATTTACATAGTCATATATAATTCCCAATGAGATCAGGAAAGCAGATTTTTTTTCCTTGCAGTAAGTATCTGCACTGATCACCTTACATTGGATTAAATCAGATTCAACCCCAAATTGTGCTACATAATGTGATCTCAAAATACTCTGGTGTTCTCACTTTTGTTACTCATATTAATAAAACCAGGCAATTTTCATGGATCTTTTTATTTGTCAGAGGAATTTTTACACTACTACCAAGAGTACTTGTCATTGGGTGTTTAATCAAGTTACAATATGTAGCCTCCTATTAAGGAACAAATTAATTAGTAGTTCCAACACTGGTGGATCAGATCAAACTACTGGGTGTTTTCAAGATTTGTTTTTGTAAGGATGAAAAAATGGTCTGACATAGAAAGAGTTACCAGATATTCAGATATCAAATGGTTTACAGCTTATGCTGTATTACAAGAACAGGACAAGCTGTTGTAGAGAGGGAAGAGAGGGAGCTTTTGCTTCCCATTGTCTGTCTTAGCTTATATGTGAGCAATTAGCTCGGGGTATAGGTTGCTTTGTCTTGGGATGGAATTTGTTTCTAGGGGCTGAAATCCAGATCTGAAAGAGAACATCTGTTGAAGCCTTGGCTGAGACATGGCTGAGGTGCATCCTTGCAGTTTTGTACTCTGGTTTGTATTATATGCAAATTTGATTCTAGACTGATTGTTACATCATCTGAAATCACTGTCTGATGATTAATATGTTTTAGTGAAAAGAAGGGCTTTCTGGCTTCCACTGTTAAGTGGATGGTTATATTGACAATGCTTTACTTTGCTTCTAGAAGCATACTAACACTGCTCACCATACATCATTAGGTAAACCCTTAAAACCGTTCGCATCAATGTGTAGGAGATAATTAAATGTTATTTAACTTTTAAAATAATTCTTATGCTTTTCTGTTTGATTGTTTAGTTATAGTCACTGAATGAAGCAAATGGAAGTGTCATTATTCGTATGTGAATTCAAGTCAACACATTTGCTTAGCTTTAAAAGGCACAAAAGCAAAGTATAAAGCTCTTCATCTGAATTTTAGAAAGCAAAGGCAGAGGCCCTCTAATTGCTGTAGTCTTTTGATTAATTACTTTTTTTTAACCATAGTTAAGCTGCAATTGTTTCTGTAATAGTCAGGTTTTACCAGGGATGAGGCATACCAGAAAACAAATCTTTGGTAGGAAAAGATTGCCAAGTTAGGTACGGTGTAATTATTCAAGGACACTGTTTTGAAAAACAAGCATATAAGAAGGTCAGGATTAACAGTTATTTTTGTTTAAAATAACTCTTCTATGGAATGTTATTACTGTATGCCATACACAGCTCTGATCATTGTCAGGAAACCGGCAACAATCTTATGCTTATGGCTCCTATGGTCAACCAGACACATGTAAAATTAGAATCACGCAGCTCCCTGTTAGTAAATGGGAAGCTCTGAAGATTTCTGCACCAAGTAATAATTTTAAAATGTGAATTAATAAGTATATCTCATAAAGAGTTCAACATGTTTCAGTATTTTCTAAAGCCTGGCTGTAAGTCTGGAAGTGGGAACTCAGTTCTATGAACCTGTAAAAGAAGCTAGCTGACAGTGGGGCATGAGGTTGCAATTATCAAAAAGTTTTGCTAAAGAATTTGAGTCTTTGATGTTCTCAGATCATGAGCTAGAGTTTATGGGGGTGCTGGTGACCAAAAGTTACAGAGATGCTGGCCTACAACTGAGTGCATCTTACCTTCTGTATACAGTAAGATAACAAACTGTATTAAGCACTTCCATATATGTTTTAATTTTCTTAAGATATAAGGCAAGAATTTATGACCAGATTCTGGGAATGACTCATTTTATGAAGTTTACTTCTATTTCTTACAATGAAGTAGTAAAAGAAAATACGTGTGTGCATATATGTATATATGTGTAGATATACATCTTGACAAACATTAAGATGGCACAGATGACAAAGCACAGACAGCTCTTTTGGTCTTTTTTTGTTTGCTTGTTTTTCAGTGCCAAAGTGGCACCTAGTAGTGTTACAGAAGTAACATAGTGGTTTTGCTTCTCCTTCTGACTGGCAGTGGCACTATTGTTTTAAGAAAATGGATAAATATTACACCTCAAGCAAATGCATTTTATCAACACTTTGTACAAAACTTGCTTCTGGAGGCACCCAGTGTAGTAACTGGACAGTCCAGAAATATTTCTGAAGGGTGATTCTGATCCTCCAGATACAAAAAAGATCCCGAAGATCATCTGGGGAAATAAGAATTATATTTGAAGCTGTAGCTTCCTTGTGGTTTGCCATCGGAAGGCAACATCACATATCTGTTTACACAGAGGCAGAACATTGCAAAACATTCCTGGGCTTTACTGAATATATCTGATAAAAATCCTCATATCATGTCCCAGTTAAGGGACTTGCTCAGGTTAAAACATAGTGAAACCTGGGTTGCATTGTGCAGGTGCACAGATTTTCATGTTTGCAAAAACATCTGTCTAATCAAGGGTCTGGTGGGATTATCTTCAGAATAAAGTAGTACCTGTTTCAAAATATCTAATTGGCTATTGATTGAAATGCTGCTTTCTGCTAAAATGGAAATACAATGAAACTAAACCTAAGTCCTGAGGATGATAAAGCAGGTAGTGAAAATTAAAGGAAGATTGCTTTTTTCAGATAATATTTGATTGATTTTCTCTATAGAACCTGGAAAATGTGATATCAGGAGTAGACTGATGTAGTATCTAGAAAGAAATGCCAAGTGTGTTCCAGCCACGAAGATTTACATTTGAGTTAAGTATCTGTGTACTATGCAACTACTGATACATAATCAGAGGAGGAGTAAGAGTATTTGTTTGGAATCTCTGTATAGGCATTAAAGGAGAAGAATGCTGTATTAGCATTCACTTATAACATGCATATAAGTGAGTGAATGGAACTTGAGTGCACTTCCTGCTTTTGTTTTGGTTTGGTTTTGATACGGAAATGAGTAATACAGAATGATTCTTAAATAATCAGTAAATCATTGTGTAGCAACAGCACTATACTAAACAAATTGCTGCTACTGTCAGAGAAACTTATTCTAATCTTCAGTCCTTCTCTACACCAAATACAAAATCAGGAAAAAAGAGTCTTGTTATAAGTATGAAGATGCCAGTAGAATGGGGAGCAGGCTTTAAAAGCGTTGTGGTAAGTAAATGAGATATAGAATACTTTGCAAAACTAGGGATAGAAAAGGAGAGATAGAAGGTGGAATGCATAGTCTTCCAAAGATACTGCCTCCTAAGCAGAAATGGGTCATGCTGCATGGAAACAAAGCAACCTCATGAAAACAGAAGAGTGACCTTATAAAATACAGTATGCTGAAAAGGATGGGAAAGCTCTGGAGGTGGAGGAGGGACAATGCTCTGTGTGGTGAACACTGAAGCTGACAAATAAAGGACAGAATACAGCCAAAAAAGAGTATAAACCTGGAAGTGATTAAATAGACAATTCAAAAGACATTAAGTTCCTGTGGAAGACAGATGGAGTTGACATTAGGAGAAGAAAGCTGCAAATAGAAATGGGAGGAACAACTGAACTTTGATTTTCTCTCTAGGGAAGAATTTTATGCAAGTTTGTTTTGTTTTGTTTTTTTTAAAAAAAGGAATTGGCAAAGCAGAGGACAAACTCATAGAGGAATGATGTTGGTTTTTTTTTTTATTCACTTCCAGTAGCTCTTGTCTGTGGACAGATCTGATCTCTGCCTTCATATGAATCATAAGCGTCTGGTATGCCAGACGCTTAGACTGATTAATTTATATTAACATTGCTAATATATGTGACAGCTTATGCTGAATATCACTAATAAGTGTTTGGTGCAGGATTACCTGGGTTTACTTTGAAAAGAGATCAGTATGGTTTTTATAGATAATTGGACATTATGGCTGTGTGTACATGATAAGCATTAGAAAGAGGCCTCTGCCACACAACTCAGATGTAAGTCCAGAGCTTGATACTCCCTTCTAATTTGGATGCATTCAGTTTGGACTTGGCTCATTATGAATGGAGAGACCAGCTGCAAAATTCAGACGCTGTTCTAAATTTGAAATCTGAAACTTGTCAGAGGTCAGGAACTTTCAGAGTTAAGAGTGAGGTTTAGTACTATCTCTAAGAGGAAGGTAATACATATTTTAGAGAAAGTGACTCCAGGCTTTCTTGCATCTGTGATTTACTAGGTATATCACACAGTGAATGTTTTGGTAAAAACTCTGTTTGCATGACCCTCAATGACAGTTCTGTGTATTGCCTGGATTGGATTCTGATCTTTTACTGCCCTAAATAATTTGTAAATCTGTAATATTTCTATCAGGCAAGAGAATGGATTAGCATAAGGAAATAGTATACCTATGGCACATATGAGCATACATGTCATGATTATGACATATAGCGTTTGTGATTCCAGATTACTTATAAGTTCATAGGGCTAGATCATGAAAACTCTTCAAGGCCTAAGGCAGGATTTAGCTAAACTTAAATACTAAATTCCGGTGCAGTAAGCCAAAATGCCTGGTTCAACTCTTTTCTGTTTCCTGAAACAGGGTGCCTGTTCAGTTGATTCCTTGTCTAATTGTCATAGTGATTCCTGGTGACTGATGTGCCCAAAATCACTTTACAAATAGGCAGAATTATACTCATCAGGAAACACAGAGGTTTATTATTCACCTTTTTATTACTGTAGTCCAGGTCTTCCCATGTCAAACCCAAATGTCAGGCAGTACTGTTAGGCTCCTGTGGGGGGAAACAGTGGGAAGCCAACACAGCATCACAGAGATTAACAAGTACAGCTTGCTGGTCATAACTCACATACTAATTCATAGAAATTATATACTATGCTAGTACCTTTCTGGGAAGGAGAGGTATGAGGAGGTTTTGAGAAGGAGATATGAGGAAAACCCTGAAGAGGTTTTCCCAGGAAAGCATGGAGATGACTGCTATGATATGCGGACATTGCTGTCAAGCACTGTTGATCAGTTAAAACCCACACAGGGAAGGGAGCAGACCTCTGCCAGCATCCTTGGCTCTGAAAGATGACTAAAAAACCACAGCATGAATTGCACAGCAGGCTTGCCACATAACACTGCTACATATCTGACATGAAGCTTAAACCTGAATCATTCAGGTATCACCCTGCATAATTTTTTCAGGTGCTCCCAACAGGCATTCTGTACATTTTTGTTTCCTACATCTTGTCCATGATCTATGGCTTGTATCTAGATTTCATACATTTAAAATACCTTGCCTAACACATCTTATTTTTACTTTTGAGTTTTGAATAGAGCCCATCTAGTTATATTTTAACAAGAACAATTTGTTCTTTATGTGGTTCTGTGGAATCATTGAGTTTTCTCAATATGTTTTCCCTGCTACCCAACAGCAGCCTCCTTCATCCCTAATTTTCATTTTATTCCAGAGACTGTAAAATCTGTATGCTGATTCTGCAGACTTGAGCAGTTCAATTACATAAAAATTAAAGTACCTTCACTTTTCATTGTTTAAGACCCATCTTGTGGAGGGCAGGCTTATTGCTTTGAAGTAGAGGTGGTGAGTCCTATCTTAGCACTTTCTAGAAGAGAACAAGCACAGGGAGGTACAGCAGCTGATTCTAGATGTAAAGGGTTAAAATCAGTGATGAAAGCTCAGAAAACATCTGAAAACACAAATTTAATTGGTGAGACTCAAAATGTGAAAAACTATAGATCTGATCCACTGATACAGCAAAAAAATGAAAAGGTGATGGGAAGACTGTTAGGCTCAAGGTGCTTGTAATTGTTATGGAAATTTTTGTGCTTGGGTCAGTGGCTTGAATTTGCAGAATTACACATGGCTACTGTTGACAAATCGTTAAAATGGTTTTTTTTGTTTGTTTATTTCCTTGGTTTGATGCCATGAGAATCATTATGATACTTTTCGCATGCTACTTTTGACAGCCCTAAAACTTGAGGCCTGATTCACAAACAGTTTTAGATGCTTAGCATGCATGAAGTATGTTTGCAGTGCAGTCACATACTTAAAATATGTGTATAACCTTAGAGTTTCAGCTGTGTCTGAATGAACTTTGTATTGTAGTTTTCAGTTAAGCAGGACTATGAATTTTGTGTGGGGTCCTAGCGACTATGGTTGGTTTGCTCTCTGTGCTTATGTCTGATCAGTCACGAAAAACCTGTCCACATTTATTAGTGTACGATGAAAACAATGGACTTCTTAATTACATTGTTATCCTTCATAAATGTGCAGTAATTTTACTGGTTTGTTTTCTATTAAATCTCTCTGTGAGAAATACTGAATTGAATTTTTTAAGCGGTTTTGAATATCAAGGGGAGTTCATACCAGACCGAAGCATAACTATAGAAGCACTTTTCTGGATTGTCTTTGTTCACAGTTGAAAGTGAGGATATTTCTGGGCAGGATGGGTTTTTTTTATCTATCTTATTTGTTCACTTTATTTTTCTCTGTATGAGTGCGTCTGGGTTTCTTGAAGTGTATAATAATTCTGCCAGATCTATTAAGAGAGTAGCCATTTCAGGCAGAAAGAGCATGTGAGGCTTCTTTGACCTTCACTCTGTAGATGGAACAAATCATGAGATGAAAACTCATTTCAGCATCTGAACTAGAGTGACTCTGACTGCAGCACCAGCACTGTCAGGAGCCTGACAGACAAGACCACTCACTCCAGGCAGTTTGGAAACAGCATGCAAATTACCAGGAAAACAGGAGTATGGATAAACTGTAGTTTCACTTTGTGTTTCAAGTGCATAACAATAAAACAGGAGCTTCTCCTTGCTCAGAAGGAATGGAATATGCTGTAATCCATGGAGAATCAACATATAATTAATTGTGGGTTATACTGGCTAAGGAGTGCAAAGGCTTTGCTGCAATGAAGAATTTTACAACTTACCTGTAATTTTACTTACTTTAGAACAAGGTCTGAGAATCGTAGAATAGCTAGGGATGGAAAGGACCTGAAGATTATCCAGTTCCAACCCTCCTGCCATGGGCAGGGACACCTCACACTAAACCATGTCACCCAAGGCTCTGTCCAACCTGGCCTTGAACACGGCCAGGGATGAAGCATTCACAACTTCCCTGGGCAACCCATTCCAGTGCCTCACCACCCTAACAGTAAAGAATTTCTTCCTTATATCCAATCTAAACTTCCCCTGTTGAAGTTTTAACCCATTACCCCTTGTCCTGTCACTACAGTCCCTAATGAAGAGTCCCTCCCCAGCATCCTTGTAGGCCCCTTTCAGATACTGGAAGGCTGAATTGTCCATCTGTTATATAAACAGATGTACAATTTTGATGTCCAGTCATCAGACCTCCAAATATAAATATCATGCAGCTGTCCTCTGTGGTTTACAGGAGAATAGGGATTTATAGGTTTTCTATAATTTTCTGACCCTCCTTTTCTCCCTCCTGGGGAAAACCAGTTAATCAATGAACCAAAGTGTCTTTCTTCAGTTCTATCCAGTTCTCAGGAGGGATACTTTAAGTCTCAACTGAGTGCTACTGTTTGTTTTTTCTGGTTGAGAAACAGCTACTTATCATTTTATTTCTGAAACCTGTTTAAAAAGGGGATGCCATTCATTATAGCATATCAGCAGGAAGAGACTGTTTGAAGTGATTCATTTTACTTCCATTATTTTTCCTTTCCAACAGATTCACCGATAAGGGGTGGAATAATGGAACAGATCTTTTAAACAGCTATAAGAACAAATACCTGCAAAAAGTCTAGTTTGCAGGACCAGGTTGATTAACTTTTGGAAAATGGCAATGAATATAAGTTGCAGGTGGAATTAATGAGACTGTGGTTTATTGTTTAAGCACTAAACTTTCTTAAACTGTCTGCAGCCAGTAACCTAATTGTTGCAATGGATTTGAGACTGAAATATGTGTGCTTGTTGAATAAGTAATGTGACAGTATATTACTTTCATTCTGTTACTTATAAAGGATTCAAATTAAAAGATTTTCTAAGTTAAACTACATTAGCTGCTTCATTGCTGTGTGTCATAAAAATCTGGTTGCATACATTTAAGTCTTCATGAAATCAACAAACTGAGAGTTGGATCTTCTTTCTCCTACTCTGTTCATTTCATTGGTTGAGTAGAGTTGCAAGCTAAGATTTCACTTATCCCTTATAATTGTTTTCTCACATACAATATAGTTATTTGAATTCAGTGTTCATTAACTGGAAGCAACTCTGCAGAAGTAGCAGATTTGAAAGTATGACAGTGAGAACTAGCTTTTGATGCAGGAGTGTTTGCTCATAAATTGCCTGAAAGCTTTAGAAGTTACTAAGGAGTTTTCTTGATTGATTAATACCATGAGTACTATCTTCTTTAAAATAACTGAAGTCTTGAGTATATGGTGTAATGGATTTTTAAAAGGAGATAATTCATCCATACCTGGATGAAATTCATCCATATTTACTGGATATTATAATTTATTATGTGGAAACGTTTTCATGTGCAATATAGACATTACTCAGCAGTAATTGGTAGTTTCTAAATTTTCTTTTATAGAGACCCAGCTGGCAGTTAGTTAAATCAAATGTCGATGTGCTGTTGTCCAATATACACTCTTGATAACTGGAGATCCCAGAAAGAATGAGAATTTAGAGAAGTGCTAGTTCAAATGATATTTCAAAGAGCTAAGGAAAGCAATCAGTGCTTGAGTGTAATATGCAGATTTTCAGAAAGAGAGAATCTTATCAGGAGTAGAGTGACAAGCATAATTAGCAGCTTAAACAGACCAGGTAAGAAAATGTACCAATTAAGACAAACTTACAGATCTTAAAATGTAAATGTTTGAGTTGAACATGTTTGTTAAAGCTTTCAAAATTGCAACTGACAAAAACTTTCAAGTGCAACTGAAAAAAAGTTAAAAGTAGCAGATCAAATGGCTTTAAAATGAAAACAGAGCTTAACAACTTATAGAATCATAGAATCAACTAGGTCAGAAAAGATCTCTAAGATCATCAAATCTAACCATTACCCCAGGACTGCCAAGACCACCACTAAACCTTGTCACTGAGGGCCTCTTCTACGTGGTTTTTGAACACTTCTAGGAGCAGTGATTTGTCCACTTCCCATTGTAGCCTGTTCCAATGCCTGTTCAGCCTCTTGGTGAATAAATGTTTCCTAATATCCAATCTAAACCTCCACTGGCATAGCTTGAGGCCATTATCTCTTGTTCTATCACTTGTTACTTGGGAGAAGAGACCAGCTCCCACCTTACTACAACCTCCTTTCAGGTAGTTGTAGAGAGCGATAAGGTCCCCTCTGAGCCTTGTCTTCTCCAACTTCTATCAAAAGGTACCTAGACAAGAAAATGGAAATATTTGTTTCTCTGAGAAAGCCAGCACAACAATCGCAGTCGTAATACCAGACTGAGGACATTAAATTGCAAGAGGGAAGATCCTTACCCTAAGAATGACCCAAAGCAAAGAAAACAGTCACAAACTTAGCATCCTTGCTGGTGCTCAGCCCAAAGGAGTCTCCCATGGAGACATTTGCTGGTTTTGTTCCCAGGGTGCTGGGTGGCATGTGGTCAGTTCAGTCTGAAAGGGTGGTCAGTTCGCCATAAGCAGTTTGCTGAGAACATTTTCTGTTTCTTGTTAATCCTTGAAGGATTTGTTTTCATATTACCTCTAATAGATTTCTTTGCCTTTTTCTCTTGTACTCGCTCTAAGAAATTTTCAAGTTTCAGTGTAACCTATAAACTCACAGCAGTTATTTTTCGATCTCTATAGGCAAATATTTTGTCTGTGAGATAACTAAGAAAGTAAAATGAAAATTATAGCGATAAAGCTCTCCCCCTGACTGCCATGGGATTAAATTTACACTTTAATCCCACTAACAAAATGGAAACTGGAATAGCAGTCATTAGTAATTGGGAGAAAGATGACTGGATTATTCTTTTCAACAGATTAAGAGTGCAGATGAAATAAATTTATGGTACCATTTCAAAGTCAAGAGCATTTAGACGACTTGACCTTTATATCCATTGAAAAAATTCTAGAAAATAGCCATACTAATTCTGCAAATATATAGAAACCTGCAGTGATAAACCTAAAATAAAATGCTGCCTAATCTGAATACTTGGGGGTGGGAGTGGGGAAATCCTTTCCTTGTATTGAAAAATTGGCGAGAAGTAAAATAGTTAATTTTGTGAAACTAAGATCTCCACTACGATTTTATTTCCTCTGAATGGTTTAGATGACAAATGGCAGAATTTATAGTCTGTAGAAAGAAATAGCTGCCTTGTAATGGCGAACATAAAAGCAAAATTGAGTTGGGTAATCATTTTCCTTTTAGAGCTGGCCACAACTGGAAAGAAACTTCATTCACTGCTATTTATGTTGCTAATGTTTGAATGCATATTAACATGCTACTATGATGATAAGAACCACAAATATAAAGGAAATTACTGAGGCCATGTAAGAATTTGTTTTTTTCCATTTCTAGTTTTAGCTACCAAGACTGATTGCTAAACTCTAGTTTCCTTCACTCTGCAGCATTTATATTAGTAAAAGTCCCATGGGGTTTGTTGCAGAGAGCTGTTGTAAACTTCTGTGGTGGGTTGACTCTGGATGCCGGGGGTCCACCAAAGCCACTCTCTCTATCCCCTCCTCTGCTGGACAGGGGAGAGAAAATATGACAGAGATTCATGGGTCAAGATAAGGACTGGAGCCAAATGTTGTGATTGTTCATTACCCTCCCCAAAACATCTCTCGCCTACTTACCATGGGGTAGAATTATGGATGAAGACAAATTGTAGGTGTAAAGCTCCTTCCCTAAACTGAAAAGAGGTGCAAATTGGAGTCATTCAAATAAAATATGCTGAACTTGGAACACTGAAAGTCGAACCCAAGGCATATGGAAGTTGGTAGGAAAATTTCATCTGACATTATTAGATTTTGCACAGAAGCTTGCAGCTACTTGGTTGGTACTGAAAGCAGCAAAAGCAACCATATGAGAGTAACCAGAGACTAATCCTCCTTTTTTTTTCTTTTGTCTTCTCCAAAGTAAGAGAATTTCCTATTTCTAACTGTTGGAACCAAAATTTGTTGAAATCAATAGTAGTCTAAGTGAGAGCTACTGAACATCATAACAGCAACAAATAGCAGCTGCATTATGTACCTTGCTTCAGGTCCTTCCAGAATGAAGGCCACTAAAAATAGAATCAGCACGGTGATAAAAGTTAGCCCAGTGAGCATACCCCAGTCTCATCCTAGTAAAACTGATTTCTCACCAGTGTTAGAATTTGATTCCTTGTCTGTGCCAGAAGGATGAAAATAAACAAATATAATACCTTATAATTTCTGGGCTCTCTCTTATTTTTGTACCTGAGCCAAGGAACAGTTAGAAACAGATTAGTTTTTGTATTTCTTCTGAAAAATTCTGACACAACAGAAAAATTACAATGTCCAGAAAAAAAAAAACAACTGTGGGGGAAAAAGGTAAATAGCAAGGTAGCCATTCTATTTTCCCCCTCTTTTTATTTAAATCTAAACACTCTCTGACATTCAACACAGAGCTGAAAAACATCACAGAGCCTCAACTTAAACAAACCCTAGACTGTGCAGAGGAAGTCATACATCATTTGACTCCATTAAGTTAGCTTCACCATGTTTGGCTCCACTAAAAACGGTGGAAAAATGAAGAAAAAGAAACCTTTTGATACTGCAAAATATACAGCAGAGATTAATCAAATATATCTTTTGGCAATACAGCTACTTTACAAAAACTACTTCGTATGCAGATGAGGCAATAAAAATGTTTTTCAACAATTTATGGTTCTCAGACTTAATAAAATTATTTTATGAATGGAAAAAAGTTCTCCATGCTGGGCTTCAGAACCTATTGATTTTATTTGGGAAGCATATGGCAGATTGCTAAAGGTATGAGCTCAAGAGAGCTGATGCAGCAAAAAGAAAGATAGTATCTCCTACAGAAACTTAATTATCTTGATACTAAAACTGCATCTTATTTTAAAAATTAATCTCCATTAAAAAATGTAGCCAATGTCTAGAAGTTAAATGCCTGTCATGGGTTATGGGCAAATCTGAAATGAAACTGCAAGCAAGAATGATTGATTTAACCTAAAGCAGAGTCGTGATAGAAGTGGGTTGACAGAAAAGTATCTGACTGAGAAAAAAACTTCAGTTGGCATTCCAGAAGTAAATGTTCTCATCAAAATAGAAGTAGAAATGTGAAGTTCACATAAAACCTGAAGATATTTAGTGCTCTATCTTCTTCTGGATGGTAAAATCAAAGGTCAGTAGAAGAAATGTTGGTGAAATCAACCTGTATCAGGAGTACAACGTTCGGTGCCTTATGCCATCTTCATTTTTCCAGCATGGAAAGGGAGAACAGCCTTCAGCGAGTAGCCTCATCTCTCAGCCATGAGAAGAGGCTTTCAGTTTTTCCCAAGTTAGATTTTGGTTGAATTGTCCTGGAGTATATCCTCTGCTCTTTACTACAGTTTGATACCGTTGTGTATAGAACTGGAGCTTAACTGCAGTTTTCTGGTGCTTAAAATGTAGTACTTACCATAGTATGCAATAACACAGAGACTTTGTGTGTGTGTATGCATAACATATATAGACATGGGCGTATTATTTATTATGTATTATGTATTATTACGTATTATGTATTATTAATATATCATACATAAACACAGACTCATTACGTGTAGAAATGCACATGCAAAAAAGCAGTATTAGTAATAAAATATGCACAGTGTATTTGATATTCTTCTTTCCCATTTGTAGTTTAAGGGTTCAAGGCTGTAGTGATAGTCCCTGCTTCTGCAGGTGTAGCAGACCTGTATGCTGAAATGATGCCTTGGCATGATAACCCTGTGTTGCCAGTGCGTAGGAGTCATCTTCCAGGGCGTGGGTGTGTTTTGAAGTGCAGCTAGATGTGCAGATGCTGTTCACACACAATTTATACTTCTGCAGAAGACCAGCCTTGACTTGGAGATTGTAGAGGTAGGGTGTTGTAGCAAAGCATGAAATTAGGACACTTCGACTGAAAAGGTAAGAGACTCACCCAGAATCATGTGACTCTCTTAAAATGATAGCTTCTTATTAAAACATTGTTAGCAACCACTTATTTTCTTCTAGCCTCATAATAATACAAACTATTTTTCTTGCCAGGTGTGTGTTACTATTAGTTTTCCACTCAACAAAGTCAAAGCCTATTGAATCTTCTGTCTGGGAGGTGTTTAATCCTTTAGCTTTTTTTCCTTTTGGAAAAAAAAAAAAGATAAAGAAAAACTGAATCTGATGAGCTTTGCTCACCAGCACAGATGAGTGAAAAATTAAAACAGAGCTCTTGCTAAATTAAATCTTTACACATGGATCCATGATCCATAGGAGAGTTCTATGGATAGAAGAAAAACCATGTATTTATGCTATTGCCAAGTAAGAGAAGCAGAAGCTGGACAGTTTCTGAACAGTGATGATGAAAATCCTTACCTTATCAGCTTTCCACTCACTGGCATATTAATTTTCTCAGTCAGTAATGAAACAGCCATTCTTTGTATATACTGAGTATGAGCCCCCTTTAAACAGTAAAATACAAAGGGATTTTGCTTATTTGTAAGGTTTGGTACAGTGAGATCCTTCTAGCTGCAGCTTGTGCTGGTGCTCTCCTGAGTAACCTCCCTCAGGTGCTTCCTGGTCCCTTTGGTGTTTCAGCTGGAAGAGCTCTGTCAGAGAAAGGGTGAAGCACCTCAGCTTTACCTGGGTAGTAGGTTTTCCTGATCTAGGAGAAGAAAGATTGAGGCTACCTGTGAACTGCTTAATTTTTGCCTGGCTTTTGGAAGCCTTTCTCAGGGTGAAGAAGTCCAGGGATATATGTCCACACACCCATAGAGAAACACTTCCCTACACTTTTCTTCAAGGAAAGATCTTGGCCTAGGAGCTTGAAGAAGGAAGGAGTTTTCGCTGGGGCTGTCTAGGAGAAGACTGGAAACATTTGATCAGGGAGAACAAGTAAAAATATCTGCAGTGTTTCAAATTTCTTCTCCTCCTTAAGAACATAGAGTAAATGGGCTCAAAGCAAAGAGAGCTGCTTACTGAGTGCTCTCTTAGAGTTGATATTTAAAAAGCACACTGTTTTGTGTTTGCATTAATAAAATAGCTATACATTAAATTGATTTCTCCTTTTTTCCCTCTGTGTATCTCAGTAATAAGGTACAGTGGTTAAACTGTCTGGCATTTGTAATTAAGCATATTTATAGATCAAGAGAAAGTAAAGAGATAGAGATGTGTTATTAGAGATAGTGTATCTTGTCCAAGAGGAAAGGAAAACTTTCTCTGCGTTTGCTAGTTGCACATATATGGAGTGCAGTAAAAAGCACAAAGTAAACCTTAGACATAACAGAGATTCAGATGAAGTCTGTGAATCACATCTTGCTGTTGAAGTTCTTCATCATGTTCAAGAAGAATTTTCTGGGCTACAATATTGCAATTAAAGTTGATTTTGGACAGAGTGATATCCCACTGCAATTTCAGAGCCAGAGGTCTAGCCTCCAACAAACAGCTGAGTGCTTCTAGTATGTTAATGGCAGAGAAGTGTAGATCAACCACCAAAATAGTATCACAAGGACTCCCACCTACCCCTACAAGTAGTGCTCTGCAGATGTCACTAACACAGAATCCAAAATATGATGTAATTATTAGGGAAAGGGGTATTTATTAAGACATATCTGATTTAAATTTCTCACGATATCTACTGACCAAAATGCCGAAAGAACCTTGCTTTTCACTATGGAGGTTAGTCAGAAAGTTCTGTGCATCTTTTCTGTGTGATCAGGTAAGCACCATCATTCACGCAAACATGCATCCAGACATCAGTTTTATAGCACTGAGAATATCTACAGGCTGGATCAAATTACTATACTCTTTATGAATAGAGAGACATTACAGCTAAAATACTAAAACTACTTTTGAAAAACACTTTAGGAAAAAATTATCCTTCTAAATCTGTGTTTCAGAGCTGAAAAGCCAACTCTGTTTATATTTGATTTTTATTGTAAATGAATGCTTAATACCTAAAGTTTCCACCAAGAGTTGCAGGCATTCAGCATGTTTTAAAATTGACCAAGAATTATAATAAATATAATTTTTGAATTTAAGAACTGTGGTACATAAATGCTTTTTACGTATTTAAGCCCATGGATTCAACCTAATGAAGGATGTAGATTTGTAGTCTGTGTGCTTTGTCACCAAAGGGAATCCGCACATCTCCAAGTGTCTAGGGAACACGTTCTCTGCATGGAGACCCACCTAAGCTATGCAGTGTGCAGTACCTGGATGTGAGTTGAATATATGGTACAGGATGAAGACATGCCTTCCACCTCTCATTTAGAACCAGATAATACCCCAAAATTGTTAGTTTTATAAAATACATTGAGCAGTGGTTCTACCTCTTTCTTTTATCCTCAACTATTATGGGTTGCGTAAACATCCAAAAGATGCTATTGGAGGTCCCATTCTTGATTTTCACAAAAATGGTGAGCTGTTGGTCTGCCGGAACTAGAGATATGTCAAATACTCCTTTGAACCTGTTCTAGTCATGAGGGGTTGAACTAGTATTCCTGGAGATCTGTTGTGAAATAATGTAGTGGTTAAGGCATTCTCCCAAAACAAAAGAGAGAAAGGGGGTAAAAAGGAATCTTTCAGCTCATATTCGCTCATCTGAATTTTATACTTTGTACAAGGTGAAATAGCCTACAACCTTATAAGAGATGGAAAAAGCCTAAGGCATTTGATGTGCCTGAATAATTTTATTATATTTTTGTATTCATGTGGTATTTAGAAAGAGACATCTATTTATATTATGCTCATCTATTTATATTAAGCTACTTAGTGGCTTAGCATCTGTTTAGTAATGGCTTGAATGCAATTTTGTGCAATTTGCGTTTGCTTTTTTTTCCTGGATAAGATCACACAAGGTTCCTATTCATGTATTCACAATATATATTTCATTGTAACACCCTGACAAACTACTGATAGGTGAAAGAAAAGTGTACACTCTTTGTCATGGCATCTCACCTTTTCCCTTCTTGATTTATTTTCTCTTCTTTCCCCTCTATGGCTGAGTACACTGATGGCTGGAAGACAAGGAATAAATAGGATGGTTTTTCTCTTCTCATTATCTGTATTTATTCTGTGATATAAAGTATTTCCTGAAATTTATAAAATAACATCTGAAGAAAGAAATATTTTGAAAAAACTGACTCAAGATTTCTAACATAACCTACCAAGGAAACACACTAGGCTTTTTTTCTAACCAGAATATTGAGGAAATATTCTCCACTGTGTGAAGAAAAGAGGAGGAGAGCAATGGCAATAATATCAGCCCTTGCCTCAAGTAATTGTTGATGAGAAGGGGCAATTAACAAAATTAACCATGTGTTTTATGTATTTTTAAGTAAACGCAGAATATTCGCTTCACAAAAAATAGCTCTCTCATTTGTAAATGTGTAGAAAGGGCCACTGGGTTTACACCAAAGACATATTTAGCCAAGTGTATAGTTTCTTCACAATAGGTGCTAAAGAGAAATGTGAAACAAAAACTGCATAGAGGGAGTTTTCCTCCTGGCATGCTGTCCCATCTTGCAGAACAGTGTGCAAGCTCAGGGTAAAAAAAAGATAAATTTCCCAAGTTTAACATATCCAGTTAATAGATACAGGATCCCCAATTATCTGACTCAGTATCAGCTTCTGGATCCCTAATTTGGTTTTGTTTCACGCTTTCAGCTCCCAGCTCTCCTGAAGCATTGTATTGTAAGCCTAAGCACCTAACTACGGGCTCACCTGTCTGTCACAGGTATTTTGAAGTCTTGGTCCTAAACATTACTTATAGGGGTTAAATGATCATTCGTTGTTGGATTTGTTTTTAAAAGCATTAGAAATGTTGTATGAGGTGGTTGCTGGACACTGCTGAGTGAACATTGAATTTCTTCTTCTCCTTTCTCTATGGCTCCTACGGACAACTGGCCACATAGGCAAACTGTCACCTCTGCACCTTTCAGTTATCTTCTTCCCACTCTCACTCTGCAGGTACCTACCACACACCCAGCCTGCATTGATTTTGCTGTCCTTACATATGAAATTCAAGTTTCTCATTACTGCTGACAGTGCTTTATTTTTGGGCATAGTACATATTTTACTCCATTTTCAAAGCATTATATAAGGGAACAAGGCATCTTTCTGGAGATCACCAAGCACACATCTCTCTCCCTTGAGACAGCTGTGTCCAGCTCCATAGTCAGGAATTCATTTTTTCTTGCTGAGCTTACTGAGTCTAATAGCACTGACTGATTTTCCTGAAGGCTTAGTACAGAAACATGCTCTACTAAGTGTAGTATGAAGAATTCATATAATTGATTTATAGCATTCAATATATGTTTGACAAGTCAGAAGGGTAAAACCAGGCACATGTATGGAATGGTTTCTTTTAGCAGCAATATACTGTTGCTTTGGTGATAGTCTATTGAGTCCTGGACCAGCTGTTGAATTTTACAAATTCAGTGTACTGATATGATTTTGGCATGCTAGGGAAATGGCAAAGGAGAAATAGAATTTTATACAAAGGCAGAGTGTTGTATTTGGGTTTGGTTTGTACAAGGCTGGTACGAATCAGGAATATTTTAGGGATTACAGAACATCATAGGTATAATAATTTGCTTTCATTTTCCACAAAACCTCAAACCAAGTGGTTTAGATCTAGATTTAAGTTTTTTATGATGACAGTTTTTCACAGTTTGAGAAGAAGAGAAACTATGAACTGCTACTGGTGCTCTTCAGACATTCAACCTCTTTGAACCCTGATGCTGAAGCAGAATAGTACCAGCCATCTCTTCCCTATCAAATGAGAACTATGTGCTTCTGCTGCTACATTGTTACCCTACTCAGCCCAGAAGTGTGGAGAGACTGCAGACACCTTCTTCACAATATTAGAATAATAATAGATGGCAACATGTAGAGAATCAAAGGAAGATAGGTTTTTAAATACAAAAAGGGTTTTAAATGCAGAATTTAAATGCTGATTTAATCATGCTGGTTGAGAATGTCTTGTCATTATTTTCACCATAAAGGAAAAGAGACTTTTTTGAAGCATACACCGTCTGAAGCATGAGATGTTCTTTTTCCATCTACACCTCACACTGTGTGAAGAATAGAACCTCTGCACAGGCTCTCAGGTCTCACGGTAATCAGCAGCTGTGCTTGCACCATCATTTCATGTGAAAATAGAGCTATTCAGCAGGTGAAATGCAGCTTCCTGGGACTATGTCAGAAGCCACTGTACAGAGCATGAACTGCTGCACCTGAGCAGTCTTGGCTGTTCAAGTAAGAAAGCAGCTATTTTCTCCTGATTATTCTCATAAGCTTCCTTTTCAAAGGGTTCATGACAGAGGGACCACAGTGGCACTTCAAGGATACTAAGTTCAGATCCTCTACTTCCTTTTCAGACACCAGAGCTTTGGAAGAGCCAGCTTGAGAAATTTAGAAATCTGATACTTTTTACATTTATATATCTGTATCTATACACACACACTTCAGAGTGAATGAGGAACTGCAACTGAAAGTGTCAAGAAATTAAGCAAAGTAAGAAATCAGTCAGGAACAGGATCATGTCAATAGATGAAGTCCTGGAGGCCTCTGCAGGGCCCTCCCTGGCAGGTAGCACTTTGCTGTCAGACAGTTTTGCCTCCTCTGTGTTCGGTGTGCTGGAAAGCAAAGCTTCAAAACTACGAAATAGATAAAGGGCACCAGTTTGGACTGAGTTTTGAGTAAACATGAATTTTGAAGTACTCTGCAGAAGATTCCTTTTTTTTTTCCGTTTGTTTGTTTACGGTTTTGTTTTGGGGTTTGGTTTTTGGTTTTTTTTGTTTGTTTTTTTTTTTTTTTTTTTTTTTTTTTTTTTTTTTGTACTCTAAAGGAAAGCACGAAGCCTTAGATATTATTTGAATGAGTTATTTTACGGCTCAGAATCAAGAGGCAACTCAATATGAGATCCTTATGTGATATGACTTCCTGCAAAATAAAAAAAATTATACATATACACAAATAAAAGAAATGGGTTATCTTGGGGGTTATAAGAAGCAGTACAATATATGAATAGAAGAGATCATTTTTACTTGATTATCCAGCATTGCTGAGACAGATGAAGCAATGCTTTATACATTTCTAGTATCAACAGGTTTTGTAAGCTGCTGAAAAACATGTATTGGTACAGAAAGAACCACAGAACAGATTTCAGGAGCTGATAAAGTATACTGCTGAGAAAGACTTAAATCAGATCTGTTTAGCATCTCAGGAAGATAGAAGATGATTTGATTGCAGTTTGTAAGTATTTTCATGTGGAGAAAATAGTGGATACAAAAAGAACCTTTAGTCTTACTAAGACAAGTATGTGAGAGTCATGCCTGGAAGCTGATCTAGAGAAATTCAAATGAAAACCTCTACAAATAGTTTTAAATGTGAAGATGATCAACCTTAGGATTATAAAGAAACAGCAAGGAAAACAGTGGTTTGTCTCTCTCTTGATACCTCAAATGAAGACTTGTGCTTTAGGAGAAAGATGGTTATGCTTTATTGAGCTTAATAGAGGAGTAACTGGATGTAGTAGCCTGTGGTATACTGGAGATTGAATGTGATGGTTCTCCTGGCCTTAAAGTTTATGAATCCCTTCAAAAGCCATGCAGACAGAATCACGAAAGAGAATGGTTTACTTTAGAGCCCCTGAATGCTGCTGCATAAAATGTGCTCAGCTCTCTTCTCTACACAAATGGAGTGCTAAACACCATGTCAAATTGGCTGGATAGCAGAAACATTCACATCCCAATGTTCTGGTCTCATCTTTATTTGTGAAACACACTGTGACTGACATAAAGTCTATTTAAAGAGCACGGGCAAAAATGTCCCTGCTGGGCTTATTTGTTGATAAAAATGTTTATATGACATTGTTTTCTGGACAAACATATACTGGTAACTAGTTGTGTGAAGTAAAATGTACTGTCACTTTGATTGTCCTATTTGCTGATCAACATAGCTCAGTTAGCAACTTTCATTTTAAGCCGAACATATTTATTGTCGTATCAGCCCCACATCTGTGGGATTATATACACTTCTGGGTCTTCATCATTTCACTTTGAGGGGTGGGATTGAACATGGAGCTGATGCCAAGTCTGTTATTAGTCCATTTCAAATCCTTCCATAATGGGGGCTTCTGTGGTATGACCCAGAAGGGGCCAATAGCTATTTTCTGTTGCTATATTATATACCATGCTTAACATCATATTATTTCTTTGTTAATTAGGAAGGTTTTTAGGGTTTCCATAGATTGTGTACAATTGTGCTGTTCTGAAGTATTAAAAAAAACCCATCTAACTTGTTTTGCCTCCAGTAATTCAGTACTTATTTAAAATTATTTTGGGGAACGAAACAGAAAGACTCTGGCAAACAGAGGAATATTTCAGCCACCAGAATGATCCCACAGATGGTCTAGAAGTTGGAAGAATTTATCCAGCAAATCTTTGGATGTCCCATTCAAACAAGTGAATAGCTGTGGGAAGCCCATCTCATCCTTCATAGTTCATAGTTTCTTAAACTTTTGTGACGCCTCTAGTATTTTAAGGCTCTGCTGAATTTCTCAAGCTCTGGTGCCAGCTCTTCAACTCTACATTGATTTTCCTTAAAAGTGTCCTCAAATAAAACATATAAAATAAGCTCATTACTGAAATTCATGTTCCTGCCAGACAGAGCTCTTATGATATATTGCGACAATACATCAGAGAAAAGCAGTCCTGGTGATCTATTACAGTGATACTATACGTTCTTGTAAAAGGAATGAACAAGAACTCCAAATTGAGAACTTGAACAGCTTTTTGAAGTTATCTTCTGGCAAAGGTACTAACACCTATTGTGTTTCTCAAAAGATAAAATGTTAAATTTAACTCTTTGTGTACTACTGGTACACAGATTGGTGATTGTTAAATGTAATTTTGCTTTCTATCTTCAGGAATAAATTACAAATATTCAAGATTTTTTACAGAGGTATCTTCTGTAATTAAGGACTAAATATAGCCTGGTGTTGTAAATGTGTTTTGCACACAAGAAGAGAGAAGTAAAAATTTCTTTAACTTCATTCTCTCTGATGTCAATTGAATCAGAAAAGAGCAAATACAGCGTTCCACATCAAGTTTATAATAAAAACGTCACTATTAACAACTGAAATTTGTAGCATAATAAAGAAAAGCTTCTGTGCCTTTTTCTATTTTTTCTAGAGTGAAAAGGGACCTATGATTCAGTGTTACTCCTATGGGCTCAACAGTATCAGAAATACTTCTCTTTAGTGACATTTTATCTGGACCTTTTTCAATAAGAATTGGAGAGTATCTTCCCTTGAGGTCACCTTTTCTCAACAATTTTAGCTCTTTGATATCTTGTTTCACTAACTGGAAAAATCTTGAGTTTTGCCTTGGAGTCCTCCCAGTTTGCCCCTCCCCCCCCCCCATGCTCACATTAGCTGAGTTTGGGGAAGTGATTCCTGCTGTGATCGCTTGTGTTTTTGCCATGGCCCTTTTAGTTTGCATGCTCAAATGCTAGTAGTTTATCAATAGTATACCTAAATTTCAGTAAATTCACATAGCCTGAAACTTGCATCTTTAAATTGTGTTTCTGGTTTATTAGAACATCAGATGTTCTTATACACTGATATACACTGAACTTTCTCATAGTAAAGAAATATTTGTCATAATACCACCATGTTTCAGTTATTACTGATGGTTATTGTGCCTGAAGAGTTGTGTTAATATTGTATCAATTGTGGCTGAATACAAGAAGACTAAGTCCTCACTTTTAGGCATCTGCCTCCACTTATTAAACAAGTGACTTTCCTAAATCATCTACAAAACTACATTTCTTTTTGAGGCATCTTTGATATGGACAGATTTTTTTACAGTTTGTTTTCCATATGGAGCTCAACTCTGCTTCCTTCAGGCCAAAGATATATTGGTGATTTATATCCTAAGTGCTTGTTCTGGCATACAGCAGTGTAAAAGAGATCTTTTCCTAATTTTGACCAGAAATTGTATGACGGAGCCAAACCAACATTTCTGGATGCAAGTCTAGCTGAAACTTGCATGCTTTTGTGTGGTTCTGAATTACTCAATTAGCCCCTCTTAAGAGAAAATGTTCTGCCAGTGCTGTTTGAAGACATTTTGGCCACAGTGTTTTGGATTATTTGACCTGCCAGCACAGCCATGTTGCACTGGAAATATGTGAAGCTGGGAAATGAGATCAAGGGAAAACACTAGGTCTGGTCTTTTCTGTCTCTTAGGGCTGTTTTTTCTTCTACAATGAGTTTTAAGTCCATTTCTCAAATTCAGTAGGCAAAACCAGGCATTAAGGTAAGAGTGGCAAAGAGTCATTATTCAGCTTCCCAATTTTTGCAATTTTCCTTTTTAGCACTTAAGAGTGAGAGCATTTTTTTCCTGTGAGCACTGCTTCTGTTTCTTTATTGCGCACATTTTCCATAGTCAACTTTCCCAGTTGGTGTTAATGATTTCCTACCCATCAGATTTCTTCATACTTTCTGTCTCTCTTTCAAAAAATAAAGGAGAGAAAAAAGAAAGAGGAAAACCTATTTTAAAAAAAATAAAACAAGGTAGAAGACAATAACAAAAGTAACAGTCCTTTTTGGTTTTCTTAATTTAATTTTTCATTCAAAACCACTTTTCCTGGTTTTCTTCCAACCTCTCTGTTCATGTCAGTATGAAATTTTGCACAGTCTGTTAAGGTTCAGACCCAGAAGCTGCAGAATTGCAGTATATTTCAACTTGACTCTCTTACACTGTTTCACATTTTATGACACAACTTTCAATTTTGGAAGAAAAATCTAGGTTACCTCCTTTTAGCACCCTTCCACCCCCCCTTTTTTTTTGTGTGTGTAAAAAAAAAGTTCTCAATGACCTTTCAACAGGAATATAATTATATATAATTTTTATATTTTTTTATAATGTTGAACATTGTGGTTTTTTGCTCAGTTGGGAAGACAGAATTGTTTTGTATCTTCTCGAATGATAAGAAGTAAGTCTTATTTTATTGTATTTGGAAGGTACATAATCAAATTTCAAGAGTTTATCTGAAATGATGAATTCATTGTAGTTCCAGTTTTAGTACAAATGTTCTTAAATTGACACTCTCCCATCTCAGAAACTTCCTAAAAATGATTTTATTCTATTTATCTTGAGGGAAGAATATGTACATCTTTAATTTAACATGTGTTATATGGTATATTAAATAAGTACATGAAGCAGCTGAGAAATAACTGAATATAACTTCCACAAGATATAGATATCTACAGGCGGGGAAGTGACCTAAGATGGTCACTATTGTTATAGCTAGAAATTTTAAAACAAATGATAGTTATTTTCTTAGAGACAGCCTATTTGCCAGCTTGAAATTAACTTCAAGGTTTCAATAACCATGCCAAGTGCAAGGTCCTACACCTGGGTCGGAGCAATCCCAGGCACAACTACAGGTTGTGCAGAGAAGAGATTCAGAGCAGCCCTGCAGAGAAGGACTTGGAGGTGTTGGTCGATGAGAAGATGAACATGAGCCAGCAGTGTGCGCTCTCAGCCCAGAAAGCCAAGCGTGTCCTGGGCTGCATCAAAAGGAGCGTGACCAGCAGGTCGAAGGAGGTGATCCTGCCCCTCTACTCTGCTCTCGTGAGACCTCACTTGGAGTATTGTGTGCAGTTCTGGTGTCCTCAACATGAAAAGGACATGGAACTGTTGGAACAAGTCCAGAGGAGGGCCACGAGGATGATAAGGGGACTGGAGCGCCTCCTGTTTGAAAACATGCTGAGAAAGTTGGATCTTGGAGAAGAGAAGGCTGCATGGAGACCTCATGGCAGCCTTTCATTATCTGAAGGGGGCCTATAAGGATGCTGGGGAAGGACTCTTCATTAGGGACTGTAGTGACAGGACAACAGTTAATGGGTTAAAACTTTTAAGAGGGGAAGTTCAGATTGGAGATAAGAAGGAAGTTCTTTCCTGTGAGAGTGGTGAGGCACTGGAATGGGTTGCCCAGGGAAGTTGTGAATGCTCCATCCCTGGCGGTGTTCAAGGCCAGGTTGGACAGAGCCTTGGGTGACATGGTTTAGTGTAAGGTGTCCCTGCCCATGGCAGGGGGGTCGCAACTAGATGATCTTTGGGGTCTAGATGATAGAAGGGTCCTTTCCAACCCTAACTATTCTATGATTCTAGTAAGACTAAAATAGTGAGGTCAGGAAGGATCTACGGCCTCAACTATAGCAACTGCAAAATCAGGATGAGTCAGTTTGACACTTCAGGAGGGCAGGCTGATTGGCACCAATATTGGCTGGTATTAGAGGAAGGCTTAACTTTTTACAGCTGCCACCTAATTAGCAGGTTCCTTATGGAAAAATTACCCAGGTGTCATCTGTGTTGCCTTGGTCTCTGTTAGCTGGTCTTGAAATAATCTGAGACGTATTTGCTTGTGATTAGACAGGAGTTGTCCAATTTGATTTGCAGTGTCTTGTTCTTGAAAATCAAAAAGTTTTCAACCCCATGTTCATTTTTGTATGACAAGAAATATCAGGTCTGCTGTCAGCAGCAAAGACCACTGTAGCTACACAGGTTTTCAGAACAAGAATGGTCATATGACTGCCTGAGAGCAGAAGCAAAGCACAGCAAGAAATCTTGCAAGGAACCCATCTGCCTCTCATCTTTTTGTCCCATCCCTTTTCTGACTTAATTCCTGGATGTGGCACTGAGACTACCCTGCTGGGTCTGATAAGTTAGTATGGATCAATCTTTTTTACCTAAGCTTGTCTTCCTCTACGCTACTTGCTTACATGATTCTTGGTAGAAGAGAGATATTTTTGTATAATTAATTCTTTAGTGCCTCCTCTCTGCTGAACGTCTTTATATGACTTTCTAGGGTAAAAAGTACAGAGGTAAGCAAACACAAATGCAGAAAATCTACCAATTTAAAATACTGGATACTTACACCTGTCCGCTCTGAACAGTAATTGTGCATGTTGTGAACTTTCCTGAACCACAGATTGAGTATGGAATGGTGGGCACGGACCTCTTGTCTGAGCTCATTGCACTGCAAGAGACATTCTCGGTAGGAGGCTGACATGCCACAGTGGAATTACACAGCATTAAAGGGGTTGCACCTGAACACATTTCTGAGAGGCTTCAAAAGACACTGGGATCCTGTGGCTCTACAGCAGTCTGGTGAATAACAGCAAATCACAACCTTAATATTAAATGCTCTCTACTTTCCCTAACAATAAAAATGAAGTAGGATTTATATTTCCTTATCATGTCTTGGAGTTCATACCCACTTTCTTTTTATATAGTAATTCCCACTGATTTGTGATTTTGCTTTTTTATTAATCTTTTTATTATTTGAAAGTACTTCAGAATTAATATATTTAGAAGAGTATCTCAGATCAGAAAGTTTTTAGATTAAAGCCTATAGACAAAATCTGTTCATTCTTTGCTTCAGGCCCTTGGTAAAAATGGAGCATCACCATAATAGCAGTTATGGGTGGTTATTACTCTTGATTAAAATTAAATTAAATTGCAGTTGTCAACTAAAAAGATTTAATTATCACATAAAAACTGTCAGCCTTTCATTTTAAACATCTGCTAGATAAGCGTGCCAGTAGCAGTGATGTGTAGTATTTGCCAGATACATTGTCAACAACCCCCTTTGTATCATCAGATAATTGAGACAATATGGTCTGAAATACTCCATTTTTCAAATCTGACTGTATCTCACACACTACATACCTCTTAGAAGTCTTTCTTCAGGTCATATGTAAACAAATCCAGTATTTTAGTATTGTTTAATTCTTCAGGTAAAGTGTTGTGTGATGATAGGTTTTAAATATTGTTGGTCACATCAGCATCCTATGTGTTGATGTTTGGGATCTAAAGGATCTATTTGGTTACTCTACTTCTTTCATGTCCCAGGTTTTCAATGTCTGTAAATCTCTACAATCCTACTGACATCAGTTCAGCAGACCGATTTCTCAGGCTAATATTTTCAAGGGTATTTAGATGCTTACACATCCCTGAGGACCTCAGACTAACAGAAGCCACTATCTGAACTTCAGCCTGTGCCTCCTCTGTACCAGAGAACAGGGTCATATACTGACACCAGGCATAAAAGGGACATGTTAGCATATCCAGATACTTGCCTGTAACTACTTCACTAGTTACAAAGACCACCTTTATGTGATGTGCTGTAAGAAAACAGTGTTCTGATTCTGGAGTGTGTTTGGAAGGGTCAGTGTCATGAGAAGAAAAATTCCACTTCTAAGCTACTGTAATATTTAGATGTTGATTTTGGTCTCCTGAAGCTACTTGTAAAGAGCTTTCATGAAGTGCAAAATTCAGAAACTTTTTGCTGTACAGAAGGAGAAATAAAAAATACCACCAGTCTAGCTCACACTCACTAAACTAGAGAAGTGGTCCTAAGTATTACTACAAAATTTGAATGCGTTACAAAGACTAGATTTTTTTCATTTTGAGGGTCATGCAAAAATACCATTTCTGTTTAAATTGTGAATGTTTAAGCTCTCAAAGGTATCATTCTGTAGAGATAGTTGCTGAGTGGAGTGATACTACAGCACAATGTCCACCTCACTGAGGCACTGTTGTTCCTACTGACTTGCTAATGCTACTCCCTACACCAGGTGCTTCTTAAAATTAATTCTTTATTCAGAAATATCTACCATCACTGGGCTTATCAGTTGTGCTAAATTCACAACTCAACTGGGGCTTCTAGGTAAGTGTCGTGGTTTAAGCCCAGGCCGTAAATTAGAACCACACAGTTTCTACTTCCCCCCCCACACCCCTCCAGAGGGATGAGGAGGAGCATTGAAAGAATGTAACTCCCTCGGGTTGAGATAAGAACAGTCCAGTAACTAAGGTATAACACAAATCACTACTGCTACCACCAATAATAATAATGATAAGGGAAATAACAAGGGAAGAGAATATGATACCGCCCGCCGGAAAAGAGCCCGACAGAGAAGAGGACGTGCCCTTCCGGGTAACTCCCAGTTACATCCCCCGGCATGACGTGCTGTGGTATGGAATACCTCTTTGGCCAGTTTGGGTCAGGTGTCCTGTCCCTGCTTCTTCCTGGCTTCTCCTCCTCCCTGGCAGAGCATGAGACTCACAAAGTCCTTGGTCAGGGTAAACATTCTGACCAGCAACTGAAAACATCGGCTTTATCAGTATTATTCCCAGGCCGAAAGTCAAAACCACAGCGCTGCACCAGCTACTAAGAAGGAGAAAAACTGACTGCTGCTGCTGAACCCAGGACAGTAATAAATATATGAATACCAGGACAATCTCAATAAGCAAGCGAATTTAGTGGGAAAACTATTGGTCCTGTAACACTGAGAGAGGAAAGAAACTTAATCAGCGTTTTGACAATATAGTTTTTAAAAGTCAATACAGCACTGGTTTCTTTGCTTATTACCAACATGCAAGGAAAGAACAATGGAAAATCATTAAAGCAGAATCATTGAACAGTGATTAGAAATTACTGCATTTCAGTGCTGAGCTCTTGTAACTGCTCCACAAGAACTGACTGTTCTCAGCCTGCAGGATAATGGTCAAGTGGAAATGGTACTTTTGGATTTTTTCTAAAAGTAAACTGCTACTGCTTCTGAAGTTGTGCTTTATGTTCTGTGTGCTATGGTTCCCTTAACAGAAAAAAATCTATAACAGATAATATTTTATATTAAAATTTTGGAAAAAGGAACCAGGGTAGCAGAAGGAATAATTTAATTAATAATTTGATTTTAAAAAAAAACAACATAGGAAAGTCTGGCCCAGCTGTTGCAACTCTCTGTTGCCATTTTTAATATGCAAAGCCAGTTACCAATACTTTTCTGTACTTGTGTGTGGGACTCTGCCACAAAGATATTTACTTACGGTGAAGAAATCTGGCAGCAAATGAGCCTCCTCATTTTAGTGCTTGACAGTCAAGTTAATGCCTTTGATTGGTTTGGAAATGTTCAGACAGAATATATAATGTAATATATGTTGTGATTATTTATTAATGTACAGAGTGTCTATTCAAAATTAATGGTGTATTATTATTACTACTTTTATTTATTGACTGTTTTCACCTGACGGTTAGAGACTTACAAATCTTTTCACTAAAAGGTTGGACCTAAAAACAGCACATATGGGCTGTCAGTGGTCTACCACTTCTCAAAGGAGACAAAGACTTTGCAATTCCAGCAACAAGGTGACTCAGACATCCAGATCAGACATGAAAACTGATCTCTCTGGCTTATATTTTTTCAATCAACAGAAATTTCTTAGGATGCTGGACTTTTAGGATTTGTTTCCATAATCTTGAAAAAAAGTACAAATAACTGAGGATTCTGTGCTACTTCTTGAACTGACAAATAGAAGAACTAAAAAGTGGGAGGCTGATTGCGGGTGAGACATGTCTTTTCCTCTGAAACTAGTCTTTCAGATGACGAGTGAGTGCTCACTCTTCCATCTTCTATCTAACATGGGATGACCATCCTGTCCAATCGTGAGCATCCCCTGCAAGTTTGTGAGATTTCCATTTCATGCCATTCACTAGGATTCACTTGCAGTTACTATTTCATCCTTTCTTTATTGGGGAAAAAAGAAAATGTATTTCCAGTGGACTAGGAGTCCAGTGAACTTCCAGTGACCCATTCTCATCTTTTCCCTGTCAACTTCTGCTCTCTAGATTGCTATACGTCTAATATCTCTTAGCTGTATGTGATTGTGATACGTATTTTGTACAGTAGGGAATGTTCACCACTCCTGGTTTCATGCACAGCTCTACAAAACCTAAATTACTTCATCTAAAGAACTCAGAATTGGGTTTTATTGGTTATTTTGCAGCTGAAACTTTAATCTCTGTTTTCAACCCAGGCAGACATTGCTTTATATTATCTGTGTTTTATAGCACCTTTCAAAAGAGAAAATTAAAATCATTATTCTTTCCTCTTTAAATGAAAATGTAGAGTGAAGCACTGCCTTCTGTGTTAACCCAAAGTTCACATGACTCCATCTGTATCATTGGGTGGTTTTATTTCAGCTCAAAAGTGGATATTTTTCCTAATCTCTCTACCAATTGGCTCTACTACCTGTTGCAGATCCTTATATATATATACATATATAGAGGAAAAAAAATTGCTTTCATGTCTCCAAATTCTCTTTTATGAAGAAATATTTTTTTTTACACTTATTCCCCCGAAGAGGTGTTGGAGTACACTTCATATGTTTAATTGCAGCTCCCAGTTCTTCTTGCCAAGTGTGTTGTGTGAATTTTGTTGTCCAGGTGTCTCCTATCTCTCCTAATAGTAATATTAAATAGCTACTTAAGAAAAAAAACTTATGTGCTTGTCCTGGGTTCAGCAGTAGCAGTCATTTTTCTCCTTAGTAGCTGGTGCAGTGCTGTGTTTTCGACTTTAGCCTGAGAACAACGCTGATAGCACACAATGTTTTTAGTTGTTGCTAAGTAATGTTTACTCTGATCAAGGACTTTTCAGTCTCATGCTCTGCCAGTGAGGAAGGGCACGGGAAGCCAGGAGGGAACAGAGATAGGACACCTGACCCAAACTAGCCAACGGGATATTCCATACCACAGCATGTCATGCCTAGTATATAAACTGGGGGGAGATACCTGGAAGGCCCAATTGCTGCTCGGGCTGGGCTGGGTATCAGTTGGCAGGTGGGGAGCAATTGTATTGTGCATCACTTGTGTTTATTGTTTTCTTTTCCTTTTCCCCTTTTAGTTTTTTTATTTTCTCACCTTGTTATTTCCCTTATCATTATTATTATTAGTGGTAGTGGTAGTAATAGTAATTTTGTTTTGTACCCTAGTTACTGGACTGTTCTTATCTCAGCCTGTGGGATTTACATTCTTTGATTCTCTTTCCCATCCCTCCAGGAGCCAGGGGAGATGAAAGAGGGATATAACCAAGCAGCTGTGTGGTTCTGAGTTACTAGCTGCGCTTAAACCATGACAGCTTCACCAGTGTAAGGCCAATGTGTCCATTTTTGCAGTATGAGAGCTAAAGAAATGCAGTTAGTTCAGATGTAAAGTTGTGGTTACAGCTGGGGTGGAAGTGAAGTGCACGTGGTCAGAACTGATACAATCTCTTAAACTGTTTAAATTTAACATATTGTACTAAACCAAAATTAGACATAATTGTAGCACTTAACATAACCTGTCAAGAGAGGTTTTTAATGAGCTTAGTTCAAAAATTTCTGCCAAAGGATAGGAATTTTTTTCTTCTACTTCAAAATGTAATTTCAAGCCTTGAAATACTATTTCTGGATGCTAGAATATGAAGTTGGAGGTCGATGTTTGTAAGGAAAATATTCATCCTGTTTTGGCATAATATAATTAGTTTTTCACATCTTTATCTGCATGGGAACAGACTCTGAATGAACCTAATAATTTAGTTTAGACATATTTTGTAGGACCGTAAAAGTGCTTTCACTTTTCTTACCTTTTGCTATGAAAAGCTAAATAATGAATCAGGCTTGAGGTAATAGAAACAATAGATTTTGAAATACTGCTTGCCTAATAGCTTCAATTTTAACAGGGTAGTAGACACACAAAGGTCTTTTAAAATCTGGATAAATTGTCTAGACAAGTAGTCTATTGATCTATTCTTATTCCGAAACCTTAATTAGTACAAAAAGTAAACCAGTGTCATAAATTACTTATAATGTATTTTTCTGTTTGTAATTAAAATTTACTATGATTAACACAGATTATGATTTTCTTATCTTACTAAGATGTCTGACTACTTTTTCCCTGATAAACATTTTAAATCCTTATATCTACTGTTAGTTCTTTGCTGTATCTACAAATACCAATATATACTTTGTTCCTTTACTGCTCTGTTTATAAGGACTCCTAACCAAAGAATCCTGTTTAATTCCACAATTCAAATGTACTCTTAAAACCATTGTACAGGGCATTTTTGACTGCTGAATGATTTATCTTAAAAACCAGCTTGGTCTTGGGAAAAGCAGAAAAGAACTATAGTTACATCTTTGTGAGTGATCAAATGCCATTACTGCATTTTCTGTAGAAAGCTGCATATCTATACAAATAATTCTAATACCATAGAAAGAAACCAGATGCTGTTGTGAAAATAGCAGCATTCTGTAGAAAAGCATTATAGCAAAAAACAGAACAATAGGAGATTACATTTGAGTGGACTAGTGCTAAACTCCCTTGTGCAAATTAAGCCTATGAAACTGCATGAGGTCAAATAGAAGAACCCATTTAGGAGGTTATTTAATTAAAGTTTCATCACTGAGGTCCAGATGTTTCAGTAAGTAAGAAGTTATGCACTCTCAGGAGTGCAACACATACCTTCAGCAGTCAACTTTACAGTAGAAATAATCTCCACACAAATTACCTAGATGCCATTAGTAGAATATCGAATGGTACATTTATTATTCTATGTCTGCACATCTCCAAGGATAGGAGTTCTTGCTAAACAGTGGATGTTTATGTGGAAACAATCTCATATATGACAGTGGGGAGGTTTTGTGCCATAGTTATGGAAATTTTCTGTTTCTTACAAATCAATTTAATTCACAAACACTTTAGTAGGTTTGTTTCACAAATAAAGGTATTCCCAACAAAAAATGCAGATATTTCTGTGCTGCAATATTTATATGTTTATTACAAATATGAAATTAAAAAGTTATTAAAGAACTTTCAAGTTAGAAAGCCTTTATCTAGGTCATCTGGCCTGTACTTTATTATAGGCGTATCAAAGGCTTCTTTAGCATCAAAGAATACAGCTTCAGTAATTCTTTTGCTCTGTGTTCTTTGATGTCTTGGCTAGATTTTGACATCTTCAATGGCTGACACTTTCCATCAAAAAACAGACTGATGGATTTCCAAAGACCATTTGCTTTTATAATGCCTTTGCAGGTGGATACCTCTGCAGAAGTTTACTCAAAATACATTATGGCCACAATCAGTAGCTTAATATACCTGTGATTAGGAATCCTGTGATCTTCAGCTGTTTTGATCATTATGGTTACTATCTACACAGCTATGTGAAAGCATGGAGAAATGTTTCTGTTATTTCTTATGGTTTTTAATACTTAAAAATAGAAGTTCAGAGTTTGCAGTGTAATTCATTAGCTTTGCATGGTAGTCTCCTAATTTTATTTTTCTGAAGTAGGTAAAATTTAAAAAATTCTTTAGTACCACAGTATTCAAAACTTTCAGTTATGACAAGCTTTATAGTTATCACAGAGGAGCTCAGGCACTCTGTGCTAAGGTCTAACAGGTATATATAAAGGGCGCACAGGCAGGTGTCCCATCTCACCAGACTGGGGCACTTGATGGTATGTACGTGGAGCTTATTGTCATGTAGCGTTGTTTGCCTGTGCATAGCTGTTACATGGCCTGGTATGTGCTACTTGCCTAATGTGTATCTATCCATTGTGGACAAGGTAAATTTTTCTAGCAAGCTATAGTCAAGCATATAAAAAGTTGGATATATTAGGTGATTAGATGAATCAGTGTTAACAGAAATGAAGAAAGACATGTTGGATTTATTCCCAGTTCAGGGGGAATTATCAATTTTAAAGTTAACATTTAGAAAGATGGATCAGAATAAAATGAGGGAAAGTAATAGTATATTCAGCATTACAGTTAGAAATCAGCTATTAGACTCCTTAATATCCATGAGAAGTAAGTTTCCAGAAAGTGAAAAGGTGTTAATTGGTGATGAGAAGAATGTGAATTTGCTATTTTAAAGTCCTTACAGAAGTAGCATGACATCAGAGAATATAAAAGAAGTGTTAGCAAGGAAGAAAACTCTAAACTTCAAAAACATTTTAAAATAACCACTGGGTTTTAGTACTTTTAGAAATTGATTGTGTGTTTGGAATACCATACTAAGAAGGAGGGAAGGAAAAGCAGAAAGTGCCCTATCAGAAAGTCTGAATTTCATGTAAAAAAGAAAAGGCATTACTTTATGTGGTGAAATTTGGCATAACTGAATGATGTAAACCCAGTTAAAGTTAATGAGCTCAATCTCTCCAGCTGCAACTTCTTTGGTTCAACTTCTCCAAATGAGTCTCCCCATCAGATGACAGGAAGCATTGCCTTATCAGGGAACTTGTGAGTCAGAGCCTAAGTTGTTTTCTTCTCTTGGGACAAAGGAATAATGGAATAGAATTATAGAACCGTTTAGATTGGTAAAGACCTTTAAGATCATCAATTCCAACAATTAACACTGCCAAGTCTACCACCAAAACATGTCCCTAAGCACCACATCTACACATCTTGTAAATACCTTCAGTGATGGTTACTTTACCACTTCCCTGGACAGCTTCTTCCAGTGCCTGACAACCCTTCTGGTGAAGATGTTTTCCTAATATCCAGCCTAAACCTCTTCTGACAGAACTTGAGACCATTTCCTCTCTTCCTATCTCTTGTTATTTGGGAAAAGAAACAAACATTCACCTTTCTTCAGCCTTCTTTCAAGTAGTTCTAGAGACAGATAAGGTCTTTCCTTTTCTTAAGCCTAAACAATCCCAGTTCCCTCAGCCATTCCTCATAAGATTTGTGCTCTAGACTCTTCAGCAGCTTTTATGCTCTTCTTTGGATGCGCTCCAGCACTTCAATACCTTCCTTTTAGTGAGGGGCCCAAAACTGAACAGGGAATGGGAACAGGAGGGTGTCTGTGCTCCTACGCAGCCCACAGGAATAGAGCATCTGCAAAAGAATGCATGCCATTCCCTCAAGGAAAGTATGGGAACGTTGGGCGCCAAAATAGAACTGTCGTGGTTTAAGCCCAAGCTGTAAATCAGAACCATGCAGTCTACTGCCCCCCCCCCCCCCCCCCCCCCCCCCCTTTCTTCCCTCCGCTTCTGGAGGGATGGGGAGGAGAATCAAAAGAATGCAGCTCCCACGGGTTGAGATAAAGACAGTCCAGCAACTAAGGTATAACACAAATCACCACTGCCGCCACCAACAATAACAACGACAAGAGAAATAACAAGGGAAGAGAATACGATACCGCATGCCGGAAAAGACAGCCCGACCCAAAAGGGGCCGTGCCCTTCCGGGTAGCTCCCAGTTACATCCCCTGGCATGAAGTGCTGTGGTATGGAACACCTCCTTGGCCAGTCTGGGTCAGGTGTTCTGTCCCCGCTTCCTCCTGGCCCCTCCTCCTTCCTGGCAGAGCATGAGACTCACAAAGTCCTTGGTCAGTCTAAACATCAGTGTTATCAGTTTTTTGTTCCCAGGCCAAAAGTCAAAAACACAGTGCTGCAACAGCTACTAAGAAGGAGAAAAAAAACTGACTGCCACTGCTGAACCCAGGACAAATATATTGATGGCCTAGTACTTTCCCACCTTCCCTGATACTATCATGGGCTGAGGTATTTATCCCAGTCATGATTCATCAATATGGCATAGTACAAGTGAACCTTGTGCTCTAAGCTATGTTTCAGAAAACATCCTATCTTAAATCATGCTCTTCTTCAGATAGAAAATCAAATTTTAAACTTAAAAGCATGGGAATATTACTGAAGAGAATCACTAGGGTTAATCTCCTAATGTAAAGGCTAAGCCAATCAAAAATTATCATACTGCACTACAGCAGATGGTGAACTGCTAATTTCTTACCCTTTGTTTATCCTGCCTCTGTTAGTACCACAGTTTTACTCAATAGAATTCTTCTGAAGTGAATCCTAACCAATTGCAGTTAAAGGTTTAGTTAATTGAAAGAGTGATACAGGTTCTTAAACATTTTTGAAGATTTTAACATAGGTGATGAGATACTACGTTAAACTTAATCCTACTTTAATAATATGTATTTCTTCAAAATAGAATCAAGTTATTGTGTTTCTTTTTGTAACTGGAGCTGTTCATTATATGTCTTATACTGAACACCACCTGACAAATAAAGGAATAGTTAAATGTCCAGCTGTTTCAACTGAATATGCGCAAGCTACACAAGCCATACTATAGCACATATGTATGGAATATGTTTTGAAGGGACTTTTAGTAACTGCTTCTGCTTTTTGTTTTTCTTGTTTATGAACAAAGTATTAAGGTGATTTTTAGTTGTTGTTTTTGAAGAAATATTTCAGCTGAGCTTTCTTACAAATTTTCCAAGATCCCTTGCATCAAAAGGTTCAAATCATAGCAGGATTTTTATTAGGCTCTTACTTCTCAGCTAGAGGTAAACAAAATTAATGGAATTATATTCTAATTGTTTTTTTCAGTGCAACTTTATGTAGGCACTGTTTCTTCTGTGACCTTTCCCCTTTTTTAATGTAATGCAATTTTAAATAATACAATGATATTTCAGGAGGCAGCTTCTAATGGTCTGCTCCTGTGTGCCATAAAGTAGAATAGCTTTATGACTACTCTGAATTTTTGCTGAGTGCTGCTCAACTCAGGGATTGTTCTAAGATTTTTATTTTTCTTTTATTTCACTTTCTACTCAGGCCAACCAAGGACAAAATGCAGGGAGATTTCCACTGACACTCTGTACGTAAAACTGAACTTCATGCCAGGAATATTTATATGGCACTTGGCCCCAGCTGGAGGACTCTTTTATTTACCCTTTCACACAAAAAAAGTAGCTTCTGGTGTTCACAGCCTGTACATCCTACTGGCTCATAGCACCAGAGGTCCAGAAATAGACTCAGAAAAATAACACCACAAAAGCATTTTATTATTAGCAGAGAAACTAGAACTGAGTAGGACAAAGGACTGGGTTATTCTTTATCTGCTGTGATAAGAATAGGATGATGGAATTTGAGGGAAGATCCAAATTTGACCTCTTTACCAGTGCTGTGCTGCAGAAATCTCTGCCAAGAAAAATGTGTAAATGTATAGGGAAAATTATAGCAAAGTTCTTTTTGAATCTATGTCAGGGAAGTAATAACTGTGAGCTGGAGAAACATGATAATGTCATGTCATGAGATCTGAGGCCAGTTTTACACTGACTGTTGGAACAATGTGAGCTTATAAATGTATGGCAATTCATCTAATTTCATACAGGGTAGATTGAATTCTGCCCTGTCTTTTCCACTGATGATTCCACATTTCTTCTGATTGGTCAATGATCTTAAGAACCAACATTTTGCACAATGCTGTTTTTAAATTTGGGTATGTATTCAGGCCACAATAAGTTTTAGATTATGGATTGCAAAATCTCTTCTTTCAAGGGAGTATAACACTTCCATTGTTTTCTTTTTTCTTCACAGTTAATTCACACAATTTTTTTGAAAATACATCTCTTAAATGTAATACCAATCATTATATTAAAAAACCCCAAATTAAATAATAAAGCAGTACTGTTGTGATATAGAAGAAAAATCTCTTTGGTTTTATTTAAGCTACATATTTCATTTAAGACCATGAAGTTTTCTCAGAATTGGCTTGCATTTACCTAATCTTAATATATGTTGCATTCACTTAGAAAATAAACACAAAAAATCTGCTTTGCTTAGAAATGCATTTTTCTATTTTCAGTAGCTTCCACTGTCTACTCTGTCTCACTCTCAAATTTAAAATTACCTTTGGCTGTATTGTCCCTTAGTATTTGCATTATTTCCCAAATTACTGTAATTTACAAACTGAATGTTTTTCTTTAGTTATCATCACCAATACAGCCACCACCCTCTAAACACTGACCAAGTTCTGTTTATTTGTAATGGCTTTCTGGTTACTTCTCCCTACTTTTTTTTCTAGTTACATCTATTTATGCTGAAAGCATCAATATGACCTATGTTTTAGTTATTCATAAAACATAGAGTTTGAATAGCAAATGTCTTTGAAAACTAGTTTTGTAAGGGAATAATGAATATAAACACTTCCTAAGCCTTGTAGGTTCTTCAGAATCGATAACATATTGGTGCAGATGCATTACTCATCTGATGCTTTCTATTTCTTGGATGCTGCAGTGGATAAGATTGCCTTCTTTAGTGCTGTTTTGTACTTCATAGTGCAAAAACCCCTGAAAATATCTAGCAGAAATTCTGGGCTAAGTACAGAACAGTTACAGCTTGCTTTCCTTCAAAACTTCTAATAAAAATGCTTCTAATATTCTTATATACAACTTTCCTTATTACTGGCTGTTATCAGCACACTACTTGCTACCTCCCTAAATTTCATAAATTACTATGGGCATTGGTAGGAGGTGAAAGTTATTGTTAACGTAGGTTGAGAGTTTATAACTTAATAAACTCTGAAGAATTTATAACTGAAACAAGAGAAACAAAACATAAGGAAAGGGGGACAGCATGCAAACACAGCTGTCTGAAGCATTCTGTTCCATGATTTCTTTATGTGTTATTTATCTGAGCTGTCTCATACTTTTTTTTTTCTTCAGTCTTTTTGTTTTGTTTGTTTCTTTGCTGGATCTGGTTTCTAAGGAAAAAAGGAGGAGAAGAAATATGAACAGCGAAAGATGGAAAGTTAAAGAAAAAATGGAGAAGGGGATCACAGGCAATGAGTGGAGCTGGGACTTTACAGAAGGAATGAAAGCAGATGACTTCCTTCTAATACATGGAATACACAGTATGACTTCCCGGAAGTGTGGTCTCTGAATTTGCTTATGCTCAGGTTTAGGTATAAATTAGAGAAAACAAGTTTATATAACTTCATAATTTCATGCATTCTTCCTACATTATTGCTACTGCTAAATATGCTCAGCAATCTCTAAATACTGTGATGCGGTTTTTACCTGATCAGTTATTTGTTTTGTTCTCCAAAGCATGCTTGTTTCCCATTTTTCCCTTTTCTGTTTTACATAACCTGCTCTTTTATATGTATCTTCAACAACAAGATACTGAAACATGTTAGAAAATTGATGTTTTTAGGTATTCAGATAAATAGATTTGCCTAACGGAGTTGAAAGGAGTTTAACTTTTAAAAAAGGTGAGGCAAAAGGCAATTTGTACTAAATGGGACACAAGTCAAAGCTTTATATTTTTAATTCCTATTTCATGGGACTCCCAAATTAATGACTTTCGTGAAGTAACTATTCAAATTATATAAATATCTTTGTTTTTTCCTTTTTACTTTTATTGACCAGATCTGCTTCATCTTGCTTCTGTACTTAGCCTGTACCTCAAACATAACTTGTAATCTGCACAGGCCCCTTAGAGGAGGGCACTCTTCAGGTAAAGTCCCCCTCTATCTTCCTTTAAAGATGAAGGAGATATCAAACTTCCTTGTAAGTTTCTCCTTTTTCTTCTTTTTGAATAAACAATAGCTTGAGGCTTTTAAAGTTTTATTTAACATAAAAGCTCCTGAAATCCTCAAGAAAATAGTGCTGTACAGAGGAAGATGATGAAAGGGGAATTATATCAAGACAAATGTTCAGACTGCAGCTTGTTTCTTAAATGAGAAAACTATGATAAACTATTTATTTCAAAAGTAAAATGAATTTAAATGGACATGCAGTTACTAAAATATACTGGTTAACTGAATGGAAAATATCTTTCTTTTTCATAAAGCTGCTGAACCTAATATACTGTTATTTTTCTGGAACAAGGACTACTCTGATCTAAGCATGTTTTTTTATCAAGACTAATGTATTGCTTCATCAAAGTTTGATCTCTGTGAATCAAATATTTCCATTCTACCTTCTGGCATGAAGAAACATTTTTCACCTTACTTCAGTGCGACTGCAGTTCTAACATAAAGCCCTGTAAGTCTTCAGGGGAAGAATTACTGCCACCGTTGTCCAGATGCAGTAAAGACAGGATGCTCTCCTTAGTACTTCATAGATTCCTGAAAGAGAAAGGGGAACATGAGAGTGGGTATTTTAAATAAATTTCTTCACCTTCATTTAGATTCTGAATTCTTGTATAAAGCAAATGCTTTTCCACATGAGAAGCATGAATTGTATGGCGTGATTTGGAGTGCAGAGTGCTGCTCTACTTGTTATAGATACATCTGAAGCTGGCTGGTAAACTGAAAATTATTTATGGCTAATTTTCCTTTTGATCTCAGCAGGACTGTCCCAGTGTGGGTCACTTCACCCAGATATAGGAGAATCTAGTACCAAACTCTGAGGGGAGAGCTGCTGTTTATGGCACCACAAAAGGCATTATTTGTTGAAAAGAAATTGCTAGATACAGTCTTCTGCTGCTTTATTCATTTTGTGATAAAGCTGCTGATATAGATTAGATAACAATTGCATATAATTCTTCAGTCAAAATAAAATGTTTTTAATTTGAACAACAGATCTCCATGGGCTGTCCCTGCTGATACTTCCAGCTATGCATCTGTAATAATTTGTAGCTTTTAAGTTGAATCTTATAAAAATAACATTGCTGATACAAAAATGCTTTTCTCCTCACTGGTGCCCTCAAGGTATGTTTAAGGGGGTTTTTGTAACCTTTGATTTTTTAAAAAAATCTTGTTGAAGAAGGAATACAAGAAGCATGATAGAAAAAAAAAAAAAAAAAAAAAGAGAAAGGGCAGCCAACCAGTCAATACTTTTCAACACAAGCATCTTTGCATCAGATTTTCCAGGATTTTTTGCACTAGTCTTTTTTAAATCAGTGATAGCACTTCCAGAACACTGAATGGGTGTTCACTTTTTTCATAAATGGGAGTTTGTTTCAGTGCTGAGTGCTTTTGAAACTCCTTTCCCATTGATACTTAGCAGTGACCTTCATTTTAGAAATACTCTTAAAAATACAGCACAAATTTAGTAGAGTATTTGCCCACTTCCAGTTGGAAGCTATAGAAAGCAGTGGCCAGATGACCTACTATCTCTTCAATCACTGTGACTGTGTTAGATTAATTTTAATTTGCTTAAATTCAATCCATGTTTCTCTCTCAGATAAGCAGAGGAAGCTGATAGAGGCTTTTTACCAGAATTAGATGAATTTTAGCAATGCATGAGGCAGAGCAGATTGTGGAGGAGGAGGGCATAGCATGTTGGGATAGGTTTGCTGCCCTTGTATAATGTGGCGATTTTAGTATTGTCAACACTGATCAAACCTTGATATGGACAGAAGGGGGATATTTTAATTGTGGATGATAAAATGCAAGCTTTATAGTAGTAAGTCCTGACACTGGTTTATGATATGCAACTTTTTCTCCAGAGACACTTGTAAATCTTCAAAGCTACATTGAAACCTTAGTCTTTTTTGAAGTTCAGCAGTGTTTTGGCACTGTCTTCAGTGTCAACAGCTTTCCCTGGTGGGCTTCTGCTGCAGAGGTATCAGGAAGTGTAGCCATTTTATTTGTCTCCTGAGAGTCTCACTGAAGCCAACAAAAAGCCCTGATCATTACATCTGTTGCTGTCATGTATTAAATTAATTAAATCAAGAAAAGGTGTGTAAAACAATTTTAAGACAATTTTCCTCATCTTCTTTGTGACTTCTGTCTGTGTGCTCTTCAGGAGGCACTGTTTGTGCAGTATTTTATGTTTTCTACTACAGTGGTCAATACCTGACAAATTAAGCAGAGTATTAGTAAACTTGTAGAACTTTTAAATTGAAAAAGATCATTTTTAATAGGAATTTTTGAGGGTATCATGGACTCCTTTAGTAGTTCTTTTTCTGAAGTTAGGTCTGGTGTATTTATTCACTCTTCTGGTTTTGTTTTCACACAATAGAGAGAAATATATAGCATTTTAGAAATCCTTTGAGCTTACAGTTATTCAAAGGAAATTTTTAAAACTCACAGACATTGAGTCAGCAGCATTAGCAAGGGTTTTATTGAATGAATATTTAGACAATGAAGTTTATGCCACTTTACACTAATGAAAACTATGTGTACTTAATAGGTTACTGATTGTAATATCAAGTATGACAGTGGAATAGTGTATGTCTGGAAATTGAGGAGCTTAGTGTTTATTTATTGTCTAATGAGTCAATTTAACTGCTAATTTTCTCTTATACTTAAGTACTTTTAATGCTCTGAAATTCTTGATGAGAATGGCAGCTGTATCTCTAGTTGTCACCAAGTAAAATAGAAAACAAGAACCAGATTGTTATCTGGTATTATTATATAGATCCTTCTATCCTTACCCTTTTTCTGTCCTTACTATAGAAAATGAAGTTTTTCCCCTGTACAAGGAAACTGTAAGTATCTAGGTTAAAGGGAAGAGAATAGTTACTAAATAGTAGCGATAACCACACATGTGCCCTGAGAAAATTCTTTTCCTGAGAGATTGTAACTCATATGTTTTTATGTTTGAAATGACGTTCCTCACCCCCAGAAACATTTCTAAGCCTAGGCACACATCAATAAATGTAAATCAGTCAGATATATTTGGGATAGATCTGCAGTAGGAGAAAATCAACATAACTCCATGGATTTGTAGAAACTATACCTTGGGGTCACTAAGGATCTGGTCCATAATTCATCATGGCAACATCGGAGACATAAATTTATACTGGGCTGGATTTGATACCATTAGACGTGCTTAACACAGATCTTTCTTCCCAAATAACAAACTCTCACAGCTGATTCACATTCTTGCAGGACAGTAGGAGAAGCACAAGTGGCAAAATGTTATTCTGCAGGGGTTGTAAAAAGTGCCAGACATATAGGCCTATTAAATTATAGGTTTTTCCCAGCTGAAAATTGTACTTCTTAGTGGTTTGGTTTGTTGGGGTTTTTTCCGCAGATATATTGGAGAGCGAGGTAGTTTTCCTCTAGTCACCATGTTATAACATTAAAATAATAAGTTTGTGTTGTAAGGTTAACATTTAGAACATTTTTTTTTATTATTTCATGTGGCTGGAGCCTGACTGAAGACAGGCTGAGAAAGCTGGGGCTGTTCAGCCTGGAGAAGAGAAGGCTGCATGGAGACCTCATAGCAGCCTTCCAGTATCACAAGAGGGCCTACAAAGTGCTGGAGAGGAACTCTTCATCAGGGACTCTTCATCAGGGACTGTAGTGATAGGACAAGGGGTAATGAGTTCAAACTTACACAGGGGAAGCTGAACATAAGGAAGAAGTTCTTTACTGTGAGGGTGGTGAGGCACTGGAATAGGTTGCCCATAGTGGCAAATGCTCCATACGTGCCTCATGGCCCTTCTCTGGACTTCAACAGCTCCATGTCCTTCTTTTTTTGAGTACACAAGAAGTGTACACGGTATTCCAAGTGGGGTCTCACCAAAGCAGATAGAGGGGCAGGATCACCTTCTTCAACCTGCTGATCACTCTCCTTTTGATGCAGCCCAGTATATGGTTGGATTTCTGGGCTGCAATTTTAAACTTCATTCTGCCCTCCCAATTGTTATGCTGATCACAACTTTGAAATAGTATGGAGGAAACAAAATTCTCATCCTTCTCAGGTGCAGGACCTTGGCCAGGAGAAGCACGTGTAATGATCTTGATTCTGGAGACCTGTGATATGATTCCTTCTTTCCCATGGATTTTTTTATATCAGTTTATTGAGGGTCCCCATATAAAGTTATATTTAGAGCTCGTCTTTGAAACACTAGTGAATCTTATTTCCATCATGTACCAGTTGAAGGAAATGTGTTAAGAAAACATCTGAAAAACCATTAGTTATAAACCCAAAACAGCATACAAAGCACAGGAACATTATGGTGGTATCGCCTTAGCATCCCTAAATTTTTGTTTCCCACATATTTTCCACAGGTCCTGTAGTTCTTTTGTTTTGGAAAATAATATTTTAATTTTACATAATATAATAATATTTAACATATAATATATGGCATTATATAATAAAATTTTAATTTTACATAAGTATGCCTACTTACCACAATTATGATTTCTATCAGTCATATTTTAATCTGTTAATTTTGTAACATTTTTTCCCCCTACTACTTCTTGCACTTCCAGAATATGTTGTAAAATTTGTAAACCTGGTAAGTTTAAAATAAATTCTTATGTTTTGCAAATATTTTGCATTTGAGCTGAAGAATTTAGGTACAACAATTCACTTAATATTAAAGTTTTAAGTACTTTATTTTACCTTACTGAGTGCCATATTCCTCCCTCTCTCACTCTCAGCCAAGGAAAACAAAAACATTTTCTTCATTTGAGTTTAAATATATGGAAATGTTATTTCTGTAAGCACATTTAAATTATTTCACAGACACTTCTCTAGTGCATTGGCATTAGTTTAAGAGGAAAGAAATGTGGTGGAAAAATAATGTAAGATTCACAAAGAAAACTTTATTTCAAACCTTGTCTCAAGGTTTTGCTGTCAGTGGATTACTGCACTAGCTGCCCTGCACCTTTCCCACCCCTCTTTAAGACCTAATCTTAAATCACAATTTTGATAACAAGTAAAATGTGTTCCAGCTGAGTTCCCACATTAGCACATTTCATAAAACTGCCAATCAATTAGGAATAGCCAAATCTTAATCTTCCAGCAAAAGCCCTTGTCAGAGCTGAGCTGCCCTGGGAAACATGAAATCTCCTTGGTCTTCCCATGACATCTTGCCTCATCCAATTCACTTATCCAGGAGACTTCTACAGCAGTGTAACACTTCAGTGAACAAACCCACAAAGCAATTCCCCTATTTACATGAATGCTAAGTGCACTTGCACAGTGTTGAAGTAAACGTATCAAGAATTACAAGCGAGGGAACAGAAGAGAGCTTTTGAAGAGCATTATATTTAATAAAATAGTTTTTCTTCCATTTTCTCCTCTGTATTTTTCTAACTGCTTGCTAGGGTCATCCAGCAAGCAGACAGCACAGGACTTGCATATCAGAAGGTCTTTGCAGGACACATCAATATATCCTGGGGGGCAGCTGTGTACTAGAATGTGCCTTATTCTCTCTGTGATATAGATACATCTCTGGGCTCATGGTGTTTATGATTGCAGTGATAAATTACCTATTTTTATAGCCATGGTGTTTTATGAATATTTCATTTTATGCAAAACACTTGTCCTGCTGATAGGAAAAGTACCTGTTCCATATTTTCAGCTTTGGTTGCTAAAAGATGAGTTCAAGTGTTTCAGGTTCTTGACACAAGAATGCTAATTTATACCAGTCTTTTAGCTGTGAGATTGATCTATAAGCTTATTTCTTTATATAACTTTATCTTGCCTTTAGATGTCAGAAATATTTTCCACACTTCTCTTTCCCACACTTCTGAATTTTAATGAGTAAATTCATAAATTATTGTGGGGTCTCTACATCATTTTTATATAGTATAGAAGTTGGAAGATATACAGGATGAGCAGGGTTAGAAATACCCTTTGTTTTGGAATTTAATTACCTAAAATATATTTGTTATTGTTTTGTCTCTTAAATACAAAATTTGTATTTAAAAAACAAAAAATTGTTTTGTCTCTTAATATTCTTAAAACTTTGGTTTGTTTGTTTCTTTGATATACTCACACATAAAATTAAAGGAATATATTTATGGATTAATGTAATGTACATTAAATTCAGAAATCAAATTCAGTTTTAAAACTAAGGGTTATCACAAAATATCATTGAAATCTGTCATGTTGTGGTAGTGAGTATTCTCTTTCAATAGCTGAAATGAATATAGATTACTTTTCAGTACAGACATGTAAGAAAGACTAGCACAGTGGGTCCTACAAGCTCTATCTGTGGACGAAATTGGTTGCTGCTGGATATTCAGGTCAAATTTGGCCTCAGCTGGCCTAGTAATATTCCATTATATAGGATATGATATGAAATGGAAACCTGGCTGTAATTTCCCAGTTTAAAATTTTGTAACACTTGGATTTGTGGTATTGATGTGATGAAAAAGTTTTGAAATGAGCAATTTGAACCTGTGAGTCTGTCATGCTGCTAACTTGTGCTAATAACCAGTTCTAGTAGCTGTGCCTGGTACTCATCTGCTAGCTCATTCTTCCCAATATTTCCAGTACTCCACAACACAAACCAAATTGAGGGCAGATGTTACTACCAAGTTCATGTACACCATGTTTTGACAGTTCTGGGTGTACGTCAGTAGCACCTCTCACATAGGTCTATTGATCCTAGTATACTGATCCATGCATTAGGCTTTAAAAAGCCTTATTCCTGTTAGTGAGAATTCTTGGCAGATTAAATGAGGTGCTTCTTAAGAACCAGTTTCCACTGTTACATGTTAAGACCTTCTTTCAGCTCTTCTTTGTACATCAGTTGCCAGGTCTCAACTCTGTGGCCTGTGATCACCCATGTCTATAGGGTTCCAGTCTGATGGTGTCCACAAAAAGAAGCCAACTGTTTTTATGGGTCATTTGGAGTCAGAATACAGATATACAAGGATAAGAAACACAGGGAACATAAATACAGATGTACTGATTTGGCCCTTAAAAGCACCAGAAGGCTTTTCTATTAGAAGTACACTAAGCGAAAATTAGAGCTCATAACCTCCCATCCATACTTTGTGATTGAAGTCTGGAGTCTGGGTTGTCCATACACACTAAAAAGCATGCCCACCAAAATCTCTAACTTATTGTAGAGGGAGTATCCTCTGTTACAGAACTCTACTTGCTCTTGGAAATTACTGTGGCATCTCTCAGAATAATATTTTCAGAGCGTAACACATTATAGTTAGGTCATGATGTGTTTCCTTTATGCCCAATCGGTAATTTCAGGGTAAATATGCTATAGGGTCAGTTGAGACCTGGATGATAAAAGCAGTTCTCTTAACGATTCCAATGTGGGCAAGTATTGATGGGAAAAGGTAAAATGTTTGGTGGAGACTCATTTGCAGTGCAGATTCTAAGTCTGGTACTGAATGGATCATTGCAGAAATTTGTTTAAGAGTATCAAGAGTAGAGTTCTTCATTTTTCCTACAAATAAGTTGCTCCTTTGTCTCTTGTGAAAGCTATGACTTGAAATCCAGAACTGCAAAAATAAAAATATATTACAAAAATGGTGTGAATGTGATGTGCGAAGAATGACACAGCTCTATGTTATAGGGTTTATATGGGGGTAGGGGAAGGTTTTAAGGTGAATTTATTCCAGACTCCACATTAACATAAATAAATAAAACCAGGTTCTTTTTCTTTGGAATTTGAAACCTTTTCAGAAGTTGTTCTGCCAGTGGTGATTTTTGATGCATATTCAGTCAGGGAAGGAAAGAAAAGATGAGTAGGCTGAGAGTAAAGAAGATGATTTCCATTTCTGTCAAGTGCAGACAGTGGGCAGTGCTTAAATTTATTTGTTTAACAGTTCCATCTGCATAAATTAGCCAGGATGTCTTAAGTTATATGTCATTTTTATTCTTGTCTTGCTCTTTAAATTTCCTTATTGCACTGCCAATGCATAAATTTTAATGTGGACAAAACATTTAATAGAAAAGAGGGATCCAAACCCTTTTCTTAAGTATGTTTTATGATTTCTGCTATATTTACCAAAGGCAGTTCTATATACCTATGCATTTTGGCAACAGACAAGTCCTTTTAAGTTTTCTTTTGCTGGAAGTCATATTCTGTTAAATCCTGAATAGGATCAATAACAGTATTTCTAATGCACAGGAGGTTTCTTTTTATTTAAGCAGTAGATTATTAAAATATTTAACAACCTTTCCATTCTCTACTGAAATACTCTTTTTTTCTCTGCAGTACAAGTTGACCTTGGGATTATTGTAGACTGTATTTCTGTTTTGTTTCATAGCAAGAACACTCTGAAAGCTTATTAAACCAATCTAAAAAGACAGTACAGTGTTAATATGCAGCTGGTTCTACAGGACATGTTGTTATAAGGAAAACCTTAGAGAATGGCTGAAATCAAGAACCCTGCTTCAAGTTGCATCAGCTGAGAGTCTGGCCCATCATCTTAAATAAAATTACACAGCACAAGAAAGTAAAAAGTCTCTCCAAGTATTTCACTGAAGACTCCCGAGTCACGCCACGTAGGTGGGCTACTTAAGCTTTTGTTCTGCAAACCCTCATTTCTGCAAATAATCCCATTGAAGCAGGTAATTTTTATTACTGGGTTTAGGACTGGGTGTCTGATCACTTTAATGAAGCAGTCAGGATTGTACTCTTCAATTTGAAGACTGAAAAACTATCACAGTATAAAGTCCATAAACCAGGGTCATCTAATCTTTCCTTTACCCCTACATTGAAGATTTTATTTAGCAGGTTTTACACTGTTCTCCAGCTGTCTTTTCTTTGTTAATGAGCAGAAAGTATCTGATCTCATTCATTGTTAGAGCTATATCTAAGAGACAGTACTCTTTCTTGTACTATTCTTTTTCTGCCATCTCCTATTCAAAGTATCAGCTGAGATTCACATATTCAGTTGACTAAAGGCTTTGTTTATTATTTTTCTGGGATAACCAGGAAGAAGTAGTAGAGGAAGCAATGTTTACGGCTCTTACATGAAACAAAACAGTTTCTAACTGCTAAAGTTTTCAGAGATGATCAGGGGAACTTTGTAGCAAGAAGGTCTGCTGAACCTCAGAAACTGTTTTTTGCTCATGAAAACCTTTGCAGAAGTTTGAAAAACGAAATGTTTCAGAAGTCTGAACATATCTAATGTATCTATACAGCATGACCTTCAAAAATTCATGTCATGCCAAAAATTATACTTCCAAAATTGTCTTGTTAGGATTTTCTCTGCAAAAAGCTACAATTCACTTCTTCCAAAGTATTATAACAAATGAGCTAAAAAGGCACCACAGTCCTCCTGGGATTTGACCCAAGACCTACATAACTGAATAGATGTTTTTCAGATACTCCAAAGCTAGAAGGAAATATTGCATTGCCTTTGTAGACTGGCCAAAGTAATTCATTCATTTAAATCTCTCCTGAAACTAGTGAGGTTCATTTTTCGTAAAACAGAACTTTTGTAGAGAACCTGCAGATATTCCTCCCTGTTTCTTTCTCTCTATCATTTTAGTTTTCAGTTTCATTACTTGTGGCAGCTGTGGACTAGATGAGATTGTGCTACTGTTCGTACTTTTATGAAACTATACTGTCTACAGCAATCAACATGTACTTTAATGAATTCCTTATTTATGCCTGATGTAATGGGTAATAGTAGTACAATGGGATCTCCATATGGCTGGTGCCATTCTGCAGAGGTCTTTTGACCTGAGAACTACAGTGATTTTACACATCAGTATCTGATCTGACTTCTATAATAACAGTCTCCTAGTAAGACAAATGTCGCTTAAGAAAGACCATGAGAGGGTTTCTGCATACTTCCCCTCCACTTTTTTATTGCTATTGTTGTCTGACACTCAAAGCTTAAGCAAAGCAATCTCAGACCTCTTTCGTGCTCTGATATTGCTGTACAGTAATCTCAGAGTTTTTTTAAACACTACTATAAGCTGTACATCACTTTTGCTGATGATAAGGATGACTTTGACTGTGTGTTGTAGTAAAAAAGGAATTGCATATGGCACAGATAGATTTACAGTGAGATGGATATTGGACTTTACTCCATTTGGGTGGATACTAAATTATGAGCCTGAAGGTCGATTGATCCCAAAAAGGACTGTGAAGTCTGAATGCCGGAATGATCTATTCCAGTCTCAGATCCCCACTGTAACACATGTGGGATGAGAGAGAAATGGTTCTCTGAAATAACAATTTGTTTTCCATTAAGATGCAGTTACAGGGGTTCTCGCGGTGTCAGGTATCAACCAACCTCAAGATACTCTGTCTGACAATTTTTTATTGCTAGAATTGATGAAGAACGGAAGTTCCCCTTGATTTCCCCCATAATAGATATATCGAATATAGTCTATTTCTTTTAGTCTGTGACACGTCCAGACTGAGGAATAATGTTGAGTAAGGTGAATTGCATTTAATCTGAACATTAGGATGCCTGACTGCACACCAGAAAATCTCTGTCTCTTGGTTAGTAACCTGTTTTAAAAAAACATGTTGTTATGAGAAAAGGAAATGCTGAGCTCCTTTTCAGTAGTTTTTGCTGTAATGTTAAAGCATCCTTGTCTCCTCCATAAGGAAAATGGCTTTCTTGGGCCCCTTGTTTCCAGGTATGATATGCGATGGGATTTGCCAGTTCTGGGTTATTTAATAGATGGAAAGGTAGACTGGCTAGCAGCGGTCACTGTGGCAGGCAAAAGAAGAGTTCCAGCGACAGGAAAGTCTGTTTTCTGCCACAGAGATTACATTTTTTGTCCTTTTGGAAAAGTTTGTGTGAAGGTAATTACAGTGGGATGAGGTAGAGAATAAAATCCTTTCTTTTTTTTTAAGTGTGTATAATATACAGTATATAGTTTGTACTGTACAGTATATAGTGTGTAATATACAGTAGATAGTATGTAGAGGAAAGATGGGATGTCTTAGACTGATGTAGTTTATTCCTAATGTTTTGTGGCATTCTTTCAATAAGACATCAACTTTATAAGAAAACACTTTGCAGTACATCGTTGGTATTATTTCTAAACTCTTCATCCATTCTTTTTTTTTTTTTTTTTTTTTTTAATAATAATAATCAAGCCCTTAGTTTTTCATATGTTTTAATGCCTGTATGTGTCTTCTGTCATAAATTATCACTAGTAGCATGAGTGTTGGCCCTATGTAAGCAGTAATGTCATCATGGACTACTTTAACAGCTCCCTACTTTCTCATATAAGTATATTTCTATGGGTATTTTATGAGGTATTTATTATGGGTAGCACTTTGGTTAGTATACAGACTTTCTACATCAAGTCTCTAAAAACCAGACAGACAGTGTCCTATTTAGAAAATACTTTTTTACGAGCAGCCAGGCAAACACTTATATATATGAGTGGATCATAAAAATAGGTGAAACTACTGGTCTGAGGAATAATTCCACTTTTCTGAGGAAGGAAAATTTCACATATTCCTCAATTAAATCTTTTCTTTATGCACACAACAAAACTTTCTTATTTTGCTTCCCTTTTACACTTTCTCATTAGCTTTCTCTTCATTTTTAGTTTCCCTGTCTTATTGTTTGTGAAAAGCAGTATATTCTTTAATCACAAATGAAGGAGGAAAGCAAAGATGTTATCTAATTTCTTAGGTTTTGCACAATCTCTTACACTTAATGTCATCTAGTGTAGCCTGATTTAGGGAACTTGGTCTGCTCTATTCACAGGCTTTTTCCAGGCTACACCTAAGGTGTAGGATAACTTCTCTGCTGTAATCATCTTTTCTTTAATAGCCATTGTTTTCAAAAGTTTTCTTAGTGAATTCAAATAATCTCTCAGTTTAAGCAATTTGTCAATATACCAAAGTACCTTAAATTATGTATCTGCCTCTGTTTTTTTCACAGCTCTCACTCTGAGTTTTCCAAAGTTGTTAGAGAAAGTATAGGAGAGGGATAAAAAAACATAATCTCAAGTTGAAAGGAGTTATTCAGTCTTTACACCAAAGAAGAAACTCTTGAGATTGTGGCTTTTTGTCTTTCCAGAGCACCTGGTTTTTCCTCAAAGTGCTGTGGTAATCAATAGATTAATAGCAGTGCTCCTGATCTTCAAGCTATTTTCATATAAAAATGCAAGGAGGATCAAAGTTTTGTGGGCAACCTTCAAGCAAGAAAATAAATCTCAAAAAAAAAAAAAAAAAAAAAATAAAATCCAATACCTTACTTTTTTTCCAACGTATACAGTTTAGTAGAGGCTGAGGGGTAGCAATTCTGTTGCTTTTTTCCCCGCCACAATATCAAATCTATTTGTTAAATATATTTTTTTCCATATTAAAACCCCTAAACATCTGCAATTAGAATACCTATATTAATACCTATATTAATATCAGTTGAACTGAACTCCTTAATCAGAAAGAGAGAAGACATTGCTATTTGGGAAATTTTAAAGCCCATTACTGCAATTCAATTTAAGCCATTTTCAACCTGAAATAGTCTTTTTTCAATCCATATATTGAAACAGCTCTGACAGATTTTACTTGAATTAATCAGAAATTTCAGTGGTGTTAAAACAGTTTTCAAGATAGTAAATTATTTTTGTGGGAAGGTTCTTACAGCTCTCATGACTTGCTTAAATTACAAGGTCTGTAGGTGCAAGGTGCTTGCACTGAGTAAAGACAGTGGATCTTGGCTGGTGCCTGAAGGAGTAATGTGATATAAATAGTAAATGGCGATATCCACTTTGATTTTATTATACAGTGTACCTATTAAGGGTACTGCATTTCAAGGAGCATCATCCCTTCTGTGCCTGCAGTTCTTCACTGACATGGCGAGCTGGCATCTTCACAGTCATCCTACTGTAATTTGAGATATAACGAACTATGCAACCAAGGTTGGAAAACCAGCTGCTGGTAGGAGGGATGAATGCTGCCAAAGTACCTGCTCCTGGCCAGTCAGTGTGTGCATTTCACATGCTCAGAAGTATAAGGCTGGATCCCCACAAGTATGGGGTTGGATCTCCAGCTGCAGCGTCTGCAAAAGCTCTTGGCAGCATCTGAAAATCTGAGCCCCAGGCTAAGGATGGGCCAGGATGGCCTGTTGGGATGCAAGCAGGAGACCAGGCAGGCACTGAAGTCCCTGCCTACTCCCAACCCTATGGTGGGTGTCCACTAACCCCATGGGATGCTATTGCCTGCCTCTGCCTGCTCTGCATCTGCATCCTGGTCTGCTGTCAGGACTGGAGCACCCAGCAATTGCACTTATTGCTATCCCCTTAACGGGTAAACGAATTCAGGGATATAATGAGTCTTTCTGAGACCTGACTCCTTTGGCATAGACATGCCTCTGCTTCTGATTTACTGTTCATTACTGTGCACCATTTGAAGGACAGATGTGCTACTTAGTTACTGGAAATGGCACAAGTAGGTCAGTTGTGCTTTGCTGTTCTTAGTGCCAGTATGAGACAGGGCTTCCTCTCCAGGCTTGGCTCTGTTATGTGTACCACAATGAAAAATGGAGATTCTTTTTTTCTTTTTTTAAACTATACAAGATATTTTAAAATAATCTAATCCTGGATTTGGTGTTGTTGAGTGAGTGCTTTATAATTAAGTTTAATATTATTTGCCTCTAAGCGTAATTAAATTTGCCTTTAAAGCCTGATTATCTAACTTCAAAATGATTTGATAAAGCCTCAGACCTTCAAAATGTCTTTCCTTTCTTTCCAGACTCTCTCCTTAGATATATTCTAAAGATAATTTTTATATATATTTTGGGCAGGTGGTATAGGGCTGGAAAATGTGCTCAGTTCTGAAGTGTCTTTCAAAGGTTTTATGTACCTAATGAACTGAGCTTCCAAGGTAAAGAATTATCCTTGTAATCCTACAAGAGCTCTTAGCCTACCCTCTCAGCATTTATCTGTGTTGTTGTTTAATATTTATGCCAAAGCCTTGTGTACATTGATTATGTTTGGGTTTGACTCAAAGCTTCAGCAGATTTAGTCCTGACATACACTAGTGCTAATGATACTGGAGCCAAAACACGAGAATTCACATAGATTTGCTTTTAAATTTGAAGTTAATTGTGCAGGTGCACACATGCACACAGAGGCTGTACCTATGGGGTATATGTACCTATGGGGTATATGTACCTACTTTCAAGCATCCCTGTGTACACACACACCATTTCACACTAGGTACACCTGCGTGTATATGACAGACTTGTGTGCATTTGCACATAAGTTTAACAATCTTGAAGGTGACTGGCTTAATACATTTTGAAAATTAAATGCATACAACATTAAAAAAAAAAAAAAAACAAAAAAACAAAAAACACAACAGAAACAAACCAACCCACTTATCAACAGAAAAAAAGCTGTTGTGCCTTGTATTTCTTGCACTGGCTCTTAGTTTAAAAGTGTTTTTCAGACCCACATTCAAAGGGTCATTGTTTCATGGGCATACACGTGTGTTTTTTCTGTAGATCGACAAACGTAAATCTCTGAGTACTAAAGAAAGACCTACTTTGAAAGAAGGGAGAACTAAGAATTTGTCGTAGAGCATTTAAAACAGTTTGAGTTTATTGGTTTTGGATGTTTTGGTGGGGTTTTTTTGGGTTTTTTTTTTTTTTTGTTTGGTTTGGTTTGGGGTTTTTTTGTTAAGTGATGGATTTTGTTGTTGCTTTCTCACTGGAGAGTGCCAGCAGGTGTCAGTGCCAGCCACACTGGTGTCCATTGTGCTTGAGCTACAAAGAGGAAATTGCTTTCCTTTACAAAAGAAACTCACTGTCAAGTTGCTGTTATGTTAAACAATGGCTTTTGAGACACCACTTTAAATTATGACTTGATTCCAAGTACACTGTTGTTTGAAAGAAACACTCCAAAAATAAGTATAATAACCTTAAACACACACACACTGTATCTTTCTTTTCAGGCAGCATGCCTGGGGATCAGGGCAGGAACCTTCTTTTTCTTCAATTAATCATAAAAACATCATCCAGAAATGTGAATGTGCTCCTTCCATGTGTGATGGGGAGGGTGCCCTTCAGCCTGTGCTGTGGGTGAAATTGGTTCCACTTCAAAAACTTGTATTGGTGTCCAGTCTTTGGATCTTCAGTTTAAACCTGAATTTCATGAGTTTCATGCTTGAATAGTCATATACTGTGAACATGGATTATATATTACTTATCTTGCACGTCTGAAAATATCATTGAATATTTGGATATAGTCCTAATCATGGAGGATTTAAAGTCCTAATAGTCTGCTTAAAAGAATCATACTGGGAATAGTTCCTGTTCTGTGTGGTTTTGACATCCATTAAAGCTTCAGTTTATTAATATGACCAGCTACTGCTCACTGCTGCAAAGCAAACAACAAACACATAAGCAGAAACAAAATGTTCTCTATCCCTACAACATCATCGATTATTCCTTATTTATGTTTCTGTCAGCTGCTTTCTGTTAGTCTGAGGTTTATCTGATCAGGATTACAAAATATGCATTTATTGCTGTCCTTATCCTGGTCTGTTCTCTTTCCAAATCTTTTCATATTGAAGATATGTGATTTGCTGGAGGTCATTCCTGCTGCTGAGATCTCTTCTTTGCCAGATACAGTTGGATTTCTACAGCTTCTATTCTCTGTTCATGTTTTCTCCTGAGCATGGAAGCTTCCCACTAGTCAATATTCAAAAATTATTTCATTTCAATCATTAAATTGCTGTTGTTAGCCTTTTCACCTTATTAGTATTAGATGTGTTGAAAAGTTACACGAATAACATTCTTGAAATCTTGTCTCTTATTTCCCTTTGTTGAATGAAATTTATTATCCTCAAGTGCTGAGTTTCATCTGGGTTCATATCCCAAACTGTCAACTTTCCTCCTAGATGTTCTTTAGTTTACCAGTGCTTTATGGACATTTCTTTCCATATCCAAACTAATGTACCTGCGTAAGGTAGGGAGGTTCTCCAGCAGTCTTGCCTTTAGTTGTATATGCATCAAAAATCTCTGTCTTCAAGGGAACTTGCCTATTCCTCAACATACTTTTCTTAGCATATTCAACTGTGCTGTAACTTCCAGGCAGAGAAATGAGGCCAGCTCTCCATCAACCTTTATGGAGTTTGTTTCTTGTGGTTTGTCCCAGTTATACTGTATAATAAGTGGTGGCCTGTCAACTGATTTCTTCAGAGCTTCCAATATATTCTCATCTTTGTTAACATATTTACTCTATCAAGTTATGATTTAGTTCTACATATGCATACAGTCTCAGCATTTTCAGAATACTATTAAAGGGTTTACGATTTATATCTTTAAAAAGGTATGTGGTAATAGAAATGCTTAAAATAAGTTACAGAATTCAGCTAATTTAAAATGTTTGGAATTCCTGGAAAGGGTATGATCAAAGTTGTGGTAATTGTACTAGCAAAGGGAATTGTCATACATGGGGTTGTTTCTGAGCAGAAGTTCTTTTTGGATTCATCCTTCCTGCCCCTGGGTTTTTATTTATGCACGAGGTTTTCTTACATTGGCTGTTGTGACTCTTCCTTTTTCTATATTCCAAAGCTCTTGTCCTCCAGCATTACTGCTCACCTGCTAACTGCTGAACCACTGCAGTTAACAATGCTGTAGAATGAAGGTAAAATTTTAATTGATTCAGGTTTATCTTTATCACAAAAAACCCAGCAAAACCTCAAAGGATGGTCTCAATCAGCTTCAACTTCAGACAGTTTGGATCTATTAGATATTGAAAGTGAGGGGTTTACCCTGTAAATTAGGTCTAGTGTCCAAAGGGGAGTTCAATTGTTCATGCCCTTATTTTCGCCACAAATTAACTATTGCACAGAGTGGTAATAAATGCTACAGGGTAAGGAAATTGCACCAGTGAAAGAAAGTCCATTGGTACCTTTGCACTGTGATGTACCATAAGTTTAACACTCCACACTGTCATTGTAGAACATGGAAATGGTTTTAATAGCTGTCAGTGCATCAAAATGAATTCCCTGAATATCAGTGTTTCATTTCTAGAATTCAGAAATGTGGGGGTTTATACTGACATATCTGCAGTTGCACAATATCTTACTTTGTAATAGTTTGAGTACAGCACAATAGAAAATATTTGATAGGAGCATATTACAGTTCTTCAAAAATAGCATACTAGTAGTTTTGGTTTCTTTTATTATTCATTATCACACAGCTGTTTGAAAGAACCAAATCTGACTTTAGCATTAGGTAATTTTGCATTGGCAGTGCTTGCAGCCAAAAAGTCCTATCTAAAATGATGAAAAGAATAATGAAACTTCAAGTAGCATGCTGATATGTTCCCTCTTCAGAAATTCGTAGTTTACTGCTAACACTGTAGGAAATTAAAAGGCAGAAAAAGATACTTTCCTTCATGTGATATTTCTGTTTAGTCCCTATACTGGGGAGTTACTTTCTGGGTTGTGACAGTCTTATTTGGATGAAGAGCAGTAAATGTCTGGTATTTGAAACACGTTAAACTGAAAAAAGATATGTTACATTGCAAAGGGGACAATTTTAATGACCCTCTTTGACCTTTTCCATGTTTTCGCAAAATCACTGTGATCAGAAGCAGAAGAAAATCCATTAAAACAGACAGTGTAGGTATGTAAGGTAATAGCACATTGTGATGCTTCACTTTGTTAAGTGACTCCTGTAAAGTAGCAAATGTCAAACAAAAAATAATTGCAAAAGAATAAAAAAGATACAGCAGGAGATGGAATAGTGCTTCAGTAAGTATTCTTAAGGCACAGAGGCACACATCTGTCGGCCTGAAACAGTCTCAAGGCAGTATTGCCTACTAGGGGCTCAGATCAGGGATGTTGCAGAGAGGCTGCCTGGTCTAGTAAGTCCCACTGACTATTACCCACCTCTAGTTGTCCATGTGGGTGCTAGTGATATAGATAGCAGTAGCTCAGAGAACATAAAGAAAGACTACAGAGCCCTGGGAGAGGTGGTTAGGGGCTCTGGAGCACAGACTGGCTTTTAGTCAATTCTCCAGGATACAGGGGAGGACCTTAAAAGTGCTGGGTGGATTTGGCAGGTTAATAAATGGTTAGAAGAGTGGTGCCATAGTCAGGGGCTTGGGTATTTAGAACATGGGACTCGATTTGGGAGGCCAGGTCTACTGGAGGCTGGTGGAGCTGGTCTGACAAAGAAGGGGAAAAGCAGTTTTGGTAGGAGACTTGCCAGGCTGGTCAAAAAAGCTTTAAACTAGGGTGCTGTGTTGGGACAGGAGGGCATTATTCCATGCAAACACACCCAGTCAGTTGCCAGCACCTATAATAAGTGCTTGGAGCAAAGTAGAGATATTTCAGCCGCTCCAGCCAATGAGATGGCTTCATTTGGAACTTGGCTCAGATGCCTCTATACAAACACCTGTAGTATGGGAAACAAACAAGAGGAATTAGAAATGAAAGGTTACAGGCTCTTTAGAAAAGACAGGCCTGGCAGACGGGTCGGGTGAGTTACTATTTGTGTTAGGGATAGGCTGGAGAGTATGGAACTCTGCCTGGGGACAGGTGAGCAGTCAACAGAGAGTTTGTGGGCCAGGGTTAAAGGGAGAACAGCCATGAGGTACATTATTGTGGGGATCTGTTACAGACCGCCTGATCAAGAAGACTCTGTGGATGAAGCGCTCTATAGGCAGATAGGAACAGCCTCACGCTTGCAGCCCCTTGTCCTCATGGGGGACTTCAACCACCCTGATATCTGTTGGAGGGATGGTAGATGGTACGGCCCGGCACAAGCGATCCAGGAGGTTCCTCGGTTGTGTGAAAGACAACTTCCTTCTGCAAGTAATAGAGGAGCCATGCTTGACCTCATGCTCACCAACAGGGAAGGACTGGTTGGAAATGTGACGCTCCAGGGCAGCCTTGGTTGCGCGACCATGAGATGGTCAAATTCGAGATCCTCAGGACAGTGAGAAGAGTGTGCAGCAAGCTCACTGCCCTGGACTTCAAGAGAGCAGACTTTGGCCTCTTCAGGAACCTGCTTAGTAAGGTTCCATGGAATATAGCCCTAGAGGGCAGGGGGGCCCAAGACTGTTGATATTCAAGCATCACCTAGTGAAAGCTCAGGAGTGTTGCATCCCAACTAGAAGGAAGTGCAGCAGGAGGGCCAGGAGACCTCCTTGGATGGATAAGGAGCTGCTGAGGAAACTTCAAGGGAAAAAAGAGTCTTCTAAGAGGTGGAAGCAAGGACAGGCGGCCTGGGAAGAATACAGGGATATTTTCCAGGAAGCTACAGACCAGGTTAGGAAAGCTAAGGCCCAGTTGGAATTAAACTTGGCTAGGGATGTTAAGGATAACAGGAAGGGATTCTATAGTACATTGCAAATAAAAGACAGACTAGGGACAACGTGGGCTCTCACCAGAAGCTATCAGGAGAACTGGCTACCCTGGATTTGGAGAAGGCTGAGGTTCTTAATGACTTCTTTGCCTCCGTCTTCACTGGCAAAGGCTCTGACCACACCACCCAAGATTTGGAAAGCAGACGCAGGGACTGTGAGAATGAAGACCCTAGGCCCACTGTAGGAGAGGATCTGGTTCGAGACCACCTTAAGAACCTGAACCTACACAAGTCCATGGGACCTGATGAAATCCATCCGCGGGTCCTGAAGGAGCTGGCGAATGAAGTTGCTAAGCCACTGGCCATTGTATTTAAAAAATCATGGCAGCCAGGTGAAGTTCCTGATGACTTGAAAAAGGGAAATATAACCCCCATTTTCAAGAAGGGGAAAATGGATGACCCGGGGAATTACAGACCAGTCAGTGTCACCTCTGTGCCTGCCAAAATCTTGGGGCAGATTCTCCTGGAAGGCATGCTAAGGCACATGAAAAACAAGGAGGTGGTTGGTGACAGCCAGCATGGCTTCACTAAGGGGAAATCCTGCCTGACCAATTTGGTGGCCTTCTATGATGGGGCTACAGAACTGATGGGCAGGGGTAGAGCAGTTGACGTCATCTACCTGGACTTGTGCAAAACTTTCGACAGTGTCCCAAACAACTTCCTGGTCTCTAAATTGGAGAGACATCAATTTGATGGGTGGACCACTTGGTAGATAAAGAACTGGATGGATGGCCGCACACAAATGGCTCAATGTCCAGCTAGAGACCAGTAACGAGTGGTGTCCCTCAGGGATCGGTGTTGGGACTGGTCTTGTTCAACATCTTTGTCAGTTACATGGACAGTGGGATTGAGTGCGCCCTCAGCAAGTTTGCCAATGACACCAAGCTAAGTGGTTCAGTTGATACGCCGGAGGGAAGGGATGCCATCCAGAGGGACCTCGACACACTTGTGAGGTGGGCTGATGCCAACCTCATGAAGTTTAACCATGCCTAGTGCAAGGTCCTACACCTGGGTCGGAGCAATCCCAGGCACAGCTACAGGTTGTGCAGAGAAGAGATTCAGAGTAGCCCTGCAGAGACGGACTTGGGGGTGTTGGTCGATGAAAAAATGAACATGAGCCGGCAGTGTGCGCTCACAGCCCAGAAAGCCAACCGTATCCTGGGCTGCATCAAGAGGAGCGTGACCAGCAGGTCAAAGGAGGTGATCCTGCCCCTCTCCTGTGCTCTCGTGAGACCTCACTTGGAGTGTTGTGTGCAGTTCTGGTGTCCTCAACATAAAAAGGAGGTGGAGCTGTTGGAACAAGTCCAGAGGAGGGCCACGAGGATGATCATGGGGCTGGAGCACCTCCCGTATGAAGACAGGCTGAGAAAGTTGGGGCTGTTCAGCCTGGAGAAGAGAAGGCTGCGTGGAGACCTCATAGCAGCCTTCCAGTATCTGAAGGGGGCCTTTGAGGATGCTGGGGAGGGACTCTTCATTAGGGACTGTAGTGATAGAACAAGGAGTAACAGCTTCAAACTTAAACAGAGACGTTAAGATTGGATATAAGGAAGAAGTTCTTTACTGTAAAGGTGGTGAGGCACTGGAATGGGTTGTCTAGGGAAGTTGTGAATGCTCCATCCCTGGCGGCGTTCAAGTCCAGGTTGGACGGAGCCTTGGGTGACATGGTTTAGTGTTTAGGTGTCCTTGCCTTGCCTTGCAGGGGGGTTGGAACTAGATGATCTTAAGGTCCTTTCCAACCCTAACTATTCTGTGTTTCTATATTTCTATGATTCTTGGGGGAGTCTAGCTCAGCTCTGACTGCTGCTTTAGGTGTTGCAGATTTTGAATGAAATATTCTGTATTCTCTGATCAGAAATCATTTAAAATCTAAGAGGAGGGGTATTTGATTTGCTTATTCTCATCTGGGAATTAAGTGTAAATTGAGATTCTGAGAGAACACATTTTTACCAGTGTCCAAGTTCCCTTTCACTGAAGGTGATCATATAAAAAAAGACTACGTCTGTTTCTGTTTCTCTCAGCGCTTTCATGTAAGGCTTCTGTTTTAACTCATTGAAAAATTTACCTCTGTTTTGCATTTTTTAAATTTCTTTCCCATATCCCAAAGTCAACCTGACTACGTGGTAAGAACAGAATATTTTTAGGAAAAATCTGATGCTTGCTATTTACTGGTTGCAGATGCATTTTGACAAATATGACTTGTTGCATGTGTTCCCAGCACAACCAGAACATGTCTAACTATGCCAGCATCTATACTGATGATTACTCAGCATGATGGTTTACATGTAGTAGAAAACATCCAGCAAAGGGATAGGGCAAGTCTGTAGCTTTGATTAAATATGAATTATTGAATTATGCAGCTAAAATTTTCGCAGCCCAAGTCTTTTGCTTTGATTTACTAAGCCATTACTAGACCTATTTCCAAATATGACACTATTAGTAACACAGCTGTGAGATATTGGTATGGCAAGGCTGGGTAGGGGTGAGCAGGGGGGAAGGAATTCATTTTGTAAGAGTATTCTGGCTTTCAAAATATGTTTTGTTTGCTGGGGGAAAAAAAAGACTTTTAGGGAGCTCTGCCCCAAAACAAAGCAAGCTGAGCATTGAAGATGAATTCTGAGGCGAGGGTAAGTGGTTCAAGCACAAGATCCTGAACTGACACAGGATTTGAACCAAGCTGCTCCTCTCTGATGAGGGAAAATAATTCTAACATTGAAAACAGATGAAGAAAACTGGGCATCTGCAATCTATTCCTAACTTTGTTAGACTTGCAAACACAAAATGTTTCTTGAAGTCTGTTTCTGATTATCTCATTGTCTGGTTCTCAGTTGCCTTTAGTGGAACTTGAGATGTGTGATCAAATATTTTCATTCATCCACAGTAAAAAGACTGCATACTGACAGAACTCAGATCTGTTCTGATTTGGAATATGATGTAGTAACATCATATTCCCAATCAGCACCACAGCAGCAGATTTTAGTAAGCATATGGCTGGTGGCAGTAAGCCAGTGGAAACAGCTTTCATTTTCTAGAGTATAAATCGAGCAGGAGGAAGTGGTCCTTCACGCAATGCATAGATTACCCACACTGCTTGCCACAAGAGCCTGGATAAGCTGAAAGTTTTGCTCAGAAGGCAAGTGGACCAATCCACAGAAGATAAATTCACTTAGCATACTGACCATAGCCTAGGAGATCCCTGAAACATAATTTGATGGAGGCTGGAATTACTCTGGGGATTTGCCACAGCAGCCTTGCCATGTTCTACACTTCTCCCTGGGCGGGGACGTTTACCATTGCCAGAAATTGATGCTAGTACAGAGGGACCTTTGGTCTGGCTTGGTGTAATTGTTGAGATGCCAGGTGCCCTACATCTGTGAAAAGTATTTCATGTGAAGAGGAGCACACACCAAATATCGTTTCCACAACTGCAAAAAGGTGAAAACTGTGGATCTCTTCACGTTTTTGGAGATGAATACTGTGCAGGCAGAAGTGCATAGTAACCATAGAAACAGAGACACATGAAGAGATATTGAAGCCAGCACTGTGAGTAGAATGAGAAGTGGCTAGAGACAAAGACAAGCTTTCATTTATCAAGAGAACTAAGGGGTCTTTTAACCCCTCATTAGCTGCTATCTCTTGCCTCCCAGCTGAAGCTCTTGTTGCTCTTGCCAGCACGGCACCATGGCTGCTCTACAGCTTCTCTTCCCCAAGTCTCAACTGTAGTTTATTAACCTGCTCATCCAAGGAATCTAGTGATGAGCAGCTTAAGTGTGTGCTCGCAAAGCCTGCCCTCAGCATCTCCCATCTCTCTCTATATCCCCTACTTCCCAGTAAGTCATGTATATTAAAGGTGTGTCCTGTCACATAACCCCATGTGAGAGCAGAGTCTGCTCCCTGACAGCGACTGAGGGGTCCACTCATCCCCACTGCATGGCAGTTCCAGGGCACTCTGGCCCAGTAGGAAACATTTGTGTGGTTTTACCAGTGTTACAACAAACCTGAAGGCAACTCTGTGAGTCTCTTCAGGGGACTTTTCGCCACTCATGGATCTTTCCCCTTCTCATTCACTTTTCCTATCACTTTGAACTGATATTACTAAGCATAATTTACATGTATCCAAAGGGAATATTTACCACTTCTGGACAACCTGCAGCTACCCTAAGACCAGCCTCTCTGGAACTGGAGGAAGGCCCATCTCATGGTCTCTCACCTTTTCAAAGTGAAATACTGTAAGCCAGAGAAGTGTGAGATGACTTGTCAGACATAAAAACCTGAGACATGGAAGCACAAGGAATTGCTCACCTCTTGAAAGATAAAGACTGGAGAGATGTGTAAAGAAGCAGAGTATCAGGACTTAGTCTTGCAATTATACAGGTGGCCTTGGGGACATCACAGCTTATTTCACTTTTCCTCATGAACGTGAATGAGTAAACTAAAATAAACCTTGGACATGTATATGTAGGATGGCACTGAGTATTTTTGCCAGTTCTTTTTTTCTTCTCATTACTGTCTATGCATGCTTAATGACCTTTGTTTAATTACGTAAACCCCTCAGTTGTTATTTGGTGATATCATGTGCTGTCAACTCCATTTATTCAGAAAGCTCTTAGTAATTACCAGCTGATTCTATAGTGGTCTGTAAATTATTTTGTGTGGCAGCAGGGTAATTATATTTGAGCTATAATGCCTTCCTTTTTGAGGAGGATATCTTGTTTGTCATTACATAACCTTCTTGTTCTGGTTTGATTGGGTGCTGTTTACTCAGGTGGACACCTGGCAAAGAAAAAATGCAGGATTAAATTCTGTCCAAATCTCTCTACAGTGAATAGTTTCCATTTGCAGCACATTTGTTAGTGGAACCGGCTGGTCAGAAACTGCCTTGAGGGACATGATGTAAAGACCTTGTTGAATGTTGTTCTTTCCCAAAAAAGGAAGATGTGCTAATTGCAATGGTCACTGTTTTCTACAACTTTAAAATGATCACAATGGCAATTAGTACTTATAAATTTTAAATAACAATAACAGTTGGATTTCAAATAAAGAACATCGAAGTTCATGCCCCCAGATAATAAGAGACCTCAAATTAAGACTTCCTTTCATCATTCCTGGGTTCATTTTGAGCAGTAAGTAATAAAGTGCCTTATTGGTATCATCCTGTGTCCCAGCAGTATCAGTCATTTTTTCTAATTCTTAGTAGCTGGTGCATTGCTGTGGTTTTGACTTTCGGCCTGGGGATAATACTGATAACACCGATGTTTTCATGTTACTGGTCAGAATGTTTACCCTGACCAAGGACTTTGTGAGTCTCATGCTCTGCCAGGGAGGAGGGGAAGCCGGGAGGAAGAAGGGACAGGACACCTGACCCAAACTAGCCAAAGAGGTATTCCATACCACAGCACGTCATGCCCAGGATATAGAACTGAGAGTACCCAGAAGGGCTGGATCATGGTGGGGTGGGGGCGGGGCACTGGTCGGTGAGCGGTTGTATTCTCTTCCCTTGCTATTTCCTTTATCATTATTATTATTGGTGGTAGCAGTAGTGATTTGTGTTATACCTTAGTTACTGGACTGTTCTTATCTCAACCTGTGGGAGTTGCATTCTTTCGATTCTCCTCCCCGTCCCTCCAGGAGGGGGAAGAAAGGGTGGGGGGGGGAAGTAGACTGTGTGGTTCTAATTTACGGCCTGGGCTTAAACACTCCTGACAGAGCTCTGCTTTAGATATTTTTTATAAATATCATTAGAAAAAAGCCTAGGGGAAGTTCACTCACTGCAAACTGCAGCACCCCAACCAATCAAGGGGTTCTAGGTTATTATATTTAAGCCAAAATAACATGTTCTTCATTTAAAATAGTTGATTGCCTTTGTAAAAAATTACCTGAATATCTGTTTTATCTTCCTAAGCTCGTCAAAGTCCTGACTGAAACCTACTGAAAAAGATTCCTATCCATGTATGTGGGTGTTCAACAACTGCTGAACTGCCAGTAGCACTGGCATTTGAAAAAGTGGATTGCAACAAATGCACCCAGTTCTAGGCAAGGTGAGCCAAGAGGTATCCTAACAGAGTTTCATATCACTTTTTCAATTTTAGCATAAGACTTTTCATCTCCATCGTCAGACTGCTACAGCAACTTCTAATATTACTGTGGCTCGTACTTGCTGGAAGGTGATGCCCGAACTGTGGGTTTGAGGTTGATTATAACACCTGATAACTGAAGGCAATACTCTTGCTAACTTCAGATTTAGTACATGAAGCATCAACTCACTTCTTTGCAAACATGATACTTTAGATCACTCATGTTAGTTCACATGCCCCTGAAGAGACAGTGTCGTATATGCAGTGTTAAAATAGGATGTTCTAAGGGATTTTATTTTACATTACAAAGTAAAGTACTCCTAAATCTGCATTGATTTAATTGTGCTAAGTCATGTGAGACTATTCTAAGTGTAAGGCAGATGAACTCCGAAACCTCATCAGGATAATTTTTGGCCTGTGACTTTGGGTGTTGTCAAGTTTCAACATAAATTTGCAACCAGAAGCTAAGCCTCTTGTGTTTCACTGAGATTTTTACAAAATCCGAATTCCCACCCCCATGTTGTTAATAACCTGCTACTGAATTTACAGCAACTGTACTTATGTAAATGAGGAGACTGTTGAACACAAATGAGGGGAACACAAGTCAGCCTTCCTCGAAAAACACTAAATCAACCTTTCCAGTCTGATTACTCACTGTTTTCCTCATCTGGCTGTAGATAGAGAATATGCATTTGCATATTTGGTTTGCTAAAGGGACAAAGCTAGACAAATGTATGCACGTTAGGAAAATGTATTGCTGTATAGGTAACTCTGACACAGGTTCAGGTAGAGAATGTCTGAATCCTCATGCAAATCACAACAATGGTGTACATATGAATTGTGACCCTTTAAATGCTTTGTGTTTCTTAAATGTATAAAGACCACAGCCTAAACTGGAATAGAGCCTGTAAGGTGCACATTAATCCTTATAGTCAGTCTTCCAAGCTATGTTTTTGTCTAGAATATACCCTTTAGGTATGTAAGTATATGTGCACATACATGTAGACTTCTGTATGAGAATAAATTGCAAAGATTAAAATTAATTTTCAGTAAAGTGTTGAAACTTCTGTATCTAATTTTTAACACCTCGCTTCAAGTATAATGTGGGCTAGGTATAGTCTAGCGAACAGAAGCAAAATGACTGATGTGTTAGAAAACATAATCTAAAAATACATCATAGAAAGATAAATATGAATTGTGGCTGGTTAGATTAAAATGAGAAAATGTCAGGAGATGTGCTAATAGTCTTAAAGGAGTTACAAGGAGGGAAATTACCCATCTGCAGCAGCAACAAATCCAAATTCCTGCTTGAAAGTTTGGTTAAACACTGGGAAAAATGCCAATAATAAAAACACTGAAACACTGCAGTGGAGGAAAGTTATGGAAAGTGTTGGAGCTCTTTAAGAGATATTTAGGCACCAAATATAACATATAACATATTTACACCTTATCTCACTAGTGGTCTGGAATACATGAGATAGACTTAAGCTTTTTTCTAATACTGTATTATGAAGACTTTCTACTCAATGAGGAATTCTGTTAGATAATGATTTGTAAAATGTATTAGGACTAGTGGATGGAAAATATTACAGCAACTTGATAGTAGGGCTTGTGCACTTCAGTCTTTTATCTTCTCTTTTTGTCAATTTTCCACCAGTATTAGCCGATACACCTATTTTTGTACATTTTACTTGTTTGTTCTTATAGATTTTTGTTCTAGTATTGTCACTTCTCCCTAACTGCAAGTTATTTCACTGGGAAACAGGAAAGCCCACTGTTCTAGACATCAAAGCGTATTGTCGCTATTATCTCAGGAGTTTGTTAACCTTTATGCCACAGTGGGAATTATCGATAGAAATGTCAAAAAAAATTAGGCTGCTCAGCTCCTCAGAGATAAGATTCCTTTATTGTGGATGTCTTTATTCCCTCATTTGTGTGCTGGAGACAGTGACATCCTTCTGTCTGCTCCTGACTGTGTGCTGATAGGAGATGCAGGAGTCTGCAGGAGTCTGAAGGAGTGTGCAGCAGTCCTTTGTAGGCTGTTCATGCCATCCATCACTTGAACTCTACAAAAACTTTTGTCTGACTTCTGGCAGATGCAGAATAGTAGAATACCTAATTATGAGATTAAATGGGATGAGCCGAAAACAGCTTTCTTCTTTTTTACAATACTGTCTGATACTTCTGCTCAAACTCCCTGTAAGCTTTGTCTCTATTTTATTTCCTCTAATCATGACCCTAGCAAGGGAATAAGGACAATGACAGTGAATTAATGATAACAAATAACAATAATGTCTTACTATGAATGAAGCGCTTGTCTTTGAAGGCACACATTTGTATATTTGTAACATTTCATCTCCAGGCAATTTGACTTATTCATATTCAGTCAAAGTATCTGTGATTTGAATTTGTGTTATTAATTGTTTCACCCAACTAGAATCTGCTATGATTTGCCCTTTTTGATATATAATGAGACCAGCATTTTCTATTTGTTACTCAGTTCTCTTTTATCTTAGCTCAAATTTAGCCTAATATTTCACTGTGGTTGTGCTTGAGGGTTTTTTCCTCATTATTTTTCCTGCCTTTATTTTTCTTTTCTTTCCCAGTAAGGAATTAGTAGGTAACCCTTTCTCATTTGAAGCTCATGTTCATGGCATAGTAAAAATAAAGAAAATAAATTTAATAAATAATTAATAAATATAAAATAAAAATAAAAGAGAATAGAACAAGTTGTGAGATAATTTTTGGTAACTAATTCTGTTATGCAAAGGACTGAGGTTTTGTGATGGAAGGTTGTATTAACATTTTTATATAATATAATTTAATTTTATATAACAATTATCAATTTTTATTTAATAAATTTTTTCATTTGTGTATTTATTTTAATTTTGGTGTCTATGTAGGTGAGTGATATAAAACTTAATAGATTCTGAATCAAAGCTCACTGTACTCTTTCCTGTTATTAACATTTTTGGATTGGGAACATGCCATCTCCCAGAAAACAGGTCCAAATATTCTTTTTTTTTTTTTTTTTTGTCAACATATATGCATATAGTATTGTTTTATAATGAAAGCTTTTTGCACATCTGAGGCTAGATCCAGAACTCATTAATGTCTTACCTGACTTCAGGGACTTTAAATTAAACTAGTAGATCTACTAGTAAAGTAGTAAATTAAAAAAGAAGGAATCTTTTCACGATCTTGTCATGATATCCATTGTCAGCTATACCACTAAAAACTGCTTCTTATTCTTCATAGAACACAGAGTTGGCATTTTAATCATCTTTGCTCAAAACAAAGAATTGAAGTTCAGCAGTGTTTATAAAACTTGTTTCAGAACTAAGTTTTCAATTAAAAATTATAAAGGACATAGCAGAAAAATAACTAGTGAAGTTGCACTCTGAAAGACAGACACATCTTAAAAAAATACTTCAAGGTAGATGATTATTGTTCTATTCTGCTGGGGGATGAAGTGGCAGGGATTAAAGTGGGTTTTGGCTTTTTTGCACGTGATCTTAATTCTGTATATTTTATTCTGGAAAAGTGTGGTCAGGTTTCACCCAAGTGAGCAGCAGTTAGGGTGTGGAAAGAAAGTTATGGAGGGGGATGAGGGGAAAGGGCTGGGTGCAGTGAGATACCCAGGAACATGCTCACTAAGGCGTGTCACTAAGTTTAGGTAAATTTATGGCTAAGTCTGATGAATTACAAGCTGTATGAACAGATATGTCTGCATAAAACTTTAAATACAGAAATGACATTCAAAATAATATAAGCATGTAAAAATATGCAAGGCTGAGAGAAATGTCATATTTAAGATGGAGATGATGTGACTCTTATAACATTTGCTCTATCTTTGCTTGTCAGAGAACTAGATGATCTTTTGAGGTCCCTTCCAACCCTTGGGATTCTGTGATTCTGTGATTCTAAGAGGTCCTAATAACTAGCAAACTGCTGATCCTTGAATAATCTATATACTTTTATAATTTACTGAAACATTAAAATTCTGGCTTGATTAAGTAGCACAAGATTGTGGTTCTAGGAAGCCTTTTTTCCTATACAGACATTTTAATTAAGTACTTTGTTTTACCTCTTTAGCTAATTCTACTTATAAAACAGATACATGGACCAAAAAAAGCCTATCATCTTTTTAAAACTGTCAGTACCTTACCAGGTAGGAATCTGTTTCTGATTTCTTATGCCTATGATTCTGAATCACAGTATTTTTTGTTTACCGTATAAGAGATAGTTACCTTTTAATAAGTAAAGTAGAACTACCTCAAAAGAAAAAAAACCAACAAAACACTGATTCTTACAGTCAGCAAATTTCACTGTGCCAGAGCTCATCTGAGGAGTAGACTCCTAGATAGTTGCTAATATCTTCCTTACACTTTTTAATGATAAAAGATGCATTCCTCCTCTGATGCCTGCCATTCTCTGCAAACAAACCCACTAAATAAGAGTATCTGAAGATTAAACTTATGATACTGGTTTTCCGAAGAAAATATTTCATTGATTTGTACTGGCAAACTATACAATCTTTCTACATGTAGTGCTAGAAGACGATGGCTTATGAATTTGCAAAAGCAGTTCAGGCTGCTGAGCTACACTGACTTTTTTATGTCATTTGTCCGTTCAAATATTCGCCAGCCTCATATTATCTGTCAAAATTAATACTAAACTTCAATCCTGAAATTCAGTAGGGAAAGAAGTATTCTGAATAAATTGAACCTTTTTCTTCCACAGATCTTGATCCCAAGTCATTGAGTGAAGGGAGGTAAGCAGAAGTCATCCACGAATTTTACTGTCTTGTTTTCTCCCTTTTGTCCAATTTAGTAAGATCTACATGAAAGAGTAAGGGATGTATTACCAAGCCTTGATCAGTTCAAAGTTAACTTTTGCTATGCTGAGACTGAATATTTATTCCTAATATCTGTTCCCTATCTCTCATCTTGTTTTTCATCACCACTGGAATGAACTTTGTTTCCAAGAACTTTTATTATGAGCATTCCATTAGAGTCCTTTATAGCTGCTATAACCTATTCTATCTTTTTCTCTTCTTCTGTACTGTCCCCAGGTCCACTGTGAACTCCCACCATGTTCTTTATCTATAGATATAGATATTTATACCCCTTACTGATCTATCTCTCTTGGCCACCACTTGCAGAAAGGCAGTTCCACTCCTCATTGGCTGGCTGGGATGCGCAAGCTCTCTGAGCCTGCACTCACTGACACTATGGCATGGCTTTATCTCAGATACAGTGCTAATTTGAACCTCTCCTGTCAGTTCACCTTCACTTTGCATAAAACTTGTCAGAACATATCTTTAAGACTTCAAACCCTGTCAAATGTAGTTGAAAGTCATTCAGAACTGCACCACATAATGCAGTTGTGTAAGTCTCATTTAGGAAGGAAATATGTTAGATTTGATAAAAATAAAATCTTTTAAAATGAGTCAACGGATTGAGATTAGCCTAACTACTTCTGTTACTTGCAATCATTACTTCTACCTGTATGCACAGCACAATACTAAGCAGTTTCTAATGTGCAAAATTCCTTTGCACAAGATATTAAAAAACTTTTTTCAGTGTGGAACTATTTCAAATTTAGAAGGTGAGTCTTAAAGATGTGAATCGACTTACTAGCTCAAAGGTTGTAAGTAAGCCCAGGCAGTAAATATGAAAAACTACCTTATGTCTGTGGAGAGAAGTAGGGAGCGGTTACAAATAAAGTAGTAAATGCAGCAGGAAATCTACTTCTCAGACTGCATCTAAGTTTTCCAGTCCATGGACTGTAGTTATGATCTCAGAATAAAGAAAGACTAAAGACTTTTCTATGGCTTGTTAGTCACAAATATAATCCTCCAAGCTCTTCATACCAGTATAACTTGTGTGTGCAGATCCTTGTTGCAAATACATAAGCAGTGGACAAGCATAGTTACAAAGGTTGGTTTTCATATCAGCATCTTTTGCATGCCCTGCAGACTTGGTGAGGATGACTCTGTGGGCAGTACATGCCCAGTCATCTGATTCTTTCAGGTTTTGAATGAATCCATGAAAAAGTGAGATAACAGTGACGGTCATAGAAGACTTACTAACAAAAATTCTTATTTATTTATTATTCTTATTGTTGCATTTCTGTTCACATATGAAAACATAGATTCCCATATTTATGCTGAAAATCAGAGTACATAATGGCCAAGTACTGCTTGCCTTGAAATTTATCCAGGTCATTAATTTAGAGTCTTATCTGTACTCAGCCATCAGTTTCCATGAAATCTGTAAACATTTATTAACTTTGTCGCCTTTATTTTTTTTTCCATATAAACTCTGTAATTACCAAATTGACTCAGAATTATTTAGAAGGAGAATGACGGGCAAAGAAAGAAACAAGTAGATGACTAGACATCATAATCACAGAAATTGTATTCCCTTAGAAAAATCAAGCTACTAAGAATTTGTTGGCGAAGTGAATATCTCATTTTTGTGCATGCATGTATATAGTTTTATGTGAGTCAGTCTTTTAATGCATGTTTCCACAGTTTTAAGATGGGGCCTTTAATTTCTTTTTGTGAAGTCTACAGTTGATTGTCTGTGTTACCTAACTACATTTCCACAGTGTTTGTAAAGCTATAGCTAAGCTAGATGAATGCCAGATCATTAAGAGCAAAATAAGATTTTAATGGTTAATGTATACCAACGACTACATAAAAAGAACCCAAACAAAAATTGCTGTGTTAAAAGAGTGTTAAGGTTCTAAATTCAAATGTGGAAAAGTTAGAAAACGCTACACTGATAGCTCTGCATAAGTTTAATTTGGCTCCCTTGTGTGCATGTATTATGATACAGTCTTTAATTACCTGATCACATACTGCTTTCTCCATGGGGCTCCTACCTCATTCAGTGCTCTGGATGAATGTGTCTCACTAAATGAGTAGGTATTCAGTGTTTCCTTTTATTCTTATTATTCAATGCGTATCACCATGGCTTACTTACTGATCTTCTAATTCTTTTTGTAAAATCAGACTTTTTTATATCCTCTTGGCCTTTTCAGTGCTGTGCTTCATCAAAGTACCCATGTGTTTTTCATATATCAATGCCTTCATCTTCTCAGGGCAGCTGCAAGTTGACATGAAATTGATACAGTCTTTGAGGGGAAATGGAGGCTGCTAATTCTAACAGTATTCATTAATTTTGAGTATCTGCTTTAAAACTTAAAATCTGTATGTCCCTTTAAACATTTTAATAATTGCATTTATTCTTCATCTTGGGTAATCCTCAATATTTTATTTTCTATGAGACTTCATAACAAGGAATAAATTAGCATCCCAGTTTTGACTAAGGCTTTAATCACCTGAAATTTTTTAAGTACTAAAATCAGTTTTGATCTCAGAATTTACTCTTATCCTCTTAACATTTAAATCAATGGGTTCAGTGTTTGTACATACCAGCACCCAGGTGTGATTTGGTGGGTGAATCAACAGTGCCAATGGGATGCCTTGTGCCATTAGTGGGTCCTAAAGGAGAGCCGCATGGCAGAATTTGCCCTATGATCATTTTTTTGCATCATTATACATCCCCATCTCCAACAGGGAGCTCTGACTGGTGTGGTAAACACCACCTCTTGACATCATCTTAATATACTTGCTCCCCTTTAAAGCATGTGTGCAGTCTTGCCTTAGTCTTCCTGAGATCCCAACACTTTAGCTGAACATTATCCCCTTGATAGCAGCATTAGTTTGATTATTTTTAAATTACAAATAATATGTTGTGTACGGATAGCATCATAACTATCATCCATCTCAATCTGAGCTGATAGGAATTCCTTTTACTTTTTAAATTACTCCAGTGGATAGTTATAGAAAAAGAATTTACAGTATAGTTAAACCAAAACATATACAACATATAAACTCTTTTTCACCTTAAGTGAGTTTAAAGAGTGGTCATTTACCATAATATGCACAGTATTTTACATGTTTAGTATTTATATTATACTGTATAACTCAGTTCTGCAGTGAAGTGTACATGATTTAAAATGGCAGAGAATGACAAAATACAGGAACCTTAGTCATTCCAGGTGTATGCAAAAATGTACATGCAAGATTTATCTGGCAAAATCTCAGCTTTGACATTATTCAGCACAGTATTCTCATTGAGCAAGTAGATTTAATCCACTGTTTAAACTACATTTATCACTGTCTCAATTTTTGTACAACTGTGAAATTGACTTATTTGGGTACATTCCATAATACCTGATTAACCTCCCTAAAGTAGTTGTGAATGGAGATATTCAGGAGAAGTCTACTATGTGATTTCCCGAGCTGCTCTGTGTTCGCTGTTCTGCAGTAACGGTGTTTGTGCTGTGTGCATTTTAAGTACGGCAGCCTGCATACAGGCACCTCTGTTTTCTTTCTTTTCTCTACTTCTCTTTAGTCAAATAACTTAGCATAGAGGAAAGTCCAAGGCACAGTTTTCTTTCTTGAAAGCGAGGGAGGTAACAGCCCTCCAGTTTTACATCTTTATTTGGAAAAACAAAGCTGTGATCTTTGCATTCACATGTGGTTTTAATTCAGAGTCCTGCCAAATTAATCAGATTTTGTAATCTAGATTTAAAGTCTTAAACCTTGAATAGTCCTTAACCTAGAGCTCTATGGAGTGTATGTTACTAGATTTGTGTGTGACACTGTGAAATCATTTATTTTATGTCTCTTCCCTATCTGCAGAGTGAAATAATATTATTTTATAATGATTATTTTATGGAAATGTTTTCCTTATAATGGGAATTTTTGACAGTGTAAAATTATTCCCAAAGCAAATCGAAGTTAAAATACTTTTTATTTTTATTTTTTTTTAAACATTTCCTTGCTCTAGAGGTATAGAAAATTTTCAGACCTGGAAAAATCAAACTACTTTTTAACAGTTGTGAAGTAGATTTTTATTTTTTATCTTTTATTTTTCATTTTCTTTTTTTTTTTTTTTTTGAGACCAGAGGACATAAAATGTATTTGAATTTTTAAAGCAAAAGATATTTCAAACAAAAATAAAACTGGGTTTTTTTAGAAGGTGAAGTTGAAGTAGGAATTTCGGGGATTTTTGGATTTAGATAGAGTTTTCTTAGAAATTTAGTTGTAGTTTTCATTTTAATAGATCAGAATATCCCTGGAAAAATGTCACCTGAAAATTTCTGGCTATCTCTCAAGTGCACTTCTGTCTTGCGTGAGTAGCAGCATGATTTAAATAGCATTTCTGCACATATGTGGACATGGAGAACATTGTAAAAATATTAAGCTCTGGTGAAGAGGGAAGTGCCTATGATGCTGTAGCAGCTGAAGTAGAGGATAAAAGTAAACATTTCTGTGTTGCCATCAGTTCAGTGTTTATATAGTAACTCATCAGTGAGTGAATCTCCATTGTGGGGAATAAAGGTGAGAAAAGCTTCTGCTGAGGTATTCTAGCTGCTATAAATTATTGGCTTTGTCAGCAAGACTAGGTTCTTTGTCAGGCAATAAAAAGGAAGCTTTATAAAGGATAAATTATTCACCCAGAAAGAACTCCTGGGACATTAGACCTGAAGGATCAACTTCGAAATTAGCTCCTATGCATTTGTGAAATAATCAGAATCGTGCTGTAATATCACTGCTGGAACCATCATGAGGCAAAGAAGGAAAAGCTGAATTTTGTCTTAAACTATGCTTGAACTGCAATCTGGGTTATATAAAAATGAGATTATAGAAAAAGATCAAGTCCTTATCATCTTCTCTGGCTCCTCCATTTCACTTAGCAGCTGCATGCTTTGGACAGTAACAGCAACGAATGACATAGGGATCCTTGAGATTGGCATTGTACAAGTTTATAAAGCAGAGAGACTGCGGCATAATGCTACAATACCTTTATAGTATGGCAGAGCATCTAGGTTCATCTCCAGACTGTATAACACAATATATTAAGTACAAATACCTTTTCTTTTCCAAATCTTGAAAAGACGTATTCTTTTTTAGACCTGTTAGAATATTTTTCAGGCTAAACTTTGTGTTCTGCAATAAATTCATCGATCTGAAATAATGTTATTAAAATGAGATCAACAGCACAGGATTATTGCCAGGTTCAGTGACCTAATAATAGTTGGTGTGTGGGTGTGTTATACTTCTGTATCTCTAAGTGTTTGATACAGTTACAGTAAGTGTGGTCTTGCAACCAGTGTCCCATCTAATCTTCATTATTAAGAAGGAGTCTCATGATATTTATGAGCATCTCCTGGGACGAACTCAGATTATATTTAATGCCAGCTGAAAACCGCAGGAGATGGTTACTTCTTATCAATACCAAGATACTTCTTACAAAGCTGCTAAATATTGTCTGCTAACTGCCAAGATTTTTTCACTGAATTTACCTTTATTACTTTGCTTAACAGGGACATTTCAATATGAATTCCTTACTAAGAATAGAGCTTAAGAACATGTTTAAAGTTTAGATGTGCAAGTTTAAGGTCTGACAGTGAGCAAGGTAAACATCAAAAAAAGAAAACTGGGATTCTGGTGTCCAGAATAGAGAGGCTTGGAAAATTAATGGGGAATTTTTTAGGAGTTAAAACAGGGAGAAAGATGAATTGCCTTGCTGTGTTGGAGCAGGAAAACAGTACTCAATGTTTTGACATCATGAAACTGTCACAACTCAAGGTTATGTTAAAAAAACCCACAACAAACAAACAAACAAAACAAAACCTCTCATCTTCACAGTTCTTAGGCTAACCTACAAGCACAATATCTCCATAACTGATTGGTAGAGCTTGCCTGAGTCTGAATACAGCTTAAAATTATTGCTCTGAAAGTCATAACCAGCTCCAAATAATACTTTCTAAATCATACTGTCCTGTGGATCTACCGCCATTTATTTCATCAACTGAAGAATCAGTGGTAGAAGAATGAGATGAGGTATTCCTTGCTAGGCAAAGGAGAAGTTTTAATATATAAAATAAAACTATGAAGCAAAGATGGTGGCAGGTTCTAGTTATGGAGAAATTTCCTATAGCTGCTCTGTCTTCCTTGGAAGTGAGGTTCAAATACTGGTCAGTGTTGCCATGGAGGAGAGGCTGTCCTCCAGCTGTACCAAGGACTCTTCTTTCCTGCATCAAGAGTAGTCTCACCTGGAAGATTTGTGTTTCAGTGTCAAATGTGAGTAAATAATCAGGAAAACTCACAAGAATGCGTACAGCTGGAAAGATGGCAGTAGTTCATTGAATTGCAGGGTCCAGGACTTAACTGTCCCAACACTTAAAAATCACCTGATTGTGGACAATGAGAATGAGTTGTTACACTAGTGATATGTTGGTGAATATCACAGAAACGATTGTATAGCTGATTTTTTGGGACAGTGAATGCTAACCATCTCTGTTCAGGTCATGGCTGTAGCAAACACTGATTTTTTATTCCATCTTTTTTCCCTGTGTCCTGGGTTCAGCAGTAGCAGTCAGTTTTTCTCCTTCTTAGTAGCTGTTGCAGCACTGTGTTTTTGACTTTTGGCCTGGGAAGAGCTGATAACACTGATGTTTAGACTGACCAAGGACTTTGTGAGTCTCATGCTCTGCCAGGGAGGAGGAGGGGCCGGGAGGAAGCGGGGACAGGGCACCTGACCCAAACTAGCCAAAGAAGTATTCCATACCACAGCACGTCATGCCGGGGGATGTAACTGGGAGCTACCCGGAAGGGCACGTCCTCTTTCTGTCAGGCTGTCTTTTCCGGCGGGCAGTATCGTATTCTCTTCCCTTGTTATTTCTCTTATCATTATTATTATTGGTGGCAGCAGTAGTGATTTGTGTTATACCTTAGTTACTGGACTGTTTTTATCTCAACCCATGGGAGTTACATTCTTTCAATTCTCCTCCCCATCCCTCTGAGGGGTGGGGGGGAAGTAGACTGCGTGGTTCTAATTTACAGCCGGGGCTTAAACCACAACACCCTGTTTCTTAAATCTCTAAACTATATTCATATAGCCTACATAGTATAAACTTCAAAGGTTAATGTCGTTTAGAGCATGCAAAAAACTACAAATATTTTTTTTTTCATAATAGAATATTAAACACAGACAAGGAAAGGTTTCTTTTTGGCCACTTTCTTAGTTTTCTTCTAAAACTGCAGGATGCAAAACAACTGGTAGCTTCCTTTTACAACTCTGCTAAAAACAGTGCTCCTTTTCAGATCTTGAAGTTTTAGCAAAGCCCTACAGAGTGAAAAGTGTGTGGACCATCTCCTGACTTGTTATACTAGTGAGATAGTACACGAAAGGTGAGAAAAGGACATAGGACTCTTTTAAACTAGCTTTGCCACTGGAAACATCTTGCTCTTCACCTGGGGAGGAATAACCCTGTGGATCAGCACAGGCTGGGATGTGATAGGCTGGAAAGCAGCTTTTCAGAGAAGAACCTGGGGATCCTGGTGGACACCAAGTTGACCCTGAGCCATCAAAGCACCTCTGCAGCAAAAATCACTAATGCTGCATTAGGCAGAACACTGCCAGAAGGTCAAGAGAGATGATCTGTCCCCTCTGCTCACCACTGGTGAGACATTTGGAATGCTGTGCCCAGTTCTGGACTCCCTAGTAAGAGAGACATGGACACACTGGAACAAGTGATTATCAATGAGGGCTTGGAGCATCTAACATACAAGGAGAGACTGAAAGAGATGAACTATTCAACCTGAACAAAGGATGGTTCAGACAGATCAATGTGTATCAATACACGATGGAAGGAGTAAAGAAGATGGGGTCAGACTCTTCTCAGTGTTGCCCAGTTGCCAGAACAAGAGGCAACAGGCACAGACTGAAATACAGAAAATTCCATATAAACAATAAGGAAAAACTCTACCATGAGGGTGATTAAGCACTGACACAGGTTGCCCACAGGGGCTGTAGCATCTCCATCTTTCTAACTGGGCACAGTCCTGAGCAACCTACTGCAGCTTGAACTAGACAATATCCAGGGGTGTCTTCCAGCCCCAGCAATGCTGACATTTGATGTTCAGTCTTTGGGAGTAAATTATAACATACCCCCCAAAAGCAAGACAATTATTTCTTCTGAATGTCATGAGTCTTAAGCTCACTCCTTGCTTATCCCACTCATTAAATCTTTCCTGATACCCTCAGAAATTACTTGTCTGTCATATTCTCTGATAATTAGTCACTAGTGCAACATAGCATCTGGTGGCTGTTGCATTTTTGGTTGGTTAAATGATCTGGATCTGACGCTGAAACAGAAAAATGCGTCTCAGTAAATAAAGCCATACAAGCATCTTGCAGGCACTATTAACTGCTCAACGCTGCTAAACGTCCCAAGTATACTCAGGTAGAATGAATCTGGTATAATGGATTGGAGCAGTACAACAGCTGCAGAGGAAGACCAGGGGTGATAAGGGTACTGGAAGGAGACTGAAATGTTTTTGCATCCCGGTGCTTTTGTTCAAAAGCTGGGGGCCACTGCAAAACTGATTGAAACAGCAGCCTCTTCAGTACCCTTATAACATTGAAATTTTTGCACCATATTGCTATCTTTCACCTACTTCATTGCTTGTATTTACTGAGGTTTTCCTACACTCTGGGAACTACAGACCAGTCTTTCACACCTCTTTGCTTGGCAAAATCTTGGAGCAGATTCTCCTGGAAGACATGCTAAGGCACATGAAAAACAAGGTGCTTGGTGACAGCCAGCATGGCTTCACTAAGGGGAAATCCTGCCTGACCAATTTGGTGGCCATCTATGATTGGGCTACAGAACTGATGGACAGAGGTAGAGCAGCTGACATCATCTACCTGGACTTGTGCAAAGCGTTCGACACTGTCCCGCATGACATCCTTGTCTCTAAATTGCAGAAACACCAATTTGATAGATGGACCACTCGGTGAATAGAGAGCTGGCTGCATGGCTGCATGCAGAGCTGTCGTTAATGGCTCAATGTCTAATGAGAGACTGGTAATGACTGGTGTCCCTCAGGGATTGGTGTTGGGACCGATTCTGTTCAATACCTTTGTTAGTGACATTGACAGTGTCCATGAGTGCACCCTCAGCAAGTTTACTGATGACACTAAGATGTGTGGTCTTGTTGATATGCTGGAGGGAAGGAATGCCGTCCAGAGGGACCTTGACATGCTTGTGAGGTGGGCTGATGTCAACATCATGAAGTTCAACAATGCGAAGTGCAAAGATCAGGGGCAGTCCCAGGCACAGCTACAGGTTGGGCAGAGAAGAGATTCAGAGCAGCCCTGTGGAGAAGGACTTGGGGGTGTCGGTCGATGAGAAACTTAACATGAACCTGCTTCAGTGTGCGCTTGCAGCTCAGAAATCAACCATGTACTGAGCTGCATCAAAAGGAGCGTGACCACCAGGTCAAGGGAGGTGATCCTGCCCCTCTACTCTGCTCTCATGAGACCTCACTTGGAGTATTGTGTGCAGTTCTGGTGTTCTCAACATAAGAAGGACATGGAACTGCTGGAACAAGTCCAGAGGAGGGCCACGAGGATGATGAGGGGACTGGAGCACCTCCCATATGGAGATAGGCTGAGAAAGTTGGGGCTGTTCAACCTGGATTAGAGAAGGCTGCGTGGAGACCTCATAGCAGCCTTCCAGTATCTGAAGGGGGCCTGTAAGGATTCTGCGGAGAGATTCTTCATTAGGGACTATAGCAATAGGACAAGAGATGATTGGTTTAAACTTTAAACAAGAGAAGTTCAGATTAGATATAAGGAAGAAGTTCTTTACTGTGAAGGCAGTAAGGCACAGGAACAGGCTGTCCAGAGAAGTGGCAAATGTTTCATACCTGCCTGTGTTCAAGTCCAGGTTGGACAGAGCCTTGGGTGACATGGTCTAGGGTGAGGCACCGCTGCCCATGCAGGGGGGTTGGAACTAGATGAACTTAAGGTCCTTTCTAACCATAAACATTTTTCAATTCTGTGATTCTGTGATTAGGCTTCTCCCACTCTAAGAGCACAGGTCTTCTACAAGCATCTAATTCAGAGCTGAGTTCAGCTTGGTGTGAAAGAGTAAGCTCTGGGAAAATAATTTTCTGAGCTCAGAGATGGCACTAGCTGTGATATTATAGCAAGTTGACATCAATGATCATAAAATGTTGGTACTTGTATGTCCAGGAGATTATGTTGCAAGGCTGTTTTGTGCAGAATGAATAATTGGAAAGGATGGAGTAGTGAAAACTTCCTAAAAGATGATTTCATTTTTATCTCTAACTTTCCAGTCATGAAATTTATTGTTAGATTTCACCTCATTATGAATATGTTGTTATCATTGTTTTGTACAACAGCAGCTTCTCTTTCTAAAGCCTGCTTCAATCTCTCATTGACTTCAGAAGCAATAAAGATGAGTGTTGAGTCATTTAGTGCAGGAGATGTCTTTATAACCAGCACTTTTTCAGAGCAAAGCCAGCTTCTTATTGCTTGTATTCCACTCTGGAAAAGTTTATTTAAAACAGAAAGGAATCTGATCACTGCAGTATCTGCTATGGTTACACTACCATTCACTTCCTGTATTCTGTGTAATTGTTTTAGACATGGCATACTTGCATAGGGCTAAATTCACAGCTTGCATTCAGTTTTTACAGGCTGCATTTTCTCCATGACTAGAAAAGGATCTTTGATTTTTATTTAATTGTAGCTTAAACTTATAACTGCCAATGCAAACTAAGACATATGTGCTCTTGAGATGACCTTATTTACGTTCAAATGTCTGTGAGATATATACATCTTTGTGTTTATTAACTAAATTACTCATAAATTAAACAGAATTTCCCCTATCAATTTGGGTATAACTCCTCTGAGTTACATGGTCCATTAAGTATCAGTCCCTGAAGGTTTACTTCTTTAGAGTGCCTGTTTTATTTTATACAATTTCCTCATGAATGACTGTTATGCTGAAGAAAACATCATGTACATAAACTAGATGTTTAGATATTACAGTAAGCCTTGAGCAAGGTAATAGTGTTTACATAATTACCTATGTGGGAAAGATCAATTAAAACTGAAAGTATAGTTGCTTTCTTAGATTTGTGTTGGGCTGCAGGCATGGTTTGAAAGTCCTTGGTTTGACTAGTTGAAGAGTTTGGGATTAGTGTTCAGACTCTTAGTAAAATTATCTCCTTTTTTTAAATTTTGTTTAATTCTTGTAAATGAGCATGTTTTGTGAAAAGGAGAGCCAAGGAACATCATGCAGAAAAATCTACTTTGGAAACTCAGTGAGTTACAATTGATTTTTACTTTTCTCTGGACTGAATTTTCATGTTTTAAATTATTTATGGCTCATTAGTTCAAGATAGTGAAAACTTTTACTCTGCTATTGTGAACTGCAGAATTCAATAAAAGAAAGGAAAATCATTCACTTGCAGAGATTCGGAAAGAAAAACCATGGTGCTTAAGAGTTAAAATAAAATACGGTAGCAAGCTGCTTTCTTTTTTAATCCTTACTAATTTAAAAGCATGAGTCTCACAGAAGCATAATGGACTTACAACCTGAAATGTCTCTAAATGGGAATTTCAAATGCACCACCGCCTGTTTGTACTAGGCAAAATTGTCCCAGTCCTTTCCTTGTTTGGCAAGACAGTAGTGTAATAGGAAATAAGCCTGACTGCTACGTTTCTGCTTGGCTTCTGTATACTTTTAGTGAGAGCAAAGAAAGAATGAATTTCTTTCAGCTGATCCTGGAGTGATCCGTTTTAGACAGACTTGACTCCAACAGCTCAATCCAGACACAGAATAAGAGGAATTTTTATATATCCTTTCTTGAAGTCCATTTAGCAAAGTAGGTATTACTGGTGCTTTGTGGTAATGTGGTTTGATGGGATTTTATTGATTGGTTGGTTATTGTTTGGGGGTTTTGTTTGTTTGTTTGTTTTTGGTGGGTTTTGCTTGGGGATTTTTTGGGGGGAGTTTGTTTGTTTTGTTTGGGATTGTTGGTTTGTTTGGTTTTTTTTTGTGCTGGGGCATCAAAAAGGACACAGAAATAATGGGGAGAACAACAGCACATCTTTCCTGCCATAAGAGCAGAGGGGAATGCACCAGTTAGTAACATATGTGAGCAAACAACTGCCATGTGTCACTGTCTGTTTTCTTAAACATGCAGAAAGGAAACCCGCTATACACTAATAATTAATCACAAGAGAAAGCTTTGCTTTTCTATTTGCAGCAAACTCCTCAATAGGTAGGATCATTTACTGTCCATCATCCCTTTTAATTAATGCATTTGATTTTGTTGCACTTTGATATGATAAAAGCACCTTAATTAGTAAACAAGCACTGCTTCTAGACCAGATCTCCAGAAGATGTAAGTTGAGGCAGGTTTCTGTTGCTGGAACCACTGCTTGGTTCCCATCTTCTCCTGAGTGTATGTGCTACTATTTTTCTTTCTCCTATAAGATGCAGTATTTAAGGCAAGTTATAACGCTTCCTGGACAGCAGCTGCCAGTTTATTAAGTAATTGGAGTGCAGGAGTCATGCTTACAGTTCAGCTTTTGTTGGCAGGAATTCAGCAGGGACAGTAGAACTTCATTTCGAAGTACAGCACTGTCCTTCTCCAGAGAGGCCAATGACTGCGAGAGAAAGGTATGAACAGGCAAGTCCCCCTGCAACAATCATAACTTATTTATGTTTGAAAGATAAGAGCAGTACGTTATAAGTCTGCCTCTATTTTCTGAAAGTAGATTCGCAACTGCTTTGGTTGTATCAGCTACAATTTCTTACTTTACAATTTTCTGGATAATGTGGAAAAGAAGATGGGAGAAATCATAGACTCATAGAATAGTTAGGGTTGGAAAGGACCTGAAGATCATCTAGTTCCAACCTCCCTGCCATGGCCAGGGACACCTCACACTAAACCATGCCACCCAAGTCCTCATCCAACCTGGCCTTGAACACCGCCAGGGATGGAGCATTCACAGCCTCCCTGGGCAACCCATTCCAGTGCCTCACCACCTTTACAGTAAAGAATTTCTTCCTTATATCCAATCTAAACTTCCCCTGTTTAAGTTTGAACCCGTTACCCCTTGTCCTATCACTACAGTCCCTGATGAAGAGTCCCTCCCCAGCATCCTTGTAGGCCCCCTTCAGATACTGGAAGGCTGCTATGAGGTCTCCACGCAGCCTTCTCTTCTCCAGGCTGAACAGCCCCAACTGTCTCAGCCTCTCTTCATACGGGAGGTGCTCCAGCCTCATGATCATCCTCGTGGCCCTCCTCTGGACTTGTTCCAACAGCTCCACCTCCTTTTTATGTTGAGGACACCAGAACTGCATGCAATACTCCAAGTGAGGTCTCATGAGAGCAGAGTAGAGGGGCAGGATCACCTCCTTCGACCTGCTGGTCACGCTCCTTTTGATGCAGCCCAGGATACGGTTGGCTTTCTGGGCCATTTCATGTTAGTCACAGTTTTCCCCTCCCACTACTTGTTATTTCTTTCCTCCTTTCTTTTTTCATTTTAACAGTGTGTTTAAAAAACTGGTATTTTTTTTAAAATTAAAATGGTATTTACTGAAAATATTGTAGCACTAATTTAGAAAATACTTAAAATTTTCTGTTTATTACCCTTCTCTTCCTCCATGGTTCATCCTTTTTCTTTCTCTTCCCAAAAATCTTATTCATCAAGTTTAAAACAAATCTATTGTCAATTTTATTGCCCAGAAACTATGGGTTTGCAATCAGTTTTTTGTTTTTTTTTTCTTATTGAAAAACCCCTAGCTTTGCTAAGTTCTCTTTATTAATCAAATAGTTACTAGTCTGATCATGTATATATTAGAGAATATCTTCATTAAATCTTCTCTATATCTATCTCCAAATATGTAAAAATTTTCCCTTTAGTCACTTGCCATATTGTGATATATTCTTTATAGTCATACGTACATTTCACACAATTTGTAGACATTGGAGAAATGAACAAGAAAAGAAAAATAGTTCAAGTTTTAAAACACAAGCCAGAATCTGAGATCACTTGTGTCCACAGTACAGGACATGTGCTCTGCAGACCTTGCTGTCATACACGCATCCTGACTGCCTGTCAAAACAGGATATGGATATATGCTGTCTGCCATGTTTTCTTAAAAAAAAAAAAAAAAAAATAATAATGAGTACACAGCTATAGAACAGGCTCTGACTTATTTTTTTTCTTTTTGTATCTGAAAAGCTGGGCTTGATTTCAGTCTTTGACTTGTACAATATAATGCACAGACAAGCTCTTGAACAGTGGTTTCACTATTGTTCTACCAGATGCACAGTTCCTGGGCCAAGCAAATAAAAGGTTATTTTTAAAAAGTATATAACTCATTAGCAGGACAATGCCCAATGCAAAGGCTGTATGATATGTATCTGGTGCATTATGGAAGGTGTGAAAATGAAAAGACAAGAAAGGTATATGACTAAGAACATGACAGCTCATGGGAAGAGACTAGATAGAAAAAGGAAATTAGAGAATATATTCTGTTAAAGAAAGCAAACCTTTTGATGCCAGTGATGACATAGAGGTTTTCTTGTACTACAAGTACTTTTCTTGTCCATAGCTTCTTTACTTCTTTCTTAAAAAGTTTAGGCAAAAGGTTAAGCTTGAGACTAGCATCTTTTTGTAGTGCTGACCTCATAGAAGAGATTTCTGCTCCCTGTTAACATGACTTCTTTGACATGTACCTAATGCTTCTTCATTGGTTGAAGCCACTCATGGAGGTTTTCACATCCAACTTTGCCACCTTAAACACCATGCTACATGAAATCAGGTAAAATCCTGCTGGAGAAAATGTGATGGTTGCAGCTGGCTGCCTAATTCCATATGAGCCTGCATCTATTGCTTTAGCAAGAAAATAGTATTTTTGTTAAAATATACAGTATTATATTTTCAAGGAAAGAAAGTCCACTTTATTGCAACCATCACATTTTCAGATGTGACAGATATGGGCTGTAAGCCACCAGAAAGTAGTAGTGAAGTATGTCTAAAGAACTGTAAACCAGGTAAAAGACATGTTTGAACTCTGGGACAATTGTCTTCACAAAACTTCTTTGGTTTGCTGTATATTGCGATAATTTGACTATTTCTAGTATTGTAATAAGGAATAAAACACCAGATAGAGACATGAAAACTTCTCCAATAGCAAATCAGAAGTTTGCTAAAGTATTTGCCTGGTCTTCATGTTCTTCATAATGTCTGAGTGACCTGGTGAAGAACGATACTGGAACGTCAGATAAAATGACTCTTTCTTGACTCACACTACTCTGTTTGACAAGCAGCCTCTTTCATGCATGCAAAGAGTTGTGGTATGCATGCAAAGAGTTGTGGTCAATGGCTCCATGTCTGGCTGCAGACCAATAACGAGTGGTGTCCCTCAGGGATCGGTGTTGGGACTGGTCTTGTTCAACATCTTTATCAGTGACATGGACAGTGGGATTGAGTGCGCCCTCAGCAAGTTTGCCAATGACACCAAGCTAAGTGGTTCAGTTGATACGCCGGAGGGAAGGGATGCCATCCAGAGGGACCTCGACACACTTGTGAGGTGGGCTGATGCCAACCTGATGAAGTTTAACCATGACTAGTGCAAGGTCCTACACCTGGGTGGGAGCAATCCCAGGCACAGCTACAGGTTGTGCAGAGAAGAGATTCAGAGCAGCCCTGCAGAGAAGGACTTGGGGGTGTTGGTCGATGAAAAAATGAACATGAGCCAGCAGTGTGCGCTCACAGCCCAGAAAGCCAACCGTATCCTGGGCTGCATCAAGAGGAGCGTGACCAGCAGGTCAAAGGAGGTGATCCTGCCCCTCTCCTGTGCTCTCATGAGACCTCACTTGGAGTATTGTGTGCAGTTCTGGTGTCCTCAACATAAAAAGGAGGTGGAGCTGTTGGAACAAGTCCAGAGGAGGGCCACGAGGATGATCATGGGGCTGGAGCACCTCCCGTATAAAGAGAGGCTGAGAAAGTTGGGGCTGTTCAGCCTGGAGAAGAGAAGGCTGCGTGGAGACCTCATAGCAGCCTTCCAGTATCTGAAGGGGGCCTTTGAGGATGCTGGGGATGGACTATTCATTAGAGACTGTAGCGATAACAACAAGGGGTAATGGGTTAAAATTTAAACACGGGAAGTTTAGATTGGATATTAAGGAAGAAGTTCTTTACTGTGAGGGTGGTGAGGCATTGGAATGGGTTGCCCAGGGAAGCTGTGAATGCTCCATCCCTGGCGTTGTTCAAGTTCAGGTTGGGCAGAGCTTTGGGTGGCATGGTTTAGTGTGAGGTGTCCCTGGCCATGGCAGGGAGGTTGGAACTAGATGATCTTCAAGTCCTTTCCAACCTTAACTATTCTATGATTCTGTGATTCTATGATTCTATGATTCCATGTTTGTAGCACGACAGCTGAGAAATGCATGGGTGATTAAACCATTCCACTCTCCGCAGCATTCTCCATTCCACCTTTTTTCCTTGACAAGTTCTGCAAAGTTATGAAGCAGTTTATCTGGCATGTTACCATGGTGATGCTCACTTCTAGTGATCAACAAGGCAGAGCTGTCACGGTGAGTGATTGTACAAACTTTGTAAAGCGATTAATGTGGAATGCTGGAAACGCTGAAAATACTAAACCATAGTCTTTAGTTAACCATAGTGCCAGGGGGGCAAAGCCAGAAACAATACTAATGTTGCAGTTTAAACAGACCCTGAGGTGAGGGAGACTCTGATGTACTCGGAGTGGTCTGTAACTGAGGTCACAACTCCCATCTACCCTTTATAGCTCGGCTACTCAGCATACAAATTTTCCCCTTCTGATGCTGGGAGCATTTACATCGTAATACTGGTCTAAAAACAAGTATGTCTGCAAGACAGGTTTTTCCTATTGCTCGCCTGACTGTGAAAATCACATACTGACAATAAAATTTTTCAAAGCAAAAGTGAGTGATCTACTTGTTATTGTTTGCATGACACATTTTTTTCTTTGGGGGACCTTGTGTTAAACTTATGCATTATTTAAAATTTCTGCTGAAATCAATGGACCCTCTAAGTATGGAATGACTGCTGGAGCATCTCTACATCTGCATAAATAATTGCTGCTGATCATATACTGAACGTCATGAAGAGATTGTTTAGTCGAATGATTTCCGGTGGAGCTCACACTAGAAATATGCTTTGTTGTCATGCCATCCATATTTTGGAATATCAAAAAGTATTGAGATGTTATGAAATACTGAATGATAAAAATGCTAATGTTAGCTCAGCCTCCTGTGGATGAAGAACTTGACCTCACACAGTTTTTAACATGTGCTTTCACTTTGCTCCATCTTTAAAGCTCCAGGTTGCTAACATTTACACAGGTATATTAGTTGAAGTTGGTGGGAACATTCACTTAAGTAGGAATTATCTTGCATGCTGGTAATCAATAGATCTTAAATATTAAACCTAGTTTATTAATGTTTATTTTTATCTTCATAGAATCATAGAATCATAGAATAGTTAAGGTTGGAAAGGACCTTAAGATCATCTAGTTCCAAGCCCCCTGCCATGGGCAGGGACAGCCCACACCAAACCATGTCACCCAAGTCCTCATCCAACCTGGCCTTGAACACCACCAAGGATGGAGCATTCACAACCTCCCTGGGCAACCTATTCCAGTGCCTCACCACCCTCACAGTAAAGAATTTCTTCCTTATATCCAATCTAAACTTCCCCTGTTTAAGTTTGAACCTGTTACCCCTTGTCCTATCACTACAGTCCCTAATAAAGAGTCCCTCCTCAGCATCCTTATAGGCCCCCTTCAGATACTGGAAGGCTGCTATGAGGTCTCCAAGCAGCCTTCTCTTCTCCAGGCTGAAAGCCCCAACTTTCTCAGCCTGTCTTCATACGGGAGGTGCTCCAGTCCCCTGATCATCCTCGTGGCCCTCCTCTGGACTTGTTCCAAAAGTTACTTGTTCCAACAGACAATTCCATGAGTCTTCAGCTGAACTACCTCAATTCAAGGTTTGTTATGAGAGTTCTTTCCCTTTTGATCAAAATATAAAGTTAATTCTATTTATCTAGTTAGAATAAAAAGCAACAATGTAATCAAGCTGGTGCTGTTTGATTCTTGTTCTGTCATAGTGCTGTATTTGGGTTATATTTTCTCAATGTTTCAGCTTTTACGTTTTTTTGACAATTATTTAAAACATACTTTTTGTATAAAGGAGTGCATGTACTGCAGACTGTTATCTATCAGGATGCACAGTCTACAATAAAAGGGCAGAGCAATAACAATACAAACATATGGTAACCAAATGTCAACCAAGCATGAAGTCAGGGAAAGGTGAAATGCAGCAGCTTACAGCAGTAAGAAGCAGGAGAAAACAAAAACACTGACATTTTCTGGACGCATTTTTCTGAATTCTTCAAAAATGCGTATGAGACATTGTGTTGGCTCATGAATTTAATTTTCCTGTGCATTCCCAGCAAAAAGCCTTCTGAACTTAGTCTAAAGAGGAACTGGAAATGACTCTTATACCCAAGACTGCAGTTACTTGGCAGCATGGCTTCCTGTTTTCCCACAGCCCACTACGCACAGTGCAATAGCGCTAAAGATCCCTAATGTTAGAAAGACTCTATTGGCCAAATTGCCCCAAATGCAGTCCTCACTTCCCTTTCATAAGAATTTTATGGGCTTTTTCTCCAATCTACAACAAAGCCCTTCTGGAAATATTTCAGACCTCCATATATCCAGCTTTAAGAGGCACAGTGCAGCAGTCAAGCCTTGAAACTGCATGTTTAGGTTTCTTGGATAGAAACATTTCTAAATACTAATGAACATTAAGGCAATGCATTCTACTATATGGCATAAGAGACTTTATTGATCAATATTCCTTCCAAATTCCAAATTACTGTAGTAATTTCTTTTTACTTGGTGTAGTTAATAGTAGTCAGTGAACAATTACAACATGTTTACTCTGGTTTCATCTGGGCATGTTTATCCTATTATAATCACAAGGTAGCCAAAAGCTGCTTCATGTCTCAGTCCTTGTTCATCAGTAAGTTGAAGCAGTATTCTTTAAGCAATTTGGGGAAGCAGAAGCTATGTATCTATGTCAATACCGTGCTGTGTACATTACAACCCAAGTTAGTGCTAGCTCAAGTATTTTTAAAATGCTCCGAATTGCACAGCATTAACCTAATATTGTGCCTGTTCTTTGTCTAATTTTAACCCCTGCAAAGAGATTCTCATCCAGTACTGTGAAAATCTTTTTATTGACTTTCAATAATTAGTAGAACCTGAATTTTCTCTATTTTAGTAATAATAATAATAATAGCAATAATGTACCTTTTTCCTTCAGGTGTTATGCATGTGTCCTGCAGTTGCCAAGGTCTTTCTTAACTTTTTGATAAGGGTAAAGGCAGCAGATAGTTCTGAATATATCTGTTTCTCCTACACTTCCCTTTTCACAAAACAAAACAGACAGTGTTTCTCAAAGTCTGAGAAGTGTGAACGAAGAAGTGTCCGAAAGATATAAAGGACCACTAAAGAAGAATTCAGAAGATTCAGGTAGGATGAACCAGGAGATGTAGGCAGAAAAGAAGAGGAAAGAGGATAATAAAGTGAAAACAATCTTGAAGCATCATAATTTTACAGTCAGGAAAGATGATATACCTCATTAAGATATGGTGTTTGGGACTTGTAATGATCAACTAGAAACAGGAAGGAGTAAAATCCCAATTATGCTGGTGTTGATGAGTATTTTCCTGTATAATTTGGTGCACAGATCATCACAGGGTGTTATTTCTTTTTTGCACACAAAATATTGTTTTAATTGCAAAATGGAATAAAATGTTTAGCTCTCAATTTATAAGTCAATACTAGAAAGTGTCAGAACATCAGATTATTAAGAATTCATTATTTTTGTAGTAGTTTTGTGAAGAAATCTCACAGAGCCAGAAGGGGGTTCTGAATGAGGTACTCCAGCTCTTTCCTTCTGTTTAAATTTAAAAGTTCTGCCTTCATATTAGCCAGATACATTTCTTCCAGTCTTCTAAATGAATAGCTGTTGCAGGTCTCATCACCTAATGCTGAAATCCTGGAGAATGATAAACTTACAAGCAGTTAGTAGTGAACAATTTTCATTAATTTTCAAATGAAATCATAATATATCATCCAAGAGGAGATAAAAGATGACTGATGATAAGAAGACCCAGTTCTATCTCCAGCAGCAGAGGTTGGGTATGGAAGGGTAAAAAGAAAAAAGAAGTGCAAAAGTTGCCCAACTCCTCGGATCCAAAAATTGCCACAGACAGTAGACAACAGAATTAACTTTCTGAATCCATAGTCCTCAACAACAGTGTTACAAAAGCTCTTCCCCCCAAAAGAACACAAACAAGCTTGTTACTTTGAACTATGTTTGTCAGGCTTATAAATCACCCACTCTTCTTTCAAAACCCATCAGGAAGAACTGCCAGCAACTTGTAATGGAAGGAGAGAGGAAAAGTAAACTGCTAACATCAGGATATGACTTGCCATCTGGTTGTACTCATTTCAGTGGGATGGAAGATTTGAAATCAAATGTGTGCTGCTCAGTCCCAGAGATCCTGCTCAGTCTTAAAGGCGTGTCTTTATAGACATCACCAATATGTATGCTTTGTGGTCTTCCAAATACACTTGTATTTTTCATTCTGCTGATGATCAATATGTATAGTTACACATGTAAGTGTCAGTCACTTGCAATTTATGCTTTAAATATAATTCACTATAATTAAGTTAATGGGACCATATCTTAAGTCAGCGCTTCAGACCTCTGTTTAATCTAAAATCTCCATTATTAGTCTGAGCTATATACGTATATTACTCTGCTAATGATAAAAATATCTGGAACCAGGTATTCCACTGTTGTTGAGTCCTGCCAATGTCAAGTCAGCTAGGAATCTGGCTTGTGATTCGTATTTTCCATTCCTAGATCTTTAGTAGTCAAATAAAGTTCTGTGTATGCATTTTTAACTTACATGATTTGGAACCTTGAAATCTGTTTAAAATGCTATTGCATGTGATCACTGAACAAACTGTGACTAGTCGTATCTGTTGGTCTACTTAAAGTGCTTGAGATTAAGGAAATTTAAGTTCTTTCTAATGCAAATAAAAGTGGGTTTATCACTCGCCTGTGGTTACATTCAAGCAGGTTAACCTCTTGTGATAACTCATGAAAAGTTTCGTAACACTGCTCATCCATATGTGCTGCATAGGGCAGAGATACAACACAGAGGGCATATAGTTGTGTTTCCTCATTGTAAATGATACAACATGCTTTATTTTCCACCACATGGAATACTTTGTGATTTGCCTTATTTTTGCCTGATATTCCACTCAAGTCCCAGTTAGATGTGCTTTAGGTATAATACCAGGGTCAATATGAAGTTGAGAGAGTGCCTGAAATTGTCTTCAGAGCATAGAATGGTGCCATTAATTATACCCATGAAAGCTACTCTTTTTCTACACTTGCTATAGAAGTGAGGTCTTCATATAAATTGAGGCTACCTGTAAATTAAGATGCTTTACTGAATTTATTAGGTTTTGAAATAATTATCCCTTGGTCAGAAACTGCTGGCAATGCTAAGTGCATGAAAAATCACATTTGTTCTGTTGTGTAAATTGAGCATTTGAAAACAACAAAGAATAGGTATGCTTACCCTGTATGCTGACTTTGTTTTTAATTTAAATAGAGTATCTGACAGCTATTGAGTGTCTGAAAACTGTCTGTGACATTTTATTCATTTTTTATGCATGCAGACATCAGGTTTCTCAGTTTTAATTGCATAAATCTGGCTTAACTTCAGGGGGGTTCCTCTGGACTTGGTCCATGATAACAAAGAGGTTTTGTGACATATACCTATGTAAAGTTGTAAGTCTTTCACAATTAACTCCTCCTGCTAAATGATGTGGCCAATCAGCAAAGTGCAAGCAGCTGGAATATAATTTTGATGGCTGCATTATCGAATTAGCAACAAATTAAAGTCATTATCAATTTAGGCTAAAGTAATATGCAAGGAGACATGCAGTTGCCTTGGAGGAACAAAGAAATATATTAAAATAGTCAGGGAAACCCATCAGTAAACCAGGTGCTAATCAGACTTGAAGGAGTTTAACAAATGGCTGCATCATGAAATGAATGTGGTCATGAGCTGTAAACTTTTTGGTGATGACTCCAGAAAGATAAGAAAATATAAGCTTAAAACACAATTATGACAGAACAGAAAGAATCAGGTAAAGAAGAAATGGTTTTCACATATTTTGTGTTGATCAGTACTTCTAAAGAACATCTCAATGAGCAAATACTATTCAGAAATACAAAATATGCTGACCAGTCTTAAAGAGTATTTTAGGGTGACAAGAAATAATTCTTCAGTTCTTTCAAGATAACTATATTTTCAGCTTCAAGCCCAACTCTTTTGGTTTTAGTTTTTTTCTCATAATGTAGTTTTCACCTGTTGTAAATTATTTTGGTGAACCAAAACCAGAGCACCAAACAAAGAAATATAGTTTGATATTAAACTCCATTAAAAAAAAAAATAAAAAAATCAGGTCACTTCAAAGCACAGTTCAGAGAAATAATAAAGTTGAGGTCAAGCCAACCAGAAACTGACATACTGTTTTTCTGATGGTAGCATGAAAGACTTCAGGGCAAAAAAAAAAGAAATTTTCAACAAGTCGATGATGTAGAAAGTGTATTTTCAATTGAAGATACACAAAAAAAACAAACCAACCAACCAAACAAACCCAACCGAAAGATCCCAAACCACCAAACCTTTGATGCAACATTTCTTGAGGTAAAATAATGAAAGAATGTTTTGAAATAGTTAACCTATCAGAAAGGGAATACCAGACTCAGAACAAAGTGGATGAGAAGTCCCCAGGGTGTAGTAAAACCTGAGCTGTATAGATTGTCAGGTAGCAGGAGGAACTGGAACAAACCTCCATCTAGTCAAACTGAATGCTAGGATAATTTCTCGAGGATGTTCCCTTTTGTGGTCATGTTCTTCATCTTGAGGGTTGGTAAGATATCATCATGAATAATTGTCTTTTGGCCTTACTATTTTACCATGTTTATTTCCCTTTCTTTTCATGTGTTGAAACCTTCATTGTTTCAATTAAATTCTGCTTGGAAAACCATTAATAAAAAAGATTAGATACATTCTAGTAATTTATTTTTTGTATCTGGTGTTTGATTTATGAACGTATCAGTATCATGTAATGTCTTTGTTGTTCTGAAGGCTTATTACTGTCATCTCACCATAGCTATGGTATCATTTTAATTATGTATCAGAGACAAGTAGTAAAAGATAAAAAGAAAAAAAAGATAAAGCAAAACAACAAAAAAGCCAAAACAACTAACAGATAAGTATTCCTCAAGCTCATAAGAAATATCCAGCTCATGGACTTAAAACAAAGTTTAAGTAACTTCCAAATATGTCAGAACTCAGTTCTTTTGAATCCTATATCTCAGCTTAGCTCCCATGAAGCCATTGCAGTTACTGAGTTAAGACTAAAGACTTACTTAATAATTAATATATAATGACTTAGTTTTTGTTGAAAAATAAACATGTGCCTCATCCACTGCATCTGTTACTTCTTTTACAAAGCAAATAGACAAGGCTGTAGACATATTCGAACTTTTTTTTTTAAGATTTATCAATAAAGATAAATAATTTTTTTTAATCAGTATTTCCACCTGTAACAAATATAGATAGATTTAAGTATTTAGGAAAAACATTGTCCTTTCTGATTGTTTTCTATTAAAAAAGAAAAAGAATGAGAGTAGCTATTTTAAGTTTTTAAATTTTCATTGTAATCAAGAACTATAAAGCCTCCATACACTCAAATGGAAACTCAGATATTTTGGAATAGAACTTTTAATTCATATTCAAACTGTTTCTATTTCTTTCTAGCCCCATACTCCCCCAAAAAAAGTATTTCAGGATAAATTAAAAGATTTTTCCCCAATATAATCTAATAAGGGAACCAATCAGACTGCTTTACAGTTGTGCACATAACATTCAATATAGAAAATTCAGTTACACTGATATTTTATTTTTATACTGTTTTGTACCAAAAGATGTTGCATTATGATGATACAGCATGATCACAGCTTTACTGAATGTTTAACCTGTTTACATGGATAGGGAAAGCCATATCATAGAGATGTCATGAAGAAAGAATCTATTATGCAGTACTGGTGAAGGTAAAGATGAAAAAAGTCATTATGACCATGTGATTTCTATCAGAAACTCAATCTGACAGAAGGAGGAGAAATGTTGGGTGTGAGCCCGTATTGGAAGTGGGCCAGGCGGAAGTTGTGGCCACCAGGAAGAACAAAGAATTCAAGGAGCAGGATCGAAGAGGCTTACAGCAAAATGAGAAGAGGCAAGATTTACAAATTTCAGCAGAAGTCATTCCAACTGGGCAGAAGGAAAAATTACTATGTGAGTGATTAAAAAAAAATGTGGGTTGTCCAAAGAGGGTGTAGAAAATGTATATGGTGTGTCTCATCTCACTTCTCTGCTGGTCTGTCTTTTGGAGTTTTTTTAAAGCACAGTCTCCTTTTTGGTGAATTTCCAATGTTAATAAATATTGATCTAATCCAAATTGCCCATAGAGAGCAATGCTGCTCTAGATTAGCTTTCTGCATTGCTTAGCAGTCTAAGAAAAAGATCTGTCACAGACAATAACAAACACTGAAACACTGCAGAGGAAAGTACAGGGACCAGATGCCTGAAAAGCACTGGATGCTTGCTTGATTAGAAATGGACAGTTTAAGTACAAAACAACGAGATAAACACATGGAGTACCTGATAAAAGATCAGCATGTCCCGCAAGTTTTCTTAAGAGAAGATGTTGGTGGTTTTTTCCAGAACAGGTTGAGTTTTGTTTTAAAGCAATGATCATTTTATTACAGACTTTCTAGCAAAGTTCTCTAAGATTTTATAAAGCAGCACTCAACTGCACTGTGCAATTACACTGATGTGTATTGTTGAATTGCATCTGTATCTCAGGAGCTGTATATATTGATGTTTTCCTTTCCTTCCAGTTATAATCAAATGACAGTTATATGCAAAATGGCACTGATCTGGTAGATGCAAAGTTCTGCTTTGAGAAAAAGTCCAAGTGTATTGGGATTGCTGAAGATAACAATCACTCTGCATAAAAGTAAGAACACCTTTTAATTTTGTTATGATTTTCAAAATCTCTTTCCATGATTTCAGTGTCACTTTGTGGACAATTACACTAAGACTCCTGGATTTCTGCAAGTATCTTACCAGCACTTTCTGAAAATCAAACCTATAGCTGAAGTTTCAATTTTGGTCATTTTCAAAAAACTCATCTCTTAATTGTGTCCATCCGATGTGCTTGTATGTGTGTACAAATAGTGCGTGTACTGCATGTTATACATTTTGTAATGGAATTTTTTACATATTATACATTTTGTAAACTAGAGTGTGGCTGAGGACTATACAGTGCAAATCTGTTAGCTCTTATTTTATATACATAACTCCATGTAGATGGACTCATAAAATCATGCTATGGATGAATTACTTTTTTGATCTGAATAACTGAAGGGACTGTTTATTACTGTATTTTTTAAGAGAGAATCCCCAGACACCCTTGTAAATATTTTCACATTACCCTTACCAACCTAAGTGAGTTAAAAATAAGTAGCTGTAGGGTATAATATGCTGCTTAATAACCATAAAATTGAAAATAATGCAAAAGCCCAAATTCAGAATTTAATGCTTAAAATTTCGTCACCATTCTCTTCTATATGAAGGCTCTCATCTGACATAAAACAGGGTCAGGTCATGCTGACTGTAAAGGAGTTGATAAATGAGTGATACCAGCTGAATCATGGAATCATAGAATGATAAAATCATTAAGGTTTAATCATGTCCCTAGGTGTCAAATCTACACTTCATTTAAATTTTCCAGGGATGGTGACTTAACCACTTCCCTGAGCAGCCTGTTCCAGTGCCTGGCAACCCTTTCAGTGAAGAAATTTTTCCTAATATCCAATCGAAACCTCCTCTGGTGCAACTTGAGACCTTTTCATCTTGTTCTGTCACTTATTACTTGGGAAAAGTATGTCTGCCTTGAGCTGGTTGTAGACAAACCTTTGAGGCTTTCCATTTCTAGAACCATCATGTACTTGAACACACTGTTGCATTTGAGAAAATGCCATTTTTCTAACAGATCTATTGATTCATTAACATAGAAGTGCCACTGGATATTTCAGCATCCATGGGACAAAAGGGGATATTGTGTAAGGCTCTGGCATTTTGTAGCTAGTCACAAAATCAAGTAAATGTTACAGAAAAAGAGAGATCCACATTTTTTTGTACTGAACTCTTAGATTTATTTTTTCCTTTTTTTATCACACAAAGTAATCAACTTGAACATCTTAGGACAGCTTCATTAGTGTGTTATTTAAAGAGCAAATTAAGTAATAGGGAGCAGATATGGAAAAAAAAAAGCAAAAGCTGAAACATAAACAGAACTAGTAATTACTATATTCAAAGTAACCTTGTTTTAAATGCTAAGGTGGTCTAGCTTACTTGTAAGATATTTCTCCAGCTTATTATTAAATGCCTCTTAGTTTATGAATGTCTGGATAGGAAAATAACAGAATCAAATTAAATCTAAAGTTATTATAAGTCTTAAAAAAAGAAAAAAAAAAGCATTTGAATGTAGGTGAAACTCCTCTTTTTTTAGTGTTTAGATATACTTGGTGCAAAGTCCTGTGAGGTCAGTAAACAAGGGAGAATCCACTGTCTCAGCCTCCAGAAAGGTACTGCCACTATTGTCCTAGGGCTGGTGATGAGGAAATTCTGGACCTGCTTTATTTCTGACTTTCATATTTCTCTGTTCATGCATGGAATAGCTCTCTAATGGATGCAGAAGCAAAAAGTTGAGTTAGACATTTCTGGCCTTCAGTTGACATGTCTTTTGTTGTGAATGTTTTCTTTCTGTGAACTGCTGGGAGGGAAGTGATGTGGGAAGTGGCTTTCCTGAGACATGAAAGCTTTTACTGTTTGGGATATTCTTTTACTCTGTTTGGAACATTTGTGTGGAAAACAAAATCCTCTGAGATGATGACTAGCCTGAGAAGTTAGAAATCCATACCTAAACTTGCATAAGGAGACATTGAACCTTCATCTTTCCAAGCAGAAATGGAAAAGCTTACCTTCTGATACACCTTTAGAGGATAGGCTCAGCTATAAATTTAGATCTGTAGATACTATGCTGCCATCCTGGATCATTTATGGAATCCAACTGCTTGTATTCTCTTTGGTTTTGAACATAATCAAGATGAAATATTCAAATAGGATTTCTCGGTCTTCACTGTAGAAGGCAGCTCATTTCATGGAATTTGAATTTGTCTTGGAGACAGATTTTCACAAGCCAGTCTTTTTTAAATTTTTTTTTTTCTTTTCTTTTTTCTCAGAAACAACTTCTGCAAATCTCTATTTCCAGACTTATGTGCATGCTGAGCATGAGAAAAAAAAGGTCAGGTGCTTTGACACTGTGTACTTACAAGGTTTTTGGTTTTTGGAGAAAAGTAGTATTCACCACCACTCCAATTAATAAGTTGCTTACTAAGAAGGTGCATACAAATTTATAAAGAAGCCAACAGTGCCAGACACTAAAGCTGAGTGTTTCTAAAGATAATTATTCTGAATAGGGCCTTGTCACTGTCTGGGTAGACCCTGTCTGTCTTTGCATGAAATTCCCTAATTGGCCAAGATAGTAGTTCATTGCCATTGTTAGCAAGGGTCCAGCACACAGACTAATGGAAGGTTTCCAACATACTTTTTCACTGTGGCAAAAGTGAGTCAGAGCACACCAGGAGACAAATGCCTTTCACTGTCTCTTCAGTCATCTTCTTTGTTGTCTTTTATGTTTGGAGGACACTGAGATTGAAACTAGTCTCTGAAAACAGAACTTGTCCATCACTTTCCATAAACCTTTGGATTCTTCAGTTGCTTGTTATTCTGGACACATTTTTTATCCACAGATACTTAAATGAGCATTTTAATACCCTGTCTTGAGGTGTTTCTAAATGAACAAAACTACACCGGTGGAAAAAAAGCCAGCTAACCTATAACTGATTTTCATCTTGTTTATCTGAGTATTTATGATCTAACCTTGAATTCTAAAGCAGAATTTCAAATTTACCACCAATATAATCGTACTGGGCTATGATGTCCAATCATCATAAGAAAATATAAAAAACCGTAACACCTCCCAAAACCACCCCAAAATGAAAATTACTATCCAGGAGCTTGCAAGTAACCTTAACATAAATTAATACTTGTCCAAAGAAGTATTCATTCAGTATGAAACAGTGGCACAGAAACTGTTCTGATCCTTACATCTGTGTTGCCATAAAACCTGTCAAAACCTTCTGCAGACACATTTAACGTGTGCAGTTTGGGGCTGCCATTAACTGCTAACATTTTTCTAACTTACAGAAACTCCCTAGGAAACCAGATCTCTGTGACCTGCTTTTGTAACCTCTTTGGCTGTACTTTGAGGTTATTTCTTTCATTGTGCAGTGTCTCAAATTTGTATTTTCTAGATAAAAAATTCTTTCTGCGTGAATTGATCTTCTTAATACTGTTTCTAGGAAAGCTTTCAGCACAAAACAGGAACTGCTGTATGTGTGCTGGTGCTTGAGTAATCACCAGAGGACAAATCTAAGAGTAAGCTAGCAATGGCTGAAAACTTAAGGCTATAATCAATTCTCCACTTGTGCCTAACTGCTGCTGATGCTATGTGGAATTTTATGTATATCATGTTGAGAATATGTCTCATAGAGCTTCTGTCTAAAAGTCAAGGTTTATTAATATGTTATAATTAAATGAATTCAAGAGGGAAATATCTGATTAGTGATATGAAATTAAAAATCATAGGTTGGCTCACAGAAAGTGCTGGGGTGTGAGTAACTCTTTTTGGAGGCAGGAGGAGTTCACAGTGTGCAATGGAATTTCACTAGGAATAAATGAGCAATTCTAGTTTCCTCTCTCCAAGTAAGTGGCATTTTAAGAATATTTATCCTTGAGGAAATACTACCTGAGTTGTTTTCACTTGATGAACAAGTCTTCTATTAGAAGTATGTTCATATCTAGAAAGAAGAACTTCTGAATTGAAGTATTGGTCACAAGCATTTGATCCACTTTATTTCAATAGCAATATGTTCTCAGCTCAAGGACCATTTGCCATTATAATTTTTAACAGAACAGCACGTGTGGATAGCATGTAGACAGCATGTCTACTTAGATGTGTGTGTGTCCAGACATATGTTTACAATGTCATGATCTGAATTGGCTAAGTACAAGCCAGTTCCAGTCCTTCATGGTCTTTGGCACTGTTGAAAAGCAAGATACTCAGTTTTGGTGCACATCTTGCTAAGATACTTGAACAGTTTCCATATTAGCATTACCCATGCCCAGTCAGTTTGGTGCAACAGAAACACACACCTGTCAGCATGCCTCCCTCCATGCACATGTACCTAATGTTTTCATAAGCAATACTCTGTTACCAACACTTGTTTGCATTCCTCCCACTCACAAATACAATTTTCCAAGATGCTAAGAATATTCTTAACATCCTCTAGGGCCTGTTTATCAAATAGTTTTTACTGATTACAGGTGAGCCACTGGTATAATTGAATTTCTAATGGAGAAAAATTATTTTGTTATGAAGAGGAGGGGGAGACGGAGATGAGAGAAAAGGAAAGGAAAGGGGAAAGGGAAAAGGGGAAATGGGAAAAGGGAAAGGGGAAAGGGGTAGAGTTGATGTAGATTTCAAGAACAGCGAACATTGGTGCTGACAGAGCTCTGAAGCTTGTATGACTGGTCAGGGCAGTAGGAGAGTGTAAGGGACTAAACACAAAGACAGTCTAGAGCACAGCTGGGCTGAAAGGAATAAACCTGAGAGGTATTAACAGGATCTGGAACAGGGCAAAATGAGAACAGGCTATGCAAGGAAATTTCAGTCCCAAGTGGACTGAACCATGGATCAGTTTCCCTCTCTGAATACAAATATTCATATGTGTGTGCACACATAAATACATTTATTTTTTGCCTCCAAAAGTAAGTTGACAGAAAAGAGATTCAGACAAATGTATAGCAAAAACCACATCAACTACCTTTTGAGCACATTTTCCTGGAACATCAGTCCAGGTTGTACATTTTATGGGCAGCCTTCAGGTACTGTTAGTCATTGCACAATGCTGTCACACCACTGTAAAGGTGGCTTGAAATTTGGCTGTCCTGTTGAACACCTCTATAATTCTGAAGAAGATGTATTGGGAACTTGCTTCTGTTTCTACCTGAGTTACGCTTAACTTAGGTGTTTGTGTTTCCTTGAGTTACGAACAGTGAAAGAGAAAGATTAGTAAAATAAGTAACATTTTATTTTGGAGCTGTTGCTGCATTTCTTTTTGTGTTGGCTGTAATTGATCATTGCTATTTCTGCTGATCATCTGAGACAATTACACTAGATGATAGTTACTTCTTTGACCTTATAATTCCAGTAGCATCTTTTTCATCTCCCTAATGCTTATCCTTTTGTCTGCTCCCATTGATTTATACACAGAATAAGCTTTTTGTGCCAGATTGTCTTTTACAGGGAGACATTGGTAACTAAATTGCTATTTAATGTAACAATTTTGAAGAATCGATACTTCAATTAAATTAAAGCAGAAGCAGTTTATGACTTTCTGCTGATAAATGTGGGTAAAACTCAGCTGAAATGAATGGACTGACATAATTTACATTAGGAAAGATTGTAACAGTTATTTGCAATCCTGGAAAGGAATGTGGCATTGTACTGTTCTTCCTGTTGTAGTGGCAGAAGCTCTCACAATAAAGATCACTTTTAATTTATGACTTGCTATGAAAGACATTGCATGACAAGGTTCTTGGGTACCATAGTCTGCTGCCAGGGACAGAGCAACTATTCATTATGCCTTATACTGTGCTGTCACTTATCATGGTTCTTATCCCACCAGTCTGTGTCATTATTCTCCAGCAAAACCATTTTAGAAACTGCTAGCAACTTATAAATGGGTTTATGCCACTTTTGGTTTTGAACAATGAAGCAGTCTTTTATGAATTAGGAGCACAGGGTTGTGCCACTCAATATGCAATGTGATATAGTGATTCATCTAAACAAAAAAAATATGCTTTCTGAATCAAAATTTAAAGTGCATCATTATATATATTTGTTTCCTCAGATGAATCCATGCAGGCAGAAAGATACCTTTGCTTTGCTTTCCTTTGCTTTTCTCTGCTTTTCTCTTTTCTTTCTTTTGCTCTGCTTTTCCCTTTCCTTTCCTTTCCTTTCCTTTCCCTTTCCTTCTCTTCCCTTTCCCTTCTCTTACTTTTTCCTTTCTTTCCTTTCCTTTCCTTTCCTTTCCTTTCCTTTCCTTTCCTTTCCTTTCCTTTTCTTTCCTTCTTCCCTTTCCTCTTCTTCCCTTTCCTTCTCTTTTCTTTTCCTTTTCCTTTCCTTTCCTTTCCTTTCCTTTCTTTCCTTTCCTTTCCTTTCCTTTCCTTTCCTTTCCTTTCCTTTCTCCTTTCCTCTCTTTCCTTTCCTTTCCTTTCCTTTCCTTTTCCTTTTCCTTCTCTTCCTTTTCCCTTTCCTTTCCTTTCCTTTCCTTTCCTTTCCTTTCTTTCCTTCCTCTCTTCCTTTCCTTCTCTTTCTTTTCCTTTTCCTTTCCTTTCCTTCCTTTCCTTTCCTTTCCTTTCCTTTCCTTTCCTTTCCTTTCCTTTCCTTTCCTTTCCTCTCTTCCCTTTCCTTTCCTTTCCTTTTCCTTTTCCTTCTCTTCCTTTCCTTTTCCTTCTTTTCCTTTTCCTTTCTCCTCTCCTCTCCTCTCCTCTCCCTCTCCTCTCCTCTCCTCTCCTCTCCTCTCTCCTCTCCTCTCCTCTCCTCCTCTTCCTCTCCTCTCCTTTCCTTTTCCTTTTCCTTTTCCTTTTCCTTTCCCTTCTCTTCCTTTTCCTTCCTTCTTTCCTTTTCCTTTCCTTTCCTCTCCTCTCCTCCTCTCCTCTCCTCTCCTCTCCTCTCCTCTCCTCTCCTCTCCTCTCCTCTCCTCTCCTCTCCTCTCCTTTCCTTTTCCTTTTCCTTTCCTTTTCCTTTCCCTTCCCTCCTCTTCCCTCCCCTTCCCTTTCCCCTTCCCTTTCCCCTTTCCCCTTTCCCCTTTCCCCTTTCCCCTTTCCCCTTTCCCCTTTCCCCTTTCTTTCCCCTTTCCTTCCCCCCTTTCCTTCCCCCTTCCCCCTTTCCTTCCCCCTTCCCCCTTTCCTTTCCTTTCCTTTCCTTTTCCTTTCCTTTCCTTTCCTTTCCTTTCCTATTCCTTTCCTTTCCTTTCCTTTCCTTTCCTTTCCTTTCCTTTCCTTTCCTTTCCTTTCCTTTCCTTTCCTTTCCTTTCCTTTCCTCTCTTCCCTTTCCTTCTCTTCCTTTTCCTTTTCCTTCTCTTCCTTTTCCTTTTCCTTCTCTTCCTTTTCCTTTTCCTTTCCCTTTCCTCTCCTCTCCTCTCCTCTCCTCTCCTCTCCTCTCCTCTCCTCTCCTCTCCTCTCCTCTCATCTCCTCTCCTTTCCCTTTCCCTTTCCCTTTCCCTTTCCCTTTCCCTTTCCCTTTCCCTTCCCTTCCCTTCCCTTCCCTTCCTTTCCCCTTTCCTTTCCCCTTCCCTTCCCTTTCCTCTTTCCCCTTTCCCCTTTCCCCTTTCCCCTTTCCCCTTTCCCCTTTCCCCTTTCTTTCCCCTTTCCTTTCCCCTTTCCTTCCCCCCTTTCCTTCCCCCTTCCCCCTTTCCTTTCCTTTCCTTTCCTTTCCTTTCCTTTCCTTTCCTTTCCTTTCCTTTCCTTTCCTTTCCTTTCCTTTCCTCTCTTCCCTTTCCTTCTCTTTCTTTTCCTTTTCCTTTTCTTTCCTTTCCTTTCCTTTCCTTTCCTTTCCTTTCCTTTCCTTTCCTTTCCTTTCCTTTCCTTTCCTTTCCTTTCCTTTCCTTTCCTTTCCCCTTTCCTTTCCTTTCCTTTCCTTTCCTTTCCTTTCCTTTCCTTTCCTTTCCTTTCCTTTCCTTTCCCCTTTCCTTTCCTCTTCTCCTTCCTTCCTTTCCCTTTTCGCCTTTCTCCTTCCCCTTTCTCCTTTCCTCCTTCCCCTTTCCCTTTTCCCCTTTCCCTTTTCCCATTTTTCCTTTCCACTTTCCTTTCCCCTTCCTCCTTCCCCTTTCTCCTTTCCTCTTTCCCCTTTCCCTTTTCCCATTTCCCTTTTCCCATTTTTCCTTTCCCCTTTCCCTTTTCCCCTTTTTCCTTTTCCCTTTCCCCTTTCTCCTTTCCTTTTCCCTTTCCTTTCCTTTTTTCTCTTCTCTCCCTCTCCCTCTTCATAACAAAATCTTTTTTTTCCATTGTAGAAAATTCAAGCTTGGAAATTCCTATGGTTAATAGTTTAGCGCAGGATGAAAAAGAGATAGTATAATTCCACACCAAAATGAAACTGGAGTGATGCACTGAAATGAGTAGCGTTACTCTGAATTTAAACACCATAAAGAAGTGTAATATCTGGCCTTGTCTAAGTAGTCTGGTAGTTGATCTCGACATGTCTTGGCACTCACACACAGAGAGGTGATATTATCCTGGCTGTCTGAGAAGCATCTAGAAATGATTTGCCAACTTTGAAAGGGAAAACTTTGAAAGGCAAAAAAAGCACAATACAGTAAAATCTACCTATGTACCATGAAATCCAAAAAAAAAAGTGAATTGAGTGCATTGCTGAGTAGAGGAGTGCCATTCTCATTGCAGTGGCATAGCAGGAAGGTGGTTTCATGTTCTAGTATCTAACTATGTGCCTCTGAGCTTTGCTGTGATGCTAACTCATCATAGTAGGTTGAATACTTGGTTATTTTTTTCTGATCTGTTTTGCAGAAATGATATTTAAGTTCTAGTGCTCTCCTGGGTTGAATAAATAATGCTGGCAGTTATGATAGGATAATGTATGTGCTCAACTTATTTACTGCTGTGAGAATACAAACTGATTTTTAGTCTGCTAAAATTTAAAAAATGTGTTTAAACATTGTTTGGAGGCAAAGAGAATGTTTTGTTCAACATAAGGTATGTTTCTCATCTGGTGTCTTGAAAACATTTTTTAATATAGTTAGATTTTAAACTGCAATATAATCTCAAAAGAAAAAGAGTCTTTTAAATTAAATTGAAGTTATTTCATGAATCAGTCAAAATAATTCAGTCATGTTAAGACATATTTATCAAAATTCTTACTTGAATCTGCTTTCTCTGTATTGGCAGAAAAATTGGCTACTATAGTCACTTCCAAATTGAAAGCAATCTCTGATTACAAGCTGATATACTTAGCAATCTCTGTATTTTGCAGGTCAATTATGAGAATGTTATGGCATGAAAATGTCTCAATAATTGGATGCTACCTTTTCAATCAGCATCAGTTGTGTTAATAAACTCATTTTACATGTAACGTAACATCAGAATAAGAAATTTAATTTCAAATTCTGGCTTATTTTTTGCATTGTGTGTTCAAGTAGTTATAAGAGTCTTACAATTTTAGAATCAGAGAATCATGGAATAGTAAGGGTTGGAAAGGACCTGAAGATCATCAAGTTCCAGCCCATCTGCCATGGGCACGGACACCTCACAATAAACCATGTCGTCCAAGGCTCCGTCCAACCCAGCCTTGAACACTACCAGGGATGGAGCATTCACAATTTGCTTGGGTAACCCGTTCCAGTGCCTCACCACCCTCACAGTAAAGAACTTCTTTATATCTAACCTAACCTACCCCTGTTTAAACCCATTACCCTTTGTCCTATCGCTACAGTCCCTAATGAAGAGTCCCTTGTAGGCTTTCTTCAGATACTGGAAGGCTGCTATGGGGTCTCCAACACAGCCTTCTCTTCTCCAGGCTGAACAGCCCCAACTTTCTCAGCCTATCTTCATACGGGAGGTGCTCCAGCCCCCTGATCATTCTCGTGGCCCTCCTCTGGACTTGCTCCAACAATCATGAAATCATAGAATAGTTAGGGTTGGAAAGGACCTTAAGATCATCTAGTTCCAACCTCCCTGCCATGGGCAGGGACACCTCACACTGAAGCATGCCACCCAAGGCCTCATCCAACCTGGCCTTGAACACCGCCAAGGATGGAGCATTCACAGCCTCCCTGGGCAACCCATTCCAGTGCCTCACCACCCTCTCAGTAAAGAATTTCTTCCTTATATCCAGTCTAAACTTCCCCTGTTTAACTTTTAACCCATTACCCCTTGTCCTGTCACTACAGTCCCTGATGAAGAGTCCCTCCCCAGCATCCTTGTAGGCCCCCTTCAGATACTGGAAGGCTACTATGAGGTCTCCATGCAGCCTTCTCTTCTCCAGGCTGAACAGCCCCAACTTTCTCAGCCTCTCTTCTTACGGGAGGTGCTCCAGCCCCTGATCATCCTCATGGCCCTCCTCTGGACTTGTTCCAATAATCCTATGTCCTTTTTATGTTGAGGACACCAGAACTGCATGCAATACTCCAAGTGAGGTCTCATGAGAGCAGAGTAGAGGGGCAGGATCACCTCCTTCGACCTGCTGGTCACAACAACTCCATGTCCTTTTCATGGCTTTTTTTAACATAAAGATATAATTTAGTCTTTCAAAGAGCAAAAAGTGTATCTGTTGCTTTGTGGGGAGATTCAGGTGAAAAAAATAAAGTCAGTTACCATATTATTTTGAACTGCTCTATAATAATTTCATATGACTTCACAGTGAAATCAAATATTGTAATTTTGGAAATCTCTTCTGATGTCGGAAGTATTAGGAATCTCGTTTCACTGCGAATGCCTGGTTCTGATTTCACTATAACATGTTGAAAACTGGAATTCATTCTGGGAACATCAGGGAAGTTTGTTCATGTAGTCCAGTAAAACTGTGATCTGAATTTAGATTATATATTTCTTTATCTCAGTATAGGTCTCTTCATCCTCAGGCCCCTCCCCCATGGCAGTAGGGCTGCTCCTGTACTACCTGCAGGTGAATTAAATTCTTGTGTGGAACTTTACATCCTGTGTAGGAAGATGATATAAAGAAAAACATTCTTACTGATATAAAATAGTAACCTGTAGGGTGCTAAGTGTCTTAGAAGCTGGCCCACTGGAGAAAGCCTGTCTGCATAGAGAAGTGTGACCTTGTTTACTTGTTTTTGCTGCAGTAGCTACCCTGTGATGTTTTTGCATGTCTCTCTCCTGGAGAAAAAAAAAATAAAAATAGCAGAACAGAAAGAACAGTTTTTCCTACTTCATATACTATTTGCTCTGTTTGTAATGTCCTTGAACACTGCGACCTAAATGATTCTTTCACTCTTGTCTTTCCACTTTATGTGTGTGTAGGTTTACTTGTGTATGAATGCTCGGCTGATAGCTCTGATTGAAATATCAGTGGCTTTGTTGTTTACTGAAAAATAAAAAAAAAATAATATACCTTAAATGTGAGTAGTACAGCTATGCTAATTTCTCTTTGAAATTAACAGGGATAATATACTTTAGAAAATATAGGAGTAATAATACTTTGAACTTATTAACCTTTTTCATCTGAAAGTTAGAAACATTAACTAATTAAGCATCACAATTCTTCCATGAATTAGAAACTTCGCAGTAACCACTATATTTACTTAACATTTCCACTATTAGAGTTATTCACCGTAATTTTAAGAAGGCTTTATACTAGCTATTAAATAATGTATGACATTGCAAAACAAGTTAGGCTCGCAGGTGAAGAATACAGAAATAAAGCTTATGCATGCGAGTGAACACAGGAAACTTAAACTCAGTGTGCTTTAAAAGTCAATTAGTCAAACTTCATTAAACCCCGTGTGGAAATTCTTACTCAAAAGTACAATAGTCACAACTGGAACTGGCATGAACATGAGTATTGTGTAGAAAATATCTTCTATAACTTGTTCTGATTCACTTTCCTGACTGTGACCGTGCAGATAATGTGATGATGGAAATGACTGGAAAGTATGGAACATTTCAAGAAACATTAAAATATTTTTCACATTTGAAAATGTGACATGAAAATTTTGAATATTTTTAAGCAAAATAGCATTTTACTGAAGCAGGCAGAGAAAAACTTTTGTATGCAGTGAGAGAATGTGGCTTTGTTTCACTACTGCAATGAAACACTTTGAACATAACAATAGCCTTTGAATTTTTAGTTTAAAAAAGAGGTATGATCAAATCAATAAATGTCGCTGAAATTTTTCATTTTGGTAGAAACTAATTTTCTGTTAGTTGCTTATTTTTATGAAAAAATTAAGAGCATTTCCTAGTCAAGTCAGTCCACTGCATCTACCAAGTGTCTTTTCTTTTCTTTTCTTTTTTTTTTTTATTCTCACAACTGGATAGTCTTAGTTTTGTTGTTTATCAGATCTGAAGCACTGGTCAATCATATTTTTTTTCCTAAGAGCTAAGAAACCGTTGGCAGAAAATTGTTTTACAAGAAAACCTGTCAGGAGGAAAAGTCCTTTAGCAAAACACACTAATTAGATTTTGGCTTTTTGCATAATGCTTGCTTGTTTCCAAAATTCTTTAAGGATCTGCTATTATAAATTACATAACTTTTTATTTATGCACAAATCCAATAAATGAGCTAGACGTTTGTCCTCTGAAAAGAGCACTGCAAAGCTTTTGGTAATTAGATGAAATAACTAGTTCCTATTAAAAAATCTTGGCCCATTGGTCTCACTGGCCCCTTTGCTGCAACGTGTCCCATAAGCTGGCTGTGTCAAGAAATACTTCTTTTGATAGTTTACCCTGCAAAGCTCTTTAGCCAAATCCAGGCAATGCAGAAAAGAACAAAACATGGCTTTCAGCAGTCTTTAAAGGGTTTCCTTCAAGCAAGATGATTCAACTCGAAGTTCGTGTTTGATTAGGCTAAAAATACATACAATGCAAGAAATGTTCATCTTCACTGTATTTGGAAATAGGACATGTGAGGTATCCTTGTGCTTTAAGAAACAAGGCACTACAATATTCTAAAATAGGTAAATAATTTTGCTACAGCCAGTAAAACAGCAAAGTGGAAGAGAAATTTTCCTCTCTATAGGGAAATAATGGGGAAGGTAGCAGAAATATTTTGCTTCAAAGTTCTAAATACAGCATGCTTTAACTGATTCTAACAATGAACTGTTTCTTATTATTGTTGGTTTGGGGCAGTTTCTGCAGTGATTTCTGTTACATGGAGAATGACACACCTCCCAAGAACTGCACAAATCCAATTTTAGCTTTAAAGGAATAAGTAAGCTACAACTGACTGCTGACAAGAGAGGATATGAAGCAAAGAAGGGCCAGTTTCACTGTGATTTAAACAGGGACAGTTGTAGTGAAAATGGAAGAAAGGTGAATGGGACATACAATGAGTGATATGACATCTTGAGGATATAAAATGGGCACAGCACGGCAGCTCATACTACATCTGGGCAGTGTCCCAAAGGCACTGCATCCCCTGGTACTGCTGTCCTCTCCTGCCTATTTGGGAATATTTCCCCGAGTCTCTCCAGTCCTGTGATAGTGTGAGTAATGCGTTGGACGAGAAATAATCATTCAGAGCAGCTTCAGGCAGCTGTTTTTGTTATGAGACAAGCACTGGCCATAAAAATAGTCCACTGCAGGCAGGCTAAACTGCAGACTAACATAGAAAAGAACATTTCAGGGAGCTGTGAAGTGCTCTATCTGCAAGAGCTGGGGAGAGAGCAGATCGTGGTTGTGCCAGAAAGGTGTATTATGTGCGAGGCTGTCAAGAGGTACCCAGAACAAGCATCTTTTTTCTGGGAGGTAAAAACAGGAAAGACAAGAAACTGGATAGAAGAGCAGTGGAAGTACACTGAAGAACCAGTGCATTGGAAGGTACACTGGCATCATTATTGCATTTGTTATGTCTGACTGGGGAGATTCTGAGAGTCTGACTACATGTTGATCTCAGCTTTCAAAATTTCAGCCTAAGAGAATGTCAGTGTATTCACTTTTTATGGTAAGGAAACTACAGCCATTTGACTTGCTATTCCCTTAGAAATGCTATGAGCAGCAGGATGGTTCTCTGTTGGGCACTGTGATCTTCCTAATCCACCAGGAGGTCAGACTCACTGGGACAGTACAAGGGTACCCACTGCCTCTAGCAACATGAGCAGCAAGCACAGGAGAGGTTATAATGTGGCTCTGGATTTTCAGAAGTGGAGTTTTTGGCTTCTCTTAATCTTGGCTTCAGAGATAAGCAAGTAAGCAAGCAAACTGCTCTAGCCTTGCTTTGCTTTGCTTTGCTTTTTGCCTCATACTCTGTTTTAAAGTCTCAGGAAACCAGAACTGTTCACTAGTGAAACACAGATAGCTGGTCTAGGGATAGAACCCTACACTCAGCTCTCAGTGAGTCCCTTCCCATGCATCACACACTGCATTCTTTGCTCCACACTTTTCTAAAGAAATGGATGTAATCTAGGAAATTTTCATTGCCAACTGCTTGAACTGTATTCTGTTTTCTTTCAGTAGATACGATTAACAGTCATGAAGAACTGCCTAGAGCTCAAAGGATGGTCTGCCAGCTTACTTGTCCTTGAGATATCTGGTTGAAAAAGCCAAACCAGTCATTCTTCTGATTTCACAAGCTTTGAAAAGAAGTGGGGGATGGGCATGGGGAGAATCCATAGAGGGGTCCGTAATAGTATTCATAATCAAGTATCCTGGATGAAAAAAGAAGCAGGGTATTGGAAACATGTAAGGCCAGGCTGGATGTGATTCTGGGCAACCTGATTTTGTTCAAGATGTCCTCGCTCATTGCAGGGGTGTTTGAACTAGAGGACCTCGGAAGATCTCTTCCAACCTAAACTATGATTCTATAGCCGAGGGACTGTATTAGGAAAGTATTGCTGTTGGCTTTCCTTTTTCCTCCCTATTTTCTTATTTTTATTTCTGTTGAAGTCTAGTGGGTCAGACGATCCACTGAACTGTCCCGACACATCAATTCCTATTAGTAGTCTTTGCAGAAACCCACCTCTGAAGACCATGAGGCAACTGTGCTACAAAGTAGAGAAATCATAAATGTTAATGGATATAAGAAAAATAAAAGGCTACTAGGTTCTTTTTTATAAGCTTTCTTAAGTGCTTGTGATATCATTATTAGCTAGTAAACTGCCTGCCTTCAAAGTCAACCATCCATATGGTGGTAGAAGACATTTTTCAAAGCAAGAGCTTGGGTTATGTCACTGAAATCTTAGTATGACCTTCCTCTATCCTCAGATTTATAGGTTAGAGCACTGGTGTGGTTTCAATGCTAAAGACTCAAAAAGCTTTTCTCATCTTGAATTCTGCATCCAATTTATTGCCAAGTTAAGACTTAAGTTAGTAAGAAAGAAAAAACCCCAAAAATTACTGGTTGATTGAGCATATTGGGCTGTACAAGTGACTTAAGTTTCATCACACTTTGCTAATGGTAAAATTATGTTAAAGGTATAAACAGCTAGGGAAAAAGGAGTGTGTTTTTTTCTAACACTGCTGTAAGAAAGTTATTCTGGGACTCTCTACACATTGAAAACTGATTACATTTAACAATAGTACTGCAAGCTGTCCTGATTGCAAAGTCATACATTTCTGTAACACAAAATAAACAGACTACTACTTTCATAGCTGTTGAGAATCTGGGCATATTGCCCACCCTGGCTCCACACTACAAAGCGAAATGCTTTGACTATTTCATAGTAAAAGATGCCAGGCCAATCTGTGTGTTTCAATGTTTTCTTTATCTATTTTTCCACCTGAGGAAGGTTTGTCATGAAACCATTAGAACAGAATCCAGAAGACTGGATTTGAAATTTTAGCTCTGTCACATACTTTTCATGGGATTTCTGGAGAAATTTTGAGTTCTGTGTCTGTCTCCTAACTCTCTGGTAGAGCTGCTGGAGGCTTGGACAAATTTTATTTTAAAACATTGTGTTATTAGTATCAATTTTTAAGGGCATATATTAGAAGTTTTGATATATATTTATATATTTAATATATTTTCTAGGCTTTTAATACTGAAAAGAATGTGTTTTTTTAAGTTCTTTGGGAAATTCTGGGACCACTTATATTTACAAATTCTAAAGGACCAGGGAATGTCCCTGCAAATCTATTACCTGTTAAACTTTCACAATGTGGTCTTGCTCATACTTTTGCACACTTTTAAACAGATCTTAGTAGCTGGCACATATCTGAATTCTTTATCACCAGGCAGTTTGCATGTAGTTACTCTGGTTTTGGAGGCTAGAAGTGCCTAAGAGCATGAATGAAATCCAGTCTGTGATAGCTGGCTTCAGTGGCAAGGAATAACTCTGGACACTTCTAATATACCATTGTAAATGTAGTCTTGTTCTTTCTTTATTTAATATTTTTTTTTCTCTTGATATAAAGTAAGAAGAGTAGAATAGCAAATGTAATTTCCTCTAAATAGGATGAAGAGTTTCTACTGGCCTAAATGACAATATTTTCAATTTTCAGCTCATAAAATTTGGAAGAATTTAACTTTCAAGTCCATTTTTTTTCCTTAAAACAATAATCAAAGCTTGGGAAAAATGTTGATATTGTATCTATATCAGTTTTGATGGAGGCATCATGCAAATTAAGTTTGTTTACACCATAAATTGGATGAATATTTAATTTGGCTTGACAAAATTTTAATCTTCACTGTGTTTCTGACATGGCAGATGATATTGGGCAAGTCAGCAAATCTATTTCCTCTATAAACTTTTGGTTTTCTTTTTAATTTACAGGGAAAGAAACTGTTTATTCAGTATCTGTTTGTCTGCTCCCTGCACAATGAGACCAGGGTTTAAGATGCTAATGTAATATAACCATATGTGTATGTATGCCATTGTAATATTCAGTATATGAAGTTTGGGTGACTTAAACTGACAACTGGAACAACCTACTTATCCATATGCAGATTTTCCCTATAGTGCTAGCAAGATTTCCATATCCTACCTTTCTTCTACCAGGTACCAACTGCCACAGAACATTAATTGGACCTTTCTTATTCCTAACAGATTAAATCAAGGAGTAAATCTTCAGCATCATTGTGCTGGCCACCGCCTTGGAAAAGCATTTAAAGAAAATAAACACACCTCTACACCTTTTCTCTGTCACTGTCAAACTGTATCACATACTATTTTATTTAAAAGAGAAACTCACGTAAATTCTTAATATGGAGAGCCTAAACAGAAAAGTCAGCATTTTCTGACATATTTTTAGGAAACTTGTGAAGTGCTTTAAATTGCCAATAAACTGAGGGGTTTTTTTGTACCTTGGATCAGTGTTTGCTCAATGCTAACAAAAGTCAAGTCACCAGATATGCCATAAGATATCTGGTAATAAGAGCTAAAATTTGGGGCCTGAGTGCAGAAAATCCAGATTCATAACTTTTTACTTATAAGTATTCAATACAATTGTGGGAATCCAACTATATTTTCAAATTAAAAATAATGAATTATTAAATTTATTTTCATTGGTGTCCTTTCTAAAGTTCAAGTTCTTCCAGTCCTTGAGCTGCATTTTCCTGCTAGAATTTGGAATACTTCAGTGAAAACACCTCAGGATACCCACATGCATTTTAAGGCAAGCTGAGGATACCACTAAGAATATGAAAATATTCTGTTAATTTTTAAGAAGAACAAAGTATTGAAAATGCACAATCATGAGCAACAGGAATGATAAATAGACATTTGAGTAATAAATTCAGACTGAATATAAAAAAAATGCAGCAAATATTTGGAAGGATGTATCTTCTTAATAAAGGAGAAATATAGTCACATAGTACTAAACCAAAAGGAATATTAATTAATTGGAAACCTTACAAATTATTCTAAATTTCTAAACCTACTCATTGCACATATATACTTGCTTTTTCTTATGCCAGCTATGTTCTAGGTAGCTCCTCTTCTTCATTGTTATCCTTCTAGATGATGACTCTTTTGAACAGTTTTCCAGAATTTTGCACAGTCTCCTTGGAATTCTTTCAGTGACAAGGAGAAAAACTATACAGCAGGAGAAATCTCTTTCCTAGCAAGGTGTTTGGCGTGACAGTAGTAAGCTGACATGTCTTACAGAACATCAAACAGCAGCATCTTGATCTTGACTTTAAAGTGTTGCTTTAAAACAAAATTTTAAATACTACTCAAATAATCTGGCCCTTGATCCTTTAAATTAAATAATGGTTATGAAATTTGACATTTGAATACTTGTCACATTACAGAGGCAAGTAACGAGCCCCTTATTCAACCTGAACAGCTGAATAGCAACTGCCCTGATCTGCCTACTAGCTTCCAAGTTATTTTTACTTCAGTTCCTCTTCTGCTAAACTTCTGCAATTTAAGGGGTTTGGTAAAAATGTAATTCTCTGAATGTCAAAATATATCAGGAATAAGAAAAAAAAGAACATACAGAGCTGTGATATAATTTCACGTTAAATCAGTGAACAGAACAAAGCAAATGTGTCAGCTACATCTTAGAAATTGAGCAAACCCACAAGGGACATCAGGGGTTGATGAAAATATATACAATTAAAGTAAAGAGCCTGAGGCAATAGTTGCCTAAGTACCATGAGGCTGGATGTTGAGATAGTTCAGAGGTTTGGGGCAAGTTTTTAATCAGAAAATGTCAGTTCATTGGAATTGAAACTTTTCACAAAAATATATTCATCTTGATGAAACCTCCACTGGGAAAAGTATCTAAGCTCAAATACAGGCTTTTTTTCTAAAAAAAAAACAAACCCAAAACAAAAAAGAAAACCAAAAAAAAGCCCCACATGAGCTACCTTAAACATTTGAATATTGCCAGAGTCTTGCCCAACTTCATATAATTAAAATATAACTGTAAATACTTTTAGAGCTTACTTGGACGAATACACATTTAACTAACTTGGTTTTATAATTTTTTTTATTCATTCAACTCCTAATTTCGTTAAAAAAAATTCAGATATTCCATCTGAAAATGTGAAATTTAGCAAGCAGATATGAATAATTTTAAACTTCTGAATATTAGTTAACTATGAAAATTGTCTGGGCTAAATAAAAACAGACAAACAAACAACGGATCTACAGAGTCAAGAACAGGTAAAAACTTCTGGTTTCCTGCTATACAAGAAAATAAAAATACCAAGGAACCTCAGGGAGGCTGAAAGACTTTGTTTTTAGAGGGTTTTGCCTGGTTGCTGAAAACAATGATTTGGAGGAGTGGGGGTAAAATTTGGGGATTTTTTAAATTTGATTTGGTTTTCCTCTAGTTTCAGTTTGAATTTTTTACAAAAAACTATGACCACTAGCTTTAAGCGCTTCCCTCTGTCAGAATATAGCTGAAGTTTTTATCTCTTGTTTTGGTAAATGTGGCTTAATGATTCCAGTAGAAATGAGCAAAACAGGCAGCAAAATGATTTCAGCAGTTACTGGAGATAGTTGAAGACCTTTATCATAACAAATTTCCAAAATTACTTTGGAAAATCTTGGTTAACTATCTGAGATATGCTTTCCAGTTTTGGGTCTTTTTTTGTTCCCTTTGACTGGAAAAAGAAGTTTAAAAAATTCTAGTCCCAAAGTTATCATTGATATCTGTTCTTTTAAGTTTGTTCTTGGTGTACTGTTAGGGAGAACTGAAAATAATTTAGCTAAACAATCAACCTGTTGGTTGCTTCACCAAATTGAAGGACATTCACACATTTGTTAATTAAGTTTCTATAAGCAAAATTGCAAGATGTCTTACTAATGATCCTTGCAGGGGAACTTGCACTTCAAAATATAAATTCTTGAGGTAATTTTTGCCAAAACCACTAGATTCAGAATAACTGTTGAGGAAACTGACTTATGTCTTGAAATTAAATGTTACAAAAATATACTTGTTGAACACCGATTGCAAGGACAGAACTGGTAGATGGCAAAAAGAATGCAATGGCAGTTACAACTGGTACAAATTTAAGAGAAATACTAATGGCAATACAAAGCTTGCATGAGTCTTCTGTTTGTGTTACTGATGGGAATTTTAAATAACACTTTTTAATTTCTGTCTAAAATGCACAACTATTTTTTTTTCATTCATCCTCTCGTGTTGATGCCCTGTTAGAAAGCCTGCAATGCTTCTGTGTGCTCTGGGCACTTTTTACTTATACTTTGGGTTTTGCCTGGCTGGGCAGCAGCCTTTTATGCTATTGTGTGTAATCTTTACTCAGAATTCTCTGACTATCAGCTCTCACTGATTAGCTGATTGCATTGATTTTGCTGGTTATTCTATTGTACGGCTGGTAATAGGGGGGTGAAACCTCGTTTTTTGAATACGTGTGAATCCTTGGATGCATTTCCATACACACTCATCCTCTCTTTCATCCACCTACTCACATGTGCTCACACACATCATTTATGATTAATTAGATCAGGCAGAAAACTAATACATTAATTTATAATGTCCCCTATCTGTTAATTACCTCTGGATATGGTGTGCTTCATTTAGGTATTTATTTCAATAGTCTTATGAAGCCCAAGACTTCACATTTGCTACTCATCAGTTTACACCCAGAATGTTCTCCCAGGGCTCTACATTGACAGACAGTCTGCATTCAGCTGTGAGTAAAGGGCAGCGTGTATTTGCTTTTTTTTTCCCCAGAAGCAGAGCAGAGATCAAATTATAGCCACTTCTGAGTTACTTAGTTATTCCCTGTGGAAACCTAGCTGAGCTGTTCTTTCCCAGCAAAGCTCTACTTGCTCGCTGCTCCTCCAGACAGGAGGCAGGGGTTTGGACAAATTTGCCTCTTGTGAAGCTTTCTCTTCCTTAATTCCCCTATTTAACTACACAGGTAGATTCACAACTGGCCCCTTAATATTTCATACTCAATGTGTTACGTTTTAGTCCTTAAAAATACCAAGGCAGAGGAAGAATTGAGAAGGTGATTTCAGGATCTGCGAAAGTCACTGCAATTCTGTAGCTCAGTTGAATACAGAATCCATGGAGCAAATTAATTTCTGGACCTTAGGAGGAAAGAAATGTTTCTGGCACCCAGTCCCTGCAATTCCCACGGGACACAGAGCTGTAACTGGGATGTGTACATTAAGGGAGATTTTTAATTTAATGTCCATTTAATGAGCAAATATCAACTTAAATGAACTCTCCCTTCCAGCCTGCTGTTCACACTTAATTGTGGCTGGTTTCGTCCATTTTCTTAACTAGCTTTTAACTTACTCAAATCTTTTGAAGTTTGCTGACATGCAAATAGTGGAATTCATCCTCTTTGAAGATTAAGGTTGCTCATTTTACCTTTAGTTTATATGCAAGGAGAAACATTATTTATTTAATTTTTAGTATTGTGTATGTGCTGCATATTGTGTATCTTTTCCTTATTTTTCAAATTTTTATTCAAGGATAAGGAAACTGGAAAAAAATATTTATCTTCCTTTATTAACTGTAAGGCACATTTGTGTTTATTTCAAACAGTTTTTGAAAAAGTGCGTCCACAATCTGTTCCTTCATACAATTTATTTTCCTCTACTCTTGGTTTGAAAGATTTTAGTATAGTAAGGCTTCTGTATATAGCAGCTCAGCTTTTGTTTGTTAGAAGATCAAACACTGAAGTATTTCATTTGGGAAAAAAGATCAATGCATAAAATTTCATAGGCTAAAAAAAAGAAAATGAAAAAAGAGTAGGCCAGACTTTGTTCTGACCAAGGTAGAAAAGTCCTTCAACTAAGTCCTTCCTTAGCTGAGCTTCTTTTAAGCTTCTATCTTAAACTAGAATGAGTTTTAGAATATATATTTATTAAAGGCTGAGTAGCATAGGTTGTGCTCAGTCCCATCAAGCTCTGAGGACCTGTTGTTTGTGTGCTGCTTCTTTTTTTTTGAAGGGATAGATACAGATACATCATCATGGGATTTTCTGTGTACACTTTTACTGCACTGGCAAAAATGTATATGTAGGGCACAACTGGAACCAACAGCCTGCAAAAAAATATATGTTCGGTGGTTTTCCATCCTAATTATTTAAGATTTAACAAGTTCAATCAGGTAAAAATAATTTCTCTAATTTTTTTAAGATTTGACAAGTACTGTAAGGAACAAAGCTGTCTGGATAAAATTATGAGGCATGTAGCTGTTCATGTTCTCTGCTGATGGATCACTGTTGTTGCAGGCTAAGGTGTACTAATTAATCCCAACCAAAGATTTGTCCTTTCACTTAGTAGCCCCTTAGATATGCTGTCTTGTTGATCTATGGCTGCCTTGTAGGAAATATCCAGGTTATGTAAGTTTTATGATTCTGACCCCACAGGCCAGTTACAAAGTTATTTCAAGGAGAGGAGCTGATCTGTTTTGCAGAGTAATAGCTGCATGCCATGCTTTAGGGGTAACACCGACCAGGTAACTGCAATGGAAGGCTGAAACTAGCAGCCAGAGTAAGAGAAGAAATGTGCCTTCAGCCTGACATGCTGCATATTTCACCTTTAAACCATACAAAGTCCCTCTCAAAACGTCTGCATTTCTGGAAACCTGTAAAACCTCATTTATATTCCTTTTACTGTCAGAGCAAGTGTTTCTATAGCTGTTTTAAAACCCATTTGTATGTAAACATGTCTATGGTTACTTCATAGAGGTGGCTCACCCACAGTATGAGTCAGAATTTTAGTAACCCTTTGGTATATATTACTTCCTGACATAAAGGCACAACATACCTTATCTGCAAGGATTATCACAGCATGCCAATGGAGCGATCAGAAAGACGTGTGAGAGGGGGTCAGAATACTAAACTTGAGTATCGTTGTGTCTGCGTGCCCATTCATTTTCTTCTCCTTGGATTCAGCTTTCTCCTATTCCTTCTAGGCATTGTTATTACTCTTCTGTCACTGGGCTCACAGAAGAGTAAAGTTAGCCCTGGGATACAAAACACAGAGAAGCAGCCTATCTCCCCCGTTTATCCAGGTTAAAACAAGTGGCCAAATCCTGTGCCTATTTAAACTAACCCTGTGGAAGTTGAAGACGAAACTGAAATTGGAGCAATGCGATGGAGATTGCTACTCTAAAATCTCAGTTGTGACTCTCTCTAAGGAAGATGCTTGTTCCTCCTCAGCACTCACAAATGGATTCAGAGCTTATTGCTTCTCTCTTGCTCTAAGCCCTGGCTATCATCAAGAGACCAAAGCATAAAAGCACTGGGATTGAACTGTATGCTTTAATACTTTAATACTATCCTATTAGTATGGTGCTTAAAAACGCTGGGGAATTTAAGGATGATTCAAATTGCACACTTAAAGACTTCTTATCACTTAGGAAGAAAATAGAATTTTTGACTGATGGACCCCAGTTCTTTTCCCAGCTGTACCTTTGTAACCCGCACATGCTGGCAATGTAATGGAGGAGGCTGCAGAGCCTCCAGGGGACTTTCAATTTCAAAATGGATAGTGGATATCCGTTCACTAATAAATCATCTATAGCAGTTCTGCAGGAAAGAGAAAAGGCTCAAGGCATCTAATTTTGGTCTTGTGTACTTTTGCCTACCCTCTGGGTTCATAAAAATTGTTTGACGTAGGTGCGGGCAGATAGCCAGCCGCATTAATAGTTGAGACTTGTTGTTTATATAATTTTAATTTTAACTACATGCATAGTGAGAGATGTACCAGTCAGTATGATTTTTCCTTAGGACCTTATTCTTCCACTTCTGTTTCATGGCATAGTTTCTTTTGGGCAAGAAATCTCATATAGACTTATTGCCTTTTTCTTGTCTGTGCAACCTTGCCTAATAAGACTGTTGCGGTGGCTGCAGCCTGTAAAACAGTCTGTGAACTCTTTGTATCCTTGTTTGCCCATCTCAGTCTCCCTCATATCAGCCTCATAAGAAGCCCTAAATGGCATATTTGTCTTGTTTTTGTTGTTGTTGTAGACTGGTTTTGGTTTAGGTGGCAGACTGACGAAATGTAGCTGGGGTTTCTGCTTCACATTGAAATTGCAGTGCATTTCTTTCTCTTTCCGTTCAGTGAAGTATCCACTAATATGCCTAAAATCAACAATAATAATATACATGTGGAGCACATAATTATGATGTGCCTGTGACATTTTGGATGACACTGCCAGAGTAATTGTCTCATGGAGATAACACCCGTTTGCACAAATTCCTATTTTATATCTACAGTTTGGTTGTTGCAGTAGAAACAAAAGAGAATTTATGGGTTTAGATCCAATACAGTGATAAATATTGGCAGGAAAGTGATTTACTGGTTATCTACTGAGGTTTTTAATTCACCTACAGCTGGTTTATATACTTATAGTTTGTTCTTCAGCTTAGATACTGAAGGTAAGTTCATGGCCTCACCCTGTTCTACATCATTCTTGCGGTTAGATAAAGTGGAAAAAATAAAGTAACACCTCTGTGCAGATGACTCAGATGCCAAGGCTTTATTAAATATTCAGGTATCTTGAATCTACATATGCATATCAATTTATGCCTTATTTAGTTCAAACAAACCCCTAATGTCTCCTTTAGTATGCATATAGTTCTAGATCTTTGTCTCCTAGTTTCAATGTATGATTTGTACAAGACTCAATGGAACTAACCTATACTTACAGGCAAGGAGAATTAATCTGTTTTCCAAATCATGTAGTCTATTATTTTCTGGAATTATAGTGAGTTCTGTGGCTTTTTTATTTACCCGTAACTACAGTGTTTTGGATAGTTACACTTTAATATGTTACGTAATATGCTACGTAATGACGGTTTGGACAACATCTAGACTAACTTCTTGTTTTCAGCTAACAGAATGAGGATGGATGCTTTGTGCTGCAGGCACTGGCCTGGTGTTGAAAAAAAGGAGATCAGTTCCTGGCTGTGTCAAAGAGTGTATGATGGTAGGCAAACCTTCTAGGGCCAATTTTTTTACAATGCCTAAACTACTAAGTACATATCTATTGGCAGATTCAAAAGCAGCAAGGGATTGTTGTTTTTGTGGGGCTTTTCAGCATTTCTCTGGAAAGCACAGCTCTGAGCCTGCAAATCTCCCAGGAGTCACCCTTACCACCTTTCTCACCTTTGTTCTGATGCCAGGGCGAGCACGAGGGCATCCCAAACATCACTGGAAATTCAGATTTAATTCCTAAAAAACAAACAAAAAAAGGTAAACAGAGAGGCCTTAAGTCTATATGAATCCCAAAATCAACCACAGCAAAGTCTGTTTTTTAAACCAGACTCACGGTAAAGGTGTGGCTAGTATCACATCCACGCACCTACATCACCACTTGGAGCAATTGGTGACAAAGTAGTCCTTCACAGTGGAGGACTGCATTCCTAAAGACACCTAGGTAGTGGGGTCATAGTGTACATTACAAAAGGCATCTGACACTGTTTTCCTGTGCAATGTCTGATTTTTCCCTCATGAGGCAGGAGTTATTAAAAGTATTTTTGTTGATTGAAGCTGACATGACAGGTGAAAGCTATTTGCATTATTTATTATTCTATATTATTATTGTTAAAATTATTATTATTTTCTTGCACTAGTTTCGTCACTTAGAGTGCTAACAATAATAATAAAAAAATTCACCATTTTTATTCTAAATAATAACAGTAGAATCAAATGATCTATTACCCTAAAGAGCTTGCAAGTAGCTGTTTTAACTTGAGACAAGAAGAAAGTTACTCCATGTACAGGACAGACAGAACTCCTGTACTCTTATTTCCTGGTAATCTTGCAATGATAGGGAATTCATTGTGCTTGAGTTATTGCAGCCTGTGTTTAGGTAGCATGTTTCACATCTGACTACGCTGTCAGGTACACTGAAGTGGTTGCTGAAATAAGATGCCTGAGAACCCACTCAGCCAAGACATGCCATCTGGTACCTGACGACTGACAACAGCAAAAGTCTCTTGTGCTTCTGCTAGCGGTATTTTCCCTTTCAAATAATATTGTGCAGTGCTGGCATCATTCTGTGCTGTGTCATTAAAGCTGGGAAAGACACAGATTTTCTGTTTCGGTATCAATTTTGCAATTTCTAATCTTGTTCCTTTGGTCCAGAAAAATGCGAACAACAAAAGTAATTCTTTCTCATTTTCTACATCTAAGATTTTTGTAATTTTGTTTGTTTGGTTTTTTTTTTTCAAGGAAAGAGTAATATTTTGAAAAATAATTTCCAAAAATAAAAAGGTTTCATGTTGATATAAGCAATGTTTATTCTTTTTCTAACTAATGTGGGAATTATTTTTTAGTCCCTTCTTATGCAAAATATTTAAATTAAATTATTCATTCACTTCTGACACTGTATGTCTCTGCTTCAATGTGATGGTAATGCATGCTGTGGATTGTTCACATATCAAGCAACAGTAGGTAAAAATTGTCCTAGATTCTATGGATTTTTAACAGAAAATGTGTAAGACAGAATAACCTTATGCTTGCAGAAATCAGGGATTGTCAGTCTTCAGCACCCCAAGAGAGGGATTGCCCTGATGGAACTCACATCAACTTCCTATCAGATTTCTGGAAAAAAAGTAAAAATAAAAAAGAAAATGTCAGCAGTCCAGAGTGAGAGTATAAGAGGCAGATCACAGAAACATGTAGTTTACTGGACCAGCATTTGCTCAACAAATCGGTGACAGTCATTTAAATGAATACCAAATAGGGCATTTTCAGCCATGGCCAAGGAAAGTCAAATTTCAAGCAGCTGCAAAAAGAGATAGTGTCACTCTTTCTGTGTGTAAATAAACAGAGAGCAAATTGTTTTGGTTTTGTTTTGGGTGGTAGGTTCTTGTGGGGTTTTTTGGTGTGTTTTTTTTTTTTTTGTTTGTTTGTTTGATTTTTTTTTTTTGTTAGTTTGCTGTAAATTGCTTACCGTATTTAGCAGGGTGAGAAATTGATTGCAAATGTTGCCTGTCTGTTTCTTTTCTTTCATCACCTCCTCAGCTCTGCTAGCACAGATATTTTTGCATTGATGTCTTGAACTCTCTCGAGGATCGGTACAGGTTTAAAATAACCTACCAAAAAAAAGGCTATTATTATTATGTATCGGTTCTCCCTACAATGTCACAAACAATTGTAGCAGGATGGCTAAGGGGGTGATGATGGAAAAAGCTAGGTGGTCAAGAGAGGGAGAGGAGAATGGCACAGGCTACCAAAGTAAACGGATGTCAAATCTGGTCTTAGCACGCACTTGGTTGTAAAGAGCATAGCTGGTATGATACCAATTCACATCCTAGCTTGGCATGCATTTTTTTCGCCAGTGCAGATGAAGCCTTAGCTATTTTGATAACAAAAATTTCAGTGATGGAGCTTCTGAGAAGCACTTGAAACAGTTTGTCATTCTTACTGCATCTGGAGTAAGAAGCACAAAGGAAGCTATGCTAGTACACTGTTATGTGCTCTGTTCTTTGGGATTTGTTTAAGACATCTTGCAGCTGTGAGGAGCTGAAGTGTGGACTTCAGAATAGAAAGAGAGTAAGTATATTACACAAGAGTCCCTCTAAGTACATTAAGCCGTGTCTGGCTTGTTTCTTTGCAGTGCATTGTGAGTCTAATAAAACATCAAATATTTTGAATTCTTCATTCTACAGTTCAGAGCCTGAAGCTTCTGTGTATGTCTCATTATGGATCATGAGAGGGAATCCTACACAAATTCTGAGTTTTATGAATACATAAAACTGTGTATAGAAAATGACTGAAAATAATGTGGATTTAAAGCTCTCAGGAACAGATATAGAGACAGTATTACTAAGAGACTCTGAGCACTGGCAACAGTGCTCTTAGGTTGCTTACTGAAATCTCTTGTATTGCTTAAGACTTTTTTCATTTAAATCCAAAATGGCTTCTATCCCATGAGAAGTTGATGCAGGCAAAGCACTTTATTCAGCTCCATCAGCAAGATGCAGGAAAGCTGACTCATGCCTAAGATTTCTATTCCCCTCCTTACTAAGTGGATTTACTATTTTAACATGTTTTAAAAGATATTTTTCTTGGTTTTTTGTGCTGGCATATTTTATACTTCTGCTCCCTGAGACTTGCTCACAGCTAATGGTATTAAGAGGTTTTCACATTGTGTGGTCATACTGCTCTTTGCTGTACTTGTACAGTTACACTAGCATCTGTTCCTCCAGCCTGAAATGCTAGGAGCTGTAATGCATGTCCACTGCATCATCTGCAAATATGTCCTAATGAAATCTGGTTTAAGTGATCAAAGTTGCTGCACACTAAATAAAACTGCCACATGTTTTTGACAGTTGAGATGACAGTCTAACACATCCCTCATATCTCAAGATAGCATGAACCATTAGATTTACAAAATATGGAAGAGGAGCATGTGCCAGAAGTTACTGTCCTTCAGGCTTTCACGTTATTTTTCTACTTTCCTTAAAATTCAAAGTAGGAGCCTTGAAAGGTCAACCATGCACAGATATGGTTTGTCAGCTATTTAAAAAATAAAAGCAGAAAAAAAATAAAAAATCCAAAATGCAACTGATCGCAATTTGCTCTTTAAAGAAAATCCTGTTGTGTTTAGTTTCAGTGGAGTGTGAGGAATTGCAAAGAGGAAAAAATCTGGACACCAGGTGACTTGTGTTAATGTAACACCCAGATGAAAAGGTATTGAGGACTTTTCCCTTTTTGCATCTCTTCACACTCTTTTGCAGTCTTTCAGGCGGCTGTCCACAGTGAAGCAAAATATTTGTCTAATTGAATATGCCAGAGTATATTTTATAGGTTGAATTCTTCTAATGCAACAGCTCAGCTGGACAGCCAGACATCACACAGCATCCACTTCAGTTCTGGGTCAACATCTGAAGCCTTGGGGTAAGAACAGTACAACTGCAAGTCTTTGTTATGTCTTATATGCCTTTTAAGTCTCCTTGTAGGCTCCAGAGCTCACAAGTCTACCATGACTATCAGCAATAATAAGGTGGAGAGAGAAATCTGCTTTCACATGGGAATTTTAATCTCAGGGTAGCGGGAACCTTACATTCAGTAGAGTACTGTAGGATGTGAGTAATTTTAGAAGTTATCTCTCATACTCTACCATCACTCACATCCCCTTAATATTTGTAAGAAATGTTTACAAATCCTAATTTCTCCTTTTTTTCTTTGAGATGACAGATGCATTATAAAGCAAGTGTGGCAAAAGCCTATTCAATTCTGCTAAGCAAATTATTGTGCAAAGAACACACAAAACCTACAGAAATACAATTTTTGTGGCTTTAGTAAATGGATAAATCTCTGTCATCATGAGGTGAGGCTGGGCAGATTCCTGAGATGGAGTAAAGAGCCTGTCTCCATCGAGTAAAGGGCCTGTCTCCATCCATGCCAAAGGAATTGGGCTAATTGACGTCACCACAGGTGGGAAGGACCTGGGGATGTACATCAAATATATTCTACAAAATAAACAGGAAGCAAAAATCAACCTCTGAAGAATTCTCTCCTGGTTAGAAATATGCACTGGGAAAAGCTGTTATAAATAATAAATATTTAAGAATGGTGTTTTCCACTTAATTTTCTGCAAAGTAAAATGTTTCAATTTATTTCTTTAAGACCTTAATTCCACCTTCCCTATATGCTTTGCCCTTGAGGAAAGCTCATAGATATTTCTGTTATTTCACTCTTTCTTAAGTTGGTCCTTGTGAAGAGCTTGTAGGAATTTGCTTATTCACTGTGAATCTTTTCTCTCATCTGTTTTGTTCCTTTGGTCATGAATGTGAAGCACCAACACAGAGGGTTTTTTTATTTGGTTTGTTCTTTAATTTCCTCTTTTTCTTGTTCTTTTGTTATGTTTATTATTTCACCCTTGAGCTGTCTGTTCAAACTGAATCCTCAGCACAATGGCCACTGAGATTTAGCATGTCATCTCCTGTGAAATCATTACATAGTTATTTGCCTGGTAAAATTGCTTTTAAAAGGCCATTTTTTTTTAACCCCTGGCTGTTATTATAGAAGTATTTTCTCATCTCTATCAGTCTACTCAATTTCTGTTTATGATATGGGAGTGTTACTTCTTTGAGAAGCAATAGCACTTTCATGGGCATTGCTCCTCTCTTAGTTGGCTGGCAGAAGGGTCCTGATCAAAAGTTATCTTCTTTTTTCCTTTTTTAATCCTGTAAAATTCAGTTTAGTTTGAGTTATAAAACAGTTAAAAATGTTGATTTTCCCTTTATTACCTATTTACTGACTTTCTAAGGAACTTATAAAATGTCCACTCAGTTGTGGCTCCTCCATGCCACCCACAAAGCATTGTGCAAAGGCTGAGATCAGAGACCATATCCTGCTGCCAGCTGCATAGTTTTGTATTTGACTCCGGCTTGAAGCTTAGGCTTCCACTCAGAAAAAACAACCAGCTCAACGCTATTCTGCCCAAAGTCAGCTGAGGACAGCAGGCTGGCCAAGCAATTGTGGTTCTCCACAGTCATCCTGTCTCAGCCAAAACCAGCTCTGAATGGCAAATCCTCCTGATCTGCTCCAGTAGGGAAGAGAGCTAAATTGTTTGCAGATAATAATATCACCCAGGAGGGAGGCACCAGCAGTCCCTGCCTCCCATCTGGTCTTGACAGTAAGGATACTCATCTTCATCCTGGTGATATTGTAATTGAGAACTTGTGAAGACAAGCTTGGCTGTGGGGACTGACCATACTTGCCCCATGCATGCAGAAAATAACTTCAATTTCTCTGTTAGTCTGTGGGGATGGCTGCAGGCAAGGTGAAGGAAAAGCACACTCAACCTGTTGTTGTCTCAGTATGGGGACAACAACTAACACTTCGCCCTCTCAGAAATAGAGCAAAGGAGGAACACGGGTGAAATTTGGGTTAATCTTGGACTAAAGTGCTCATGGAGGAACCAGGAGCCAGCCCTGGAGCAGCAGAGAGTCACAGTCCTATGAGGGGCTGGCATCAGCCATTTCTGCACTCGAGCAGACAAGCTACATCTTCCTGTTATGGGTTTGGACTATCTTCACAAAGAGAGACATACATAAATTTAGCAGTAAATACTGAAAATTATGATTTTCCTTAGCAAAAATAAGACAATATTGTCAGTCTAATTTTTGATAGCATTACAGTTCTCAGTTTTCCAAAGAAAACATAAAGTTACTAAAAAAACCAGCAGCTTTTTAAAAGTACCCTGATCCTATTAAACAAATTAGAAATATCTGCATTCTCCAAAGGACTATTGCATTCATGAACAGAAATTATAAGAACTAATTCTTGAGCTTTAAAAATTTATGTAGTATTTGCAAACAAGTGATTTAAATCAACCATCTCTGGTAGGAGAACAATGCAGTTCTAGTGCCTAATTATTAACATTAATAAATCTTGTGTATAAAGAGAGTTGCCTTCCACAAAGAATCTAATCTTCTCTACAAAAATAATTCCTTTCTAAAATAATTTCCATAATCTTTATAATTCATTTTCTCTATGTATAAGGTATGGCTGATACAAACCTTGTTGCAGCCTGGAAAAAGATCTAGTCTCATTGGAGCTGGAATAACTTCTTGAGGAGTTTGGCAGCATGAGTGCAGAAACACCCTTTTTGGTTTTATTCTAGGTCTTCTTAAAAATATTTTGCTTTCTATTGGAGTTTGCCTGCTCTGTAGTCTAAACATCCTATCTGTACACATATTAGCATGCAGGTTGTTTCTTTTTTTTCCTCCAGCTGCATTGAAAAACTTTCCAGTCAGTAGCTGGAAGTTAGTTTTGTCTTGATTTCATTTTATACTTGACATTACTTCACCTCATTAAAGCATAAAAAAATTAAAATCTTTGCATCTCATTTTTCATTAGGCAGTAGCATCTACAGAACAGTCCACAGATAAAGCAAACAATTATCTTCACCTTTGTTCACCTTTGTTTTGGAAAATAAGAAATACAGAATGGTTTGAAAATTCAAATGTCTTAAATTGATTATAAAACCCAACCCATTAGAAAATTTTTTTCGGGATAACTTTTTTCCTGTTCCCAAGTGGTTTTGATATTATTGCAGAATTTTGCTTCATTTTAACCCTGCTCCTCCCCTTAAATTAAAAAGGAAGCTAGACACAGAGTATTGCTACAGATAGTAGCTGCTGCATGGAAAACTTAACACGGTTTCAGAGCTGCAAGCTTATCCACTTAAGGATATCAGTAATAAACCAGATGGCAGATCGTTTTCTGTCTAGGCCCTGCAATGTTACACTCTGCCCTAAGCATTACTGTGGGAGTTGACTTCATGGTGGGAAAAAGCAGAGAAAGAGACAAGCAGAGAAAGAAAGAACATAATATTTTATGTTGCAGAATGTGCAGCCAAAGAGTCACCGTTTTGTCACACATTGCCAATTACTCATTTCTGTTTGTGCTTATAACCTGTAGGATAAAAGGAAGAGAAAATGAGAGTTTAATGATTAATGTAACATCGCAGTCAGCTGTAAAGGAAATCAGAGGTCAGATATTGTTTTTAGTGCAACTTTGGTTTATTGGAGGTCAAAGTGCAAAGGAATATAAGGAAACCTATTCAGATAGGGCTACTAATTGTTTACACAGATATGTAATTTTAGGTCTGCTGGATTATTTTTTGGAGTTCTGCACTTTAAGTTTTCCAGCCAGTTCTCCATCCACAGCTGAGAACTGTAGTGGTTTGCAGAGACCAGAGAAAGGTAAAAAATAAGGGATGCTCCACTAGGTTTGTGGAAAACACCAATTACCTGGTAACTAAATGAAGTCAAAATAAAACCTAGAATAAGTGGATTTTCTGAGTAGTCCTGTTGTATAGTCTTAATATGAAATCTATAAGTGAAAGGTTTTTAAATGTTAGACATACAATAGCAAAAACCAGAAGACCTAACAAAGGTCTTTTTCCTTTGCTGTTCATGAAGGTCTACAACCCTGCCTTGCTGACTGCAAACTTTAGCTGAAGATTTCCATGCTGTTCAGGCATCCTGTTTTTTTCCTGTTATGTTGATTTTCCAGCATCTAATATTATGTCACAGGATCTTTTCCCTGTAGCTCTTCACCTGCTTTTGCAAGGCCTGTAGGAGACCTCCTTTCCCTCTGTCACTTTTTGAACAATATTTGACAGTGGCTTCACTTTCCTTAGTAAATTTGGCTGAAATTGTAGACTTAACAAAAGAAAAAATAATAAACTAATAAATCCGGTTCACCTTGAAGTTCTGCTGAGACTTGAAATACCCAGATGATGCAGGTTAGCTCTAATGGACTCTTTCATAGTGTCACTTAGCAAATGTCATCAATTGAATATTCAGACCCTGCGTAGGCTTTCCAAATGTAGCTTGCTTTTTTATGTATATGACAGGTCAAGAGAAGTATTAAATAGTTATAAAAAAGAAAAACAGAGACCAGTCTGTTCAGTACATTTCTAGATTAGATCCTTGGAAAGAAATAAAAGATTTAAAATTTTCATGTCCTTTACCTAGATAAAACTGTCAGTTCTTCTTGATATGTTTAAGTTTACAGGTGTTCTGTAAAGGGAGACAAAATTCCCTGTAATGTTTTAAACCACTGTTTCATCTTACACTGTAACAAAGTCCCACAACGCTTCAGCCTGCAATATCTCTGTGTGTTTATTGCATTGGGATATTCACAAACAAATAAAAGAAGTGGGACTGAATGTCAGGTAATCATCAGTATATGAACAGATTTTTTTATTTTGCCAAAAGGAAATCTATATTAGAAAATTTGTAATGATTCTTTTTTCGTTAGTGTGTGTCACTGCTGTGGAACAGGCTGCGCACTTTGTTTAATGTTGAGATTGGCTTCAGGTATTAATAGTATGAAATAGTTTATGTGGGTGCATATCACAAAGATAGCTGCTTATCTCATGGTTAAATTACTTTTGTATGTGATTATGATTAAGAGAACTAATAATAAGTCTAGCAGATCTTGCCTGATTCCACCCATCACCCCTTTTCTTAGTCACTGTAGCACTGCTGAACAGGAAAATGAGACTTGTGTGCAAAGCTTGGCTTGGCAACCATGATGCGTGGCTTGCAGGAGATGGGGAGTTCATGTAGATAGTTTTGAAAAATATTTACTCCTCATTATTAGTACATTTTTTTCTTCTGGAATTTATTGGTTGATTGGAAGTTTGTACATCTAAGGCAAGTTGGAAAAGAGAGGAATTGTGCTCTTTTGACTGATACTTTTCCCAGCCATCTAGAGCAGAGCTTTCATTTGAACCTGTAGGGTTTCTTACTTGTTGGCAGTTGGTCTGTTGGTGATGAAGTAGTGAGCTCTGCTTCTTAATGAACAAAAAATATACACTCTAATTTATATCTTAGAGCAAAGAACACCATGAAACACATGAGGAAAATTATTCTGCCTATAAGAAGAAAAGCTGTTAGGTTGTAAAGAGAGATGGAAATCTAACCTAAAAAAGGAGAAATGTCTGTTCCTGCTTTTTTAAGAGCGAGGCTTAAGCTAAAAGGATGTGTCGGTGCAAACAGCTGCTTTGAATCAGCTCAAAAGAAACACTGAAAAGTTGTCTTTTTGTCTGAAAAGGTATTATTTTCAGTAGCTTTGCCCTAGAATTTTATTTGTCTAAAAGCCTGTTATTCTCCTGTAGATCTGACTCTGCCCTATTCTACGCTGTTGTGGTTTAAACCCATCTGATAACTCAGAACCACACAGCTGCTCACTCTCCCTCCTCTTCCCCTACCACTCCTGGAGGCATGGGGAGGAGAATCAAAAGAATGTAACTCCCACAGGTTGAGATAAGAACAGCCCAGTAACCAAGGTATAACACAAATCACTACTGCTACCACCAATAATAATGATGATAAGTGAAATAACAAGGGGAGAGAATATGAAAACTAAAAGGGGAAAAGGAAAAGAAAACTATAAACAAAAGTGATGCACAATAGAATTGCTCACCATCTGCCAACCAATACCCAGCCCAACCTGAGCAGCGATCTACCCCCCAGTTTATATACTGGACATGACGTACTGTGTTATGGAATACCTCTTTGGCCAGTTTGGGTCAGGTGTCCTGTCTCTGCTTCTTCCTGGCTTCTCATGCCTCTCCTCACTGGCAGAGCATGAGACTCAAAAAAAGTCCTTGATTGGAGAAAGCGTATGTTAGCAACAACTAAAAACATGGGTGCTATCAGCATTTTTCTCAGACTAAAACTGAAAACACAGCACTGCACCAACTACTAAAGAGAAAAAAAACTGTTACAGCTGAACCCATCACATAAGGCACAAGTTATAGCTCATAAAATTCATAACTGAGTTCCTAAAGACATCATTCAGGAGGCATCTTTTTTAAACAGTTTGTTTCGTGTACTCAAACTGCCCTTGGCTATTAGTCAGAATCTGCCAAAAAGATCTGTTCTGCAAGAGCCCATCTGCAGATTTTCACATTCAAGGATCACATGAACCTTGGCCTGACGTTTCTCAGTCTTGCAGTGCCCCATTACTGTAGCACTGGTCCTTTGAGAACATAGCTAGGATGAAAACCTCATTCAATATAAAAAGGATGGTGATGCATAAAGTGGAAATAAAAATCCAAATGAAACGGTGTCATGCATGAATGTTTTGCTGAAAGAAGACCAAGCAAGGTGTTGAAGAATTTCTGTGAAAACATACCTCATGGTTCTTTTGTTTGTGTATTCTTGAAAACTGTGCTTTTCCTTGTACAAATAGCTCTGTTCAAGGGACAGTTCATGGTTTCAAGCCTTAAGCAATACCTCACAGGTGGCACCTAAAGAGATGGAAATAGGTTCTCGGTCTCTCTGGCTGACCCTGCTTTACACTTTTGCTGTACAAGCTCAAAGTCTACCTGGTCTATACATCTCCTCACCTCACAGGGGCCAAACCATGCAGTAGAGATACAAAAACATTGAATCCAGAGTTCAGCACAGACCTTATTCTGTATCTTTTTATTTTTTATTTTTAATACAGTTCTCTGGCTGCAATCAGGTCCTAACACTTTCAGTTAAAAAAATAAACTCATTTAGAGAGACTTTTTGTGCACAAAGGGGACAAACTTTCTTAAGAAGAACTTTATGTAAGTTGCTTTTTTCCTATTCATGAATCTTCAGAAATGGTTACTGAATGCATGACGTTGAAGTAATATAAGGGCTGCATTAGATCAGCTTCAGCAATGTGCAATATGCTGCCCCGGGAGGGTAAGTGCTCAATGAGGTAAGTTCAATTTGCTCAGAGGGTCCATTTTCACTAATGGGAAGTGGCATGAAATACTCAGTCATCATTAAGTGGTCAAAGATTTGAATTTGTTCATAAAATTGCATCTAGAATAATTGAGTTGCTGAGTGTGGGTGTCTCTATTTGTCTTACTGCAGTATTCCTCTGGCTTTGAAAAATGAGAAGAGTAACAAGTTTGGTGACTGGTCACTAGTGGTGTCCCTCAGGGCTTGGCGTTAGGTCCAGCGCTGTTTAACGTCTTCACTGATGATCTGGATGAGGGGATGTAGTGCACCCTCAGTAAGTTTGCAGACAACACCAAGTTGGCTGAGAATGTTGATCAACTGAAGGAAGGAAGTCTCTGCAAAGGGATGTGGACAGGCTGCATAAATGGACAGTGGCCAATGGGATGAGGTCAACAAGGCAAAGTGTCAGGTCCTGCATTTGGGCCACAACAACCCCATGCAATGCTACAGTCTTGGGGAAGAGTGGCTGGAAAGCTGCTTGGCGGAAAAAGACCTGGGAGTGTTGATTGACAGCCGCTGAACATGAGCCAGCTTGTGTCAGGCAGCCAAGAAGGCCAACAGCATCCTGGCCTGTAACAGAAATAGCGTGATCAGGAGGGCCAGCGCAGTGATCATCCACCTATATGTGGAGGGACTGATTAGAGGCCGCACCTTGAATCCTGTGTTCAGTTCTGGGCCCCTCTCTACAAGAAAGACATTGAGGTGCTGGAGTGTGTCCAGGAAAGGGCAACAAAGCTGGTGAAGGGTCTGGAGAATGTCTTACGAAGAATGGCTGAGGGAACTGGGGTTGTTTAGTGTGGAGAAGGCTCAGGGGAGACCTTATCGCTCTCTACAAGTAGAGTGTAGTAAGGTGAGGGTCGGTGTCTTCTCCCAAGTAATAAGCAATAGAACAAGAGGTAATGGCCTCAAGCTGCACCGGGGGAGGTTTAGATTGGATATTAGGAAAAATTTCTTCACAGAGAGGGTGCTCAGGCATTAGAACAGGCTGCAAAGGGCAGTGGTGGAATCACCATCCCTGGCAGTGCTGAAAAGCCAGGTAGATGAGGCCCTCAGTGATATGGTTTAGTGGTGGACTTGGCAGTCTTGGGGTAAAGGTTGGAACTGACGATCTTAAAGGTCTTTTTCAACTTAGTTGATTCTATGATTCTGTGATTCTATGATTCCAAGTTTTGTTAAAAGACATAATTTACAGTCATTTGAATCTAGAAACCAAAAGCCTGCACAGACTTATGTGTTATATGAACTGTAGGTTTACTCTTCCTGATGTTTGCTTAAATGAATTGTGAACATATTAAAAAAAAAAAAAAAATTGCCTGTTTTTTCCTACAGGCAGTGCAGGAAGCATGATCAAACCTTTTCTTTATCCTTAAAATAGATGTGGAACTCTAGGATTTGTGGATAACTGAAACAAGGTTCAATATTAGAGATAATCTCAAAATCCTGAACCGAATGCCCAGTGAAAATGGAGCTCCTGCATTTCATTGTCATTTCTCTTAATGAATTATACAGCTAAACCGGGGGAATCTTTGTCACATGATGTGTTTGAAAAAAAAAATAAAAAGCTTAATTGTATTAAAAATGTGCTAAGACATGGGGGAAAAATCCCTTTCCTGGCTGTTCATACAAATTACCTTGGGCTTGGATTTGAGTAACAAGCCTCTGGAACTGAGAAAGTATATGGAGGAAGCATGGTTTTGTCATGGCATAGCTCTAATACTCTTTCCTCAGCCTCCACCAATAGCTGCTGTTCAGGACATGAACCTGAACTGAAAGCATCTTTCTCATGAGCTGGACACTGCTGTAGACCATGGTACCATTAAAACACTTTAAAATCTTTTTATGCCATGTAGAATTCAGTAATGACAGGTTTTAACTATTTTAGTTCCCTTAATGATGTTAAGCAAAATTTGTTCTTTTAGTTTCAGTTTTTTACAGTCCTGTGCTTTCCTTTATCTTTTTTTCTCCTCTGATCCTCCATATTGTGCTGTTTTCTGTGGTTTTTTATTTTTTTTGGTCTCTTAATGTTTACCTTCTTTACCTCAGTTTGGTGTGTAAGATTCCTCAAACAGGAATGATCATATAAAAAGTATAGTGTTAATACTTAGCTTTTATTCTTGGACAAATTGCTCACCACAAGGTAGAGTGTACTACAAAATTGCTATACATAAAACAATGGCATTTTTATTGTGTTGTGATGAGAATTGTTCACCTTGCTGATGACCTCAGGAAAGCAGGCTGTTTCGTGCATGCAATTTTAGCTCATTGAAATTTCAAAGATCGTTTTTGAACATATATCATAAAAAGCCTACTTTTAGCGCATTGACTCTTTGCTCTTCTGTCACTGAGTTTTACATGCTGATGAAGCCCTGCAGAGAAGGCAATGCCAATATGCTGGGCTTGGAGAGTAGCAGACTTTGAAAGAATGTGAAAAAAGTAAAGAGAAACTTGGCTGAAATTCAACAATATATAGAGGAAATAGGACAGGATTAAAATTTTCAGATATCAACAGCAAGGACACAATTAAATTTCAGGCTACCAAAAAAAACCCCAAACAGCTCAGAGCTAGATTGCAGAACCTGTATTTTTGCTTGTGCATTCATATTGATCAAAGGGTATGTGCCATCCATTTCTGTGAGATTGCTCAATCATAGACATAAAATTAAGTCTGTGCTCTCTGTGTGGTTATTTAGCAGTCTTATATCATCTGGAGACTGGTGCAGTGGGTGCCAGCAACATAAACAGAAGTTTATGCTAACTTTTGCAGAGCCTATGGAAGATTATTCACACAAGTGAGTACTCACTCAACAGCACAGATGAGAATGGCAGCTGCAGAAAACAAGTCACTGTGGTATCCTAAGGATTAGAGACAAACATGACAAAATGTGTACAAAGCAGAAGCATATAACTTGCAAGATCTTTTGATGTTTCCACTCACAGTTGGGGAAACACCTGTATGTTTGTCTAAACTATGTTCTGCAATACTTTTTTACAATATGTCTTTGGCCTGTATTTTTTCTAGCTTTGTTTTGGAAGTCCCAGTTGAGGGGAATAGCATTGTTTTCACTTCAAGACACTCACCCATGACTTAGTTTCTCAACTTTGATTCTGCCTCATCTTTCCAAAAAAGGGAGAAGAAGGAATCAAACTCAATCATGATGCCAAAGAAATGTGTATGAACATTCTTTTCATATAAATAGACAAGTGGTGTCATTGAAGTGTCAGGATCAAATAGATAAGAATGGAGTTTTCCTTTCCGTTTTTTACACTGCACTCTTTTTAGTAGTTTCAACCCTCTTGTTTCAGGAACTGCTATTAACACAAAATTTCCAGGCAGTGTTCCCTCCCCACCACTAGAACAAAACTCTTAATTTCCTCAGAAATCAGTTCTGTTCTCACAATGTCCAAGTTATCAATGAAGGGAAAAAAAGAAAAGAAAAAAAAGGTATTTTGTTTATTTAAAATGTCTTTTTATATTGAGACCCTGCTTATAGAGTCTTTGTTCTGCCACATCTTAAGCATTTGTGCTTGAAGAGACAGATGTATGCAAATGCCATTGGAAAAAAGGGAGGCACAAAGCACTGAAGGCAACCAAGAGATTTTTAAGAAGTAGTAAAAGGCGATAAAAGCAAGCAAATGACAAATTGAAATTGAAATCTCAAAAGTAAGAAATATTCAAATCCATATATACTCAAGAAACAAAAGAGAAAGAAAACACAAACTTCTAAAATTTACCAAAAATTTGTATCAACTGTTAATTGATCAGTAAAACACTACTTATTTTCTGATGAAGTCATGGGTCAATCTTTGAAAGGCAGCAGGGAAAGCATAAAAGATAATAGTAATGGACAGAAGTGTAGACAAAGGAGTTGCTTACAGAGTGGCCAGGCAGGGTTAGCTAAAGCAACAGGCCCAGAGAACACACACACACATTAGTTTTAGGAGGTGAGCAAAGAAATCACAGAACCTTTTAACTGACATTTAGAAAAGTTCACCATTTCAGGAGGTATTCCTGAGAACTGCAAAGCAGAACATAAATCTATATCTAGAGAATAGACACTGGTTTCTGCTTTAGATTCATTTCTTTTAAGCAATAAAATAATTTAGGTTGGAAAACTAATCTGGCCATGACCCCTCATGCAATTAGTCAGACTGAGTGACTGCAGAATTACGTCCTTGCTTGTAACACACGTTTCCCTGGTCCAATATCTGACTTAAATAGTGAAGAATCAGCTCATCCACTTAGTCCCACTGAAGCCAGGGGGACAAAGTGTAGAACTATAACCCATTTTTCATCTTCCTGATGGCAAATCAGTCAATACACTTAATGTGACTGAGAGGCCTTAGTCATAAACCAAGGAGCAAAGAGGTGTTTTAACTGTGTGTTGTTTCCCTGCATGGTGAATACAGGACTGCCCCCATAAACTGCATCAGAGTCTGAGAGACAGGACCACATTCTGGTCCAGGTTAAAGTCTCATTGCAGACAGTACATGACCCCAGAACATGTATTTCTAGCTTTACAGAGGAAATATAGGAGTGGTGACACCATGTGTTAGCCAGGTGGGTGATGCACTGATGATTATTCCCTACAGCCAGATAGGCATTTGAGGTGTTTCCCAGGTTCAAGCTGCTGTGCATGAGTGATTCACATGGGTTTATTCTCAGCTGTAAACTTCAGTGGAAAAAGGAACAATCTGACAACAGCTACTTTGCTAGGTGGTTCACATCACAGCACAAAGCAAATGAAATCGTTAGGATAAGCACACCTGGAAATGACAGATGTTTTGATACAAGCACAGGCAAAGGAAAACTGACACCCAGCCTGACAAGGTTAATACAGATGTGAAGAACAGACCTGTGTTTACTGTCAGATCGTGCTCTGGAGACGTTCAGGGAAGATGTACAAGCTAAACTTCAGGACATTTTATGAGGGATCCTAATGCTAGTAGAGTTTTCAAAGGTGTGGATGTACACAGGCCAAAAATTTTGAAACTGCTGTCACTGTTTTCCAGCGTTGACTGTTGGGACACTCAAAAATTGAACATTTTTGAGTATCTGCTTTTGTCCCAGAATTAGAAATGTGTTCCTAGAGAGCAAATCCGACACAGAGCCTTCTGTTACCAGTTTCTTTACAAATATTAATAATTTTCCTCCAAGTATGACCATTGTGAAGCCAAATAAATTAACATGCTGTATTCACGTATTCATCTTACTGAAAGCTCAGGGGAAAGTGGAAGAAAAATATTTCAATGGGATATTAGTCTGAGTTATTATCAATGGAAGATTAATTGAAGATTAATTTAGGAATAGTGCCTACATTTTCTACTCATTTACACAGCACAAGAAATTATTTGATAGTTTCTAAAACTGCAAGAGTCAGGAAGCTTTCCTGTGACAGTTGTGACATACTTTATTCCATTCCTTTCCTGTTCTACTATTTTTCTGCTTTATATGATAGGTTCACTGAAAAAAATTCAGTGCAAAAGACTTGGAAGGTTCATATTTTTCAGTAGACTTCAGAAAATAACTTGAAAGGGACTTAATATTTTTGTTTTATTACTCTCACTTTGAGAAAATTTTTTTTTTTTTTTTTGGTCTGAATCATTATTTTGCCTTGCTTAGAAAAATGTTAGGGAAGGATTTTTTTCAGAAACTTCTAAATTTTATAGGCTTTTAATAGAGCTACAAAATTCTACAGAATGTGACAGGGATTTATTTTCCATGTGGAAATGCATTTTAGACTTGTAGAAAATTTTACTTAATATCACCTGAAAAAACTTAAGGAAATCTACTGTGCACTGATTCCCATAGATACTCACATGCTTTCAGATATTGTTTGTCATAAGGAACTTCTAAGATGCTGTCACCATAGGGCAGGGAATTCGAGATACTGTACCATTGTGTAGTTTTTTTGTTATGGAGCTGTGTACTTTCAGGACTAATGGATAAATGTATTTATTTTGCTGTTGAAAGGACTTACTGGTGACTTAGCAGTCTGGAAACATCCATTCCTAGAAAAGCTTTCTATTTTTTGGATCCCTTGGTATTATTGAGGTTGTGGCTAAAGAGTAAAGGGAAGACAAGATGCTCTGCTGATAAAACCCTGGACCTGCACATGTGTACTTATTCACCTCGTGTCAGTGTCATAGACACAGACGTACAAAGAGGGATGTGGAAGAGAGGTTAGGTCTTTTAGCATCCTTGGGATTCTCTTAATCGGTGCTTCTGAGAATAAGAGTACTTCCCTGACCCCATGTCAGTGTTACAAGAATAAACACATCTAGTGTTACAGAAAATTCAGGAATGGGACTATCTGTATACATGGGCAGATAGGGAGAAAGATGATTCGCATTTAACTTAAAAATTAATGCTAACAATCTGCCATTTAAAGATAAAGAGATAAACAACTGTGTGCTGTCATGGAAGAGTATGCAGCGAATCACATTCTTATTTAAAAAATGACATCCCACTGATATCAACAATAAATTGTCTCTAATTTTAAAGTGTGCAAGATTTATCTCTCAGAATCAGAAATATTGTCCTTTGGTGGTTTTCCTGGTTATCATTTTTCTTAAGGTTGTTTTGCATTGTGCAAAATAAGCAGCCGTATAGATGGTTTTCTCTGTGTATATAATTATTTTATTACAAAACCACAAAGGACAGAGTTGTGTTTGAACAGCCATGTGAACCTCATTACTCTTTGTAGTTGCTGTGTACTCAGGCTACTGCTTACAGGGCTTTAAGGTCATGCTGTGATTTAGGCAATATTTGAAATATCAGTGTGATAATGTTCCCATACAAATTCAAGAAATTACCCTTAATTTACAGGCTCAAACTCAAAATCATTTAAAAAAAAAAAAAAAAAAGAAAAAAAAGGGACAAAAGAGATGACAATTTTCAGAACAGGAAATTGTCACCTTTGGGAAAAGGCCAAGAGGGTCTTCACTTGCCCTTTGTAAAGAACAGGTAACCTGCACACCTTTTGTACATTTTTGAGTTCTTGTCATGGTTTACGCCCAGCCGTAAATCAGAACCACACAGCTGCTCACTCACTCCCCCACTTCTTCCTTCCCCTGCTCCCAGACAGATGGGGAGGAGAATCGAAAGAATGTAACTCCCACAGGTTGAGATAAGAACAGTCTAGTAACTAAGGTATAACACAAATCACTACTGCTACCACCAGTAATAATAATGATAAGGGAAATAACAAGGGAAGAGAATACAACCGCTCACCGCCTGCTGATCGATACCCAGCCCGACCGAGCAGTGAACTAGCCCTTCCGGGTAACTGCCCTCAGTTTATATACCGGGCGAGACGTGCTGTGGTATGGAATACCTCTTTGGTTAGTTTGGGTCAGGTGTCCTGTCCCTGCTTCCTCCTGGCTTCCCCTCCTCCCTGGCAGAGCATGAGACTCAGAAAGTCCTTGGTCAGAGTAAACATTACTGAGCAACAACTAAAAACACTGGTGTTATCAGTGCTGTTCCCAGACCGTAAGTCAAAACCACAGCACTGCATCAGCTACTAAGAAGGAGAAAAAATGACTGCTGCTGCTGAACCCAGAACAGTTCTGATGGCTGCAAAACAGAAACAGTTACTACCCTGGCCCAAAAGATAAAAGTCAGATTGTGGATCTGTCTGTCTCTAGATTTCTTTTTGTACAGTTGAGTGATTTCTCCAAGGTACCCAGGAAGAGGTCCATAGCCTCTTATTGCCCCTTGGAATAGGGTCTTCCACTCCAAGCCGTCCCTTCAACAAGTAGAAAAGCTCTTATATGCACTTTTCGATTCCAACATACGACTGTGAGAGGAAGCCATTTGTCTTCTGTATACCAATGTACTATGCAGACAATCTTAAAATGGTATAATCTAATGTAGCCTGGACTTCGCTGTTCAGTATTCATTGCTGTAGATGTGGCAGCTTGAAATGATACCAGCAAACCAGAAAAACAAAGGACTTTCTTACACACTACACCCACTCCTTTAAAAATATTTGGGAAATACAATTTTTTTAGCATCTCATTTTTGTCTGTTCACAAATATTTATATAACTGAGGTTTTTGCTTGTACAGATTAGAAACCCATGCTTTTCTTCCTATGTTAAAACTCATTTGAAGATTCTCACTTATGTGAACACATAAATGTAACTTGTGCAAAATAATACTTTTTCTTCAGGACAATTGCTGGTTTGAATAGGTTTTGGTTTTCTTAGTGGCAGTTATCAGAAAGATAGTTTGTTTCAGATGACCAGTTCACATTACATTACACGTAATTAATAGCAAACACCTAAAAAAACCCAGTTGTTAAACACATTGTAACTTAAACCAGGCATGCATAAACTAGTAAATGTGGAAAAAACAAACACCTTTCATAGCTTATTTGGGATGGCTAACTACCGAGATGTTTACTGAGCAATAACAGTTTGATGATTTACATTGCATATTTATTTCAGGTTATAATTGATGGGGATATTTTTCCATTAAACATCTCTCTAAATCTTTCAGATGACGGTGTAGCATATGAGCTTGCCAACAAAATGACTCAACTGAAAACTTACAAAAAAGATTTAGAGGTGGATATTTAAAAGGACTTTAAACATGCAAAAGATGTTCAATATAAATATTAGAATGTCTGTATGCTACCTTGTACTAAATAGCCATGTGTAGACACTTTCACCCATGATGTCTTTTCTTTCAGTATTCGTTATTTCTTCACTGTGTCAGAAGGTTATTTAGACGTTCCATGGTAGGAGTTCTTTGAGCACCTAACAAAGTGTATATGTTTTTCCATTAAAATTATGTTTTACACAGGTGTAATCAAATACATAGAGTATAAGTAGCCTCTCATGAAATTATTCACAAGATAAAGGAAATGTTTATTTTTTGCATGTTAAGGGTTTAAGAGCATAATCCATGTTAAAATTCATCGGCATTTCATTATGAGTAGATTTTAGTCTCATTCAACATTAAAGCTATGAATAAGGTGAGATATCATCAAGACAAACATTAACAAAAGCGCAGGTGTAAGCATCTATTACCAGCATCACACTGGTGTTTTGCCTTTTAAATAACTAGATTAAATAACCTTGACTGGTAATGACAGATGCCAATGATTATTGATTCAGTTTCCCAAACAACTAAAATACTTATCAAAAATGCTAGTATGTTCTTTAACTGGTACAGTGTCATTAAAATGATACACTGCAGATGTAGTAAAAGCATTAACAGTCAGCCTACAACCCTTGGCAAGGTATTTTCTTCCTATGAATTAGCACTAGTCAAATATCACAGTATCACAGTATGCTAGAGATTGGAAGGGACCTCAAAAGATCATCTAGTCCAATCCCCCTGCCGGAGCAGGAACACCTAGATAAGGTTACATAGGAATGTGTCCAGGCGGGTTTTGAATGTCTCCAGAGAAGGAGACTCCACAACCCCCCTGGGCAGCCTGTTCCAGTGTTCCGTCACCCTCACTGAGAAGAAGTTTCTTCTCAAGTTTAAGCGGAACCTCTTGTGTTCCAGTTTGTACCCATTACCCCTTGTCCTATCATTGTTTGCCACTGAGAAGAGCCTGGCTCCATCCTCGTGACACTCCCCCTTTATATATTTATATACACTAATAAGGTCACCCCTCAGTCTCCTCCAAACTATAGAGACCCAGCTCCCTCAGCCTTTCCTCATAAGGGAGATGCTCCACTCCCTTAATCATCTTAGTTGCCCTGCGCTGGACTCTCTCCAGCAGGTCCCTGTCCTTCTTGAAAATATTTTAGTATTGAACCCATTGTTCCCATTTGTATAATTTTATTGTGAATGTTATTGCAGCACTTTTTAGAAGTGAACAGAATAAAAATTTGAGTAACTATTTCATCAGGATGGGTAAGCTCTATGGACAGTAAAACTAGATGACACTCCTTGTCCTGGAATGTACAGTTTGAAATAGGGAATGCACATGACCAAAATGTTGTAACCTTCAGACCTATCTTGTGTAATAGTATTTGCCAGATCCTAGAGACTGAATTTTTAGTTAGATGTAACTCTTTTGTCTGCCAGTGATAACAAGATTTGGGAACCTATGCAGTTGTTTCAATGTCAGGGTAAGGCTGTTTAATCATCTTATGACCAAACTTCATACTTCAAAGCAGATAGTTAAGGCTGCTTATCATGGGCAAGATTATTTTTTGGTTATTTCTTAAAGGACAAATCTTCATATCACAGTTTAAGTAGTAAAGAATGGAGTCTGTAGAAGGCTGCAGTAGGAGTAAAAGAAACTTAGTAGTGACTCTTTCGTCATGTATACACACAAATGTATCTGCAGACATTTCACAGACATGTTATCTGCTAGAACAGCTTTGTAAGAGAAGGCGGGAGTTATGGGTCTAGAATCAAGAGACTCTGACTTCTGTAGCAATGTCCTCCATGCAGTCCAAGAATGGCTCTTGCAGCAACATGTGCTACCATGCTGTTATGGTTTAAGCCCAGCCCATGTACATCCTCATTGACTTTATCTTTGTAAAAACAGAAAGCAGAATTAACTTCTGCACCCAAGAGATAAAGGTGCTGGAGAGGGAATCCTGACAGATAAACTCCTTGCAACCGAGTTATAGCTCAACTGTGTGCTTTCAATGACAGGAATATTTTCTTTCATTCTCCTTGACATGATGCCTTAGGGGATTTTTGGTAAGCACATATTGCCAGCTGCGACGGAGGAGCTGTCTAGCTGACAGTCACTTCCCTTTGGTGAGTGCTGTAGCAATTGGTGCAGTAGCCAAGCCTTAATTTCCTTTTGTTTTATTTTGTGCAGGTGAGGTAGATGTTTCCTGCAAAAGTGAAATGCATTTAAAGGTTGGAAACAAGACCTTGAGTGCTTTCTGATATTTACCTCTCCTAGCACAGCGTTGCCCTGTGAAGCATTTCTCTATAATTTTTATCTGTGAAACTGGAATTTTCCTGAATCTAAAGCATCATTTGGCAAAGAAACTGTGATTTTCTAGGGTGTGTCTTACTTCTGCTGGTGAAACAGCGACCTCTTAGTTTATTTTGGCAAAGTGCTAAACAATATATGTACTGCAATGTGCATTTCATTTCAGTTGTCAGAAGTCAGAAGGATTTAGATCTTTATGTGGTGCTAACAGAAAAAAAACAAATACAACAGAATGGCCCTGAGTCCTTTCAAGAGCCCATCTCTACCTCTTAAGGTAAGAAAGAGATGAAGCTTACATTTTAAAGGATAAACCTTATTGAACTCATGGAATCTTATTACTTTTTATTTAGTTAAAGGCAGGTCTGGTCCTATATCTATATGTCAAAGTAGACTATCAGGGATACACCAAAACTATTGGTGAGCTTTCTCCAGGTGGAGATAAAAACTGGAGGTGAGCACTTGGCAGACAGGAGAGTCCTTAATTGATAAATATCACCCTTTTGGTTTTTGTGATCCCAGAGTACTTGTGAGTGATTTTTCCTGATATATTTGACATTTGGATTATTTGTTGAATTATACTACAGACTGTGCATGAAGTATCAGATTCTAATCCACATTGTTTAGTTATGATATGTAGTTTGTACTGCAATATACATTATCCTTTCTTTATATTGATAAATACATAGCTGATAAATATTCATTTCTGCTAGATTTCCGCATGTCACTCCAACATGTTTTCCTGCATACTACTATGCCAGGTAAACTCCACTGTTCAAGATTCATTCAGATTAAACAAAAAACAAGATTCTGCTTTCAACAAATGTTTTAAACTATTGAAATAATTGCTTTGGAATTTTTACCCTGTTCTTAACCTGGTAAACTTTTGAAGCATTCAGTGACAGAACATACCACTTTCACATATTTCCAGTGACCCTATTTTACCTTTTTTTTTTTTTTTTTTTCAATTTTACACATTAGGATCAGTTTCACAAAAGGTTATTTACTCATTTAGGGAAAGGAGGCAATTAGAATGCTTACAGACCCTTACAAACAAATGTAAGATCTGAATTGAAGGTTTTTGCTAAACTACATCGAAGCAGAATCATATGCATATAGTGAAAATCATAATTGCATTTCATGTGGTGAAATTCTTGGGCAATAACATCAGAGTAGTTTTGCAATGAGTGACAGAGAAGTCAGGATTTCACAAGATCAAAAAATCATTTACAAATTTGCCATATTCTTCTCGTTCTTATACATCACACTACTTTTTCTTTCTGGAATCCTGATAAAGACAAGCTATAATTTACGTACTGAAGGCAGATTTTGAGATGCACATGGCATTTAATAAACAAAGCTCCATGCATACAATGTTATGAGGCTGTTATGGCACTTTTCATATTCTAGATTTAGCATATTAAAGTCAACCTTAAAAATGCAATAAATACATTTCTCTAACCAAGTACATATGAATTCTGAACACAAAATGAGGAGGAAAGTATATTGGAAGTACATCAAGAATTAGTAAGTAAATCAAAGAGCTCTTAATTAAATTTTGAACATAAAATAGATAATATGGGCATTTTATAACCTGAGGGGAGTTCCAAAAAGTACTATGTGTCCCTGTACATATACATTCTCTTCATTATCATGCAAATAAGTGAGCCTCTCAAATCAAAGTCCACTGCGAGCACTTATTCCTTTACTTTCCTGGAGACATCTTTCATGTATGTTTTATGTTTATTTTCACAAAATCCATGTGGTTTTTTGGTTTAGTTTTGTTTTAATGAAACAATATAAACTCCCTCATACTTGCAAATAGAAGGTGCCTATTTAGTTGGTGAGGTATTTCGTTTTGCATAATGTCAACAGAGTTTATTCCAAATCTCATGTATTTACCTCCTGCAGGGTAGGAAAAAAAAAAAAAAAAGGAAAGGAGGCTTCACATAACCATTTTTGTCACTTAGCTGACAAGGTCAGTCAGACTCCTCAGATTTCCTGTGTTATCAGTTCAACCAAGAGAGGAAAAAGCACTCCTCAGAAATTAGAGACACAGTCCTAAGTATCCTGTAACCGTGGCTCCTTCCCACTTCCTGGCTGCTTGTCCCTTAGGTTGATACAAGAAGCAGAAATGTAAAATCATTTCCTTTTTCTCTCCCTTCCTCTGTCACACAAAGTACACCAAATTTTCCCGGCACATTTGCCCATACAGAACAACAGCAGCAGGCACCTGGGTAAAAGGACTGAGGCCCTCATCACAAATGTCACCACAGCATAGCCATTGACTGAGTCACTCTTTCATGAGTAGCTCAAAGAGATATCCTGTGTTCATTGACTATAAAGAAAGCACAGGGATATTAGCTGGGCACAGTGAGTAGTTCAGATGAACCAATTTCAATGTGCATTTGCAAATGAACTACAAATTTGTCTTCCTTTGGTTCACAGCTTGTCAAAGGCATGGAAGTCACTAAGATTTCTGAATAGATGACCTGTGTTAGCTTACATGCCCATCGCTTCCATTGATTGCAAGACAGCACCCAATCAGAGGATTTAAATATGAAGAAATTCTTAACTTAAAATTTTGTTCAGCAGTAATTTAGGGACAGATGTTTTGAAGAAAATAACATTAATCTATGCACTCTATTTGTTGGTAGAACTAGTTTTCCTCACAAAATTTAATTTCAATAGCAAGCTGTTTACCAGCAAGAGAAGCAGGGTGCTTTCAAGGGCATTGAAAGGATATTCAGGATCTTTAGCTCTTCCAGAATTTTAATACATTGTCTTCTACTATGTTGATATATATGTGCTGAGATTTTTTAATGATATAATACATAGATTTACTTCCTGATTGTGTGCTACAGTGTTAAGTTTCAGACTGACAGGCTTACGATTTATAATGCATCATCAACTACCAAAGTATACAGGTGTATAAACTATGTTCTTAAAGTCAGCTTCTGCCTGTTATGTATCTTCTGTATGAAAAGAAAGACATTAAAATGTGTTTGGTGAAACAATAAAAAGAGCAGCATTCAGTAAAAGAAATAAAACACAATGATAACAAAAACAGATTATTGAAAATGAGATAAACAAGACTGCTGCCACAACAGAGTCCCATCCACCGTTATCCACATGCTTTGTAAATATGCAATGGGATATATAGCACAGACAACTTTTTTACTAAGAAGAATGAACTACTTGTGCACTCTTATGTATTTTTTCCAAGTGTGTGGGTAATGGTTGCTGAGAATCTGATCTGGTATCATTTCCAAATTTTTCCTGAGTAAATTGAACTGTGAGTGAACTGCAGAAGCGATTTTAACTCATACATCACAGCTGTAGATTCCATTTGGACATACTCACAGTAGTCACTGATAAGAGAAAAGGATGATGTTTAGTAGAAACCAACAGAAAAGCTGAAAAGTAGTACATTTTTCAGTTTAGTAATTCACAGGCAAAACACATGCAGTGTATATTGAACTGGAAAGGAAAGTTTTCTAGCAGACAGCCAGCCACAAAAATAATCATTTAAATCACATCAAAATACTGTTTTTCCAAAGCAATCTGCTTTCCTTCTTTTCAGCTGCTTAGTCCCCTGTTTTAATCTACCCCTCCACTTCCCTTCCCCTTTGGTATGTGTCACTTTTAGATGAAAAATGCCTTTTCTAAACTGAAATGCAGCTTCATTTAGAGATGTGGAAATGAAACATACTTTAACATGGATAATACTTATAGAAAATGTTTTGATCCTTTTTGAGTCTTTATTCCTTCTGCCTCAATTTTCTCAGCCAGAGTGCTAACCTGGGAATTTTTTTTTTTTATTTATTTTTTTCTTTTTTTAGGGGTTAAAGTCCTCAGTTTCTGTGAAAGCTGTTCAGGTACCCAAATAGGTGTGATAATGCCACTAGATCCACATTCATATATGCAAGCCTTCCAGTCAGACCCAGCTACTACATAGATATGTAATCCAGAGGTATCAAAGGTGGCATTAGAAGCTTACATTTAAGTGTCTTTTTTCTGCTGTTCAGTCAGGTCAAAATGATTGTTCTTAAAAAAGATTTCCATCTCATTTGAGAAGCTGGTGATTTAGTTTTTGTTTTCCTTTTAAATGCTATTGGGTGGCAGGAAGCGGAATGCTTCCTGCTTTTTCCAACCAACTTTGTCTACACTCAGTTACTTCTAGCTCATCTACTCTGGGAAAAGCCAGTGACAGGGCAATTTAATGCTGGGTATTAAGTCTTATGGTTTGAGAGGGATTTGTAAACAATGTGGGTAAGAAGCACAACAACATTTGTGCCTTAGGAATAAACCAAAAATAGGGGAAAAGAAGTAAGTGAACAAAAACATATGTACCTAAAAGGAGGCCTATGTTATTCCATTTATTGGGCCAAATTTAAGCAGAGAACTGATAAATAAAGCTCTGTTTCTAAAGGTCTACTTCTATTAGTTCATCAACTGTTTTTTTCAACCCATAAAATGTCAAAGTCAGCTTAGTGCTACTTAGTAATAGGACTTTGTATGGAGCACCTTACTTTTATACCATGATTAGAAACAATCATCTGGTGAATGTCTGCATCTCCAGATCAGAGCATGCATTTCCTTGCAGGACTCAGTGTGAATGGAGAGAAGGATGTAAAGATCTGAGACAGAAGTAATGGAGACAGCTGGAGGCTTTGAACAGGTGGAAGACATGTGAAGTTAAACAAAACTTTGTATACTTACTTGTGCTTTCTGATATCTAACTTTTCATTCAATAAATTTTCTACGTATACAGAATATAAACTGTAGGCTATCTTAGCAAATTCCTGCCTTTCAATATTAAGTTCTCCAAATGGAGTCCTCATTTTCAAAGAAATGTAGGTTCTGCACCCCTGTGCCACTTTAGAAGGAAGCCATATCACTCTGAAGTGAATGGGGAGAGGGAGGCTGTAACTCAAACCCTCCTTTTAGAGACAGACTCTTAGTCTCTTCTTTTAGAGTTAGATGGATGCAGTGAGGTGTCTGGGTACAACTGTATTCTGAAATAACACCAGGGACTGTTTTTTCCTTTATTTGCCTTCCAACACCAGGGATTTATGTGGTTTTTCCTTTCCTTTTGTTGCTAAGAAGGAAAACCCTGACTGCCCAAATGGAAAGCTTTTTGAGCCTTGTTTCTTGCTAGTTTTTCTCTCCCTAAATTGAATATACTGCTGTAGTCTAATCTGAGAGCATCCTTGCATTTCTGACGAAGAGCCAGAGCCCTCAGCTGTTTTTCAAATTGGCAAGTATTGAGTAACTTGTAGAGAAAGTGAAGTGCTTTTTCTTGCTCACTTGATTCATTATTATTTTTCCCAATCATTATGAATTGAAATAAGCCATCTGTTAAAATAACAGTGAGCCTTGCACTAAGAAGCATGTCTTTAACTAGGAATAGAAACAAATGTCACATAAAAATGAGTTTGGGGATCCACATACACATCCAAATTAGATAGCACAATGATAGCAGCAATGGATTTGTATATAAAGCTTGTTTTGTGAGAATATTTAATGTTTTTTTCAAAGTGAGACACAGTAGGCTGATACCATTTTAAATTGGTAAAAACAATCTATTCACTTGAAAAGGCTGAATTTTATTCACTGTCTTTCAATATGAAATATATGCATTGTTAGACTAATACAGGAAGGAAATCTGAAACTGGATACTAAGTAAGTTTTTTGTTTACCATTTTAGATAAGTATGAAAGTAATTTCCAGAACATGTTTAAAAACATTAAAATCTCTAAAGCCTTTTGACCTGAAGAGTTTTTTTCAATTACACATTAGAAGTAATCTGCAAAACAGATTGTTGTGTCCTTGAGAGCACATCTTAATTTTCCTGCAGAGGTCATTTGGAAGATCTGTTATTTAGGGTTTTTGTCATTCTGCTTTGTCCGTTCTTTGGAAGGTTTATACTTGACAGTAAAATAGGGTTAAATATTTTATCACAATTGTACTTTTTCTCAGTTTTTATGAATATTCATGTAATTGTACTTTATAAGAAAAAGTCTAAAATTTGTTCTACAGATGCAGTTTTCATATTAGGTGTTGCAATGCTGTATCCTGTCTTTACAATTGCTGTTTTCTTATCGTTTCTTCATGTCTATCCTTGCCCTTATTCTTCCAACTTAAGTACAATTTCTTTTAGTCAGAATCAGCATTTGTTCTGCATACATTAAGCATCCTATGTGAAGAGATCTCCAACAGTTTAAAAGTATATTTCAATACAGTAACAGAGAAGTACTGTGAGACCTATTCCAATAAAAATCTGCGATGCTTGTAAATTAAGCTGCCTACCAACAAACTTTTTGGGTACCTGGTTTCTCAGAATGCATCTTTTAGCCCTGTGTGAGGAAACCACACACTCAATAGACGGCATAGTGCAGCTGGGTCAAAGCACACAGCACAACAGGCAGACAGTCCAACTCAGCTCTGCATGGTGTATCAGAAGGGACAAATGGGTACAACACAAATTTAAAATCTTATATTTAAGGTACTGTAGTGAGGTTCAAGAAACTGGGTCCTATTGAAGACCTAAGAAAAGACTTTTTTTTTTTTTTTTTTCCTGTTTTGTTGGGAGGAAGAGTTGTTTTTGGTGGGTTGTTTTTTTTTTAAACATCACTTTCAGTGCATTAGAAAAGGAGGTATGGGGTCAACTTCTTCCTCTGGCTAAGGGAATTTTAATCCACGCTTTTCTCTCTTTTTTGTTAAATAAGATAAAACCTGAAACTAAACTTCCAACTGCAGTAGATATTTCCTAAGTAATTTACAGAAGATTATGACAAAATTCTGCAGCAGAGCCCATACGTGCAGGATGTTAAACACCAGACATATTTTCTCTCTCATGTTTGGATTTGTCATTTAAATCAATGGGAATTTCTATCTTGAATTTTCTGCAAGAAAAAGTCCCAGTTGTTGTCTTCCCTACCACCTTTAGTTTTGGTTTGGGGGGGTTGGGGGTTTTTGTTGTTGCTTTTTATATTTTTTTTAACTAAATATTGGATTTTTCTTAACAGTCCTGGTTTTATTCTTAGCAAGCACCTGATGACAAAGCAACTTCAGTAGCAGGAGATTTATACTAGGCTTTGTCACAGGCTATGGCTGGAATCTGAATACTTTACTCTGGGAGAGATTGTGCTGCAAAATAAAGAACAGCTCAGGATCCTTATAATGATATGTTAGATCTTGTTGTAAACTTCTGAAAAAAAAAAAATATCAGTATTTATGAGGTAACTGAGACTGAAGTTGGCATTTAGCTGGGTGAAATTCCTCCAGTAAGCAGCTCACTTTCATCACAATGCCCCTATAAGAAAGCAGACCACCTTGTATCACCATGCCCGGTGTAGTAGACCAATTTTTCTGTCTTCTAGATTAGAAACATATGTGTGCAACACACAATGCTCTTACTATCAGATGCTTTATGTGATTTGTCTCCATTATTTATTCCAAAGGAGTAACAGCCTCAGACAGGTTATTGTGAGTTTTTCCGGCCTCAGAGATGTCAAACTTGACAGACTCCTAATGGCAGTACCAATTTTTGCAACTGTTATTCCTGGTTGTTCTTTGTTATTTTGTTTGTTATATTTAGCAAATCCATTAATTACATGGCCCCTAATTCAATTATACCAGCTTTATAATAAAGCAGCATGAAGCACATGTGCTGCTTTATGAAAGATGGAAATAAATGTCTTTGGTATCATGGGTTGTCTTGGTTTTCAGAAGGGATAGAAAAAATTTTTGAAAACAGTGTGCAACCAGACTAGATTTGGAGAAACTGCAAGATGGTGGACATAGAAAATTATGGAAAAAATACGGAAAGAAGAGCTGGGGGTTATGTGATGTGTCACCAGTGAAGAATCGTGCTCTTTTTTTTTGCCAGTCAAAGGATGTGTAGTCAGATTCAAAGAGACTGAAATTAGTCTAAAAGTTTTCCTCTTTTCATGCCAGTTTGCAACTGAGACTTGAAAGGGCCTTTCAGATAATACAACTTTCCTCCTTAGGAAAGCCTCCCTGGTAGGAGAGATGATGATGCATCCTACACTTTGGCATTTGGAGTAAGAGGTCCCACTTTGAACAGTTTTCTTTCTTGAACTTTGCTGGATCCAAATATAGTTTAATACATATTCCAGCAGATGTAAAATCCTTCTGATCAGGCATATGGACATTCAGAGAGACACATGAACCTAAGATTTGATGTAACACAAGGAAATTAGTCCCTCTCCTTATATTTTTTAAATATATTTTTTTAAAAAAAGTATTTAAGATGAGGTAGGCAGTTCATTGAAACAAAAGTGGTAATTCTGACCTGAAAAGTTTACACTATTAAATGACTAAAAATTAGTAGATGTTAACACAATGTGATTGGATTATTTCAGAACTTGGAAAATACAAAATATTGGCATACTTGGAAAATGCATTTTATTCATTATGTAACATCTGCAAAGATTCACTTCACAATTCTGATCAGCAGATATTTCTTTCCTACTAAATTTTAGGTTGATAAATCAGCTAACAGCATTCTTCCTCAATGTTCTACTTGGGAATGGGAAGTAGTAGTTTATTGGGGTGGTGAAAGCATGAGATATACAAGGCATTTGAGTATCTGTTGAAAAGAACTTATGAATACAGAGATAAATAGGTAACATTTTCCCTTGAAAACTATTTCTTATCTGTATCTTGAACACCCACAGATTAATTCAGCAAACACCCATATGCACATACATAAACACATATGATTCCTTAAGGGAGAGATTGAGGACCACTTACACAGAGCATAAAAAACCCAAAATGGTCTCAGACAAGGTACCCTTTTAATAAATAACAAGACAGTCTTTAAGATCCATAACCAAATTCTGGTCCTGAAATTGAAAGCAGGCTATGGGGGTTACTGTAGGACTTCTCTTCAAATTCTGCTAAGATTTGCTAACCTCAAAATCTATGTCGGTCATACCTCAAGTGTGCACAACTATCTGCATATACACACATTCAGTGTCCTCCAGACCCACCTAAACCAATGAAAATCTATGGAATGGAAAGGGTACCTTAATAAGGCATTGCTGTTGTACCTCATTGTTACCTATCATGCTATTATATCAGACATTCATCTTTTTATCGTTGTTCAGCTCCAGTAATAATGTGTCATCTAAGACTCCTGACTCTTAATTAGAAATCATACTGCTATTCTTCATCTCACTCTTTTATGCCCTGCTGTGACTTTTCTGTCAGTCTGCTCTTTCCTGTGATACAGTACACGGTGGGGGAGCACAGGAGTTAATGCAACTATTTACATATGGTAATACTGTGTATAACAGTGAATTAATAGAACAGTTTGCAGCATTTCAGAGCTAAAAAGCAATTAAACAGCATCTCATCACTGATTTTCCAATTGAAGTATGCTACATTTAACTTTTAAACTTTTTGCTCCTTGCACAATTCCAATGTCACTTTATTTTTCTTTGTTTATCTGAGAACAATGTGCAATCAGGCTGTCTTTGGAAGGACTGGAAGATGGTAGGCATAAAAAATATGCCTTTAGAGTTCTCTTTATGAATTTCATGGCTTGTTTATGAAATCAGGCATATAAAATTGTCTGCCCTTATACTTTCACTCCTTTTTGTACTTTGCATTTCTGCAAAGTCTTCACAGTTCAAAAACAAAGAAATAATAATGTATGGTTACCCTTTTGAAAACAACAGCAAGTATTAAGTGATGAGTGCTATCTTTATGGAGAATTCAGACTTACTGGAGTAAGAGGGAAAATTGACATCACTTGCAGGAAGCCAGAATGCCACCCACAGAGGTGCCTACTTGCCAGACAACAGTGGGTTCCTGCTGCCTGAAAGTCACTGTCATCTCTGATAGCTAACCCTGGTCAGTCGAAAGCAAAGACATAGAAGTAACCAGTGCAGACTGAAAAAGCCAGATTTTTAGCCCATACACAATAGTGTCATGCTGATGGCAATTATACAATGATGATTTATACCAGCTGAGGAAGTAGATGCATGATTTTGCATGTACAATGAACATGTTGTTTTCTTTATATTTACAACTGTATCTTTGAGGAAATGATGAAGAATATAAATACTTATGCACAATAATATTTTAATAAGCAATTGCACACATTATTTAAATATTTTTATAACTGCTCAGTTCATAAAACTGAGCAATAAAAAAGAACATGTGATAATATTATACCATTATTCCCAATAACATCTCATCCACAGACAAATTAATGTCCTTTCTGATACTGTTAATTTAAAATCTATCAGATTGTAACTGCAGTCATAGAGACACAGCATCTCACTGGAAATTGTAATGGAAAGGAATTAATTGCAGAGCTTAGAGCATGTTCTTATCAGTTGCAAGCAACAGGCAATATAGACACAGATAAGAGAGGAAGTCAGTAGTTTTTTAAGGCTGTTTTCAAAATGCAGGATCATATGCGGATAGAAACATATATGACGGAGTTTGTATTAACAGTAATTCTTTGCTAAGTATTTAAGCAAATAAAATGGGAAAAATATGTTCTGCTCACTTTGTGAGTCTAAATGACAGTATCTCAGTATGGCAAACCTGATTTAGGTTAGGATGAAATTTACTCTAGATATCATGAGAAAGCATCAGGAGCAATTCGATCCCCTGCTGTCTCCCGGCTGGCTATTTCTATTTCCAGATAAGTAAGAATCCCAAATAGTTTCTCACAGCAGCAAAAATTGCAAGATTATAGTCTCAAGCCATCCTGTCTTGTCCCAGGTGTGAGACAGAACATGCCTCACCCATTTGTTCAGGGTTGTGTTGGCACAGGATCACAGAATCACAAAATAATTTGGACGGGACCTTTAAAGGTCATCTAACCCACACTTCCTTGCAGCAAGCAAGGACATCTTCAACTAGATCAGATTGTTCCTTGAATGTTTCCAGACATTGGGCATCTACGACCTCTTTGGGAAACCTGTTCCACCGTTTCACTACTCTCATTGTAAAAAACTGTCTTCCTTACCTCTAGTCTTTATCTCCACTCCTTTTATCTAAAACCACTATCCTTTGTCCTATTGCAACAGGCCCTAGTAAAAAGTTTGTCTCCACCTTTCTTACAAGCCACTTTTAACTACCCGAAAGCTCTGAGGTCTCCCCGAGCCTTCCCCTTCTCCACACTGAACAACCCAAACCCTTTCAAGCTTTTCTTCATAGGAGAGGTGTTCCATCCCTCTAATCACTTTTTTTATTCTCCTTTGGTCCTGCTCTAACAGGTCCATGTCTTTCTTGCACTGAGGATTTGGAGGTGCATGCAGTAAGTACTTCAAGTGGGGTCTCACAAGAGTGGAGTAGAGGGAGAGAGTCACCTCCTTCGACCTGCTGGTCATGATTCTTTTGAAACAAGCCCAGGATGCAGTTGGTCTTCTGGGCTGTGAGCGCACATTGTTGGCTCATGTCCAGCTTTTCATCCACCGCAACCCCCAAGTCTTCTCCTCAGGGCTGCTCTCAATCCTTTCATCTCCCAGCCTGTATTGATACTGAGGGCTGCCCCAACCCAGGTGCAAGACCTTGCACTTGACATTGTTGAACCTCATAAGGTTCACATGTGCCCACTTCTCAAGCTTGTCCAGGTCCCTTTGGATGGCATCCCATCCCTTAGGTGTGTCAAGTGCATCACTCAACATTATTGAGAGCTGAGTGCCAGTAAAAGGAAGATCCACTAGAAAGCCTTGTTCCACTTTTACTGGCACTGCAAAGTAGAGCTGACTGGTGTGGCACTGACTTAACACAGTTGCAGGGCCATCTCTTTTGCAGATTTAAGAACCTATCAAGAGTGCCCTGGCTGAGTACTCTTCAGCAGCAACTGACTCTCTGCAACCAGAAAAGCCAAAAAGTGATGCTGCACCTGGCATATGGGTGAAGGGTGGTAGGTGTCATTGTTTAAGCCCAGGCCGTAAATTAGAACCACGCAGTCTACTTCCCCCCGCAACCTTTCTTCCCCCTGCTCCTGGAGGGACAGGGAGGAGAACTGAAAGAATGCAACTCCCACAGGTTGAGATAAGAACAGTCCAGTAACTAAGGTATAACACAAACCACTGCTGCTACCACCAATAATAATAATGATAAAGGAAATAACAAGGGAAGAGAATACAAAATACAACACCTCACTGACTGATACCTCGCTCCCCACCCAGCAGTGATCCAGCCCTTCCGGGGACTCTCAGTTCTACATTCTGGGCATGACATGCTGTGGTATAGAATACCTCTTTGGCTAGTTTGGGTTAGGTGTCCTGTTTCTGCTTCCTCCTGGCTTCCCTTCCTCCCTGGCAGAGCATACGACTCACGAAGTCCTTGGTCAAACCAAACATCGGTGTTATCAGCTCTGTTCCCAGGCCAAAAGTCAAAACACAGCGCTGCACCAGCTACTAAGGATCAAAAATGACTGCTACTGCTGAACCCAGGACAGTAGGGAAGAGGGAATCATCTGTAACAAGATCTAATCCATTGGATCACTAGTTTTTTTACACACTGGGATGTGAGTATATTAATTTAATATTAATCCACTAATGGTAATGGATTTCCCTGGAAATACTATTTCCTCTTAAGCTTGATTGTGTCGTGTCTTAGAATAATAAATATCAAAACTGTGGTAATGACAGAATTAACATTTCCAATTTAGATCAGAAAGAATATTGGCCTGAAAAGAGTCCAAAGCAAACAAATTTGTGCTGTATTCAGAAACCTGTCAGAAAGAGGCTGGAATTCGCATTAGTCCTTAGCAGAATGACTGCAGTGTTTATTCATCATAGTCTAGTCCAGGGATGCTGAAGTCACAAGAATTTATGAAAAGGGGAGAAGGGACCCAGAGACACACATGAGCAGAGGCAAGGATCCATTTTTCAATGGAGGCAATACAGTCAATTAAACTAAGAAAACAACCAATAAACAGAACCCGGCAGAGACATATTAAAGTTCTGAATCATTACCTTTCTGAATGCAGAATAATAAGGAATATTATTTAGTATGTAGAATAAGCAATAGCTAAGTACTTGTGAGTTTTATTAGTGATGGTGAAGCTGAGGAACAGCATCTTGGCTCTGAGCCATGCAAGATGCGACAAGAAACAGTGGGTGAAATCCCAGGCGAAATGAAATTAATATTTTCACCATTGATTTCAGCTGGATGAGGATTTAATGCCTTTTTTTCACCAAGAATCTTACACTGTAAATTGATTTCTCGGCAGTCTAACACTGTCTCTCATTAGAATACATCTTGTCACATTTGAATAGGATGGCCACTCTGTACTTACAGTAAAGTAAAATAGCATGCACTTTGAAAGATGTGAGGCATTCTTATACATTAAACAGCTCCTTAGGACTACAGAGCTAAAGCTAGGTTGGGGAATTTATCTTCAATCTGGCTTCACTGAAAAATTCCAGTCATCTGCTCTAAATTGTTGGCATAACCATACATCTCCTCCTCCCTTTAGTTCAGATTTGTAAATGCAATGAAATCTTCCATGGTTTATCCTGAGAAAAGAGAATTACTATACTTTTATGGTGGTGTAATTGCTCTATAATAGCTAATAATGATACATCTGCAGTATCATAAGCATAGTGTCATAAAATCCAGTGCAAACAATTAGATCCTCTTATATCTCAGAAAGTTATTTCAGAAATGGGATGATGTTCAGTCATTCGTGTAGACAGATGCTATTTTATATTTTGTAATATAGTGAAGATAGCTTATCTAACCCTTTACAGTCACAATCAGTTGTTTTAGAAGACCTGTCAAAAACAAAACCACTGTAAAAGCAACCTATGACTTTGACATTAAAAATAAAGAAAAGCAAACAAAAAGAGCAAGGAGGCAACTGGACAGTATGAAAGCAGGCCTCCTTGAAAAACAAATGGCACTTACGCATTTACTCATGTCTTTTGTGCTAGCAACTCTGTTGCTTTATTGCCAGTACCGCAACTTAAGACTTTTGAGGACTCTGTCAGTAATTAGCTCTTATGCAACTACGAAATGTGCCGTGTGCTCAGATCCTGCTCTACACTAGTTTGGTTAAGGGAGAGCATCAAATAAAAGTTTTCATTAGGAAACTGAATAGAAATGGAATTTTAAGAAATAGACTTTAAAAAAGAGATTTATTTTGGGGCAAACGAAAACATGCTCCCTCTTAGGAAGATGGATGGGGAGCAGAAGCATATTTCAGTAAAGATGATTCTTCCCTCTGTCAGAAAAGTCACACGCTTAGAGGGCTGTCCCACTTTCTGAACAGGTGTCTTGCCATCTCTAGAAAGAAGCTGTCTCTTATTTTCATTGAATGATGAGCATCTAAAGATATTTCTTCTCTTCAGAATGTGGGTAGCTTCGCTTATCACATACGAGCTAATTTCAGATAGACTATCTATACACTGGCTCAAACTATTTATTTTGGGTTATATATTTATTTTTGTTTTATAAACTGCTTCCTCGAAGCTTTTTAGATATTCCATGTCTGTTAGCATGAGGATAAAAATTCTGTCCTCCAACAAAGTTTTCCATTGTGAACCTTCCTGTCTCCCACACAAAAAGATACCCCCTTTTTAAAAAATCTTTTGCTACACAACCTGTTCTGAATTGGTCTTCCAGTACTGGGAGTGCTGTAAATTCAAGTGGAACATTAACATTAGACATTGCACATTAAATTCCTTTAATTTGGCTGAGATTATAATTCTTGCAATAGACCCTGTCTGTAACCCCCACCTTGTCCTTGACATGCTCAGCTTTGCCTTGCGGTGTAGGTGGACTTGACATAGGATTTGTCAGATGTGTTTCTTGTTTTCAGGGCAGTCTGAACTGCAGGTTGATATCAGGCTTAGCAGTTTGTACATTAGCAGTGGAGTTGAAGGGCAAGACTTTGAAAACAGGTCATTTATGGTTCTGCAGGGTGTCTTGACTGGCCTATACTTGCCATGCAAGGAGGATATAGAGCTCCTATATCTCTCATGTCACTTCTACCATGGCAGATGGTATACTTTTCCAGTGTGATACCCACACATTGTCCACTGAATCTAATCCTGACTGTCCAGCACTTCAAATCACTGAAGGTAAGTAGGAGTTTTATTTTGCATGGCTTGAAAGACTTTATACCTTACATAAAGAATTAGCTATTGGTAACCACATTCTATTCACATATCTGCTATTTGCTTTGGCTAGTTACTCTATTTCATAAACTCAGAGCACTCCCAAACACTGGCAGCTGCACATCTTTAGGCTATGTATCTCTAAGTGATTTATTTATTCAAGTGATAAATTTATTCATTTACGCAGTTTGTACCACAACACCAAAGACATCTTGCAGAGTCTTTGACACAAAAAGTTCTGCTTGATGTGATGGGAGTGCTGTTAATCAGTCATACTCAAGTTCTTATTAAGATGGCCAATGACAATAATTAGAACTGACATTCTTAAGGCTTTGTATTGCCTTGTTTAAGCCTGATGCTGATGTCCCTGTCTCTCTCCTCTTTTTTTTTTTTTTTCTTTTTTGAAAAAGATACTAAGGAGGAGAAAATTGAATAAAACCCAGAAACAGCAAGAAATAGCAATATCGTGTTCTTCAAGCCGTATCTCCAATTATTTATTCACTTTTAATTATTTCTCATCTTCATCTTTCTTGACAGCTTGTGAAATGAAATTCTTCAGGTGATGTAGCTTTTTTTTTTTTTTGCATTTACACTTTGTCTATTTTAGAAAATTATGCATTGCAGAACAGAATATTTGCTACTTAGCAATAATAATAATTTATCTTACTGTGATTTCATGTCATTACCAATTACCTGTCAGTAACAATGATTGGCAATGCAATTTTCTTTGCAGTAAAACAAATTAATATTCACTTTATCTGCTGTTCAGATTCTTCTGAAAGTAAAACTGGGACTTTTTTAGCAAGCAGGCTAAAAGGAAAAAAGTCATATGATACATTAAGAAAGGTATTTGAATGCATGAAAAACATGAGTGAAGGCTTTAGAACAACTATTTCAATTAAGAAATAAATAAAAGCAACAGTATTCTGTTTTAGGTAGCTCTGATTCATTTCTTCTGGAGAATTAGCAGACTAGTTTTAGCCAATTGTAATAGCGTAATATGTCAGCAAAAGAAGGAGGTAGGTTTATGATTTCTCAACAAGTGCATGACTTCAACTTTGAAATGGAGCACATTTTCTTAGCAATGCATGTCAGTACTTTTTATATTGCATCATCAAAATCAGTCTTGTACAGAACTGTATGAGGAAGTTCTTAAAGGTTTTATGACTAATTCACTCTTGTTTCTAAAATAGAAACGTCACAAATATAATATTAGTTGTATCAGGTGACTGGATGCCAAGGTATCTGACAAACTCCAGTTATTTTTCACTTTCTTACCACCAGTCTGTTTCCTGACGATTTTGTAATATTCCAGACTTCAACAGAGCTCCAGAAAGCTGCAATAAAACTTCATAGGCATGAACTTATTATAAATGGACTAACTTATCTCATTGTGACCCAATGCAAAATTTTGCAAACATTTGTTAGACAGTTGCACCTAACAATTTCTAATAAAAAACTTTCTGAATTTTGTTCATTTTGAATGTTCACAAGGTATTTTTTATATGAATTTGACACCTGTAACAGGGAGCAAATTCTGCTTTTGACATGTCATGATTGCAACTTAAATAGATGAACAAAGGTTAACAGAAAGAAACAAAATAGATTGAAAAATAACACTAGACAAAGCACTATTCTTTGCCTATAAAGGTTTATACACAGCTTTTCAAATATTCCTGTAAACAAAAACCCCCAAACCACAAAGACCCAGAAGAATGTTAATGAATAGAGAATAAAAAGGAGCACAACTGTGGTCAAACCAAACAGCTTCTCAAAATTCAAGTACACATTGCAAACATTGCTTTGCCAGAATTCAGTCAGCTTTTCTATTTTGTCATATTGTAATCAAAGAAATCTGAAGCCCTCCTTGTGCTACATGCTTGTAAACATACTGACCCATGATATTCAGGGTGGCTAGCAAAGGATTTTAGAGAAGTGTCAACAGCAGATTGATATATTTATTAAAACCTTCCATGATACTTGATGAAGAAAAAAAATCTGAACAATTTCCAGAAGGTTGCCCTTTTTGAGATGCTTGTTTAGAAAATCTACTTTACTAACTAATTGTATTGCTTTTCCATGTATTGACTGACAAGGTTGATATTAATAAATGGCAGTCAACATTTTAGAATAATTTAGAAACTAGAATATCATCTTCTGTCCAGGTGCCCATTAACAGAGGTCATCAGGTCTTTATGCTCAGTAGTGCACCCTCCAAGTAGGCATTACTCTCTAAGGCAAGTTTATCATATACTGAATTTACCTCTAGCTTGTGATTTGTCTGTTTTATAACTTTATACCTCACCTATAATTTTCCTGATCTGTGGATTTTAGTGTGTTTGCCATACTAAAACCCCAAATTTCCCAAGCATAGCCCTGGAGTCTTAGAAAATCTACCAAGACCTGGTCTGTGAGTCCAGATATTTTTTATTTTTTTTTTCTTCTAACAATAAATGCAAGAAATCTGTTTCACTACACATTGACTACAGCAAGCACAGAGAAGTGCTGCGTTGCTGTATATTTAATTTTATTAAAAATTAACTTTATGAATATTTACAAATTTAAGTATGCAGAGACACTCATAAACAAAGTACTCTACAATGTTACTTATCTGCCAAGTTGTATTGCAACAAGTGGGTCAGTTGCCAGAATGACATTCTGGAAGGAATAAGCAGATGGTATGGTAGACAAAGCAGAAAGACAGAGTTTGATCATGACTGTTCAATGTGTTATCCAGCGGAGATGTGATTATGTTTCCTTTATAGCAAACGAAGCCATAATGTAATTTACTTAACTCTTATGCTATTGAAGTTGTTCCAGAGGCTAACAGCACATTGGAGCTTTTGGACCCTTGACTATTCATAGTGCTTTGTTAATTAAAACTACAGAAGAGCTTTCATTCTTTGTGTGTATGGTACACCATACTTATTCTTCGTAGCTTCATAGGTATTGTTATGTAGAAACATAGTCCTGGCTTTAGAGGTTTTATTGCTCAAGGCACATTGGAAACAATCCCTACCATCACTCACACTACATAATCAGATTTCCTGAATGATGAGTATGGATATTGTTCCTAACGTACCTAGGAACCTTAATGCTCTCATCTGAATGATGCCAATGTAAAGAAACATCTTTTACTGAGTGTCAATGGACTGATAAAAGTTTTGCAGCCCCATAAGGAAGTCAGCCAAAGGAGAGAGTCTGATAATAATAGAGGATAACTTTAATTACTTAGCTATGGTAAAAGAAACACAGCAGACTTTGGAGTGTGTTAGGTGTTTCCGTGTCATGGTGTCCTGGGTTCAGCAGCAGCAGTCATTTTTTCTTCTTCTTAGTAGCTGCTGCAGCACTGTGTTTTTGACTTTCGGTCTGGGAACGGAGCTGATAACAGCGATGTTTAGACTGACCAAGGACTTTGTGAGTCTCATGCTCTGCCAGGGAGGAGGAGAAGCCTGGAGGAAGCAGGGACAGGACACCTGACCCAAACTAGCCAAAGAGGTATTCCATACCACAGCATGTCATGCCCAGGAGGTAGAACGGAGAGTTCCCGGAAGGGCTAGATCACTGCAGGGTGGGGGTGAGGTACCGGTTGGTGAGCGGTTGTATTCTCTTGCTTGTTATTTCCTTTATCATTATTACTATTAGTGGTAGTAGTAGTGATTTGTGTTATACCTTAGTTATTAAACTGTTCTTATCTCAACCCGTGGGAGCTGCATTCTTTTGATTCTCCTCCCCGTCCCTCCAGGAGCGGAGGGAAGAAAGGTGGGGGGGGGGAAGTGGACTTCGTGGTTCTGATTTACGGCCTGGGCTTAAACCACGACAGTTCTTTTTGGCGCCCAACGTGGGGCCCGAAGGGTTGAGATAACGACAGATCTGACCGGAGTGTGTCTAATCGTATTTGTGATAAGCATTCAGTGTTTTAGATTAATAGTCACTCGTCACAATGCTGATTTATTGGCTCTCAAAGTTGTTGTTTTTGATCTCACAGTCTCAATATGCCGTAGGTTACTTAGAGCCGGTATTTGCTGTGTTGGTGTTTTTCAAGTGTGGGGCTTGGGCTAAGGTTGTTGTCTCGTTGTATTTTGTAGCAATGACTTGTAATACAATAGAAGGATTGATCATGAAACTGATCTGGCTTGTGTTCCCAGTGTGGTCACCACCTTTATACTTTGGGAGGTATATAATACAAATGCTTAGCAACTATACATCTTTTTTCTCCTTCCTGGGTGGTCAACCTATGAAGGAGACATTCTTTTACCCTCCCAGTGCCCCTCCCAGACCGTTTACAGCATCGTTTGAGAGTTTTGAAGTTTTTGAGTGGCCTTTTAATATTGTTGAGACCTGTTTGCTGATTGTGATGGGGGTCACCATGTTGGCACGCATACAGAGTGTGTTTTGTCCACAACCATTACGTCTGATCTCAAGAGTTAAGCAGAGTCGGGTTTGGGTCTTGTCTGGGGTTAGACGACAAAATAGGGGGACCGAGAGATTTTCCCCAAGGCTGGACAGCCATGAGTGGCAAGGTGTGTGGGATAGTATGGGCAAGTACCTAGGTCAGTGGGCCCCTCCAGTGTTTTGGAATTTCACCACCGAACAACTGCAAAATCCAGAAGAATTAGTAAAACACTTAAATGAGGTGTGCTGTCATCCTGGTCATACCAGAGAGGGACAAATCATGTCAACGTGCTGGGGCTTGGCCTATGCCTACCGGGCCTTGTTCAACGCTATCCAGCACCTTCAAAAGGGAAAAAATGTCCCTGGATCTGAGAGCGAAGCAACAGACAGCGCAGCTTCTCCAGCTCCAAGCACAGCAGCTACACCACCCCCAGCGACAAGTACAGCCACTACTCAAACTTCGACTGCAACAGACAGTGCAGCTACCCCAGCTCCAAACACAGCAGCTACACCACCGCCAGCGACAAGTACAGCCGCTACTCAAACTTCAACTGCAACAGACAGCGAAGCTACCCCAGCTCCAACCACAGCAGCTACACCACCCCCAGCAACAAGTACTGTTGCTACTCAAACCACAGTGATGACTGCAGCTAAACCAGAGGACCAATTCGTACCAATATCGATTGCCCCTCTACGCAAGAGAAAAAGCAAAAAAGAGGCAAGAAGGGTGAAGCGAGATGAAGAAACAATGTATTCACCACTCAGGACAGCATCTGGTCAGGAGTCATCATCACATGACGAAGAAGAAGAAGAGGTGACTTCTCGACCTCGGACCTCAACCGAGCTACGGAATATGCGAAAAGATTTTACCCGTCAACCAGGGGAGCACATCATCACCTGGTTGCTGCGATGCTGGGACAATGGGGCCGATGGTCACGAACTAGGAGGTACGGAAGCCAAGCAGCTGGGATCACTTGCTAGAGAAGGGGGAATTGACAAAGCAATTGCAAGAGAGAAAAAGTCCCTCAGTCTTTGGAGGCGGCTCTTGGCAGCTGTGAAAGAAAGATTTCCATACAAGGACGATGTTACGAGTCGTTTGGCCAAGTGGACTACTTTAGACAAAGGCATCCAGTCTCTGAGGGAATCAGCCATCGTAGAGATGATTTATCACATCAAACCGAATAACGGAGATATACCCATAGACCCAGATGAAGTCGAATGTACACGACCCATGTGGCGAAAACTTACACGGAATGCACCGTCATCATATGCCCATTCATTGGCAACAGTAACCTGGGGTGACATAGTAACACCAACAGTGGATGAAATGATTCATAAACTCCGAGAGTTCGAAGACAATCTCACCCCTTCCATCATCTCAGCTGTGGAAAAACTGTCCCAGGATGTCAAACAATTGAGGGACGATCTATCTGATTTATCCAGCTCCTCACGTGTACCAACACAGGTCTCAGCTGTTAACAAAAGACGTCCTATTTTTCGAGACAGAAGATATAGAAGGCAAACACCACGGGCCACCCTATGGTTTTACCTGCGGGATCATGGAGAAGACATGACGAAGTGGGATGGAAAACCTACTTCAGCTTTGGAGGAACGGGTGCATGAATTGAAAATAGGAACAAGGGTCAAGACTAATCATCCCATGAGAGCTGCGGCTTCAGTCTCTGGTGAGCAGGTTCCCAGATGGAGTGGAAGAGCTGATTTTACTCCAGCTCCTATGATAACGAAGAATAATCCCTTTCAATACGACTTAGGTGTCCAACGTTGTGATGACTGTTAGAGGGACCCTGCCTCCAGCCAGGTGGAGGTAGGGGATAATCGGATTTACTGGACTGTGTGGGTCAGATGGCCTGGCACATCAGTCCCGCAGAAGTATAAAGCTCTCGTAGATACCGGTGCACAGTGTACCCTGATGCCGTCAAGCTGTCAAGGGGTGGAACCCATCTATATCTCTGGAGTGACAGGAGGATCCCAAGAGTTGACTGTACTGGAGGCTGAGATCAGCCTGACTGGAAGGAAATGGCAAAAGCACCCCATTGTGACTGGTCCAGAGGCTCCATGCATCCTCGGCATAGATTACCTCAGGAGAGGGTACTTCAAAGACCCAAAAGGGTACCGATGGGCTTTTGGTATTGCTGCTTTGGAGACTGAGGAAAATGAGCAGCTGTCCACCTTGCCTGGTCTCTCAGAGGATCCTTCTGTTGTGGGGTTGCTGAAGGTCGAAGAACAACAAGTGCCAATCGCGACCGCAACAGTGCACCGGCGGCAATATCGCACCAATGGAGACTCCCTGATTCCCATCCATAAGCTGATCCGTAGTCTGGAGAGTCAGGGAGTGATCAGCAGGACCCGCTCACCCTTTAATAGCCCCATATGGCCAGTGCGAAAGTCTAACGGAGAGTGGAGACTAACAGTAGACTATCGTGGCCTGAATGAAGTCACACCACCATTGAGTGCTGCTGTACCGGACATGCTAGACCTTCAGTATGAACTGGAGTCAAAGGCAGCCAAGTGGTATGCCACGATTGATATTGCCAATGCATTCTTCTCAATTCCTTTGGCAGCAGAGTGTAGGCCACAGTTTGCTTTTACTTGGAGGGGCGTCCAGTACACTTGGAACCGACTGCCCCAGGGGTGGAAACACAGCCCTACCATTTGCCATGGACTGATCCAGAATGCACTGGAACAGGGGCAAGCTCCAGAACACCTGCAATACATTGATGACATTATTGTGTGGGGTGATACAGCGGAAGAAGTCTTTGAGAAAGGGAGGGAAATAATCCAAATCCTGCTGAAAGCTGGTTTTGCCATAAAACGGAGTAAGGTCAAGGGACCTGCACAGGAGATTCAGTTTTTGGGAATAAAATGGCAAGATGGACGTCGCCAGATCCCTACAGATGTGATCAACAAAATAACAGCAATGTCTCCACCAACTAATAAGAAAGAAACACAAGCTTTCTTGGGTGCTGTGGGGTTCTGGAGAATGCACATCCCAAATTACAGTTCGATTGTAAGCCCTCTCTATCATGTGACCCGGAAGAAGAACGATTTTAAATGGGGCCCTGAGCAACAACAAGCCTTTGAGCAAATTAAACGTGAGATAGTTCATGCAGTAGCTCTTGGACCAGTCCGGAACGGGCCAGATGTAAAAAATGTACTGTACACCGCAGCCGGGGAGAATGGTCCTACCTGGAGCCTCTGGCAGAAAGCTCCAGGGGAGACTCGAGGTCGACCCCTCGGCTTTTGGAGTCGGGGATACAAAGGATCTGAGGCCAGCTATACCCCAACTGAGAAAGAGATACTGGCAGCCTATGAAGGGGTTCGAGCTGCTTCGGAGGTGATTGGCACTGAAGCACAGCTCCTCCTGGCACCCCGGTTGCCCGTTCTGGGCTGGATGTTCAAAGGTAGGGTCTCCTCTACACATCATGCAACCGATGCGACATGGAGTAAATGGGCTGCACTAATTACACAACGAGCTCGAATAGGAAATCCCAGTCGTCCAGGCATTCTAGAAGTCATCATGGACTGGCCAGAGGGCAAAGATTTTGGAATGTCACCAGAAGAGGAGGTGATGCGTGCTGAAGAGGCCCCACCATATAATAAACTGTCAGAAAGTGAAAAGCAGTATGCCTTGTTTACTGATGGGTCCTGCCGTATTGTGGGAAAGCATCGGAGATGGAAGGCAGCTGTATGGAGTCCTCAAAGACAAGTTGCAGAAACTGCTGAAGGGGAGGGTGAATCGAGTCAGTTTGCCGAGGTGAAAGCCATCCAGCTGGCCTTGGACATTGCTGAACGAGAAAAGTGGCCAGTACTTTATCTCTATACTGACTCATGGATGGTGGCAAATGCCCTGTGGGGGTGGTTGCAGCAATGGAAGCAGAGCAACTGGCAACGCAGAGGTAAACCCATCTGGGCTGCTGCACTGTGGCAAGATATCGCTGCCCGGGTGCAGAACCTGGTGGTGAAGGTACGCCATGTAGACGCCCATGTACCCAAGAGTCGGGCCACTGAGGAACACCAGAACAACCAACAAGTGGATAAAGCTGCTAAGATTGAAGTGGCTCAGATGGACTTAGATTGGCAACATAAAGGTGAATTATTTTTGAGCCTGATGGGCCCATGACAATTCAGGCCATCAGGGCAGAGATGCAACATAGAGATGGACTCATGATCGAGGGGTGGACTTTGCAATGGGCCTCTCCTGCTCTGAAAGACTGTTACAAGAGATGGAGCCCACCATCATGGACCGAATGGACTCAGCTATATAATCCCTATAAAGCTATAGGGATTGGTCCTTGCACTAAGATAAGAGTGCACTGAGATGAAAGTGATGGTATATTGAAATTGTGGGATCTGAGCATGACGTGAATGGTATGGAATAAGGGGTGGATACTGTCCTGGGTTCAGCAGCAGCAGTCATTTTTTCTTCTTCTTAGTAGCTGCTGCAGCACTGTGTTTTTGACTTTCGGTCTGGGAACGGAGCTGATAACAGCGATGTTTAGACTGACCAAGGACTTTGTGAGTCTCATGCTCTGCCAGGGAGGAGGAGAAGCCTGGAGGAAGCAGGGACAGGACACCTGACCCAAACTAGCCAAAGAGGTATTCCATACCACAGCATGTCATGCCCAGGAGGTAGAACGGAGAGTTCCCGGAAGGGCTAGATCACTGCAGGGTGGGGGTGAGGTACCGGTTGGTGAGCGGTTGTATTCTCTTGCTTGTTATTTCCTTTATCATTATTACTATTAGTGGTAGTAGTAGTGATTTGTGTTATACCTTAGTTATTAAACTGTTCTTATCTCAACCCGTGGGAGCTGCATTCTTTTGATTCTCCTCCCCGTCCCTCCAGGAGCGGAGGGAAGAAAGGTGGGGGGGGGAAGTGGACTTCGTGGTTCTGATTTACGGCCTGGGCTTAAACCACGACACATGGTTTAAGCCCAGGCCGTAAATCAGAACCACGAAGTCTACTTCCCCCCCGTCTACTTCCCTCCGCTCCTGGAGGGACGGGGAGGAGAATCGAAAGAATGCAACTCCCACAGGTTGAGATAAGAACAGTTTAATAACTAAGGTATAACACAAATCACTACTGCTACCACCAATAAGAATAATGATAAAGGAAATAACAAGGGAAGAGAATACAACCGCTCACAGACCGGTACCTCGACCCCACCCTGCAGCGTTCTAGCCCTTCTGGGTGACTCCCAGTTCTACATCCTGGGCATGACGTGCTGTGGTATGGAATACCTCTTCGGCTAGTTTGAGTCAGGTGTCCTGTCCCTGCTTCCTCCCGGCTTCTCCTCCTCCCTCGCAGAGCATGAGACTCACAAAGTCCTTGGTCAGGGTAAACATTCTGACCAGCAACCAAAAACATCGGCTTTATCAGTATTATTCCCAGGCCAAAAGTCAAAACCACAGCGCTGCACCAGCCACTAAGAAGGAGAAAAAATGACTGCTACTGCTAAACCAGGACATCCTGAAATATTTGAAGACAGTTTTTCTATTCAGAAGCTTGTAAATCTTAATTGAATGAGTTAGGTTTTAATTGGATTCTAACTGACGAGACAGAATTTGTTAAATTCAAATTGCAGGGCATAGGATTTTCAATTCTCATTGAAAAGGTATTTATGCAAAAGTGGTCAACTAGAGACAGACTGATGAAAAAGTAACGACAGAAAACTTTCAACAAAAAATTTCAAAAATATCAAAAAACTGATAAGGATATTCCCTTGCATGACAGTCTTAACAGACAAAGGAGAACAGCTAGTTTTGCAATGACGTTAATTCACTTCCAATAGCTTCACTTACCAATCAGACCCTGCTGTATTCACTTCAGCCTGAGTCCACTGATCTACAGCAGCTGCTGTAAGCAAGAAAAAACAGCACTTTTCAGGATGTGCGTGCCGATTTGTCTCCCTGAATTTCATCTTACTAATATTAATCTGTTTGCTACTCTGTACATGCACTTGTGCAGATGATGTGCTCCAAATAGAGGAATATATTGCAGAAATTAATGATGTGAGGCAGATTTCTAAAATGTTTTTTTTTTTCATGTATTCATTATAAATTTTTCTTTTTACTCAGTTCTATTTACATGACTTCTTGCAGCATCCTGTTCTCTAGATCTTTGTTTTAAAATATATTTAAAATATATTTCAGCAAGGAGCTCTGAAGCTCAAACACGACATGTAAGAGAAGCTGCTTTTCTGTTTTTTTTTTTTAATCTGCTCACAGCTAATTGAATTTGATGCTTCCTAGTTCTTGTGCTGGAAGAGACATTGTATAATCCATCTCTTTTTGCTCTCGCCAGGCATGAATTTCCAAATTCTATCAAATTCTCCTTCAGCTGTCTATTCTCCAGTAGGATAAGTCATTGTCTACTCCATCAAAGTAAGGGAAGTATTCAATGTTAGGTTTTTTTATCTTTGTTGCCCTTTTTGAGCCTTTTTGTGGAGGAGGAGAGGAGGATGGAAACCATGTGGAATGGATTTACACAGGAGCGTAAATGTTTTCTATTTGTTCTCTATTCTTTCTCTAATAACTTCTAACATTATTTTCAGGTTGTGTTTTTTTGTATTTTTTTCTCTCTCTGCGCTGTGGAAGGTAACTGAACTACGCGTCATAACCCCAAATCTCACTCCTCAGCTAGATTATTCAATGTAGATCCCTTATTCTATATGCAAAATAACCGTTTTTTCACCCATATGTATTACAAAGCATTTATATTAAATTATATTTGTCTATTTTTTTCCCCAGATACAGTTTTGTAGTATTCACAGACCAACTTGTAGTATTTGCAGGCCAACCTTTGCAGCTACATCTTTTGTTTTCACATTATAACTGTTTTTTCGGCAATATTTGTCATACGCGTTAAGGACTTTCTTTTTAAAAAATCAGATTGACTCCTGATTTGCTGGTTTTATGTTAAATTTAATGGCTTGTAGTTCCCTGGATCATTCATGGTATATATCTTGAAAAATTGTCATCTTTACTGTATCTGCCGTTTTCTTGTTCTCAGGTATGAAAGTGAATTTGAGTGATACTTTATATACCACTGACAATTGTTCACCTTTCTTATTCTTGAACTCCTTTTGAATTCTTAGGGAAATGCTGATTTATTCAGTTTGGTTTTGTTGGTGTTTTTTTGTTTTATTTTTTTAATTTCTAACATTTATTGACACTTGAATTTGATTCAGATCTTCAGTGAATACCTCATAATGAAGGGTTCCAGTGTGGGAACCTCCCTAAGCTCTTCCACAATGAATACAAGGGCAGAAAATAAATTTAGTTTTCTGGGTGGCCTTTTTTTTCCTGAGTGTTCCTTTTATGCCTTTATTACCTACTGACTCTAGAGACCTTCTGGAAGGCTTTTTACTCCTAATGTGTTTGAGGAACAATGTATTAAGTGTATGAAAAACACTGGTAAATGCTTTTCAAGCAAAGCATTTTACAGTGTCTCTTACATTCAGCTCACCAGCACCTGCATTCTGTTTTTCTCATTTGCTGAGAACCTTAGATTTTCTGAAAGCTACTACTCAATTCAAATGACTTAGCTTCCCTAATAGTTTAGCTATTCTTGCCTCCTTTTTCCTTTTCTCAGGTTTTTTTCTGAAGTGATGAGCATTTCCTTTATGCCTTAAACTGTCATTATGTAGCCTACCTGAATACTGCAAAGATTTAACCCCAGTTCCTTCCTCTTAGAAGAACTTTAAGCCAGAGATAGTGAAAATACTTAAAAATTTAAGAAAGTGTCTGTGATCATCATATCTATATCAGTTTATGGAAAACAAATTCATTATGTGCTTTTGTGGTTGCCTGAAATTCAACGATCAGTAGTAGTTTAGGTTGATGGGTCAGGTTAGAACAGCTGTATGCTTAAAACTTATGTCAGTGTGCTTATGTCAGTGGTACTTCATTGCATACACAAAGAAGAATAATTTTTTTCCCCCTCAGTTGGATTTTGCATTGGACATGTCTCAATTATTTCAAAAAATGAGGACTAGAGCATGTACTATAGCAAGCTATTAACTAAGAGATCCTCCTTCCCTATGTTCTTTCGTGGCAGTGCTGAGCCAGTTATGCTAAGTCAGGAATGTGTAACAATCATACATCCAGAGCCTACTCAAATTTGCATGAGATGGAAATCTGGTTTACATTATTTCCTAAAAAAAATGAAAATGGACAAAATTATCTAGGCTTTCTTTCACGTTTGATTTTATTTTCCTGAGATCTTCCTTCCAGGCAAAGATACCTTGTTGCTGTAATGCTGAAAATACAATGCTTGAGGTTTTGGTAAATTCAGAAAATACAATGCTTAAGGTTTTGGTAAATGAAAAAGTTATTATACAAGAGGGAAAAACAGGAGATATGCAGTTAAGTAATGTGAGAATGCCAATCTTGTATAACCCAAGCCTAGTGTGAATTAACTTTGAATTACTTTTTAAAATTAGTATCTTGCAAAATTAGAACTGTTTAAGATTTTGGAAATGCAGTTCATTGTAATTCACATTAGGCTCTAGAGACTGATATTCAAGGTCCTGCTCAATGCACTCAGGGAAAGGATTCTGATAAATCAGTACCCAGTGATCACCAGCATATTGGTTACTCAACAGGGCTCAGTTGGCTTAACAAAAGTCAATTTCTGTACACACACACAGAGAATTATCTTTCTACATTTGTGCATAACAGAGGGCAGTAAAATCTCAAAAGTGTAGAGTGAGAAAAAAGATCTGTCTCCTCCCAACCTTTATATAAAGCTCATGTTGTAATTGATAAAAAATCAATTACATATAAAAAATGATAAAAAATTATAAAAAACATAAAAAATCATTACAATTGATAAAAAATCAATTGCTTAGATAAAAAAGCTGGAGAACTTGGTTTCCAGAAAAGCTCTTCCCAATACTCTTGTGTTTCTTACAACGTGTGCAATTAAACAGGTCATAAAAAGCAGTAACATTGTTAAAGGGAAAAAAGATATAGTTCTATGCAATCATACCTCTTCTAATGGAATTTTCAATGCTAATTAAAAAAAAAAAAGTGCCAAAAATAGACTCTGAGCTCCCTCAATCAAATGGAAAGATGGCAAATATATTTCTGCCACTGGAAGGAATGTGTTTCTAAGAAGGAAAGGAGACCATTCAAAGCCTCCAGAGAGTCTTGTGGCTGTATCCCAACATTTTTCTTGGAAAATATATTCCATAGTAGAATAGCCATTTGTCTTAAGACCCCATGACTGCCCTCAAACAAAGTGTTCTGCCAATGACTGGCACAAACTTCAAGCTGCAGCCTGAAATCAAGCTGGTACATTTTTTTAATCTCTCAAGGGCATATCTCCTACCCTGGATGAAAACACAGAGGAAAGCAGATGGCAACACCATTTGCAGCCTCACTGACAACAGAAGAAGCCAAAATGCTAGATTAACAGCCTTGTCCCATCACAAATCTTTGTTAACTCAACTCTACTTGATTGCATAATGTTATTTGAGGACCCAGAACTAGGCAGGCACCTCACTAGCAACTGAAGGCATGATCCCCAAAAGATGTGCAGGCTATGTTCAACATTATGCACCCTAAAAACATCATGACAATAGGAAAATGCTGGTAAAGGTCATTGGCTACTGGGAAGCCTGGGAATTTAGGAGGGAGACAACGCCTTCACACACCTCTACTGTTGAATGTAGCTTGTAAGGAGAGGATTTAAAGAGCTCATTCATCTGTTTTGCTGTTCTAGTACCAACTACGAGATGGTGATCCCCACCTTTCAAAGCAATATTGCCTTTCTTCCAGGGAAAACCATGAAGACTGAGTGTTATATTAAAAAGGCTTCCACTGATTGGTTTTGCATTATCTTTCTCACTGAAGGAAATAGTCCTAGTTTCTTGGGATAACACTTTGACTCTTCACACTTTCTCTATAAGGTACATATTAAGGAACAAAAGCAAAACCAAATACCCTACAATCTTTTTGTTCTGTGTAACTGTGTATTTAATATTTTTAATATTTTTACTTCTGCTTATCAAAAATCTACATGCAGTGATTTTAATGATTATTTTCTGGAACACTTATTGTGAGTTGCATAGTTGCAAAAATAGAACAAGTTGAAATTTAAAACAGTCACTCATATTTGACAGAAACTGCACTTTTATGTCTTGTAACGACACAGAGGCCAAATGAAGTCCTAGTTATAAAGTGACCCAGATGCTCTGAGGTTTTTTACATTTGCTCCTACCTTTTCTCAGTGCTGTACAAATGTCAGATGATTTCTCCCATTAGAATGAGGAAAAAAGATCGGAGTAGCCAGAGTAGTTGTGTTTTTTCTGTAGGATAAAATTCACATGAGGAAATGATGGGTACAAAAAACACATTCAGACATCTGAGGATGATCACTGGGGACCTACTGAGATCTTTGAACTTGCCAAAGTCATTGAAGCCCAAAACTCCCTCTGGTTTATACAGGCACTGTGGACTTGGTCATCTTGGAATCAACTGGGTGTAATTTTTCCCATTTTTTGTAGGGGATGGTATATCTACTGATGCTAGATTTTCATGATGGTTTTCTCTTCTCACAGAGAGAATTTAATCAATTGATCTCTACCATCTCCTACTCTCCCAGACCTTTTGGTTTCTGAATTTCCCCTCTACAGTCCCAGTGCACTTTTTTTTGATCTATCAGACCCTGTCACTTGGGCTTTCTGTTATCTGTAGTCTACCAGCATCATAAATTCTTGATTGCTTCCATCCCACTCACGGCTGATTTTTATCATGTTTTCATCACAAGACACACTTAAATCTCTGCCAATCTTCTGCATCCTACCTGCTGTGTCTTCACCCATTCTTAATAGCTTCTTTGAAAATAAAATTAAGAAACATGTAACATAACCTTATTCCTTTGCTTATTTTTCTTTTTTCCTTTCTTTCATCTTGATATTGATTCAAAAATGGCATCCAACCTGTGCACTTTACTGCATCTCATCACATCTGCTGACCATTTGTTCATTCACTGTCACATTACTTCTGTCCTAAGTTTCATATATTACAAGGGGTTTTATTTTCCCATCTTTATTATACAATCCTACTTTGGTGTTTTCTATTAAAAAGAAACAATCTCGCATGTTAGCCTATTTGCTTCCATGGAGACCACTTTACCTTCCTGTTCCCATTTGTCTTTATTCTTATTTACTATGTTGTTTTCAATTCCCTCAGTTCCATGCTCAGACCTGTTAGCTCTGCCCTGTATCTTTTGCACTTGATCAAAGTACTCATGCCAGAATTTTTAATGGCCTATTCTGAACCAAGTCCCAGAGCCTATACTCTGTCTTTATCTCTGTGACCTGACAGCTGCCTTCAATATTGGCCACCATTTTCTTTTTCATGAAATATTGCCCTTCCTTGATGATTCAATTTTCTCCTAGTTCTCCTGCAAGCTTATTCCCAAGCTTATTTATTCCCTCATCCTTTCTCCACAATATTTTAATTCCACAAAGCAAGCCGTCTTTGACTATATGATTACCTAATCTACATCTCAATCCCATCTGTCTCTTCTGTCAAAAAATAAAATTTCTACCAGTTTGTCTTGCAGCTTAAAGGTGTGTAGTCACCTGAGGTCAACTTAAATTTGATTAAGCATAATTCTTCAGTCCCAACCCCAGACACCTCTCTTGCAAGGAACAGTGGCATTATTGACTACTAAGAAAGTCAACAGACAATGCAATGCCATCTCACACCATAACCCTTCCATGTGACTTTCCACATTTAATTTGATCATAAAACTTATAATTTCAGTAGCACTTAGGTCATGATACAATTTTTTGATTTGGCTGAGTAGCATCCTTTTACACCTTTCCAGTTTCCAGTATCTTCCTGCCACCTCTTGTGTCTTACACATAGGCTGTAGAAGGTTTTGTGTGTGGACTCCCCTTCTGATCTTTCTAGAGTGCTTTGCAGTAAAGGATCTTCATCCCAGAGGAGGTACCTATTATGGCAATCAGGACAACAGTAAAATAGAGTTAACTACAAAAAACCCAGATTGTTTGAAATATGGTGACAAGACCCTTCTCAGGGATCTTTTTGGTTAAAAATCTTTCAGGGAATAAAGCCTGCAAAAGTTTTGCCATTAGGTAATAATCATTGCAGCTTCCACAACAATTTCACGGATAGTACATCTTTGGCATCTCTATACCATTGTGCATATATAGCCCTTCTGAGAGACATTTATTATTATGGGCTTTCTTGTAATAGACTATAGCAGTCATAAGTTTGAGAGGTAAGGTCAGTTGGATTTATTTAACATGCACAATGAAATAATGTATCTGTTTGGGGGACTGGGATGGAGAGGTGTTCTTCCTTTATGTTTTTAGCTGAACAAATTGCACCTACATCATAGCAGAAATATTAACTAAGACATAAAAGAAGAAATTACAGCTTAAGCCCACAAGAGGCATATGATTTTACTGCATTCCTTTGTTTGAATGACCTCTTGCAGAGAAACTCAAGGGTCGTTATTGTGGAAACTTTCAGGCAAAAGTGATGTCATCAGAAATCATTTTAATGGAACCTCATCTTCACATCCTATTGATTTATCTGCTAAGTATGAAGGGAAATCAATAAGCAGAATCATTTTCACATCTTTTAAATATCTACTGTAGCAAAAAATATTGTTCAGTGCAGATATGAATCATTGGGAAGAAAACTTGTAGCCATTGATAGGCATGCAAACATTTATTTCTTTATATTAAGGTGATTTTCACGTTTTGTCTACTATCTTTTGCTTAATGTGCTTGTATTAAAGGTGAATGACACACAATGACAGCAGAAATTTCATTTTGTATGAAACAGATGTAAAAATACTGAGATTTTCCAAATTAGAAAGTGAGATATACAGAGGGTAGAAGCAAGGACATGTCACCTGGAAGGAATACAGAGAAATTGTCTGAGCAGCCAGGAATCAGGTTAGCAAAGCCAAGGTTCTGATAGAATTAAAACTGGCCAGACATGTCAAGGGCAACACAAAAAGCTTCTATAGGTACATCAGTCATAAAAGAAAGACTAGGAAAAATGTATTGCCTCTCCTGAAGGACAAAGGAGACCTAGTTCCCTGAGACATGGAGAAGGTGGAGGTACTCAATAACTTTTTTTGCCTTGGTTTTCACCAGCAAGTGCTCGAGCCAGACCACCCAAGTTGCAGAAGGCAAAGTCAGGGACTGGGAGAATGAAGAACTGCCTGTTGCAGGAGCAGATCAGGTCTGGGACCATCTATGGAACCTGAAGTTGCACAAGTCCATGGGACCTGATGAGATATGTCCATGGGACCTGATGAGGTATATCCACGGGCCCTGAGGGAACTGGCTGATGAAGTTAACAAGCTATTATCCATCATATATGAGAAATCATAACAGTCCGGTGAAGTTTCTGCTGACTGGAAAAGGAGAAATATAACCCCCATTTTTAAAAAGGGAAAAAAAGACTCAAGAACTATTGGCTGATCAGTCTCACCTCTCTGCTTGGCAAGGTCATGGAGCAGATCTTCCTGGAAACTATTATAAGGCACATGAAAAATAAGGAGATGATTGGTGGGAGCCAACATGGCTTTAATAAGGGCTAATCATGCCTGCCAAATACGGTGGCCTTCTACGACAGGGTTACAGCATTGGTGGTTAAGGGAAGAGCAACTGATGTCACCTACCTGGACTTGTGCAAAATATTTGACTCTGTCCTACACAACATCCTTATCTAAACTGGAGAGGCAAGGATTTGATGGATGGACCATTCCATATCCTAGGGGATAAGGAATTGGCTGGATGGTCATATTCAAAGTCTTGAGGTCAACAGCTTGATGATCAAATGGAGACCAGTGACAAATGATATTCTTCAGGGATCAGTAGGAGGACTAGCACTGTTCAACATCTTCGCCAGCATCTTGGGCAGTAGGACTGAGTGCAGCCTCTACAAGTTTGCCAATGACAGCAAGCTGCGTCATGTGGTTGACACACTGGAGGGAACCTGAAAGTTGACTCCTGTTCATGACTGAGAGAAATATTGAAGTATGGTTTTGTCAAAGTGTATTTGGTAAAGTGGATGTTTATGATCATTGTGACTGTTTGTCAGAAAGAGGCAGGAAAACATAGGTGTGCAGCTGCTCTTCATATTGGCCTTGATATTGGCCACACTGGGGCTACTAGCCAGTACTCTTGATGGGGACAACAGTGAGATAATGAGAAACTCCACGGCCCCATGAGTAAACAGTAACAGAGCTGACTTAAAGCCAGTTTTTTTTCTGAGAGTATAAAAGCAGGATCCCCTTATGGCCAAATCTGGAGCCTCACCTATAGGTGGACACACCACATAGGAACTTTCACTATTACCTGAGACTCCTGCCATAGGCTGCAGTGAGGCTTCCCAGCTTGTAGTGTAGACCTGGATGATGATTTGTTATTGATTGGTGATGTATTTCTACTTAATTTCTGTTCTCTCTACAGTAATGGTTTGATGCATTGGTAATTTTCCTCTGTGCTTTACTTATATCTGTGCTATACTTATATCTGTCTGTGATTTGCTTCATTATACTTATTCATTATATAAAAACATCTACCCAATTCATATTAGTGTGCTTGTTTAATAAACGGTGCATGTTATACAGCATGTGTGTGGCCGTTTTGTTGCATACTCTGCTTGTCAGCAGAACATGCATCCAGTACTAGAGCCTCCAACATAAGGACATGGACCTGTTGGAGCAAGTCCCCAGGAGGCAATCAAGATGATCAGAGAGGTCTGTAGCACCTCTCCTATGAAGACAGGCTGAGAGAGTTGGGCTTGTTCAGACTGGAGAAGAGAAAGCTCTGGAGGGACCTTAGAACAGCCTTCCAATACCTAAAGGAGGCTTCTTACAAGAAAGCTGAAGAGGGACTTTTTACAAAGGCAGGTAGTGATACAACAAGGGGTAATGGCTTTAAACTGAAAGAGGGTAGAATACATATAAGAAATTCTTCACTAAAAGGGTGATTAATCACTAGAACATATTGCTCACAGAAGTTGTGGATGCCCCATCCCTGGTAGTGTTCAAGACCAGGTTGGATAGGGCTTTGAGCAACCTGGTCTAGTGAAGGTGTTCCTGTCCACGATGGTGGTGTTGGACTTAGATAAGCTTTAAGGTCCCTTCCCACCCAAACCATTCCACGATCTCAGATAAACCAATATTCATTGATGTTTGCTTTCTGCAACAGATCTCAACTGGCTTATTCACTGCTTTTAAATTAGAAATCTTATTCCATAAGCTACTAATAGAGAAGATAGCTCTGGAATATTAATTCAGAGAACTCAATTTAGAAGCACACTTCTTACCATAGAGTATTTAGAGAGAATAATATGAAGTGTTTCAAATGTCAGATTTATTTCTTATTCACCTCCCCCCAGCCAATTTAGTGGCATTGAATTCACATTACAGAAGAGAACTGAAAAATAGAACAGTTCATTAATTATCCCATAAACCTATTTAACTCTTAGACAAAGATTTAAATTGAAAGTTTGACACTTTTTTATTTGCATTAAATGTACTTCATTTCTGCTGGTATTTCTTCTTTCCAGGGCTGATTTTGGTATGGTAACTGGTGGGAACAATGCTCCTGAGAAACAAGAGCCACTAGTTTTCCAGGTAAATTCAAATACCTTAGAAGAAGAAATGTACTATTTTGTATTGTATGGGAAATAGAAGCTCAATATTTACTTTCTGTGTGGTGCTTTGTCTGATTATGTGTGAAGATTAAATTATTTTAGTTTGATTATTTACTGATCATTATCACCCAAATTACAATAAATTTATGTTATTTATGTTATTTTTGTTTTTTTGTTTGTTCATTTCCTGATTTTTCTAAGTATTCTTTACTAATAATCCTAAATACAGTTCTCAAAAAATCATGTAAGAGACCCAATAAGAGACAGGTTTCTAAATGTTTTCAGATGATTCAGTTGTTGGGTCTGTAACTTATGATAACTCATAGAGGCTGAGTTTAGTTGCTTATTACTTGACAAAGGTCAGATTTGTTTAAGGTTCCTTATGTAAGTGACAAAAAAGTTATTCTGTTATTATCAGTGTCACTATTGAAAACTATGCAAAAGCCATCAGAAAAAGTGTAATCTAGCTGCAATGTTTAAACCTAGTCATTGACAAATTAATCAAATCATGCTAGATAGAAAGGAAAAGTAATTTCTTACCCACTGGCTTCCTTGGCTGCCCATTTACTTTCTTTTCAACAGCCAGTTACTGGAAACTTATCTTCACCTCACTCATCACAGTTAAAATGAAAGGAATAAAACCAAATATAGTTTGATTTGCATAGATTGAAACTTATTGACACTTTGGTTGCTTCGTTCTAAATTCAGTTTCTCTGCTCATTCACATCTTAACTGAACTGCCAGTTTGTCATCTCACAAAACCAAATGTTACATGATCGTCTACAGGGTTGACTATGAAGGTAGCAATCATCTTGCACAATAAAGCCATCAAACATTAGGCCAAAATATCTTAAAGGTATTTGATGTTTGACAATTAAGAGCAAATATGATAATGCCAAAGGCTGTTATATCATTATTTGATATAATTATTTTTATAAGCATTAATATTTTGTGTGCTGTTAAAGGCATAGATGTATGAATAAGCATCAAAAGGATTTCTAAAATTAGCTGAGAAACACAATGGTTTCAATAAATTCTAGAGCGAACTCTTTTCTGAGAGACTTTTTGCTGACAAAAATATGTGTTTGAGTGTCATGTCTCCATGAGTCACTAATTAGACTTTTCCATTTCTACAACCTTTTCCATTCTCTATGCTTAGAGCAAACTGGCTGTAAATTTCACCACCCACCTATACAAGCAGGCTTAGCTCCAGATAGTTTCTTTCCCTTTAGCCACTTGGCAACTTAAAATCACTCCATGTCTTCACAAACACTGAATTCCTCACTGGCCTCAAGCTGTGACTGCTTATGCTGAATGATGGCATGGCACCACGGCTAAGGGGTGCACAAAGGGTAAAGACAAGGCTTGCTCCTGTTCTGTCTGTGTAAACTCTTTCCTTCAAGTATGCTCATCTGGCAGATGAAACACCTTACTAGTTCAAAAAAAGAATGTTTACATGAAAGACATAGTTTCCTCAAGGCTTTCCAAACTAAATTAGTATTTGATTTAAATCTTCCTTCACCTTCTAATCTTCTAAAATCTAATCATGCATTTTTCTTTTTGTCGAATTACCACATCAAAGCAAAACTTGCTGTGGATGCTTCTTATTCTAAATTCACTGTCTTTGCTTACAACTATTCTTTCATGAACATAATTTTTACTGAACTCATCTCACCATCAATTTCTATATATTTATACATTTATTGTGGTAGGTGAAACCTTTTTCAAAGAAACTACCAAACAACAACAATCTTTTGGTCAATGTAAATTGTCGTAAGTAGATAGATTTCATCAGGCAATTGTAAAATGCTCTTTGGGTATATTTACTACTTACCTGTTACCTTCATCAGCTTCATGCAATCTTAATTGTGCACTGACTTCTGAAAAATATTCAGCAAGATCATACTCCAGCCAAACTGTTGAAGAGTATTTAAAGACATTAGTTACGTTTATCAATTTTATAGGTATTTTGTGATACTGTCTAATACATAGACTCAAGAGGTTTCATCTTACAAAGGCATTCAGGAGATACACAGCAAGTCAAAAATCCTATAAAATGATTGCTCTTATTGTTAGTACAGAAATCTGTGAAGATTTGCCTGTAACTGAATAAACTTCAAAATACTTTGCCTGGGACTGTGGAATAGCCCTTTGAGCAGAGAAGATGATAGTCAATCTGAGTGAGGATCACCAAGGGCAGGAGGCTGAGGGCAGCCCAGCTGTAAAAGCCACCTCAGATCAGCTGACCTGTCTAAGTTCTGGGCAAAAGGAGAGACCTCAGCATGCACAGGAGCTTTCCTTTTCTTTCCTTCTTTTTTCAAACAGCTATGTTTCTGTTGTTTCTATGGACATATAATTGACAACTTGGTTTGACAGAAGGTGTTATTAATCACTGCGTTTCCCATAATCATCAACACTTCTTATATGTACCAGAGCTACCTATAACAGCAAAGACAACATCTAGGGGGAAAAAAGAAAAAAGGGAGGGGTGGAAATCCTGTAGCTAACAATTGGCTATTTATAGAAGAATATAAGTTCTGCCCTGAGATAGAAGCTTTTACAAGAGTCAAAGGTGCTGCTAACTCTGTAATTGTAACAGTACCTAGTGAAGCACTTGCTTGTTTAAATAAGGTTTTTCATTTTCAGCACAAGGGGATTACATTCAGGAGATCATGTGTTTCCACAGGCTTAGCAATGGCTGCCCTTTATTTTCATAATGACAGTGATTTGAAATTGGAACCTTGTCAAAGCAGGGTAAACAGAAACCCTCTAGTAGAGGAGGGAGTAGAGGGGGGAAACAAACACCACCTCTTTTTATGGGTTCTAAGAAAGCTACAAGGAATTTTGAGAATGTGCCAGAGCACATCACAGAAAATGCTGTAGTTTGTCAAGTAAAAAGATAGATGTTTGCTAAAAACTGTATCATGTCTATTTTATTCCTTACTGACCAAAGTCTATTAACATTCTTGACAAGTTATAGATCTTATATATTCTAGTTAAAAATCTTGTCTGTCCTATCTTGTTTGAATTTTAACAGGCGTAGCCCCAGAGATGGTCGTTTCTATGTTAGGCTCAGGGTCAGAGAAAGTTGAGCTGCCATGATCAGTGGATGAAATTCAAAAACTTTCAGTGGTCACCTTTTATCCATCACTACTGTATCTGAGATCCCAGATTACTTCCCTTTATACACAGTAGAATGTTTCTTGCAATGGAGTAGAGGCTTCCAGCAGCCCTTGTGCAAAACTGGTGACAAGGCAGGCCAGGAAGGCTGGACATCACTGGAAAACTCTGTCCATAATTTTTAAAAGAAATAATTCTTATGCTGTCGGACATGAGCAAACTCATGATCATAAAACAAAGGCAAAAGATTTTGCAACTGGGATCTTAGTTTCAAAGTATCTGAAGAAATAAAAATCTCTCCCACGGACAGCTGCTTAAAATGTATTAGAGTACCCACCTCCATTATTTATCTCAGTTACATGGCTGATTGTGCCATGTAACTTCTCAAAGCAGGAAAGGAAGGTTTGATTAAACGCTGTGTGCCTAAATGCCTTTTTTGAACTCAATACCAACTACTGTGCAATCATGTCTACCTCTTTTCACCTCATCACTTATGAGCGACAGTTTACTTCAATTTCCATTTCTATTTCAGTCAGTCAGTCTTACACAAACACAGACTATTTTCCCCTTTATATTTGAACACATGAGCTATTTTATTACATTTCAGTCTAGTCTTATATTCTAAAAAGGAAATTATCAAAAGAAGTTTCAGATCTTGTATTTAGTTACAACTGACAAATTTTAAGGTAGATTAGCATATATTCCTATGTGACAGAGATCAATTATGTCTACTAATGTAAAACTAAAGGGTTGGGGTTTTTTTTCAAATATTTCAAAAGAAGACAAGTCCACCTGGATAAAGTCATGAACAATCTGGTTTTATCTCACAGCTGACCCTACATGGACAAGGAGATTGCACAACAGTTCCCCTCTTGAGTTCCCCTCCAAATGACCCTTTATGCACAATAATTCTCCCTTTCCTTAGACTGCATTTAGGAAAAAAAAAAAAAAAATCTAGCAAACTGAATAAATAAGTAAATTCATCTCTCCATTCATACACTAAATAGTACTTTTCAACAAAACGTTCATGTACCATTGTTTACGAAACAGAATTATCTTTGTGAGATCCCCAGGAGTTTCTCAGTGCTCTCTTGCTTTTACGTGCCTATTTTCCAAATAGCTGTGAACCATATTAGATCTATGTCCAGTGTCTGTGATACTCCATCATCAGTCCTTTGACATGATGCACTTCTTGTATTCCTACTTCTTGTATTCTCCCTTCTATCCAGCTTTTTACCTCTGCAAGTGCTTTCCCTACCACCTCAAAACAGCTTTAGTCTTCATAATTGTCTCTTGAAGCCACCAGTATAATCACAGGAAGAGAAGGGTCCATGAAAAAAAAAGTGAATGAGAAGGGAAGAATAAGTGAAAAATAAGAAGGGATAACAAAAGGCCACATTTGAACTTGGAGGCATTCCATACCGCATCTACCTTCTCTGCCAAGAAGTCACAGATGTTCATCACATAAGCAGATGAAATGTTACAGTGAGGTGTTCATTTGTCACTAGTTTGGAATTTTAATAAAACCTATTCTCCCCAGCTGTACTGGTTTTGGTTGGTTGGTTTGTTTGTTTCTCTAATTTTTACTACTGAAAACTTTAAAAATATTGAATTAAGAATAAGGAAACAAAAGACATGGTAAGATTAATAGAAATCTCTTTAAAATAAATTCCGTATACTTCTTCTCTTTTCCATGCTTTTGTTCATATTCCCTTAAAAAGCTAAAACAAAATTAAGCACTCTTAACAGGTCTGGGATTGCTAAGAGTGCATGGAAGCACCTATTCAGAAAGCCTAGGGTAAGACTGATAAATAATTTCTCCTGGCAATTTGGCTAAGCCATTTCAAGTATTGGAATAAAGAGTTACTGCTTAGTAATACTTATATGGTTTGTTAAGAAGTAATGGTGAATATATCCACTAATTGATTACAGTATCATTGTTTTCATCTCAATTTTATTTCTTTCCACATTATAGAAGACAAAATTGTTTTTCAGGATATCTATTACTATATAATTGCTTATGAAGGTCCCTATTTATTATGTCATTGAATATCATTAGGAAAAGTAATCTTCTCAAAGACCAGACCAATTTGGGCTAGCCAAATGCTAACATATTTCCTTAAAGATATGTCTAGGAGTCTTCTGACTAATTGCATCTGGTTGAAGCATGAAAAGTATCATGAAAAGCTAACCTCCTGATGGTAAGTATGAGTCTTCTATGATCATATCCCATGGAAAGCTTTTAGAGGTTCAAAAATCAATCACATTCTGCATTTCTGATTCATTGAATTAGTCAATAGGGCAAATAGGAGAACTATTCTATGACCTTTGTCTGTACAGGATCTCTCTGCAACCAGCATCCACTGAAGGCAGATGCACAGCCAGCTTGTTCTACAGAAGAGGCAAAGGAGTACAAAGACCATCTTAGAATTTGCATACATCTTCCTGAACAGTTCAGGAGTATGATAGTGATTACGGAAGTTGATTAAGTCAATTTTAGCCATTCTGGTCATCCATGTTGTTAACAACATATAATCGCATTGTGTGTGAAGCTTACCTATTAATAATATCAGAAACTATTACTCTCAAGAAGAAAGAGTATTAAAAAAAAAAAATCTAATAAGCTGAGTGTCCCTTTGAGCTGTTGACTGAATTAAGTATATTTCTCCCTGAGACATTCTGCTGAGGTGAAAGTCAAGGCTCCTTAGTGTATTGGTCAAAATTGCCGTATTGTACCAAACCGCTGTCTGTGGTTAACCTTAGTCACTGCCAAACAAACATACTGTGAGAGCATCCTCATGTACTGCCCCCTACTTGCACACCAAATAAAATAGAAAGGCTTTAAAGAAGCTCTGTGCTCTGGCTTGTATCAAAATTCTATTTGTCTGAGATAATGACATCAGTAAGAAGTCCTGCATTAAAAACTAGAGGTATTTCATAAATGTAAGGGAAAGCTAATCAGGAAATCAGCAATATTAGACAAAAATGGATTATGAAAAAATGTCAAAGCCTAAAGGGTTTTTTTGACAGTGGACAGCTCAGGAGATGCTTCAATTAAAGAATGGATTCACACAGCCTGTACTTACAGTCTTTAAAGGATCCTAGTGGATTTATGCAGCCTGTAGTTAATGACAAAGTCAAATTTAACCCTGAATGAAATTACAAAATGGTTAGAGATCTGCTAGTGACAGCCTTGGTAAAAGATATGTCATAAAAATCAGTATTCTGAATATGAAACTACTATTATGTTCTGGCTTAGACTCATGTAGGAGCATATCAAATGATTTCTAATAACTCTGAATACTTGAAGCCAGAGAAATAGATTTAAAATTCAGATTCATGTGAGAACCAACTAGAAGCAAAAGCTTGCCCAATTCCATTAGAGATGAAAATGAAGGTGAAAAATTCTTACATAAGGTAATTGTTAAGGTTTTGTGTGATGGATTACCAAGATAATCAGCCTTCAGATGTGAGATGTGATCAAACCTCCATTTAAATCAATGGAATGCTGTTGATTCACTGTGGTTAAGCGTTTGGCAGCAGATTTTAGGGTTGGGATTTTTTTTCCAATTAGTAGATGCAGGGAAGAACAACTGCATAGTTTATGCAATCTGCTGTTACAGGATGTTTTTTAAGTGATTTGCAGCAAGTAACCCAAAGAGTGACTAATATCACTGTGTACCCTATGGGGCAAGGTATGTGTCAGTGAGTTCTCAAGAAATAGATATACGTGTGAAGGAGTTTGCTGTGGAAGTGAGGGACACAACTAACGTAAGCAAGTGTGGAGAATGGTGCATAGGCCAAAAATCAAAACTGAGCTTTCTCTCTTGCCCTTGGTAAAATATCTAACACATACGTTTTGGTAGAAAGGCAGACAAGAGAATTCTATTTGAAGGGCATATAGCTCTAGATAAGAAAACATGCCAGAGTATAAATAGGGCCACAGAGGAGATGAAACACTGCATAAAGTTGTGGTTTGATTCAGGTAAAATGGAAATTAAGGCCTCTCCATGCTTGTCTGAGTAAATATTAACAGATGCAGACTTAAGAGGCATATCAAAATGCTCTTCTTGACTTGTTTGCCACTAGTGAGGTTCATAGACTTGTCAGTTCCCTATGCAAAGGTGCAGGACCCATGAAACTGTAGACATTTAATACTCCACTGGGCAAAGGAAAAGTCAATATGTGACCTGAAAAGGATAACTTTTCAGTAGTTATGTAGGAGGCCGCTGATGATCCTGAGGCACTTAGAGGGGAAAAGATTGCCTTTATATCCTGCAATGGTTTTAGACAACAGGATATTAGAGTAATATATTATGAACATATAGTGATAGAAAGAGAGCAATATCATCACATTTGCTTATCAGCTGGGGTTCTGCCCAATATACTCACACTAGCCATAAAAATTATTAGGCCATGTTTCTTTCCTAGCTGGAGCAGATGTGGGAAGTCTGACTGACACTACTTCTGTACTATTATCACAAACAGCTATCTGAAAGTCAATCTCTTCCCAGCTTTGCAATGTGTCGCCAGGCTGTGATGGCACTGACATGAGTCATATTTTAAGCTGCATGCAGATTCCAGAATGAATGAGAGATTTAATATGGGGGTATGTTCACTGATAAAAGTGACTTATTTAGCATGCCCACTCTGTGTGCTGCATTCCAAAAGGAGCAGATAAAAAGAAATAAATAATAATAATACTAATACTAAAAATATACAGGGGGATTTATTCAAATGTTATGTTGTCCACCACCAGAAAACTATTTGCCTCACTGCAGGACAGAAAACTAGAAGAACTGGAAAAGGCATGTATCCTGTTAAGCAGAAGTTAGAGCAAGAAGAAATGATTTATAGATAGAGCATTGATATTCGTGAAGATCATGAGAAAGCCAGAACGTGTTAGGACATACCTGTAACCCAGTCTTCCCTGTGTTTGCAGCAAGATGGAGGGTTTGGTGCCAGGGAATAGGAGAAGGTTATCTATTTTATATCTTGGAATGTGTTACCACACGTACAATAAGCTGAATTTACAACTGTAAGGATGGTACCAAAAGAGCAATACAGATCACATAATCTTGTTTCCCAGCCAGACCACTTAGCAATGCACATAAAAAATTACATAAAAAGGAGTCTAATGCCTCAGATCTTTACAAATGTCTAACAAATAACAGTTTGAGAGTGGAAAAAACATTATGCATACAACATCATCAATATAAGTTGTCTTATTCTAAAAACATACTTATGTATTTTGAACATTTGCATTTTACAGTTTACTATGAAGTACTCTCTTTCCTGGGTTTCAGAGACAAGGTGAACAGCTGGTGGAGTCACAGATGTTAAGACTGTTTTCCTATTTAAATGCCTAAAGTAACTGTCTTTCATGAGGACAGAGACCAGCTATGAGAGCAGCAAAGTTTATCTATGTTTGTGTCGTGGTTTAAGCCCAGGCTGTAAATTAGAACCACACAGTTGACTTCCCCCCCCCCCCTTCTTCCCTCCACTCCTGGAGGGACGGGGAGGAGAATCGAAAGAATGCAACTCCCACAGGTTGAGATAAGAACAGTTTAGTAACACAAACCACTACTGCTACCACCAATAATAATAATGATAAAGGAAATAACAAGGAAAGAGAATACAACACCTCACAGACCGATTCCTCGCTCACCACCCCGCAGTGATCTAGCCCTTCCGGGGACTCTCAGTTCTACATCCTGGGCATGATGTGCTGTGCTATGGAATACCTCTTTGGCTAGTTTAGGTCAGGTGTCCTGTCCCTGCTTCCTCCCGGCTTCCCCTCCTCCCTGGCAGAGCATGAGACTCACAAAGTCCTTGGTCAGACCAAACATCAGTGTTACCAGCTCTCTTCCCAAGCCAAAAGTCAAAACCACAGCACTGCACCAGCTACTATGAAGGAGAAAAAATGACTGCTACTGTTAAACCAGGACAGTTTGTCAGACTGTAGAAAAGTATGTATATTCTTGGAAGCAATCTATAGAGGTATAGTATTAGACATACGCCAGAGATATGCTTTGGACTAGGCAATATATTAAAAATGACTTTTCAGCATGATCCTCCTATTCATGTGTTTGGGTTATTTTTTCATTTGTTTGGGTTCATTTTGGTTTTTTGTGATCTAACTTCAACTGAATCCTTGATATTGTCCTAACCATTCCATTGTGGGGCAGGGGAAGGAGGGAAGACTTGATTATGAAGCATTGGTAATTTTTATTTCCACATTTAAATTATAATTATGAAATTATATTTTAATTATATTTATAAACTTACTGTATAATTATATGAAATAAATATATATAATTATATAAAATAATAATCGTACTATATATTTAAATATTTATAAATTATAATTTTAAAGGTGGCAAAAAGGTCACATTGCACACTGCAATTCATTTTTCATGAATTAAAAAGAAAACTAAGACAAGTTAAAGTGAAATAGTTTGGAAGAGAGGGATTAATGTTATTATGAGCAAAGAGACTGTAACTGTCCGCTTTTAAACGGAATCAAAGAGTAGGTTCATCATTTTTCCCTGTGGCAATTTAATTTACATTTTGCACTGTTCAGGTAGAAGCATATTAATGGCAAATTACAGACGGCAAGTCATTGTGATGCAATGAATAGCTAATTCCATTGTTAAAATGTATCAGTGATTCTTAGTCAAGGATAAATGATGTTGCCTTTTCTATGTATAAGGGAAAATCCTCAGTGCAGTCAGGAAACTGATGAAAGTTAAAGATAGATACTCTGTCTTCTTAGAACTCACATTCTTATCTGAATAGCTCTTGCCCACTGCTCCTGCAAGCCAGACCTGTTAAAAAAATCACAGAGGACAAGTGCTGTTTTTACATGTTGTGCTGGTTGTCTTGTTCATTTGTCAGCACTCTGGGTATATTGGTTTCAAGAATTTTCCTGTAGTTTTAGTAAAATGGTCCTAACACTTTGTGACCAAGCCACAGCCAGTGACCACAATCTGCACAGATCCACAGAGTGTGTGGGTGGAGACCATCTAAAAGATCTAAGAGAATTGAACTACAAAACTTCACAGTCACTGTAAAAGTAAGGGAAAGTTCTTTGGGGTGGTTTTTTTTTTCTGTGTTTTTTGTTTTTTTTTTTTTTTTTTTTTTTTTTTTTGTGGTTTTGTTTTTCTTGTTTGATTTTATATTTTTTTTTAATGCAAAGTCATTTCAGGTTAGTTGGCTTTGTTTAACCCACAGTTTCCTGCTCTTCTCCAATACCAAGGATCAGTGCATTGTGCTGAATAACTTTCAGGCTCACAAAGATAACAAAAACTTTAGCTTAGCCTTCCTTTAGTTCCTCTACAAGTCAGTGGCATTTGACTCTGAAGACAGGAGAACAGTTGTAAAAGGAACCAAGAAAAGTGACATTACTTTCTGGATATCACTCAAATGTTATTTAGCATTAAGGACACCACAGCCCCTCAGAAAGCCAAAGAAACAGTTCTAGTCACCAAAAATATTTTTCCAATGAGGTATTTGACTGTACAAAGTTGCAACCATCAGGAAACATATATTTGATGGTGTTCAAGGCCAGGCTGGACAGAGCCTTGAGTGACATGGTTTGCTGTGAGGTGTCCCTGCCCATGGCAGGGGAATTGGAACTAGATGATCTTAAGATCCTTTCCAACCCTAACTATTCTATGATTCTACAATTCTGTGATTCTATGGTATTTTATTCTTGCTGTGATTATTAGGAAACTGAGGAAAGTTTCCTGTTGACATGGCAAATTCAAATATTATACTTGTTGATTACTAAAACTGATTTAATATTTTTTTCCTTAACAATAAGGCTTTAATTGAAAAGATATTGAAGTGTTATCATGTTGATAGTAACGGAGGCAGAAGTCTTGCTTAGATGGTAAACTAGAGCTGATATTTATATCTGTTGTGCAATGGAAAAGGAATTCATTCAGGAGCTGAGGATTTGCTACTTTTCAGGTAAGCTCACAAAAATGGCTCTGAGGTTAATCTCATGGGTTGTTTTTATTCCTTCCTAGCAGTGGCAGGTAAACTTGATTAGTTTAAAAGTTAGAAGTATAGGGTAAGGTTGATGTCTTTGGTTTGACCTCTACCTCCACAACTTGAACCTGGAATTTGAAAATTAGTTTGTTTTCTTTGTCCATCAAAGATTCTTCCACAACAGTCTCCTGACTCTTTCATTCTTGAGGCAAAAAGACAAGGAAAATATTACAGATCTAAGTGCTAACAGTAATTTCATCTCTTGCTGAGAGGACTCCCAGGAGCCTCATAGAGGATCCCTGATACTTTCCAGCAGCTAAAGCATCTCCAGTATTTTTGTCTTCATGCACTCAGACCGTAAAATCCTCACAAAGGCTTGTTACCCCACAAAGGCTTCCTATCTTGTTTTGAGTTGTATGTTGTGTAGTTTTTAGTTCCTGCTATAAATGGTCTCTGAGTATACCTTTACAGATCTCAGGCACCATATAAATATCCCCATGTCTCCTGCATTAGGCTTCACTATATAGTATTCACAATTCTCTATTAAATTTCTTGTCACTTGTTCTATCATATTATTCTGCTGAACTTCCTGTTTAAATGCAGTGTCTCTATTCACAGAAAAAGGTACTGCTCAGTTCGAGTAAAGATTAGCAAACTTTGACAATAGTAATTAGAGTAGAGCATTTACTACTTCAATTTAAACAGGTCTGCCTGAATTTCACGAACACTGCTGTGCTGTGTTTTTCAGATATTCTAGCTACAGTTGGCTTCAGTAACTGTGTGCTGATTTTGGCTGGGATAGAGTTAATTTTCTTCACAGTAGCTGGTATGGGGATATGCTTTGGATATTGTGCTGCAAATAGTGTTGGTGACAATGCAGGGATTTATTCGTTACTGCTGAGCAGTTCTTACACAGAGTAAAGGCCTTGCCCCCTACCCTCCCAGTGAGCAGGCTGGGGGTGCACAAGGGCATGGACAGCAACAGTTTTTTTAACCCTTTTAAGCAGTTTGGGTTTCAAGATGAAAAGAAGCCCTGAATCTTCAGTAGCTGACTTGCCTACCACCAGTCTTCCAAATCATAGATAATGACAAGACACAGACCAAAATCTCCATATAAGGGAGACCTGAAAGAAGAATTTTGCTTGGGTTGATTCTCAAGTACCAGTGCATGGCCAGCCTCTGCAGCTGCCCCTAGCCCTGGGGTGAAATTTGCTGCAGCCACCGCACAACTCTGACTGAGCCACTTGGCATGCCACCGTGTAGGTGGAGTATTTGGTCTGCTGACAGATTAAACGAAGTTTGAGAGGCAGGCTGAACACCTATGTACATGACCAGACCCATCAACATCTGACAGTTTCCAATGAAGACAATCTTTGGAAAGTGCCTGAAAATAAAGACACCCCTTTCCATGAGAATGAAGACCTGGTATCCAGCCATTGTAGATGGAAGAAGAACTGGAGAACAGATATGAAAAAGAAAAGATAAAGCTGTGAAAATTATCCTATTTTTCTATTTTATATACTTTGAAATCCAACCCAGTACTTTCTAAGGCCAACCACTGTAACAGATACAGCCAGACTATGGACATTCCTATTCTTTCTCTTGTTAAATTGGTGAAGACTTCTGTCAAAAGTACTTTTTCATAAAATATCTAGTTATATTAAAAGAAACAATGCTATTTCACTGTATTTTACCTTCTGGTACCACATCTCATGATATCTGGTTAAACATTACAGTCTTAAGTATACATCATTTAATGCAAATATTGCTACTTAGGGGGTTGGGCATATTTTTAAGAAACCATATATCAAGATGAAACTCAATTTCTATAGCTATTATGTTGCATTCTCTTAAGAAATAGAACATGATGAAATTACTTATTTTCCATAGATTCAAAATGTATTTTTAAAAGTTGTGACAATACTATAGTGTTGTGCTTTTTCTTTTGTTTTTACAAGAACCAACCAGATTTTGCAAACACACACACAGTAAGAAGCTTTGTTCTGAACAGAAACACATTTTTATACTCTTGTTACAGTCAGCAGAATTGCACTCATATGCCCTTTTCTTTCCTACTTGCTTGAGTCAATTGATAGTGTCGATCCATGTTCACGGCTGCCTTATTCTTGGGCATATCTCCATGCTTGACTTAACTTACCTATATTTCAGCAAATTCTCCTCTAAACAGAAAGGGCCATGTTTTGGGGAGAGAAAGGGGAGCTGGTACAAAAGCTGTATCTGTACTTTAAAAAGTGACCTTGTCACCCTCACTGTTAAGCACCAGGACTAAAAATAAGTATTCCATGGAAGTTTACAGTTTGTTATTTATATTTCTAAGGTGTAGTTTTTAGATTTCTGGGTTAATATTCTCATCGATCATCAAACTTTTGGATCTATGCACACAGATAAGACATTACATTAACTTCTTTAGGAAGAAAACAACATCCACTCAGCATCTTCAGCACCGCTTATTCATCTTCTGGTCTGCAAACTGGTTCACATTTATTTTATACCTGGCTATAACATAAAGGAAATGTCTGCAAACAGCAGTTCAAGCATATTCCCCAGACTATTCTGGACTTTTTTTTTTTTTTTAATGAAAAGAAAATAAATACTTTTTCTTTCCTTAAAAGGCTGTTCTCTAATCCCAACTACACATAACAGGAAGTCCAGACCACCATTAAGTCAAAATTAAGGTCAAAGTGCTGCAGTCCAGCAATCACCTATAGGTATGAAATCTCAGGGTGTTTTGGAAAAAGTACAACAAATTTAGTAGGATATCATTGCAAATCAGGTACCTTTAAAGCAATTCAAACATTTAAATAGCTTGCCTGTCCTTTATTTCACAGAAAATGACTACTCTTACTGCATAATTTCTCATTTTAAATGTCATTATTCATTTCCTGTGCAAAATTACAACCTTTTTAAAAGCAGTAGAATTGCAGTTTCACAATTTAATTTCAGATACTTATTAAAATGAAGAAACATTTTAATTTTTCTTTTTTTTTCCTCAGAATGTTCTTTAAAATACCCTTTGTCTTAAAAAATAAACTCATGAAATTTTCAAGGGAGATAATTTTTTGTAAATAAAGTTTTTGGGATCTAGACATAAGGTTTACACTAAAATTTGGTTGAACTGGGAATAATTGATGCCTATAATTAATTAAGAAGGCTGCAAGATGGCTCTATAGAAAAAAAGAAAAACAAAAAGGCAAAAGAAGACAAAAACAAAAGCTTGTCTGATAAGCTGAAAATAACAGCTTTGCCACCAAGTTAGAAAAGTAAGAAGGTTAAATATCACAACAGGAGAAAGCTGTCTAAACTATCTGACAGTTTTATTTGAGAGTCCTTAGGGAATATTCATAAAGGGTATGTCAACTCAAAATAACTTCTTCACAGCAGAGGAAGTACTTCAGAGAAAACAATGGAGGGGAAGAAAGAAAGAAGGTACAAATGGTCTCTTCAGATTCTTCTAGGAAGTAGGAGGAACCCTGGGTTCAGTTCTTGCTTACTTTACTTTGTTGGATAGTGGGAAGTACTCAGTTGCATAGACAGGAAAATCAAATGTGCTTTCTCCTCTCACCCCAGAATAGTAAATATTATTATACTCTCAGATCCCTTTCCGACTAGGTACTCTGGCCTGATAGCAAGGTAACAAGGAGTATTGCTCAGAAAATAGAGAAGACATTGATTGACTGGGAAAGATCCCTTTGAGTGTGACAGAAATAGACGTGCTGAGGACATGAGATAAGGATGAATTAGTCGCATTTTTCAATTGACAGTTTATTAATACATGAAAATAAGAAAGAAAGTTAAAACAAAAGAAGGAATCATATCAGTATTAGTTCTGGGGAAGTAATACATTAGAAGAGACATTTTTGTAGGCAAAGCTGCTTCTGTGTAATGGACTATGCAGATAATATTATTACCCATATTACAGCAAGAAGAGTTCCCAAGTGATTTTTCAAAGGATTGGACTGTATGACAGTGAATTGCCAAAAAAAAAAAAAAAAACCAAACAATTTATTCTGTTCTGAGGGGTCTGAAGTATATTGCAAACATTATTAAAGCTTCACAAGCATGGTAGAAGCTTCATGTTTGTCAAAAATGCTGTAATGAGTGATACAGAGCCTTGGTACCTAAAGACTTTCCAAAACTATCTGACACAAGAATTCTGCCCTGTGGTACCATTGCAGGAGCCTCTGTGTATGTGATGACATGCTCTCTCAGGACACGGATACGTACATGGCATTTGCCTTAGCCCATTTTAAGCCTTCAGATGAGTGTTTTGGAGCAGCATTCTTATGTGCCTCCAACAAGTGTTCCCACTGTCTGCAGCAAAAGAGGCCTTTATCTGTTCAAGCTGGAAAACTATTAGGTTGAAATCACATGAAAATATCCAAAGAGATTTTTAGATGTTTTATGGGAAATTTAATTAACACATGCTTGGCTGAGCTGAATGTCACCTTTCAAGGTATGCCTCTCAGTTGCAGTTCCCATAGACAGTGAGTGGTTATTACTTTCAGTGCAGATGGCTTACTGCAATAGAGGAAAACAGCAAAGAACAAATATGAAACACTTCATGAAGAAGAAAGCAGCTTTTGTGTTACTGTCCTTGTAAGTATTCAGACTGTTCAACAGCTTTAGCAGCTGGCAGAAAATGTTTAAGATTTATAAGAATGATATTCAGAGTGTGGGGCTGTAGATGCAAATGCCACCCTCAATGTTCATAATTATATTCTGCTCTTTCTGAGTTTTTGATTTCACTTGTGAACATGATTATGATGCTGCAATAGATGCCTTCATAACACATTTCAAACATTTTTTCAATGTCAGTCTTTTATCATTGAATTAAGAAAAGTATTTTGAAAACATTGCAATATATAGATCTTAGTACCTACAGGACTTTCTCAACATTATTTATAAATATCTACATTATTTACAAATATCACAATAAGATACATCCAAACATTGCCTGCAAATCTGCAGTAATGCCCTCAGCTTGCACATTCTGCCTTTGATGAAATAAGGTCATTTAATCATAGAATCATAGAATCATAGAATAGGGTTGGAAAGAACTTTAAGATCATCTAGTTCCAACCCCCCCGCCATGGGCAGGGACAACCCATACTGAACCATGTCACCCAAGGCTCTGTCCAACCTGGCCTTGAGCACCGCCAAGGATGGAGCATTCACAACCTCCCTGGGCAACCCATTCCAGTGCCTCACCACCCTCTCAGTAAAGAATTTCTTCCTTATATCCAATCTAAACTTCTGCTGTTTAAGTTTGAACCCGTTACCCCTTGTCCTGTCACTACAGTCCCTGATGAGTAGTCCATCCCCAGCATCCTTACAGGCCCCCTTCAGATACCGGAAGGTTGCTATGAGGTCTCCACGCAGCCTTCTCTTCTCCAGGCTGAACAGCCCCAACTTTCTCAGCCTGTCTCCATACGGGAGGTGCTTCAGTCCCCTGATCATCCTCGTGGCCCTCCTCTGGACTTGTTCCAACAGCTCCACCTCCTTTTTATGTTGAGGACACCAGAACTGCACACAATACTCCAAGTGAGGTCTCACGAGAGCAGAGTAGAGGGGCAGGATCACCTCCTTCGACCTGCTGGTCACGCTCCTCTTGATGCAGCCCAGGATACGGTTGGCTTTCTGGGCTGCGAGCACACACTGCCAGTCCATGTTCATTTTTATATCGACCAGCACCCCCAAGTCCTCCTCCGCAGGGCTGCTCTGAATCTCTTCTTTGCACAAGCTGTAGCTGTGCCTGGGATTGCTCCAACCCAGGTGTAGGACCTTGCACTTGGCATGGTTAAACTTCATAAGGTTGCCATCAGCCCACCTCACAAGTGTGTCGAGGTCCCTCTGGATGGCATCCCTTCCCTCCAGTGTATCAACCGAACCACACAGCTTGGTGTCATCGGCAAACTTGCTGAGGGCGCACTCAATCCCCCTGTCCATGTCATCGACAAAGATGTTGAACAAGACCGGTCCCAACACTGATCCCTGAGGGACACCACTCGTTACTGGTCTCCAGACGGACATTGAGCTATTGACCACAACTCTTTGTGTGTGGCCATCCAGCCAGTTCTTTATCCACCGAGTGGTCCACCCATCAAATTGATGTCTCTGCAATTTAGAGACAAGGATGTCGTGTGGGACAGTGTCAAACGCTTTGCACAAATCCAGGTAGACAATGTCAACTGCTCTGCCCCTGTCCATCAGTTTTGTAGCCCTATCATAGAAGGCCACCAGATTGGTCAGGCAGGATTTCCCCTTAGTGAAGCCATGCTGGCTGTCACCAAGCACCTCCTTGTTTTTCATGTGCCTTAGCATGCCTTCCAGGAGAATCTGCTCCGAGATTTTGCCAGGCACAGAGGTGAGATCTATGCATTATTCTATACCAGCTCCTTGCAAGCTGGTCCTTAGAGATGTAACCTTGAGCCTTCCTCTGCCACTGCCTTCTGGCTGGAAATAGACTGGTTTCATAGCACCAGAGCATGCACCTGGCCTGCAGAAAAGCACAAGTAAAGCCAGTCTGAGGAGTGAAGTCCCTTGCTTCAAAGGCAGCATAGTGTAAATGCCATCAGCTGCATAATCTAAGGAAACATCATATAACTCTTCCAAAGACAGACCATGAAATATGGACCCTTGCAGATTAAAGAAATGAAGTCACTTCTCCAAAGAAGACATTTTTACATAGTTTTTTTTTAATACCTTTCTCACCAGCAGTTTCAACTCCCAGGAAAGAACTGTGTACATGCAGGCAGAGGATCACGCTTACAAAGTCAAACTGAAATATCACAATGACATACACCATTTTGATTCACCAAAATAGGCCCAATGACAAAATGCCAAAAGAAAGGTTTCACAGACTTCCAGTGAAGATTTTTAACCATTATTTCAGTGTGGCTGCAGTGAAGTCATACAATCATAGAATTATAGAATAGTTAGGGTTGTAAATGACCTTAAGATCATCTAGTTCCAACCCCCCTGCTATGGGCAGGGATACCTCCCACTAAATCATGTCATCCAAGGCTTTGTCCAGCCTGGCCTTGAACCTAGCCAGGGATGGAGCATTCACAACTTCCTTGGGCAACCCATTCCAGTGCCTCACCACCCTCACAGTAAAGAATTTCTTTCTTATATCCAATAAGATATAACGGTTAAGTTTTAACCATTACCCCTTGTCTTGTCACTACAGTTCCTAATGAAGAGTCCAGCTTCAGGAAATAGTTTCATGAAATGACATACTGAACAAAAGCACTTACAGGATCTTTAATGTGCATATTTTATGATAGAGAACATTCTGAAAACCTGAATAAATTACCATGAAGAATCTTCAGTAATTTATTTAAAAATAATAGCAAACCTTTCTGAATACCATTTCTCCATAGCTGATAAGCAAAACCTACAGAAAATCTTTACAAAAATCTGCCAGCATTCTACAGATCCTGCCCCTCTACTCTGCTCTCGTGAGACCTCACTTGGAGTATTGTGTGCAGTTCTGGTGTCCTCAACATAAAAAGGAGGTGGAGCTGTTGGAACAAGTCCAGAGGAGGGCCACGAGGATGATCAGGGGACTGAAGCACCTCCCATATGAAGATAGGCTGAGAAAGTTGGGGCTGCTCAGCCTGGAGAAGAGAAGGCTGCGTGGAGACCTCATAGCAGCCTTCCAGTATCTGAAGGGGGCCTGTAAGGATGCTGGGGAGGGACTATTCATCAGGGACTGTAGTGACAGGACAAGGGGTAACGGGTTCAAACTTAAACAGGGGAAGTTTAGATTGGATATAAGGAAGAAATTCTTTACTGTGAGGGTGGTGAGGCACTGGAATGGGTTGCCCAGGGAGCTTGTGAATGCTCCATCCCTGGCGGCATTCAAGGCCAGGTTGGACAGAGCCTTGGGTGACATGGTTTAGTGTGAGGTGTCCCTGCCCATGGCGGGGGGGTTGGAACTAGATGATCTTAAGGTCCTTTCCAATCCTAACTATTCTATGATTCTACAGTGTTCTTGAAAACTAACTACTGAAGTATTACAGTTTAGATTAACTATCAGACTTTCTTCTATTTCTTCCATCACATATTCCTCTTCCCACTTAGTAGGTTTTTGTTCCATAGATATGCTGTGTTCATTTGCATGAGAACACAATGGAATGTGCATTAAGATCAGCAAAATTATAGCTGTCTTACGAAGGAAGTTTACTAGTGAATTTATAGCTGACAAGAATGATGGCTTTTTCCATGAAATTATTTCCATGAATCCACTTAAAACATGTAGCATTTATAGTTAGTGCTATTTAGGAGCCAAAGAAGTCAACAGCTTTAGCTGATAATGTAAGAGTCATTCATCAACATACAAGCAGGCATGTTCACCAACAGGTGAAGGAAAAACTACATGACAAGAAAATCATCTTGGTTTTCTGTTATCAAGCAGATGGAGATAGTTTTGTTGGCATCAGGTGAAAGTCTACTTAGGAGCAGGCTGTATGTCATTTCTTCATGGGATTTATTAAGCATTTTGTCAGATGGTATTGTGCTGTAGCAGTATCCCAGGCTGATTCATTTTGAATTTCCAACTGCAAGTCACAGATGTAATAAAGAAGAGAAAATATTCTGCCACAGGCCCTAATGAAATGTGACACATTAATATCTGAACTATGAAATTATGTAATCCCAGTGGATTTACATTTCCAACTCAAGGATTCTGAGGAGGACAAGAGAAAATCACTTCTGCAAAATATCTGTTTACACATCACTTGTTGCTAGGTTTCTCTTCATGTAACTGTGTAGGAGCAAGCTCTTTCTTGAAAAATAAGTGTGCATGAATAATTGCGTAAATTTGTCCAAGAAATATCAACCTTTTTGCTTTATGAAGCAGGCCAAGGGATAGATAGATAGATAGATAGATAGAAAAAAGATTGATTGATAGACAGACAGACAGCTTGCTATGCAGAGCCCAAATAACTGTTAGATTTGACAAAAAGCCCTGGAAGAAAACATGAATAATTCATGCTTTGTGTTGTTCTTAAAATGATCAGTGGTTGTGGGAAATAAATTCAATTTCATTTTCTTGAGAATTAAGTTCAAATACCTCTGACTAAAAAATCTCCACATTTTAATCTGGATGTATCTGCATTCTTGTTTGAGATAGATTCTGCCGTGAAGCTGTCAACTGCCTCACTTCATATCAGGTTTATTCCAATGTATGGCACACAATCATGACAAAAGTGGTTAATTTCCATTTTAGATTGTAGGTACAATGAAGATGAATGATATTATCATGCATTGGGAAGAAATTTTTCACTGTGAGAGTGGTGAGGCACTGTCACAGATTGCCCAGAGAAGTCGTGGCTTCCCCATCCCTGGCAGTGTTCAAGGCCAGGTTAGATGGTGCTTTGAGCAACCTGGCCTAGTGGAAGGTGTCCCTGCCCGTTGCAGGGGAGTTGGAACTACATGATCTTTAAGATCCCTTCCAACTCAAACCATTTTATGTTTTTATGATTCCATGAATAAGCTTAGCTTTTTGTCTCTCTGTCCCAAATAGTCCCACAAGCCAGCACTCTTGAAGCATTTTACAGGATAGGAGCTCAGTTTTCAGCACTTTGCAGATGAAAGCAAGGATGCACCAGAAAGAGCAGACAGCACTTTCACATCTTTTCAGTTTGAGCAATGCAATTGTCCTGGACCTTCTCACATCCAGGCAGTACAATTTCTTCTGTCATGAGGCCAAACTGAGTGTATTCCTGAAGCAGCAGAAGAAAAATCAAAGTGATGTCAGTTGTTGAAGCAAGGACTTGGGTGAAGAGGGCCAGCACAGCAGCAGGTTGGATTCACACTGGCAGGATGTGAACAATGTGCACCTGGGACAATAAATACAGAAACAAATTTCTATGATCTGTGTGTGTGGAGGGGCATCTGTATGATGCTCCTCTGAGCCACTGGAGGGGTGGGGATTGATTCACTTAAGCAAAATCAGGGCTAATGGTTTATGGAATGCAGCTATTTTGGGGCTGGCCAGCTTGGAGCACAGACAGGGAGAGCTTGCAGTAGAAAAATAATCGAGCCATAATTTGTAGCAGGCCCAGATCTCCCTGGCATCTTGCCATGACTTCACCGATGTTGCATGTAGGTTGAATTTACCCTGTAGCGTTTTAAAGATACTTCACATCCTAGTAACAGTGGAGCCTTTCATCAATTTGCACCATAGGATTTTTGCTCATATGCACCGTATGTCACTAAACCAAGATAGTAGTCATCTTTATTATGTCATTTTTAAAAAACAAGGAAGCAGGATTAGCTTTTACTTCACTCGAATTCCTCTTGTCTAAGCTGGTTATCACTATACTGAATGTGGCAGGTTTTCCTCAGGCAGTATAATTTCCACATTTACTTGCCTTTTCTTATTGGTTCACAGTGGATTATTGTGGTAGAAATGTAAGTACTCCACGAAAACAGCAGCTTCATCTAGGATATGACAATAAAGTAGTGTTTCAAACTGACATACCAAATTACTCGGATTACATATTTGTAATCATTTAGACTTAATGTTTTCCCAGCACCAATATGAAGCAGGATTTATAATTATGTACAAGACTTCTGGGCAGCTATTACAGTATTGCGTTGTTAAGTGTCATTCCTTAAAAAAAAAAAAAACACACTCTTTGCAGTTTGAGTTGGTTATGATACTTCAGTCTCATTATGAAAACAGTTCTTATTTTCCTAGGTATTAGACTGGAAACAATCTCAACATTAAAAGCAATCTATTGTTCATAGCAGTAAAAGCAAAATTATTCTGTTGACAGTGTGAGGCTCACTAAGTAATAATAGCATAAGTAAAGGGGTTCTTCAGAAGATGCACTATGAAAAAATAAATACAAACTTCCCATGTAAATTGTCAGAAAATATGATTAATGTAGCAACTTACATTATTTAACACATGACTTTTAAGTGATGCTGTTTGAGGGGCACTGATTTTACTCTTCCTTATCTCTAGAAACACAAATCCTCCAATGCTCAGTTGAGGACTGAGTCCTTGTTGCTTTAAAAGAATTAATCATCCTTTGTCCCCATTTTTTAGTCATTCCAACTTCCTAGTAAACTGCTTGGTTTTCTTTCTACTTGTTTTGATTTAAATTAGAAGCAAAAGGAGATTTTTAAAAATCAACCCATTAATAAAGGCCTATTTTAAACAGAATAATGGGGACTTGGCATTTTTTCCATAATACATGTCAGGCAGCATTGACAGGTTTTTAATGCAGAGAAAGACTCAGGAAATTTTAGTATCTATCAAATGATTCTCAGTCAAAAATGAGAAAGCATGGAAAGAGATTCACAATGAAAATAACAATTAACAAATACTAAACCTGATACATTAGAAATCTGGCATCTCTCTAGCTTTCTTTTTGTGAAGGCTTGATTTATAATGCAAGACCTGACACACAATAAAGGTAAATATATGTATACCCACATATTGATCTATTGATAGATATGAGATATGAGATCATAAGATGCTTCTTGGCTGTTTCTAAAGAAATCCAGCTGAAGCTGGGCCAAAAGTATATTAATCCTTCATGCACAAGTACAGATCAACGTGCTGTGAAACACTTTCATCTGTTCCTTAAAAATACTGTTCAGATATGTTCCAGCCTTGATGTCTGCAAAATCCCCAAAGATACTACTAAGGATTAGTCTTTTTATATCACAGTATCACAGTATCACAGTATGTTAGAGATTGGAAGGGACCTCAAAAGATCATCTAGTCCAATCCCCCTGCCAGAGCAGGAACACCTAGATAAGGTTACACAGGAATGTGTCCAGGCGGGTTTTGAATGTCTCCAGAGAAGGAGACTCCACAACCCCCCTGGGCAGCCTGTTCCAGTGTTCCGTCACCCTCACTGAGAAGAAGTTTCTTCTCAAGTTTAAGTGGAACCTCTTGTGTTCCAGTTTATACCCATTACCCCTTGTCCTATCATTGTTTGCCACTGAGAAGAGCCTGGCTCCATCCTCATGACACTCCCCCTTTATATATTTATATACACTAATAAGGTCCCCCCGCAGTCTCCTCTTCTCCAAACTGTAGAGACCCAGCTCCCTCAGCCTTTCCTCATAAGGGAGATGCTCCACTCCCTTAATCATCTTTGTCGCCCTGCGCTGGACTCTCTCCAGCGGGTCCCTGTCCTTGAACTGAGGGGCCCAGAACTGGACACAATATTCCAGATGCGGTCTCACCAGGGCAGAGTAGAGGGGAAGGAGGACCTCTCTCGACCTACTGACCACCCCCCTTCTAATACACCCCAGGATGCCATTGGCCTTCTTGGCCACAAGGGCACAGTGCTGGCTCATGGTCATCCTGCCATCCACTAGGACCCCCAGGTCCCTCTCCCCTACACTACTCTCTAACAGGTCGTTCCCCAACCTATATTGGAACCTGGGGTTGTTCCTGCCCAGATGCAGGACTCTACACTTTCCCTTGTTATATTTCATCAAGTTTCTCCCTGCCCAACTCTCCAGCCTGTCCAGGTCTCGCTGGATGGCAGCACAGCCTTCTGGCGTGTCAGCCACTCCTCCCAGCTTAGTGTCATCAGCAAACTTGCTGACAGTACACTCAATTCCCTCATCTAAATCATTGATGAATATATTAAATAATACTGGTTCCAGTACGGACCCTTGAGGCACTCCACTAGATGCAGGCCTCCAACTAGACTGCTCCCCATAGACTACAACTCTCTGGCTTCTGTCCTTCAGCCAGTTTGCAGTCCACCTCACTACCTGATCATCCAGACCACACTTCCTCAGTTTAGCTATGAGGATGCTGTGGGAGACTGTGTCAAGTGCTTTGCTGAAGTCAAGGCAGACCATCTCCACCACTCTGCCATCATCCATCCACCGTGTTATTTCCTCATAAAAGGCTATGAGGTTGGTCAAGCATGACTTCCCCTTGGTAAAGCCATGTTGACTGCCCCTCATAACCCTCTTATCCTTGACATGCCTTAAGATGGCATCAAGGATAAGGTGTTCCATCACTTTCCCAGGGATGGAGGTGAGGCTGACCGGTCTATAGTTACCCGGGTCCTCCTTCTTGCCCTTTTTGAAGACTGTAGTGACATTTGCTTTCCTCCAGTCCTCAGGCACCTCTCCCGTTTCCCAAGACTTGGTAAAGATGATGGAGAGTCGTCCAGCAATGACTTCAGCCAGCTCCCTTAGCACCCGCGGGTGCATCCCATCTGGACCCATGGATTTATGGATGTCCAGACTGCTCAACTGGTCCCTAACCCATTCCTCATCGACTAAGGCAAACTGCTCCAGTGACCTGACTTCATCTGAGGTCTCAGGAGTACAGGGCTCTTCAGGACTGCCTCCGGCAGAGTAGACAGAGACAAAGAAGGCATTCAATAACTCTGCCACCTCTGTATCTTCTGTCACCAGGGCACCCATCCCGTTCACCAGTAGGCCAACCTTGCCTCTGGTGTTAGTTTTATCAGCTATGTATTTGAAAAAGCTCTTTCTGCTGTCCTTGACCCCTCTCGCCAGATTTAATTCTAAGGAGGCCTTAGCCATCCTAGCTGCCTTCCTACATCTTCTAGCAGCAGCCTTATATTCCTCCCAGGTGGCCAGCCCCTCCTTCCATGACCTGTAAACTCTCCTCTTCCACTTGAGCATACCCAGCAGTTCCTTATTTAGCCACGCAGGTCTCCTGGCCCTCTTCCTTGACTTCCTACGTGTCGGGATGCTCTGATCTTGAGCTCGGAATAAGCGATTCTTGAATGTCAACCAACTATCTTGGACCCCTTTACCTTCAAGCAGCCTTGCCCATGGGATTTCCCCTAGCAATTGCTTGAAAAGGCCAAAGTTTGCCCTGCTAAAGTCCAGGGTTGCAATATCATGATGTACAATACAAAAATATTATCCACTGACAACACTGCATGAAGTGTTTACTTATTAATTATGAATGGAAACATGATACCTGTGAAGTCAGTGGTAAAACTCCAGCAACTCAAGGTTAAAGTGCAGGAACAAATGTTATTCCTTTGGGTGCAGGCTACATATTGATCCCACCTGTCTGTAACTCAGATGAGGATTCTGAAAATTTTAATATTGCTGAAAAATATGGAAGGAAACTTGAAATCTAAAATTAACTTCTTTTCTTCCATGAGTATTAGTGTCGCATGTCTATTGGTTCTATTCTATAATGCCATTTCGAATCAGAGCTATTTGGAGTGCCTGAAAATCAAATCCAAGGTACTGCTTATTTTCAAGTTATTTAGCAGACCCACCCCCACACTTCTTAACAATCATAACTGTTTTCTTTGACATTTAGTAGATGGATGAGTTCAAATATAATGGTAACCAGATCCTGAGAGAAATCTTTCTAAGTCGAAAGTAAAAGAAAAATCTGAAACACAACTATTCTCAGCTTATACAATATAACTGGGTAAAAAAAAAGTGTCATATATTTTGCTTGGTTCAGAACATTATTTCAGATCTAAATGAAAATGAATGATTTAGCCTGGCTCAGAAGTGAGAGCTGAGAAAGTTTTTTTCACTTGTATTATCTTTAAACACTAGCTGGATACACAGACAGAAACATCCCCTTTCCAAAAGAAGGAACAATTTTTTTCTCTCAGGAGACTGAAATTTCAGTTGTTCTGCCATTTATACTGCTTGGTTCTCCATAGAGATGAATATTCCTATCTAGTCTTGCAATTTTGTGTCTGCTTGAAATGGCACTTGGTTTTGGTCTCTTCAAATACACTTTCTTTTTCCCTTCTCCCTTAGCTTCCTGGACAGTTATTGTGTTGGTCTCAGTATGTCACCTCTTGCCAGGTGTGACCCTGCCAGATCCCCAGTCCCGATTTCTTCAAATATAACTCTAACTTTCAAAGACTTCGCAAGTTATCTTTCTTTTACTCATCCTACCTGCCTGGGGGAGGACACTTTCCCTGGCAGCATAATGTAATGACAAGGTCACTGCAACTACCATGGAACATCTTCCTGATGTCTTCAGTGCCACAGCTCACCCCAGCAGGAGCAAACATCCATCAGGTTCCTCTTTGAAACTGTCCTTTGCTGAGAAGCCAAGGAAAAAGCCTTTGAGCTTCTGGGGTGGTAGAGCTGACAAACTGATCAATAATATGGCACATTTTTTCATTTTTTGCCAACTTTTTAATCTGTTCTGTACAGCACCAAGCAGCCCAAGGACTAGGCCATGTCTAAGGACTCCAAATGTGTCAGTAATAAAATACTAAGAGATATTTATAGTAAACTTAAGCTTTTTAAACTACAGTAAGCCAGCCAGAAACAACCGTGCTGAAGTGGACAGATGGAAGGAGGGCAAGAAGACATGAGATTTCCAGATCTCTGTCCACCTTTCCAAAATTTTTCATTTTAATGATTTATCCATTGTGATACACTATCCATTAGAACAGCAATTTATCCAGTATGAAATAGTTTCATCACACTTTCAAGTTAAACAATTAAGAAATACTTTTGCATAAAATTTCTTTACTGTAAATACCTTAAGACAGGCAAATCCTGACAAGAAAATCCTGACTTCTTCAGTTTGTTACAACTACGCTGTTAAAAAGACTGCTGTTGGTAATATGTATTGATTTCAAAGCTCCATTTGCAAGAAGATGAATCCAAAAGTATGCCAAAAAAGCCATATTTTCTAGACATAATGGAGAATGTTCTTTGACTAAAATAGCTTTTTGCTGCTTTGTCACGACTTCCTCTTATATATGTCCCATGGCACCTATTGTCAAACTAATATGGCCATTCAACATTTCACCATTTAATTGTAAATTTTTAAATGAGATCATTTATTTTTATTGCTGATCAATCAAGTAGAATTTATAGCTTGTATTCCTCTCAGCCTCCCCAAACCCACTTACCCCCAAAGGTAAGATAATTTGAAATGGGTATAAAGATTGAATTAAATCAATATGTTTTTATTCTGCTCTAGCTCTTTTCCCACTGTGTTCTGTGAGGAACATAAGATTGAAGAAATAAATCTTACAGTGTTTAATCAGACAAGATTCAAAGAAATAAATCACAAAGGAAATGATCAAACGTCTTCCAACAAATGCATAAAGGAAATTGTATCTCTTCAGAAGAACGGATAGTTCTGTAAAAATGTTTTTCTTATTTTAACATGTAAAAATTAAATTTTAAGTCATATTAACCAGGTAATGAAGTATTCAAGATTCTTGAGAAAACCCGTAGAACTCATGGTCTTTGCTATTTACTTATTCCCTTCTACATTGCTAGTACGGCTTTCAGTCATGTATTCACACAATGTAGTACAAAAACACTCTCCTAAAATGTAATCTATGCAGAATTTACAACTGCTAACTACCTGACTCTTCCTGTTCTGGTGCCAGTGCATGGGCTAGGACTGTCTCTGTGTCCATTGGCTGCACAAGAAAGCTGAAGATCTGGAGGCAGAGGAGTGTCTGAGGTCATGGGGTGCTTGTGATCACAGCAGCACTTATGAGGGCTGAGAGAGCACCATCTATAGTGAGGACATACAAAGATAACTTGTGACTTCCTTAGTCCCAGTTCAGAAAAGCACTTAATCCTCATTAACCTGTAGACAACTAAGTAACACTACTGAAATCAGAGGATTTTCCTTCAGGTTTGTACAGAACAGCAGAAGGTTGTACTGAGTTTGTGCTGAAATCCTCCCCACTTTGAGAATTTAATCATACAAGCGGCCAAGCAGATGAATGGTAAATGTGCGAAAAGGAAAGCTGGAGCAGTGTGACCTCTGCAGACTAAGGATAACATTCCTATTTCTGCTCAGGACTGGAGGAGTGAGAGGGCAATGGGTCTGATATGTTTCTATACTAGATGTAGGACAATGAAAGCAGCACAGCAGAAGTCAAAACCAGCAAGCAAAGTACCTGCATTTAAAAAGACGGATGAGTGAGGAAAGCAGTCCAGGAAATCACTTCTGACCTTGGTCTATTAGTTTGACTTTGACTGATTACTCTGAAAGAATAATTAAAAACATTAAGCTAAATGACAAATAGAAGAAAAAGAAACAGGACTGGACAGAAAGCAATACAGTCTGATGAACCAGAATTTTTTTCGTTATGCTAACTTTATAAAGGAAATATAGTAACTCACCTGCACCCGAATTTCACGGAGTGTTTAGTGTAATTCTACATGGCAATTTATAAATGGGAGCTAGTTGAAAAATAAAAGGAATATAAAGAGTAGCAAAAGATGAGGGATCAAAACAAACGCATCAAATGAAAGGCTGAAAGTGAATTTGCCAAGGACTGGTTCTATAATGATCTGATTATACTGTGCCTTTCATTAACCTGCATTTACTTCATCACTTCATCAGCACAAAAACAGGCTATTTGCTGATCATACAAAGGTGGAACCATCATCAATACTGATAATAATCACTGTACTGCAGTCTTCAAGAATGAGATCATAGATTTGGGGATTAAAGTGCAAGTTCAAGCATAGGGTGTTCAACAGTACACATTTCTGCTGTAAACTGAACCTCATCAGTTGGAAGTGACAGAAGTGATAAAGATCTGGAAAGTCTGCAGTAGTAGAAGACTATAGAATGACTATGAACTTCAATTCCATCAGACATGGTGTCATCTATAAGGAGGTGAAGTGACAGAGAAACATGGCTGGTATGCATTCTGCAACACAGGCTGAGAGTAAAGGTGAATTTTCACTGGAAATTGTACCAAAAAGAGATATTAGAATGATCTGAGGGATGAAGAACTCATCTGAAAATGGAAGAAAAAAGTGTCTCCTTTCACATGTTTACCTTAGGAAAATCCAGATTGAAAGATGATTCAATTATTGTCTATAAAAAACTAACATAAACATTAACAAAAATAAAACAACAATAAAACACAGCAATACTACTAACCTAAAAAAAATTTGCTCGTAAATTAACATATTAATATTTTTATTAATATTATTTTTCCTATTATATTTATTCTGGAAATTAGTAAAAATCCCAAACAGCTACAGACAAAAGCAGCAATACTATGTCTCAGTGTTCCTTTGGAATAAAAGTAAACAAGTTCTACTTTTAAGAGACTGCTTGAGCTGTTTATAAAAAGGATTATATCATGAGGTTGTCTGGATTTAGGGATTTAAGAAGTCTTTGTTAGTCCTGTGTGTGTCTCAAAAAAGTACTGTGAAATAGATGTGCTGCAATCCACATGCTTACAAGACCACTGTGTTTTTCTGAGTATTTAATGGCCATGTGGTTTCTCATAAGGATGTCAGCACATGTGGAACATCCCAGGAAAATGCAAAGCAAAATGGTATTTGGAAAATGTCAAGAAAATTATTTGTTTAATTGTTCAAGAGTGAATGAAGCAAAGACTTTTACCTATGAATTACAAATTAGTCAGTTGTCTTCTGGCACAAATTTTACAGAATCATAGAATAGTTAGGGTTGGAAAGGACCTTAAGATCATCTAGTTCCAACCCCCCTGCCATGGGCAGGGACACCTCACACTGAACCATGCCACCCAAGGGTTTATCCAACCTGGCCTTGAATGCCGCCAGGGATGGAGCATTCACAAGCTCCCTGGGCAACCCATTCCAGTGCCTCACCACCCTCTCAGTAAAGAATTTCTTCCTTATATCCAATCTAAACTTCTGCTGTTTAAGTTTGAACCTGTTATCCCTTGTCCTGTCACTACAGTCCCTAAAGAATAGTCCCTCCCCAGCATCCTTACAGGCCCCCTTCAGATGCCGGAAGGTTGCTATGAGGTCTCCACGCAGCCTTCTCTTCTCCAGGCTGAACAGCCCCAACTTTCTCAGCCTATCTTCATATGGGAGGTGCTCCAGTTCCCTGATCATCCTCATGGCCCTCCTCTGGACTTGTTCCAACAGTTCCATGTCCTTTTTATGTTGAGGACACCAGAACTGCACACAATACTCCAAGTGAGGTCTCACGAGAGCAGAGTAGAAGGACAGGATCACCTTCTTCGACCTACTAGTCATGCTTGTTTTGATGCAGCCCAGGATACGGTTGGCTTTCTGGGCTGTGAGCGCACACTGCCGCCTCATGTTCATTTTCTCATTGACCAACACCCCCAAGTCCTTCTCTGCAGGGCTGCTTTGAATCTCTTCTCTGCCCAACCTGTAGCCGTGCCTGGGATTCCTCCGACCCAGGTGTAGGACCTTGCACTTGGCATGGTTAAACTTCATGAGGTTGGCATCAGCCCACCTCACAAGCGTGTCGAGGTCCCTCTGGATGGCATCCCTTCCCTCCAGTGTATCAGCCGAACCACACAGCTTGGTGTCATTGGCAAACTTGCTGAGGGCGCACTCAATCCCCCTGTCCATGTCACCGACAAAGATGTTGAACAAGACCGGTCCCAACACCGATCCCTGAGGGACACCACTTGTTACCGGTCTCCAGGTGGACATTGAACCATTGACCACAGCTCTTCGCTTGCGGCTATCCAGCCAGTTCTTTATTCACAGAGTGATCCACCTATCAAATTGATGTCTCTCCAATTTAGAGACAAGGATGTCATGTGGGACAGTGTCAAACGCTTTGCTCAAGTCCAGGTAGACAACGTCAACTGCTTTGACCCTGTCCATCAATTCTGTAGCACCCTCATAGAAGGCCATCAAATTGGTCAGGCAGGATTTGCCCTTAGTGAAGCCATGCTGACTGTCACCAACCACCTCCTTGTTTTTCATGTGCCTTAGCATGCTTCCAGGAGAATCTGCTCCAAGAGTTTGCCAGGCACAGAGGTGAGACTGACTGGTCTGTAATTCCCCGGGTCATCCATTTTCCCCTTCTTGAAAATGGGGGTTATATTTCCCTTTTTCCAGTCATCGGGAACTTCACCTGACTGTCATGATTTTTCAAATATGATGGACAGTGGTTTAGCAACTTCAGTTCCAATTTGCAGCAGTTTTCTTTAGAGAGGATTTTATTATAGCAACAAAAGGAAAATTTGCATCGCATTTTTTCTGTGTATGTGTTTAAAGAGTTTTTCTGTTTGTGTATGATTAGATTTAGAAGGCAAATTAAACATTAGGCATTATATATAATAAAATGTTTCATGAATAAGAGTGAAACATTCAACATTTTTGTTTCAGTAACTGAATATAACAACTTATATTACATACTTTAATTATTGGCATAATTAATATTAAACATTAATTAAATTTTCATGTAGCTATATGTACCTGCTTTTATAGTACGGAGATAGACATGATGAGTAACTGGTATGCTCATAGGCTTGATTCTTGCATTTTTATTTCTATAGTTGCAGGTTGACACAGCTTGCAGGACATCTGTTTATACACACATGACATTGCCAAGCATTTTAGGTCTGAGAGGCAGCTGTTTGGGCCATGATGAGATGGGTGGTGCTTTGGAAATGTGATGGTTGGCTTTCTATGAGCTTTGTTCAAATAAACTGAATTAAATTATTTTTACCCATCAAATATTTTAACGACTTCAAGTAAAACCGGATTTACACAATATTGAAGTCACAGAGAATTTAGGTGATGATTCAAGGCCAAACATCAGCACCTGGGGAGCCCAAACAGAACAGGCTTTTCTAACACAGGTGATTACCTTCCATTAGTGGGTGATAAAAAGCAGAACTGCTCTCATTTCTCACCCTTGGATGTACCCTGATTCAAAGGGATGACTTAATCTCTTCAGTGTTTCGCTCTTTATATAAGAATTGTTGATAATCATATAGCCATCAAGGAAATTCAGAAGGTATTATTTACTGTTGTTTAGCTGATCACATGAAGAGTGGTGTGAAGAAAACACCTGTAATTGCTATTTTGGACAGAATTATTTCAAATAATTTTTTTGTTCTTTTTTATTTTCCTAACCATCAACTGAAACTCTCTGACAGAGTTGCTCTCTAACTATTGTGTGGTTCTCTTTGTGTTGCCCAGAGAATGGGGCAATAGAGACCTAAAATCAATCCTTTTTTCACTAAAATAGCTGATCTTCACATCATTAAAGTCTGCTATTGCAAAATGTCCTGTTTAGCATTTTGTGGGTTGAAATGTATTTGCCCAGCAAGAAACATTTCAATACTGCAAATTATGCTATTAAAAATATCGTTACCAGAAATAATCAGAAATTAAATAAGCAAATACTATTACATCAATAAACAAAAAGAACCAAAATTGAATACATAGTCCCTATTCATATTGTATGTAGAAGATAAATACGCAAGTTTAAAGCAAGTAATATCTTAGCAATTTTGAACAGATATAGAAGGTCAGAATTGTTAGTGTTCAGGAATAAAAAGAATAACATCTTTGAAGTGGCAGCGTTGTATGTTTTCACAGAAAAAACAGTTCAGATGAATTCTAAGCCATGGCAGCTGTAATAGTACACTTGGCATCTTTTCTCTTTATATCTAGCATTTTGGTACATTATATTTTAAAAGTTGATAGAAACAGATGGAATGAAAAACAAAGAATATTTGTCCTAAAACCTTATATAACAGGACTTTAAGAATTTGCATGATTTCAGTATTAAATTTTCTTTTTAATTAAAGTATCTTGGACCTCTGGAAAATTACAAATTCATATTTCTGGGTTTTTTTTTTAATGACTTCTGACATTTAGACTGATAAAGTACATAATATAATAGTTTTGAAGGAGGCAATCAGCTGTTGACTTCAAATAAGACTCCAACCTCAGACTTATTTTATTCACAGATATTTCAGGATATAGAAGCAGTATTTTCATTCAAGGGCAAGTCTTACAAGTTCAGTATTTCAGCCTTGAGCTCACTTTGTACAATACTACTGTTGCCCTTCCTCCAGTTACTTGCTGACATTCAACACCTCTTTGGACTGAGTCTGACTGCAAAATAAGTAAAGACTTTATTAGAACATGTCTTGGAGGATTTGTTGGTACTTACATCTTTGGTTGGAGCAGTATCCCCATCAACAGTGAATTACAGCAGACATTTTGCTTCACCTTAGCAATTCCAAATCTTAATGTTTTACTGTTTTTTAATTTCTCTATTTTAATAGCTGACAGTAATCTTGGATCTATAAAAGGAATGGTTTTCTCCTAATCATTGATCATTTGTTCATAAACATACAACTTTTTCTGTTGCTGGGAATATAAGGTGCAATTGCTCAGTTTGCTCTAACAATTGAGTCTATTTTGTCCCGGAGTTAACAAAACAATTAAGTATGTACTTAAGCTTAATTGACTTGAGTGAAAAAAAAGTGACTTTTGTATTTTATTGAATCGTGAAGCTTAAACACATCAGTGTTCATTTGATATACAGCTTAGATTAAATTCTTGGCACATCACAGCAATGCCATCTTATAGAGCATTACTTGAGATAAAGTTTTTATGCTTGTGTTTTTTCCAGAATTGATCAGGATTAGAAACATTGTGGGAAATTCCCTAATCCTCACATACAGACTGTCTTTTTATTATATGCAAAAATTTGAATGAAATTAGAGTTTCCTATGGGTTTTTCTTTGGTTTTGGTTTTTATTTTTTTTTCGTCTATGCTATGAAAACCAGAGTCCGCATTTGCTTCACACTCAGGAATAGAGGCATCTAGCAGCAGAATTTCAGAATCTGGCAAAAGGACAAGATATTAATTGAGAAAATTAGCGTCAGGTTTAGTAGATTTTTATCATTAATACATATGCAAGTCCATATATTCTGATTTTTGAAAAATACCTTTCACATCACCTGAGATGAAATGCTCAAATTTCACGTTAGAAATCCTACTCCAATTTAGCTGCCAATAATGGAAAAAGTATCTGAATTTCAAGATTCAGTGAGAACATAAAAATAGTTAATTGATGAGTAATTTGTTTTAGCTGGATGTTTATATTAAATAGATTAGAATAGTGATAATTACAATTTGAACTTGTATTTCATTTTTCATCTGACCATTTTAAAGTCCTTTACAAACATTATAATAAATCATTTCAAACAAGCTTCACAACACCCAGTGTAGCAAGTAAGATATAGGAAGCAGCTGGAAAACAGTGAGCAGCCAACTGGGAATGACTTGGTCATGTTCACAGTCAGATCAGCGAATCGTTACTTGCACACTCCTTCCTTACCATAAGCAAGAAAATACTCTATATAAAGGCAATCCAAAAAGTGTCCTAGATCAAAAATTTTAAAATATCCTGAAGTAAGAATAGCTTAAAGTGGGAATTTTTAACTTCTTTCCCGGCAGATATTTAACAGTGGAAGTAAAAATCTGAAAGGCACAAGTGGGACTTGAACATTCATTTATTTGCTGATATGCAGCTACCTGATTGTCTTTGAACCTTAGAAACTAGTTAAAATCAAAATAATTCGGTAGACATCTGATTCAACTAATTCAGTGTCCTGGTTTAGCAGTAGCAGTCATTTTTTCTACTGGTGCAGCGCTGTGTTTTGACTTTCGACCTGGGAATAATACTGATAAAGCCGATGTTTTCAGTTGTGGGTCAGAATGTTTACCCTGACCAAGGACTTTGTGAGTCTCATGCTCTGCGAGGGAGGAGGAGAAGCCGGGAGGAAGCAGGGACAGGACACCTGACCCAAACTAGCCAAAGAGGTATTCCATACCACAGCACGTCATGCCCAGGATGTAGAATGGAGAGGGCCCGGAAGGGCTGGATCACTGAGGGGTGGGGGCGAGGTACCGGTCAATGAGCGGTTGTATTCTCTTCCTTGTTATTTCCTTTATCATTATTACTATTAGTGGTAGCAGTAGTGATTTGTGTTATACCTTAGTTACTAAACTGTTCTTATCTCAACCTCTGGGAGTTGCATTCTTTCGATTCTCCTCCCCGTCCCTCCAGGAGCGGAGGGAAGAAAGGTGGGGGGGTAAGTAGACTGCGTGGTTCTGATTTACGGCCTGGGCTTAAACCACGACAGTCAGTAAGGAGCACTTTTCTTTAAAAGACTGGGAAAACTTAATCAGCTGTAATTCTTATTTCCACTCCTTTCCCAGCTGCAATTTTCATGAAGATTGAAGCCTGAAAAAAAAATAGCATGCTTTCTTAAACCATGCTAAATAACATCTGACAAAAATAGAAGCTGACTAATCTACGGTAACAGACACATTAATGAAGGATCATTAATTGCTTTCATTTCACGTTAATTGCTGTAAGATATATAGTCAAATGACCTTTGAATACTAAGTGTTTGTGGGGGAAACTGAAAACTTAACTTTTTCTCCTCCTTCCCACACAAATTAACATATTTCTGAAGGCAACCACAGCTTTTTCAAAGGATATTTTTGGAAAATACCTTCACATTTGTTCTCTTCAGCTAAGGATTAACACTCTTGAAGGACACATTCTTCCTTCCTCTATGTCATCTCAAATCTTCCTGAAAAAAAAGTTGATTTTTTTCCCCTTGCATTTCCAGTATTTCATAGAAACTTCTCCAAAATCAAAAAATAAAATCTTTGTGATTCTTTTCATAAGTAATTTTGTTGTACACTATTTTTATAGTAGTGTGCCTCAAACAAATCTGTCATACTTTTAGATATTTTTTCTCCTTCCAGCTTCTGCCAATACTCTTCCCTCATCAGTCAAAAGTGCCTTGACTATGATATATCAAGGTCCTCTTTTAAATTTTACCTTTTCCTACAATCAAATCTTGTATTTGTTTCTGATTTTTTTTATTGTGTCCAGCCAAAAAAGGCTACAGATTAACTTAGTTATTAATTCAGTACAGATCAGAAAGTGAATTACCAACTATTGCCTTTTTAGTAGTACAAAGCCTCTTGTCTTCAGTGGCCTGGTTAAGTCTTAAATCTTTTTGCTTCTTATCTCTTTCTCATTTCTATGCCTTGACTAACAATTCAGATCAATCAACTCTTAATTAATTTTCACCTTCACTGCTTGGTCTGAAATATTTGCATGGCTCACACACCCATCTGTTATATTTGTGGCATTTCCTGTAGGCGATCACCTTAGTCACTCTCTTCTTAAATGACAGCAAGGAGCTCAGTTACACCAAACTCCAGTTATAATCTGTAATACTAGCCTTGATTCTTACTGGAAGGGGCCTTAAAACATACCATCTACAAGTTCCATGGAAGCACGGTCGCCATAGACATGGTCCAGGCAGGCAGAGTTGTTTGGTGGCACAGTTTTGCAAAGCCTCATTGGAGCTCTGCTGTTGGTGCAAGAGCAGAGGAGAGCTTCCGGTGTGCTTTTGTGTCTTTGACACACAACAACTGTGGAAGAGCAGAAAATGTCTAGTGGCAGCTGGGTTAACTTTTTATTTCATTTTCTCTGAGGTTTATGTTCTTTCTGAGGTGCCTTGCATTTATTTTATAGTTTTATGCTTGTATAACAATAACATAAAGTTACAGTGCTGAAGTTTATAGAAATGTGACACCTAAAAAGCAAGCAGAAAGAAAGAAAAAAATCAATGCCTTTATCCACAAATGCAGAATACTTTCAATTTTTGAGACTTGAATGATTAAGCCTTCCTTCATATCTAGCTGTGATCTTTCAACGCATTTAGCGTACAATTTACTGGTATAGTAAAGTAAAAGATAACTCAATTTCTGTAGAAATTAAATTTAACAGTTGCTCTGTTATGGTTGTTTTAGGTGGGAAAGGTCTCACTAGAAAGTTTTAAGACATTCTACAAATAGTCTTTATATGCAGAGCCTTTCGTTACTGAAAGGAACAGAAAATGCACAATTGCTTCTGCCAGCATTACCACAATTGCACTGCAAAGTCTGCTCCACCCTGAGGTTATTGCTGAGGATGTTACAGAGGAAGCACAGAAGGGAGGCAAAGGACAGGGATTATGCTTCTATTGTTAACGAGTAGCATTTCCAGGTATCATTAAAAATAATTTATCTGTCTTTTTTTTTTTTCTCAGCAATTGCCATATGAGATGAACATCTCATCTTTATGAGGGGCTCACTAGGAGTGCTGCTTTTACAATCTTGCCTAAGGTTGTTTCAATACCATATAAAGAATGATGTAACACAAGGTATTCAACCCAGAAACGTAAGCAATGAGTGTTTTATAAATTTTATTCATTTTATAGTTAAAAGAAATGAAAGGAATTATTTCTTAAAAGAACAGACAACCGCCCAGCAGTTTGGATGAGCAGGAGAAATCACGGGAAGTACCATTTCAGCGCTTTAATTAGGGACGCAGGCCTGGAGACTGGTGTAAAAGTTAATTCCTGTCATGCCCAAGAACTTGTACTTTACATGTCAGGAAACTCAGCAGAGAAGGGTGAAATACTACCAAAACTAGGCTTTCAAACTTCAAGAATTTGGCCTCCAAACCTAGTTTTTATGCAACAGTAAATCAGGAGGCATTTATTTCAGTGTTTTTGAGTTTATGGAGAAGACAGGTCAGATATATAAGCTCCCTTTCACCCACATGTATACAACATATCAGTAAAGTTAACTGAGGTTATTCATTCATTCAACTTAAGTCAATGTTTCATGGCTTGGAGAGGAATACTTGGTATCATAATAGCTGTTCACATCAAGTGCTGTCTGACTCTTGTTCCCCTGAGACTCTCTGGAGGGCAAGAAGAAATTTTACTCTCACAACTTACCTACCTCAGGGCAACATCTTCAAAATCTGTCCTGTGTATTCCATTTTCAAGGCACCATCATATTATGGAATCTGATGCAATAATTCTTGGACAGAAAAGAAAAAAAAAAAAAAAAAGAGGGGAAAAAAATACCAAGAAAAAGCATGCAAAAGCACTAACTAAATAAAAGGAAATGTTTTATTCGGGAATTTTAGTAAAAGTTCCTGATGGGAAATCCAGTCCTTATAACCTATATAAAGCCTTCTGCTAGAAAATATAGTTATAATTGAACAGTTCAATGAGAACTGTTCAATGGGTTTGTGTGTGTTTGATTGATTGATTACAAATGAGACATTACCATCCTTAAGTCCTCGCCTCAGATTCTGGTTTCTCAGACTCCATAAGAAGCACCTAAAGTTGACACATTTTGCAAACTGAAGAAGCTCTCCTCTTTTCAGCCTCCAAAAATTTTGGTGGAAACAAGACAGCATGAAATTAAAACTCCAGAATGTAAGAACTTGCTTTTCAAAATCAGCAAAGGTATGGTATTCCACCCACAGAAGTAAGTTTATATGTTCTTTGTTTTGATTGGCCTATAGCTGGTAAAATCTGATTCTAACAGTTCTTGAGGTGCAGACTACCTGGACTGTAAAGAGATATTTGTGACTATTTTTCTGGTTGCTTAAAACAGAAGGAAGTGCAGAGGGTCATTATGAGACTGACGTCCACTGACCATGTTTTTACAGAATTCTCCCACATGACAACATAAAATAATTTTGGTTCCACAGCTGGAAAAGTTACATGGTAGCTGTCAGTTCACTTTTTTTTTTTTTAAGGATTTTTAAGAATTTCTTTACCATGCTGCATCTGAAGACTTTTACCAATTATTTCAAAATCACACATTTCTCCAAACCAGCAAAAACTATTCAAACCTTTTCAAGCTAAACACTGTTCTGTGTGTTCAGTCCTTCTGCATACATTGTTTTCACACCTGTTTCTTGACTTACTCACAAAAATATCTGTCATGGTTTAAGCCCAGGCCATAAATTAGAACCACACAGTCTATTTCCCCCACACACACACCTTTCTTCCCTCCGCTCCTGGAGGGACGGGGAGGAGAATCAAAAGGATGTAACTCCCATGGGTTGAGATAAGAACAGGTTAGTAACTAAGGTATAACACAAATCACTACTGCTACCACTAATAGTAATAATGATAAAGGAAATAACAAGGGAAGAGAATACAACACCTCACCGACCGATACCTCGACCCCATCCGCAAGCGTTCTTGCCCTTCCGGGAACTCCCAGTTCTACATCCTGGGCATGATGTGCTGTGGTATGGAATACCTTTTTGGCTAGTTTGGGTCAGGTGTCCTGTCCCTGCTTCCTCCCGGCTTCCCCTCCTCCCTGGAGAGCATGAGACTCACAAAGTCCTTGGTCAGGGTAAACATTCTGACCAGCAACTGAAAACATCGGTTTTATCAGTATTATCCCCAGGCCGAAAGACAAAAACACAGCACTGCGCCAGCTACTAAGAAGGAGAAAAAAATGACTGCTACTGCTAAACCAGGACAATATCTTTCAAAGAAATGTCCACAGGAAGAACAAAGGGAAGCACAGACAAATCCCAGCAGGAGTCAAGTATAAAGGAGTGTTCTGTTGCATTTATTGCTCATTATAAATCTCTAGCTTTTGGTTCATAGCTTTCATTAATATCTCAGGGAACTCTTTAAAGGTTTGATCTTGGTCAGATAAGTAAGATTGTCAATATTAAAACTGTCTTGGGATGGCACAATTCTGTTGTCAGGAGCTAGAGCTGAAGAGACAGCTATTTCAGACCAGCCATCTGCCCTGCATGTTTTGTGACAATGACTTTCATAGAGGCATTGGAATAAAAAAGTTTACCGCTTCTGAGATTTTGATCTTAAAGAATATGAGAATATTGTGGCTCTTCCAAGATTCTCTGTAACACAGGGTCTTTGCAACCTAGGAATAAAATAGGACCATTAAAAAATGCCATCTTCAGAATATTAGGAAAAAAAAAAAAAAAAAGAAATCTAATTTATAACAAAATGCAGTGTTCAGAGTGATTAATTCTACTTTCTGTTTCCCCATGGAGACTGAAACAGCTTTGTCAGAGCTCTCCACAAGGCCATAGTTTACCATAGTTTACAGCATATTTGATACCGCTTTAAAGCTGTATAAGTCCTACAATGGTTTTTGGGCGGATTTCTAAACTAGGAAATGGAATTCTTGTGCCTGTGCACATCTCAAGTATCACTTTGATTATATCTGGGGACAAGACTGGCCTTTTCAATATGCAGCTGGTTCAGCCCACTAGAAATGTGAACATAAGCTCAGTTTAAGTGCGTTTGTTCGCTGGTAAAGATCAAAACCCAAATGTGCAATATCCCTATCACTGTTGTTAATGTGGTTCGCATCAAGCACCCAATCTTTCTGCAGCCATACTCTGCTCCAGAAATGAGAATGAGACTATAGAAGAGTGAAAACCAGGTCAGAAAAGTTGAAAAGAAGTGTAAGAAAGTAAACAGCTGCCAAGAATAAGTCCCTTCAGCAAACCACACTAGTGTAAGATAATGCCTATACCTATTACTGTACAAGCTTAGTAGGATTCCTTGCACTGAACTTGAACTTTTCTACGTGATCTGTTGAGCTACACAATGAGCTTAATAAGGTTTTTACTCTTTGAGTAAAAAAAGAGTGATAACACACAAATTTCAAATGTTTCAAATGCTGGGAAAGTTGCTTCTTGGTGAGACATCTCCCACTAAATAAAATTTAATCAGAAACAAACAGTTAAGATTTGCCACAGTTTAAGCAAAGTTTCTATTTCTGTGTGATAGCACAGAGATAAAAAATATAGCACTGAATGTGCTCCAAAATGCAGCTGGGTGAGTCAGGGCTTGAGGGATTTTTGTCTACATTCTGCAAAACTTCCTATTGGCAGTTCAGAGTCAGAAAAGCTACTTTTATGTAACTATTCTCAAGCTCATTTAACAGACACTTCTCACTCATTTTTCTTTTCATTTTATACATTTTCTTTTTTATAAAGCAATGCTTTTTATGTCTAAATGTAACTATGTACTAAGACTGCACTATTTAGAATTATAGGGTTTTACTCTGCTGCTTTCTAAGTTGTGCTGTATAGCTGATTCAGAGCAAGAACTAGACAATAATGTACTACATACCTTTACAATATCCATATTTATTCATATTTTGAATTAAAAGTAAAGAATCCAATCTAACAGGCAGACAAACCTATGGATTCATTTCAGTAAGTTGTTGTGATTTTTAGACAGAAAGGACATTTTGTAGTTCTTTGTAAGTATCAAATGCTAAAAATAATTTCCATAAGGTAATAAATACATGATTTGTATTTATATAATTTATAAAGAAAATAAGACAAATTAAAATGAGTTTTATTTTCTCTCTTTGCTTTGGCAGTGACATTACGAAAGGAGAGCACAGCTGCCATTTATGAAAAACACAACATCCAGTAACACTTTTTATGGTTTTTTGATTTTAGACACTCATCTAAGAGCATGCATAATGTTTTGAGGTATCACATTTTTACACCAATAAAAAACTTGATGTAAGATTTTATGTATGGCATTTTGTCACATGGATGGTGAAAGGTTAAAATAAGATCAGTTGAAACATTTCCCACATACTTCATTATCTCCTGTGAAATGAATATCTGGATAATTGGGAAAGCAAAAATCTTTGCTATAACGTTTTATGAATTGAATAAAATTACCTTCTGCAACATGAATTTCTGTGAGACGAGGATTTTCATTTCTGCTGAATAACATCAGGAATTATCAAGTATATCCTAACATGTTTCTTCCAACAAATTACACTTTTATCCTGTTTTGCATTTAATAGAGAAACAACTTCTTTCCACTCTTTCTTGACTCCCAGTTTACTTATTTTTAGTTTAAAATAATCTTAACATCTGAAATCCAAATTCTCTGTCAATTCTCAAATCAGTTTCCTTTGTAAATTATTTATTAACTCAGTCTACCAACATCTTTGTCATGTAATAGTAAGCACAAAATACTCAAAGGGGACTGTACCTTCTAATGGCTGTCCCTGTAACTAGTTGTTTCAAAACCTTGGATGGTCTTTCATTGCCAGACTAAAATGGACAGCAAAATTCTCATTAATTTAAGTGGGATTTAAATCTAGAGTTTTATCAGAGGATTGCCTTAGTCTTTTCAGTTTCTCTCCTCTAAGATATTATCTTGCTTAGTCAGATTAACAATTTAATTTTTCCAAGGCATAATAGCTTTTATGGGCACCACTGACATCTGTGGATGGTGTCCTAACAACTTGAAAATCAAGGTATATGTCAGTAACTTTAAGAAATCAACAATGCATAAATTGAGTCTCTGGACTTTTACCCATACTAGACACTTATTTTCCATAATTTTATTTTTAATGTAAACATATATCACCTACTGTACTTGCAGAATATGACAAAAGAAGCTGAATTATTCCTTTAATAGTATGTGGTGCCATGCATCTCTGACTCAGACTGTTTTCTCTCCTATATACTTTGAATACAACAATTTTAGGCTGCAGGCAGCAGTCATATTTGTGTATTTTGCAATATATTCCATCAAAAGTTATGTCAATGGCATAAGAAGTTTTCACTTATGTGTGTTCCTGGTTTAGTACCTCTGCAGAAATTCCTTTTCCAACATAGAGGAGAGCCTTCTTGTGTAGTAAGTCAGACACAACAAGGGATAGAAAAAACAGAAAACAAAACATTAGTGCCTAGCTCAATTTGACACATCTTCTGCACCTAGATACTTGAGAGTTTTACTAGACCAGTTTTATAAAGTTTTTTATGTGCCAGTGGATGTGAGACCACAAGTTCTCTTGGAAAGACCTCATGGAACAGCTGAGCTTTCTTGTAGGGTCTCTTTGATGTCAGTGTCATTGTTTGCAGGGTCACTTTCAATGTGTTTATTATAGTAAATACGGCATCTTCAGATCTGTTGTGTTTCTTTCTGAAAAATGTGGTTGGGCCAGGCCTACTGGTTCCTTCTAGTAGAAAGAATCAGCAAGATGCTGAAGCTTTTTACCACCACCACAGGAGGCATCTGTGTTTCTTTTATTCTGATTGCTCCATTTCATTTTATTATGTAAAAATGTAGATAGCCTGGACTGGAAGCAATTTTGGAATTTAGCTCCTTGCAAACAGAACCAAAATATTACTTTTCTCTCCTTTACTATCTCTGGATCCCAAAATTTGCATTCTTTGTACAGGTTTCTTATCTTGCTAGAGCCGGAACAGCTATATGTGGTGATATTGCTCAAGTCAAAGAGGCACTGAGTCTAAAAACTTTAAAAAAACATCCTATCAAACAAAACTTGTTCATGTTTACAGCTTCAACACAGTTCACTGAAAACTCTATTGGCACTTTCATTATTACTTCTCTATATTCCTGTGATTTGCTCACTTAGGATCAGAACAAGGATGCCTTTTCCCTGTTTATATAGTGTCTGTAAAATAGGATAAAATGGGCTCCAGGTGTATGTTTATTGTGCCAAATCACTGTGAAAACACAAATAAGAAATAAATTAGGATCTGTGATTTCCTTATCAGTTTATGACACAGATCACCTTTGTTATCACAGGCAATCTTTTTAAACATTACTATTTTTACAATACAGCTAATAGCATTTCAGCCTACATGGAAGATATAAAAGAGTACTTATATACTGAAATAACATTGACCATAAACTATTCCTCATTATTCACCGGTGTATTTCTCACATAAAAATTTTGCACTTCAAAATGTAAATTAATTATGGCAGACAAAAAATGATGTAATTCATTGATGAATAATACCAGATTTTTTGACATATACCAATAGTTTCCCTGCTGTGATCATATCATTCTCTGGTTAAAAACATAGTATATAATGCATTAAATAAGGACTAATGTCCAATATTTGGAAAGGCAACATCAGTGTTGTTTATACGGCATGTTTACATATCATTTATGAAGCTACATCCTAACCTTCTGTTTATTGATATAAACCAAGATTAACATGCCACATGGGCTGAACTTGCTAGAGTAGTATTAGTGCCCTGACAAGCTGATGAGCAGCATTCTCCTTTACCACCTCTCTGAATCTTCTCTAAAATCTGCCAGACATAGTCTTTCAAAGGGGAAAGGATCTTCTAGAGAATTCAGTGCTGACTGTCTCAATATCTTGCCCATGGAAAGCAATTGCTATCAGCCACTGGCAAGACTAGGAGCTTGTGATGAGCAGTATTCTGAAACATGGGATTTTTTTCACATTCAGTCCATAGCATTTGAAAGACATACCTTTAATGACATCACCACTGACTTCTAAATTAAGAGGAAGCAGTAGCTTAATTGGAAGCTACTGATTACAAACTGAGCTGATCATTCTGTAGGTGTATAACCTTGGGCAAAAAGCCGATCATTCAGCAAGTGTTCTGGCAGGCTTTGCAGGGAAAAATAAATAAATAATTGATTCAGCTTGCATTCCCAAGTCTTTCTTGATATCCTAGAGAGTTGTCTTTACTGGGCACAAGAAAAAAATGTTACGAATAAATTTAGTTTAATCTCCTTCAATATAGCAAAAATCCAAATGCATACTTCAATTTTTAACTTTTGTAGCCAAAACCATCTTGGTTTAAGAAAGCTTCCTTTTTTAACAGCAGATTACATAGTACTACTTTTAAAATACCTAGATTATGTAAAGCTGTAAATATTTCCAGAACAAGGAATAAAAATTGTTACATATCAAAACAAAGTAACAAAAAAAAAGTCTGAGGTTGGGGTTAAGAGAAGAGTGAGATATGGGGATGAGTTCTTGTGCCTTTCTTGCACAACGTATTCTTACCCAGAAAGAACACCCAGCAAGAAGAAAGCTTTTCCAAGCCTTCAGCAACAAGCATCTGGAGACATCACTACACTTTGTCTGACATGCTAGACACAAGCACAAGCTTTCTGAATAATACTAGATTTTTATTTTTTTTAGCCATATAGATTGTATGTTCCATTGTAAAACCAGAGTGAAGTGCACAGAAAACAATTGACGAAGGAGAGGTTCTAAAAGGAAGGAGTCTTAAAGGGTAAGGAAAAGTATAAAAAATAAGCTTATTCCAGAGAAATGTGGGGAAAATCAGCACAAATAATTCAGAGAAAATACATATGTGGGCAGGCATTGCAAAAAAGGAGAAAGGCTATTAAAAATTACCCTGATTGTAGTTTAGTATGAAGTAATGACAAGAAATTAAAAGCAGGAGCATTACAAGTACAGTGCATGCCATTAAAGGTTTCTAGTCGCGAAGCCCGGTTAGTTAGTAATGCAATAATTTGCTACAAGAAAGTGCTCAGAAGTGGTGTAAAGAATACATTTAGAAGATTAAAGCAATTCCTGCATTAATCACATAGGACATGAAATAGGGGAAAAAGGAAGAGCACCTTTTCATTTACATCAGCTCTAGCTGTACAGATAAACAGCACAAAAGAGCTCAATTGCTTTATAGAATACATACCTTTGTGAGATTTATTAATAAAAGAAAAGAAGCAATTGATAAACACAAAAGCTGATGACTCAGAGTTCTAGTCAAAACTCTGTGATACTGTTGGAAAAATTCATATTGCTTTAAGAAAGCAATTGGTCCAGAGTGTTTATGTAAGGATGACAAGCATTTAGCACTCAGTTCATTATATCCAACTCTCAAGCAGGCCATTTCATTGCACAAACAGTCTTAAAGCAATTCTGGAAGCAATGTCTCAGGAAAATTTACTTCTGCAGGGTTAAAAAAAAAGACTTCCCAAAGCAATTTTGGATAAGCTGCAGGCTCTGGACTGGAGACAGCCTTTTTACTGGGGTTTAGTGCACCAGCAGGGAATTGCAGATTTGAATGTAAGTGCCAGATCTTCAACTAGTGCACTGGTGATCTTGCAATAAATCTGCTCCTCAGCTCAGTTTTCCACCAGCAAAAGGCACTTAATACAAGTAAAATTTGATTCTTCTCTGGCTAATGCTTGGTCCAAGAAGAAATCTTATTCTAATAATGAGGACACTAGAGATGCTCCATCAAAGACTTGGGTCTGCTTCCTCAGTCTGGAACAGATGTAAAATGAAAATGATATTTTCTTTCTCTTAACATTTATTGAGAAACTTACTACTAGTCCTTCATCATATCACAGAATCATAATCATAGAATCACAAAATGGTTTGGGCTGGAGGAGTCCTTAAAAATGGTCTAGTTCCAACCCTCCTGCCATGGGCAAGGACACATTCCACTGGACCACGTTGCTCAAAGCCCTGTCTAACCTGACCTTGAATACTTCCAGAGATGGGGCAGCAACAGCTTCTCTGGGCAACCTGTTCCAATGTCTCACCATCCTTATAGTGAAGAATTTCTTCCTAATATCTAATATAAATCTACCATCTTTCAGCATAAAGCCATAGAGAAGGCCTCATAGCAGTCTTCCAGTATCTGAAGGGGGCCTATAAGGATGCTGGGGATGGACTACTCATCAGGGACTGTAGTGACAGGACAAGGGATAATGGAAAATTATTTTTTTAAACAGGGGAAGTTTAGATTGGATATAAGGAAGAAATTCTTTACTGAGAGGGTGGTGAGGCACAGGAATGGGTTGCCCAGAGAGGCTGTGAATGCTCCATCCTTGGTGGTGTTCAAGGCCAGGTTGGATGAGGCCTTGGGTGACATGGTTTAGTGTGAGGTGTCCCTGCCCATGGCAGGGGGGTTGGAACTAGATGATCTTAAGGTCCTTTCCAACCCTAACTATTCTATGATTCTACATGTCGTCGCAGAAAGTCCCTTTCTAGCTTTCCTGTAGGCTTCCTTTAGTATTGGAAGCCTGCTTTAAGGTCTCCCCAGAGCCTTCTCTTCTCCAGGCTGAATAAACCCAGCTCTCTCAACCTGTCTTCACAGAAGTGCTTCAGCCCTCTGATCAGGTTCATGGCCTCCTCTGGACTCAGCTCCAACAGTTCCAACGTCCTTCTTGTGTTGGGGGTCCCAGAGCTTAACTCAGTACTGCAGGTGAGGTCTCACAAGAGCATGGAATGGAGGGGGAGAATCACCTCCCTTCACCTTCTGGTCATGCCGTTTTTAATGCAGCCCATTAGTTGGAAGAGATGTAAAGGTTGCTAATTTTGCTGAAATTCACAAACACAGATGCATTGGGTCTCCTCAGTGAAGATGCAGAGCTGCACTCAAAATGCTGCAGAGGAGCATGGCAAGCATAGCACACCTGCTGTGGGGGACAGGAAGAGCTTCTTTACTGCTCAGTGAAACCATTGCAAAATCACTATGCTGACATCAGTGGCATTTGGGGCAGGACCACAGATGGAGCTATTTAGATTACCAAAGTTCAGACAGGAACTAGGGGTTTCTCAAAATTATCACTGTCAGTCTGTGGATTATGAATGTTGAATACAAAGTTTTGCATATAGTCATATCATCTGACATTTTTAGTCTAAACTTTCAGGTAAGATTTTTTAGCTATGACCACTACAAGTACTCAACATTCAATAACAGGAAAACTCTAGGAAAACTGCTTGCTTTTTAGGTGTGTGACTATCACTCTACTACTTCTGTTTATCATGTGCTTTCCACTTCATGATGATAAAGGTCCTGATAGTGTGATGTTAGGGTCATGCCTATGCAGAGCACTCTGTTCTTAGTACCAGCCAACAGTATAGACTATCACCCAGCTGTGAGTGATAATGAACTCTGTTGCTTCTTTCTTATCCTAAGGACAAGTCAGCTTTTACACTACCGAAGATTATGTCACATTCACTCTACAAATGGTCCTTATAGGCATTTTTCTCTGAATGTCAACTGGGCAGGTCACACGGTTGCATTTTCAATGCATTTATACAAATACCCTTGTTTCACACTGTAGCATGAGCTAGATCTCCTTCAGGTTAGCATAAATTCAATTTAGATACAGGACATAATAGCAGTAATCTAGAAATAGAAGTTTCATAGAGAGAAAAGGAAGGGTGTTATTTACTCCTTGCAAGTTTTTCCTAACATACTACATCTCTGAAACCCAGAGGCCATTTATTGCGAATGTAACAAATACATTCATATCCACCAAGGGTAATAAATATTGCAAATTAAGTTGAATAATGACTACACTGTCTATTTCATTTCTACATGAGAGGCACACACAGGACTTAATGTAAGTCAGTATTTATAATTCAATATATGGTATGACTCTCATTCAAAGTTAAAATTGCAGAAATGTCACAAACACATTAATTTACTGTTACTGCCTGAGGAACAAGCAAAAGAAAAAAAAAAATTGCAAACAACCAATGTGTATGGAATTTATAATGAATATCTTAATCATGAACCTACTTTATTTCAAGTTATGACTTTTCTTCTTATAAGAAGATTTGGGGATTTAAAAGACTAAAGGAGAAAGGTAACACAGTAGAGCAGGTACGAGAAAAATGTTACTTGCCATCTTTTTAACTGGATTGATTATAGCAAATGTGCTATAGCTTACATGAACCTTAAAAATATCTCTACAAATAACCAGGACATAAAAAATGGAATCACAATTTTTAGTGAACAATGGATGGTAGAAGGGAAAAACAAGCAGTCATTTCTATAAATAAGCATAAATAACTATAATCTAAAATGACTTCTGGGCTGCTGACATGTATATAGCTGAGTATACAATGTATACAACTGAGTTTCTAAGATTTTTTGTGACATAAATGGAGCATATAAAAATTATAAATCTACTTTTCCAACCAGCTACTTATGTTAAGTGGATCTGTGACAGGCTGTTTGGCTTTAGCTTCCTGTGGGAGCTACAGGGAGGTGAAAAAGCAGGAACAAGCCACCACTGTGTTTAGCATAATAGTGAATTCAGTTAATTCTTAAGGTAAGAATACAAAGATAAGATATTAATAAAAAATAGAGCAAGTCAGATATACACCAAACACCTAGTGATCTTATTTATCACATCAGACAAAGCTGCAAGTCTTTACATCTACTTCTAGAGTAAATTTTCATAGGCTACAAAGTCCACAAATGTATACTATACTTTTTGGAACCCAAAAAATTATACAAGGGTAGTGAATGGAAACTAAGTGTCCATTTCTCTAGCAAGTTATAGGAGGCTTCCCTTTCAAGGCGGACATTGAATGTCTTGAGATGTTTTTTAATGTAAATATGAACATGTATATGTATATTACAAGCTCAGAAGCGTTGCATCCCAACTAGAAGGAAGTGCAGCAGGAGGGCCAGAAACCTCCATGGATGGATAAGGAGTTGCTCAGTAAAATTCAAAGATAAAAAGAGTCTTACAGGAGGTGAAAGCAGGGACAGGTGGCTTGGGAAGAATACAGGGATGTTGTTTGGGAAGCTAGGGACCAGGTTAGGAAAGCTAAGACCCAGTTAGAATTGAACTTGGCTAGCAATGTTAAGGATAGCAGGAAGGGATTCTATAGGTACATAGCGAATAAAAGACAACGTAGGCCCCCTCCGGAAGATATCAGGAGAACTCGCTACCCTGGATTTGGAGAAGGCTGAGGTTCTTAATGACTTCTTTGCCTCCGTCTTCACTGGCAAAGGCTCTGACCACACCACCCAAGTCTTGGAAGGCAGACACAGGGACTGTAAGAATGAGGACCCTAGGCCCACTGTAGGAGAGGATCTGGTTTGAGACCATCTTAAAAACCTAAACGTACACAAGTCCATGGGACCTGACGAAATCCGTCCGTGGGTCCTGAAGGAGCTGGCGAATGAAGTTGCTAAGCCACTGGCCATCATATTTGAAAAATCATGGAAGTCAGGTGAAGTTCCCAATGACTGGAGAAAGGGAAATATAACCCCCATTTTCAAGAAGGGGAAAATGGATGAGCCACGGAATTACAGACCAGTCAGTCTCACCTCTGTGCCTGGCAAACTCTTGGAGAAGATTCTCCTGGAAGGCATGCTAAGGCACATGAAAAACAAGGAGGTGGTTGGTGACAGCCAGCATGGCTTCACTAAGGGCAAATCCTGCCTGACCAATTTGTTGGCCTTCTATGAGGGTGCTACAGAATTGATGGACAGGGGCAGAGCAGTTGACGTCATCTACCTGGACTTGTGCAAAGCGTTTGACACTGTCCCACACGACATCCCTGTCTCTAAATTGGAGAGACATCAATTTGATGGGTGGACCACTCTGTGAATAAAGAACTGGCTGGATGGCCACACACAAACAGTTGTGGTCAATGGCTCAATGTCCAGCTGGAGACCGGTAACGAGTGGTGTCCCTCAGGGCTCGGTGTTGGGACCTGTCTTGTTCAACATCTTTGTCGGTGACATGGACAGGGGGATTGAGTGCGCCCTCAGCAAGTTTGCCAGTGACACCAAGCTGTGTGGTTCGGTTGATACGCTGGGGGGAAGGGATGCCATCCAGAGGGACCTCGACACACTTGTGAGGTGGGCTGATGCCAACCTCATGAAGTTTAACCATGCCAAGTGCAAGGTCCTACACCTGGGTCGGAGCAATCCCAGGCACGGCTACAGGTTGTGCAAAGAAGAGATTCAGAGCAGCCCTGCAGAGAAGGACCTGGGGGTGTTGGTCGATGAAAAAATGAACATGGACTGGCAGTGTGTGCTCGCAGCCCAGAAAGCCAACCGTATCCTGGGCTGCATCAAGAGGAGTGTGACCAGCAGCTCGAAGGAGGTGATCCTGCCCCTCTACTCTGCTCTCGTGAGACCTCACTTGGAGTATTGTGTGCAGTTCTGGTGTCCTCAACATAAAAAGGAGGTGGAGCTGTTGGAACAAGTCCAGAGGAGGGCCACGAGGATGATCAGGGGACTGGAGCACCTCCCATATGGAGACAGGCTGAGAAAGTTGGGACTGTTCAGCCTGGAGAAGAGAAGGCTGCGTGGAGACCTCATAGCAGCCTTCCAGTATCTGAAGGGGGCCTCTAAGGATGCTGGGGATGGACTATTCTTCAGGGACTGTAGTGACAGGACAAGGGATAACAGGTTCAAACTTAAACAGCAGAAGTTTAGATTGGATATAAGGAAGAAATTCTTTACTGAGAGGGTGGTGAGGCACTGGAGTGGGTTGCCCAGGGAGGTTGTGAATGCTCCATCCTTGGTGGTGTTCAAGGCCAGGTTGGATGAGGCCTTGGGTGACATGGTTTAGTGTGAGGTGTCCCTGCCCATGGCAGGGGGGTTGGAACTAGATGATCTTAAGGTCCTTTCCAACCCTAACTATTCTATGATTCTATGATTCTATGTGTATGCGCATGCATATGTGTGCATATATAATATATTTAATTATATATGTATCTATACATACCTCTATACATATAATTATATATTTTCTATATATACACATATTCATAGTTTAGGATAATAGCTTTTACTTGAAGAAATCTGGGCCATACAGAAAAGTGAGCCAGATTATTATTAGTAGTATTAGTATCTCCAGAAACTTTGGTTACCAAGGCTTTTCAGAGTTTCAGTGCTTTTCCAACCATAAAGGCATGTACAGTCAATCTTCCTAGGACCCAGGGTGTGATAGTCAATGAAATTTGACAACTGATTGATGTCAGATGCAACTTTGAATTTGAAAACCCGATTACCTCTTTTCCTTTCAAAGCAGAGGTCATTCCAGTCAACACGACTGTACTGCCACACTTTGCAATTCAATCTGTGAAGTTGCTGGAGATTCTGTTCTTCAGAAAAGCCTAACGCAAAGTAAGAAAAATTTTCAGATTAGGAAGACACATATTGACTAACAACTGGTCACATGAGCCAGGTGGAAATAGGAACATACCCTTTCTCCATGCAGACAAAGGTTATTTCTATTAGTAAGTTGGCTGTCTATGGTTGAAGCTGCAATCACAATACTCTATCACAACATCCCAATTTTTTAACTCCATGCTTTTTACCCAATGGTAAATCTTTTTGTCCAGAATTTCCATGGATCCCGCAGATTTCTATGGTAAAGGTTCAGGGGAATAACAGCTTTATACTTCATCCAGATTACATTTATATTTATATTTTTACAAAATTACATTCATATCCATATTTCTATTTCTTTTTATATTTTATTTATATTTATACATTTATATAGTTTACATGTACTTGATATAGATTATGCACTTAAGATTACATAAATTTGATAAGAGAAGGGAAGAATTGCACCATCAGGAAAATCTAGCTAATTACAAGCTTTAACAACCAGCTTTTCAATCTCAAACTCAGCTCGTTAGGCTCTGCTTCTCTGAAAATGGAACTACTGTAACTTGTTTAGAAAGCTGCAAGTATATATAGCTGTGTTGCAATCAGACAGGCAGAAATGAAGATACAGTGATTTCTGTCCTTTATCCATTCCTTAACTTGTTAAAGTGAAATAAATGGACATTGTGCATACCTGCATGGCAACTGCTCTGGACTTAATTTTTAGCAACTAAGCATTTTTTAAAGATACTATAATGTTAACATTTGCAAAAACAATTTTGTTGGAAAACGCAGAATAGTTCCCAAAGCCTCCTGAGAGAAAACATCGGAGATCGACTAGGCCTATGGAAGAGAAGGACCACAACCATTACAATCATCATCTCAGGTTTCATCAGCATGCTTGGGGTAGTAAATCAGAGCACTGATCTTTGAAAAGGGAGCTGACTTTTTATTATAAGTACTTTGAAGCACTCTTTAGATGAAAGGAATGAAAGCAGTGTAGCTCAGAAACTCAGTGTCAGCCTTGATTCTCCTTGCTCGCCCACCAGTATAAATCAGAATCACTCTGGAGAAGGATTTACACTGTAATTTTGTGCATGTAGCAAAAATGATACATGCAAGGTAATGAGAATGCTGTTTTCTTATGTCAGTTTTATTTCGGTTTTGAAAATGCAGAAACCTCATCAGCCCTGAAAGAAACTAGGCTGCCCCTAAAACCACGTCACCTCTCTGTTCATGTATGAAGCTTTTGTAAAACATTTGTTTATTTAATGCCATGTATTTTAGGATTAACCTGGCAGTTTCCAAGATTCTCCTTTGAAAGCATTTACCATAATATCTGTTTTTCCACACTGCAAATCTCTACATATTGAGAATCATAAATACCTTTCATAAACACTATCCCTCACCCACACAAAATTCTGCTCTGTGCAGCATGGCCCTACAGAAGCGTCGCCCTATTGGTTATAAAGTGACTGTAAAGGGGAACGGAGTCAGCAAACTCCTATACAACTCTGCTGGGATGTATGAGCCAGTTAAATTAAATGAATGTACAGACCAGAACTAAAAAGACTCACTGGCTGTTATGTCTTACAGAACAGAAATATCTCTTACTAGGACATTGTGGTAGTTGCCAGTATTGAGTCAGGCTAAACCATGCTGCATCAATTGATGTTCATAATAAAAACAGCTTTTACCCTGAAAGTCTGGCTTTTAAAAAGGCAGGATATAAAAGCAGGCGGATGCCAAAGGTACAGAAAATAATGAAATCACAAGAATAATCCTTTCCAGGGAGTAACTGAGACAGGTCCCACAGGTCCTCATCAGTTTGCTCTGCCCAGAGCACAACTGATGTCCTCCAGCATTGTGGCAGAGGAGCTCTGCCTCTTTGCTGCAGTCTGAGGGGAATGAATTCCCATCTCCAGCCCTTCAGAAACACCTCAGTACTGTGGCCATTCATCTTGGTCCCAAGGCCAGGCTGTGACCCTCTGTGGCTGCACAAAAATATGAGAGCCTTTTTCTTCTCCTACCATCAAAAAGCAAAATATTCCTTTCTGAAGTTCAGTGCTTAACCACATAATTGTCTCCAAAATCCACATCAAACACCTTATATCTCAAATAATTACTACTGTATCTAGTAACAGCTGCTTTATCTGGAATATTTTATCGAAAAATATTCAAGGAAAGAACAGAGAAAACTTAAAAAGTTAAACAGTTGTTAAAGTTTTGATCCAATATTAATTTGCACATCTGCACTGGATTTAGTGAAATGAGAAAATGTGCACAGCAGAAGATAATGAGAAGATTATTTTTTTTCCTTTCTGTTTTTCAGTGAGTGTAAAAACAGTCCACAAGCCTTTCTGGTGGCCCTGCAGCAATGCTGCTTGCTGCATCACCTAAGAATTACCCTTCAGAAAACAGCCAGATTTTATGCTTGGGCATTTGCATGTTCTGAGGTCCAGATTTCTTATTTCAATCTCCCTTTGGCATGTGGCAACAAACCTTTGGGTCTTCCACTCATCAGGAAGACAGAACCTCAGCAGTTTTTACGTGGACTAACTTTGTCGAAGGAGGCAAATAAATCGGAGTAAGTCCTTGGAATGTAAACAGCTGGTCCCACTCTCCCTTCCACTGGAAGGACAGCAGATCCACAGCACTGGGGACATTTGGTCTGCTGCTTTTCCTTCCAGATACCTTCTGTGTGAAAAATGTATGGCAACCATGTTCAGGAAATGCATCTGTTAGTAAACAGTAACAGAATTTTACGAGTTGGGGGAACCATCAGTTTCTTATGAGCCTGCCCAAATTTTGGGTGAATGCTAATGAGTCTCCAGTCCTTCCCCAGAACTCTCCATCACCTGCAGGCAAGCCAGGCCCACAGTTAAACAAGCTGCAAAACGTTTTGCCAGCTACATGACTTCAGAAATACACCTGTTTGCATGGAAGTCATGAGCAGCTGGGAGCCCTGTTAAAAATAACTGCAGGCCCAGCAATGGCGGCATTGGCACTGACTGCTTGCCTGTCGCTGCAGCACAGACCCACAGGGAAACTGCTCTGCCAAGAGGGGAAGCTAAAGCATAAGATGGACTGGGGACCTTCCCACTGGAGGATACCTGCTAAGTGCCAGGCATCTCAGTTTAGAGAAAAAAGTACTTGATGTAAGCTCAGGTAACTGAAAACTTGGAAGAAAGTGATTTACCCCTATTATCTCATTCTTTTTTTAATGGTGTTAAATTATTGGCAAAGGGTATCTATCTACTCATTCTCTGACAAATAAGTACTATAGCTAATTGACACAGATAAAACAGACAGTATTCCACTGACACCTGGCCTTCAACCTCATGTCTGATGCAATAATCCTTTTGCTCATTTAGAAACATAAAAAAATCCTAAGGTCCAGGTCATCTGTCTGGATTTACGAGAAGTTCCACTATGAATAAGTGCTGAGCTAGATTGATGGACCATTTCAGGGGAGCTTGTTTTGAACTAGTCATGCTATTTAAGAAAACATAATTTCTGGAATTTCGTCTAATCATTTATACTGGTATTAAAAGTTTAGGATCAGCAAAGTCTGTCTTTTGGAAAAATAAAATAAAGGAAAACATCAGTGCCTTTCCTCTAGGCTTTTGGTAATATTGGCAGGTTTTTGAGGGCAAAACACAATTTTAAGAACTCAGAATTTTCTTTTTACTAGGATTTTAAAATTTCACCCTATACCAAAATGTCATTTTTCCATTTAAGTCACTAACTTGAAGGTTTACAAACCGGCAGATACAAATTTATTCCTTTTCAAGCAGAGTGTATAGAATTTGAATTTACTGCTTCACATTAGAATATGTAAAGGTTTAATACGTAAATGGCATAATCGACCTTCTCCTATTAAAAAAACCCCAAATAAACAAACTGCAATTACATTACACAGTATCACAGTATGCTAGAGATTGGAAGGGACCTCAAAAGATCATCTAGTCCAATCCCCCTGCCAGAGCAGGAACACCTAGATGAGGTTACACAGGAATGTGTCCAGGTGGGTTTTGAATGTCTCCAGAGAAGGAGACTCCACAGCCCCCCTGGGCAGCCTGTTCCAGTGTTCTGTCACCCTCACTGAGAAGAAGTTTCTTCTCAAGTTTAAGTGGAACCTCTTGTGTTCCAGTTTGTACCCATTACCCCTTGTCCTATCATTGTTTGCCACTGAGAAGAGCCTGGCTCCATCCTCGTGACACTCCCCCTTTATATATTTATATACACTAATAAGGTCACCCCTCAGTCTCCTCTTCTCCAAACTATAGAGACTCAGCTCCCTCAGCCTTTCCTCATAAGGGAGATGCTCCACTCCCTTAATCATCTTAGTTGCCCTGCGCTGGACTCTCTCCAGCAGGTCCCTGTCCTTCTTGAACTGAGGGGCCCAGAACTGGACACAATATTCCAGATGCGGTCTCACCAGGGCAGAGTAGAGGGGAAGGAGGACCTCTCTCGACCTACTGACCACCCCCCTTCTAATACACCCCAGGATGCCATTGGCCTTCTTGGCCACAAGGGCACAGTGCTGGCTCATGGTCATCCTGCCATCCACTAGGACCCCCAGGTCCCTCTCCCTTACACTGCTCTCTAACAGGTCGTTCCCCAACCTATATTGGAACCTGGGGTTGTTCCTGCCCAGATGCAGGACTCTACACTTTCCCTTGTTATATTTCATCAAGTTATTCCCTGCCCAACTCTTCAGCCTGTCCAGGTCTCGCTGGATGGCAGCACAGCCTTCTGGCATGTTAGCCACTCCTCCCAGCTTAGTGTCATCAGCAAACTTGCTGACAGTACACTCAATTCCCTCATCTAAATCATTGATGAATATATTAAATAATACTGGTCCCAATACTGACCCTTGAGGCACTCCACTAGATACAGGCCTCCAACTAGACTGCTCCCCATAGACTACAACTCTCTGGCTTCTGTCCTTCAGCCAGTTTGCAGTCCACCTCACTACCTGATCATCCAGACCACACTTCCTCAGTTTAGCTATGAGGATGCTGTGGGAGACTGTGTCAAGTGCTTTGCTGAAGTCAAGGCAGACCATCTCCACCACTCTGCCATCATCCATCCACCGTGTTATTTCCTCATAAAAGGCTATGAGGTTGGTCAAGCATGACTTCCCCTTGGTAAAGCCATGTTGACTGCCCCTCATAACCCTCTTATCCTTGATATGCCTTGAGATGGCACCAAGGATAAGGTATTCCATCAGTTTCCCAGGAATGGAGGTGAGGCTGACCGGTCTATAGTTACCCGGGTCCTCCTTCTTGCCCTTTTTGAAGATTGGAGCAACATTTGCTTTTTTCCAGTCCTCAGGCACCTCTCCCGTTTCCCAAGACTTGGTAAAGATGACAGTCTAGCAATGACTTCCGCCAGTTCCCTCAGCACCCGCGGGTGCATCCCATCTAGACCCATGGATTTATGGATGTCCAGATTGCTCAACTGGTCTCTAACCCATTCCTCATCGACTAAGGCAAACTGCTCCAGTGACCTGAATTCATCTGAGGTCTCAGGAGTACAGGGCTCCTCAGGACTGCCTCCAGCAGAGTAGACTGAGACAAAGAAGGCATTCAATAACTCTGCCATCTCTGTATCTTCTGTCACCAGTGCACCCATCCTGTTCACCAGTGGGCCTACCTTGCCTCTGGTGTTGGTTTTATCTGCCATGTATTTGAAAAAGCTCTTTCTGCTGTCCTTGACCCCTCTCGCCAGATTTAATTCTAAGGAGGCCTTAGCCATCCTAGCTGCCTTCCTACATCTTCTAGCAGCAGCCTTATATTCCTCCCAGGTGGCCAGCCCCTCCTTCCATGACCTGTAAACTCTCCTCTTCCACTTGAGCATACCCAGCAGTTCCTTATTTAGCCACGCAGGTCTCCTGGCCCTCTTCCTTGACTTCCTACGTGTCGGGATGCTCTGATCTTGAGCTCGGAATAACCAGTCCTTGAATGCCAACCAAAACATTACTCCAGTCCTCCTATGTGCTCTACACATATTGCTGATGCAATTTTCTGCCAGAGATACTAATCATTTTGGGAAATTTATCTCTTGGAAAATGCCAGTTACATCAGACCAAAGTGCATTTTCCAAGAGTAAATGAAAAGTAGCTTTTTCCTTATTTAACATGCAGAATTTGCATGTAAATTGAGATCATTCTCATGATTTTAAGTTACTCAGCTCATCTCAAGGAAGACAGTTTACTGCAGCTGATGTCAAAGTTTTACTTTTTCACAGTATGCGTCATTTGAAGTAAGACAGTGAACAGTAACTGTAAAAACCCATCCCATACAACTGTGATAAGCCTTCTGGTTGTTTGTTCAGCATGGCTCAGTCTTATGAAAGACTAACCTTGCATGGGATGAATTTTTATAACAAATAAACATTCCTAAAGAGAATTTTCATTAACGTCACAGAAGTTGCTTTGTTGTAAATTGGAACCACGCCATACAGCTCAGTTCACGTTTTCCTTCTTTATTTACACCAGGTAGGGATGTATTACCTTACAATGATGCACGGCTTTGAAAATGGTCTCAATGGGGTTTCTTTTACCTTTGTTAGATTTTTCTCTAGTAGCGAAAAAATAAATAACGTATATAACTTTTTCATTTTTCTTTTTCTCTCCCATCCTGCTCAAACAAAGGCTTGGAAGCAGAATCAGAGCTTTAAAACAAAATCTGAAGGACTTTAATAACTATAGCCAGGTGAAGATTTTACAACAAAGAATTTTCTGAGCAACAAATGTCAGTTCATAAACAGAAACACTATGCAGCAGTTTGCCAGATTCAGTGGAGTTTTGTTTAAGGGAAAAAATAGCTCTTGCAGGGCTTCACTGACAAAGAACCCACAGACAGGGCTGAGAAACATAGGCATCAAGGGAGAAAAGGAAAAAATCAGATAATTCAAAGAGAAAAATAATCACCAAAAAAAAAAGATAAATTTGTCTTTTGAAAAGCAACAATGAAGCGAGCATTGCTAAAAGCCTGCAAGAAATCGTCAAGATGGTGTCTCTGTGGGAAGCATAAGCATTGGGACATATATGTGCTCTTCTTCTGTGCCCCATTCCCAAGCAGGAAATGATCAAGAAACAGTGGCAGGGTTCATGCAGCCATAAAGAAGCATCATTTGATCTGAAAACAGCAGGATATCAGCAGGAGAGTGCCAGGATATCGTGCATTGCTTTGCTGATGTACCTTGCCATTGCCATCAAGGTGGATCTGCCTGCTCACCCCCCTCCATTGCTTTCCGGGTGGCTCACACAGGACTGAGAGAGATCTCCACTATTTGTACAGAGAATCAAACAAATGGTGCCATTTTCTTGTCCTCTCATGTTTTGGTTCTTCCTGCCTGTGTACTCATAATGGAAAAAAAGCATAATACAATATACGGAGAGACGGATCATGAGACATGTTTCGTCTAATGCAATCTATATTACTTTTAGCAGTCTTGTTTCATATCATTCAAGTAATGCAATTACATCCATTTCCTTATGAACATACCGTTAATAACATTATTTTCATAACTTTGTAGTTGAGGCTCTTTCAGGATCAAAAAAAAATTAAGCACAATTAGGGTAAATAGGACCTGGAACACTGAAACGCTGCAAAACCCAGTGAAAAATCAAACAACTACAGGGCAAATGATGCAGTGGGCCAGATCTGGATGTTCTTATTTGAACTGAATCCAAACTTTGCACAACAAGATGCTGCTTATTATCACTGAATATTAGTACCTCAGACCCTCTCGGGCCTTGGGGAGGACTTATTCAGACTGATTTAGGTAGGATTCTTTTAATAATTCCATTTTCCCATCAGTCACAAGCAATAAAAATTGCTTCTTAGCCTTCCCACATTAATAACAAATGAGAAGCATTCTTGCAAATTGGAAACAGTCTTAGTTACACTGAAAATTTATGTTAGCTAAGAAAAAATACAGTTCTGTAATTGTTTGGGCTTTTTTTTCCATTTTAGGTTTGATTTTGATTTTTTTTTTTTTTACCTTGTATTAAAGCTATTATTTTAAAATATCCAGTTATGCTCTAACCATATTTTAGAAGATCATAGTATTTCTTTTTATTATCCACTTCATGTAGTTTGCCAGCAATATGGAAATCTGTCACTATAAACCTTTGAATGTTTCTGTGTGTTAATATAGCCATCTTGATATGTAATGCTGGTACCCTGCAAGCCCTTGGAGACTCTAGACTTAATCATAAATAGCTTATTTATAGGGAAACTAATTTGAAACAATGATTTTTTAATTTTTTTTAAGAACATACCCTTTTTTGAAGTCTACATTACTTCTAGTAATAGATGCAGTATAACCAAATACTTAGAGGATTCTAATATACTACAAGATATTTCGGAAGTCATTTGGTGTTTTGATTCCACTTCATAAAGAATTTGCATATCTTCTAAGTATCTGAGTTTCTTCTGGCCTAAACACAAAAGAATATCTAGAGGCACAAATCTCAGAAAGTGTATAATGAATAAATTGAAAGCACTTTGAATACTAATACAATCCTATTCTTGCATTTTGTCTTGGAAGAAGGCAACTATTTATTGCAACCATTTTTGGCACATGTTGGTAACTGCAGCTAATAGATGCATTGTCAGTGCTGCACTAAAGAAAGTTTATCAGGTGATGTTTTTTACTGATTTACTTTACATAATGCAAAACTCTAAAAGCTTTCAGAAAACTGCCAAAGAACCACAATTTACCTAAGTGGAAATTCATCTTCATTTTTTCCCCTTTTGCTTCTGTTCTATAATTACATCCTTAACACTATAATAATGCCCATTTAAGAGAACAGAAAAGAAATAATAGGACAATCTATTACTTGTGAAAAATATTGCCTGAGGAAAATAAGCATTAAGCAACCTAAAAAGTGATACTCTGAACATGAGTGTTTTTAATACTGTGCATGTGTTTAAGCTGCTGCATTATTCTTTAAGTGCTCTCACTCTGAAGCTCTTGGTGTCAGTACAAAGCTCCTAAGTAAACACAATGTAAACTATATTAAGAGCAAAATGCTCTCTATAATCTTTGCACATTGCCAAGGTAAAGAGACTGAAACTCTCCATTAAAATAACATTTCTAGGAAACATTTTTCACTAAGCAGGAGCTCAACTGAAAATATACAATCTCCAAATTTCCATATAAATGAAGCCAAAATATCACCTGCCCTGTTCTCAAGGATTTGCTCTAGTCGTAAATACATCTTTTAAGAAAATGCTTAATAATGTAAAACACAATGAACTTCCCTCAAACATCTTTAAAAAACAACTGCATAGAAGATGGAAACTACACTGAAAATTCAAAGCAAAAATAGAAAGGCACTGAACATGGGGTAAAAGGAATTTCTAGACATATAAAGTGCCATCCTTTAAGAGAAGCTGTGCTACACTTGAACTACTAAGGACAGATGTTTGTTGAATGTGGCATCTCCAGTGATGGAGAGCAGTTTGTTGAATTTTTTTAACTGCTAACTATTACAAAACTCTTCTACAGCCTTAACTAAATCTTACTTGCTGAAAATTAAGCCCACTATTTCCTATACTGTTCTAAGTGGACATGGGGAATAATTTATTACCCTCTCTTTGCAATAACTCTAGAATGGTTTTAATCATACCACATATGCTTTCTGATGGTTATAATTTTAACTAAATCAGTTAATCAGAAGTTTAACTACTTACTGAAAATTATCACAGCTTAGATAAAATATAGATAATGAGTCGCATTCTTGAAAATTATACGTATAAAATATGAAGCCATGTTAAGAAATTCTTTGGTTGAATTAGTTATCAAAGATAATCACAGTGAATTTACTTTGCAATCGCAGTGTTATTCCCATATATTTACAGTTGGGTGATTCAAAATTAGTGGGATACAAGGCAGCAACTAATCCAAAATTAAAAAAAAAAAACACCAACACATGCTTATGAAAAAAGACTGTAATAACAATTCCTGTACTTATAACTGCTCCAGTAATACTTAGTTTGCATATGTCGATGGCTATTGTGATTTTGAGTAAGAAAGCTACTGAAACACATAGACTAAAATGAGACTAGTGTTTAATTACTTCCCTGGGCTGTGCATATCTGAAAAATTACTTTCCCCTATTACTGATTGGAAAGCAGTAATAGATTCATAAAGCCTGAATATCGAGGGCCTTTGGGGACTGGAAGGTAATGAAATACCTGCCTCTCATGCACTGCCTTCAGGCTGACTTCCCAGCCTCACCACTTGGGACCTTAGCCTCCACAAGTGACAGTGGCTCAGATCTCCTTCTACATTTATGAGACTAGTGACCAGTGCCATACACTCCTATCACTGTGCTTTTGCCCTCCGTGGCACATCCAGGACTGCCACCAACACCAGGATGCACAAAGTTACATATGCTCCTCTCAAACTGCCCAGCTTGAAAAAACCCAGGTAGTTGCTTACTCATCACCCTGGGTACTCTCAGCATCCACCCCCAGGCCACACACAGGCTCATATGGGTTTCAGCAGCCCAGGGGTCAGACAAAGCTCCATGTATTGCTAAATCAGCAGCACCACCATAGCCTGGAAAGTTTCTTCCAAGTAAGTTTGTGCTACTGGAGACTGGTGGTAAGATGCAGATTCTTGTCCATCAGGTGCTTGCTCAGCCATATCTTGTGTGTACGACCACAACATCAAAATCTAGTGATTTACGTGAAAGGGTGCAGATCGCTGTAGCAACTACATGGGCACTTAGCCACCTTGTTTAGCGATCACGTAACTGTCTTTCCTGCTGTCTCTGGGAGAGGAGGAATTATTCCTCTGTGAAGCATGCAGCGCACAGCCAGAGGTACTCATAGACTGAGTATGAGAGTTTGCTGTGCACCATGGCTGCATCAGGACTGAAACAGGCAAAAGGACCAAGTCTTACTTTTTCTCCTTCACCCCGCTGTTTCCCACAGATCCCTGGGGAAAAAGTAGTGTTTGGAGCTCCAGGAAGAACAAGTGTTAAAATCTGCTCTGGAAAGTGGTGTGCATGATACCTACCTAAATCATGTCACAAAATCCAAACCATTCAAGATACATTGTCTTGTGAAAAAGCCACTCATTTATTATTCTCCCATTAGTGCACTAGAATAAACAAATTGAATTGACTTTTGCAATTACCTTAGATTTTTGAAGTAGGATGAACAAAAATGCATGATGTCAAAAGGTTGTTTTCCATTGTTGTGGTTTAAACCCAGAAAGTAACTCATAACCACATAGCCTCTTGCTCACTCCCACCCCTTCTTCCTTCCCCCGCTCCGACACAGACGAGGAGGAGAACCGAAAGAATGTAACTCCCACAGGTTGAGATAAGAACAGTCCAGTAACTAAAGGTATAACACAAAACCACTACTGCTACCACCAACAATAATAATGATAAGGGAAATAACAAGGGAAGAGAATACAACCGCTCACCACCTGCCGACCGATACCCAGCCCGATATGAGCAGTGATCTAGCCCTTTCGGGTAACTCCCCCAATTTATATAGTGGGCATGACGTGCTGTGGCATGGAATACCTCTTTGACTTAGTTTGGGTCAGGTGTCCTGTCTCTGCTTCCTCCCGGCTCCCTCTCCTCCCTGGCAGAGCATGAGACTCAGAAAGTCCTTGGTCTGAGTAAACATTAAGTATGAACAACTAAAAACGTCAGTGTTATCAGTGCTGTTCCCAGGCCGAAAGTCAAAAACACAGCACTGCACCAGCTACTAAGAAGAAGGAAAATGACTGCTACAGCTGAACCCAGGACATCCATTTAAGCAGCAAAAATGGAAAAGCACAATGGAGACAAAATTTGCTCAAATTTCTCACTACCTGAAAGCAAAAAGTGGCACAGATTTTGGGTTGATAAAAGAGAAAGCTGTTATGAAGAATTAAAGAATCTGGACTATAGTGAAAAGCTCTGACTCCCACAGACTTACAGTATATATTTTGTGTAGTTCTGTCAAAATTGATGACAGATTAAAGAAAACCCCATCAGGTTGCTATTCTCAAGATATAGGTTTGTAACTGGTCTTTAGCAGTACTGTCTTTAAATGCATTATCCTTATATATTTCTACTGTTACAGCACTTTAGGCAAATACCCAGAGTGGATTTTTACTAAAAGATATTATTTTAGAGCATTTTTGGCAGGATTTTAGAGGATTAAGTGTTTTTTGTACAAATCTAAATATGTATTATATATCTACGTATGTGTATGTATGCATACATACCTATAGCTGAATAAAGATTATTTCAAGGCAAGTAAAGATGACATTATTATCCAAGCAGAGACTAGAAAGGGAATAGGAGAAGTATCCAAGAATGTGAGCAGACGTACCTCAAGAAATATAGTTGCTATAAAGGATAAGTATTGCTGAGGAGGAGGAAGGTGGGGGAGTAAGGCTTAGTCTTTCTTTTCTTGATATTAAAATGCATTGAGCGCAGTACTCCAGGATAATGGACATTAAAGGATTCGAATCAACAACAGTCATGTGGGACAACCACATTTAGAAAAATAGTGAATTTCCATACATCTCTAAACAGCAAGGCAAATAATTACACAAGCAAAACGCCTGGTTTCATCCTATGTCCTGAAGAACTGAAGCCCACCATCGATTTGCTGCCCAGACTGCATTCCTTCTTGGCCTGTTGACCCATCTTCTGTGTATATCACCAAATGCTTTATTTAAAAAGTCAATATTTTGTTTAACAGTTTGTGTAGACCAAGTCAAAGAGATATAATAAACATTGACAGATTCTAATGCATAAAGTACTTTCTATAGAAACACCAGGTGACAGATTTGATTTTCTCTCTACAGACAAGTAAAATATTTAATCTGTTTAAGGCTTGCTCAACATCTTTGATGCCAGCTTCCTTTGTATTATATTCACTGACCTGGAGAGAATCTGACCTTACTGGAAGTCTGAATTGTCTTCTAGCTCCAAGACACAATAGGAATATTTCTTTTGACCTCCCTGGCCATAGAACAGGCTCAGAAGTTTCTTTGTTGCAGTACAATAAAAGGTGACTCTCTCTAGCTTTTCTTTGTGATTCAGGCTTGGTGGTATTGGGCTGACTAGCACTAGTTTTTCCATATTTAGTGTTGCAATAGAGCTCTACTGGATAGAGATAAAAATACTGCTTGCCTAATGGACATAGTAAAAGCCCAAACCCCGAAGATCTTAAGCAGCTATGGAGAGTAATTTTGCCTCGTACATCTGAAAAACATGAGAAAAGTGAGGATGGAAGCTGGAAACTTCTGTATTCCCTTCCACTTGTCTCCCTCTTCTCTTCAGACCTGAGTGGAACCTAGCTGCAGTTACAATGGTTACTTGCTTGCTGTCTTTCTACAGACAGAAAAAGGGCTATGTTTCTCAGGGATATTTGGAAGTAGTACCCCCTCTTTCATTTCAAGATCTGAACTCTGACGCTCCGATGCCTATTACTGATATACAGTGCTAAGTCTTTAATACATGGCTAGTTACTTTTTATCAATTATTATTTTGCACAGATTCTGTTTTATTTTGTGTTTACTTTCACTGGAAGAAATCCTTGTACAGGGTCTTCATGGCAGAAACTCTACTATGAGAAGGGACTGTGCTGGCAGAAGGCTCCACTTCTGCCAAGGGAGTAACTGGGGAGGAGGCTGGGGGCAAAGCTTCTCAAAGATAAATACATTTAAGTAATTTAAGGCCTGATATCACTATAAAATCACCAAAGATGACCTTTTCAGTGAGACTAAGCATCACATACCAGCTGTTTATTGAACACAGTAACTTGCTTTTGGTCAAAGTATAACCCATTCTTGGTTAATCCAGTTGTCATCTGAAGAGATGGAGGGCTCTGGTACCCACCATTGTGTGTAATAGCCTGTTCTGATGGTTAACTCTCTCTACAAACATAAAATGATACGCCTCTTCTCTTCCTCCATCTGTGCAAACACCCAAACCCCCCCAGCCTTATGCCTAATCTAGGGATTTTATCTTTGCCTAATATCTAACATATATTTCTTCTATAAATGTAAGGGTTTTTTTCTGCCTTTCACCACTGAGTTAAGGGTAGTCAGTACCATAGATTGGGTTATTTTTGTCTCTTGCTGCCAGACATTGCAAATAATGTTTTTGTGCCTTTTTCTGTGCTACATCTCAATTTTTCAGCAGCATTTAAAAAATGTGTGCTGTATGCAACAGCGTGTGCAGCTTATGCCAAAAATTGAACCTCTTTAGACAGAAAGGCTGTGACCAGGCCAGCTGTCAGATGCTGTGGTTCACTACAGTCTCCCAGCTGCCTTTAAAAATGTAAAGCCATCAAGGCTGTGTAGGAACAGGATAGCTTGGAGACACTCTCTTACTTGGCATGGCATTGCACAGACATAATAAAGTATTACTTATATGTCTCTATAGTTCTGGAAATCAAGCCATAAAATTTGGAAATGCTACTTTTTCCTTTTTCTCATCCTGCATGCTTTATTATGGCACCACCAGTTTACACTGATGGCTCTAGATCCCATGATGAAGAGTTTAGTCCTTCTCATGCACTTTCCAGGGCAAACAACTACTTAAGTGATTTCTGTGTTCAACTCTGAGAGACCAATACTTAAAGAATGGATGATGCAACAGTCACTGCATCAGCAAGTAAATCTGTTGGGAACAAAGACCTAAATACAATGATAGAAAGTCATTTGTCATTTAGCAAAAGCTGAAAACAAAATTTAAATCCTGATAGGTATTAAATTTTTCTGCACATAAAATCAATCATCTTAATAAATTACCTATTTATTAAGATTGAGCTCACCAAATGGTAAAGGAGTAGAGGAAAGCTTATCACTTTCTAAAACTAAATGGTGCGCCAGTACTAGTGCAGTTTCTTTTTTAGGTAATTTCTGACATAGACTAAGCTTAGCACTGTCACTAACACAGTCTGTGAAGTATTTGTTTTCATTCAGTGCATCAAAACACGCAAAGACAGAGATGAGACTCTACACACCACACTGAATGAAGGACTTAATTTTGTCATTGAACATTTGACTCCAAAAGTGACATGAGCAGTTGTTGCTTAGTTGTTGAACTTCATTTCATCAAAGTGGTTTTTGCCAAGAATTGCTTGACGCATGGCTACCTGCACGTTGCCAATCACATACACAACTCAGGACCCAGTCTAAACTAATCATCATTACTGCATTCAGCTAATACTGTCTTTACTCTGGATTTCAGCAACAGGCAGAAAATACACCAGTCTTTCTGCATTTTGAAGAGATTTTATTGTCAATTCCCCTCAGATTTCTTCATCTACCTGAACTTCATTTTTAGTGCATCAAATGTTCTTTCAATTACAGACTTAGAAGATTATGTGCTGCATTTTAATGATAATATCTTCTGCAGTTTGAGGGCTAGGAACAAGAGGCTTTCTTAACTTCAGTTGTACCTTAAGTGAATGAACTGCTGTTGGCTGAAAAAGAAAAAGAAATATAATTTCAGTTTTATTAAAACTGCTTCTAAAGGGATATATTCTGCTTTCAGAGTAACTGAATTGATCTACAAAGAGACAGCATCTGCTTATTTTCTCAAGAGAACACTTCTGTCCCACAAAATGAGACAAAACCCTTGAAAAACAGATTTTCTTCCATTTTGCATCTTTCTTAAATGTAGCCTACAGTACCATACTCCTACCTATGTCTCAAGTCTTTTGTCATTCAGATGAATCACTCTATTTAAATTTAGGGTTAAGCACTATAAGAAGAGCTTAAGCTATCATTTGCCTTCTTGACTAACATTTCAGAGGCTTTTCTCCATAACACCAGTCCAATTAAAGCTTTTACCTCAGAAACAGTTTAATTTTATGATCAAGCTTTTGAGCACTTTTACTCTGGGATGTCATTTTGCGTCCTTGAAGCCAGGCTCATGTAGAAGTCACAGCAGCATTCCTATTCATAATGAATTTCATCTCACTTCACAAACAGTCCCCTGGGGACCACAGGGGCTCTCCCAATTCACAGAGGAAGTGAATGTAATTCTGTCTTTCTCCTACTGAACCACCTGCAATCTCTTGTTGCCATTCATAAATCCAAGATGACTTATTTAGGATTACAACTCATTTTTGTTATGAACAAATATTTTTCCTTGTCTTAATTTGGTACTCCATGCTATTAGGCAATTTATCACATCCCTTGTCAATAGGGTGTTTCCCCATGCCTTGTATCAAACTGTCCAGGCAATGCTGATATAAATTTTGATAACTGTATACAGTTATCAAATTCAGTTAATTCTCCAAAAATCTCTTGGGATCTGAACAAGGAAATAACAAACTAGAAAGACACATTATAAATTATTATCCCTCACGTTTTAAAATAATTTATTATTATTATTATTGCAATTTCTGTAACTCTGTCTATAGAACAGAATTTCTGTCTTGGAGATGTCTATTTCCCCGTGTCTGCCACACCCTTTTCAAGTTCTGCCAAATCATTTTCTTGTGAATACATTAAAAAAAAAAAAAGAAGAAGAAAATAAAAGACAGATTACATGTAATAGAGTTTTCTTTGCAGAGGCAAAAGCGCCAAATATCTGTAAAAAAAAATTGCAGGTAAATAAATATAAATGGTGGCTTGGGACTTCTCCAACTGGATGATTCATCATCTAGCTGCTTCTCTGAGATATATTTGATGTTAACAATATTTATGCAATGTACCTTGGCTCGGGCATGACACAGACTGCCACAAAAGAATAAACAACCTCCTGCTCTACTTGAGAACTCTATCTGAGCTACATTATTATCTGCTATTACTACATTAAGTTGACAGAAAATGAGCCCCTTCTGATATGTTTATACATCAGCCTCAATAACTTATTTTTGCCTATGTAAAATTCTAGTGTCTCTTAATCTTTTAACTGTACCTGTCCTAGGATGATTTTTTTTATTATTATTTATTCAATACCTCAATTAAAAAAGTGTGATGTCAGGTCTTTAGGGAAGGTACCAGGAGAAAGAAAGAGAACAGTATCAAGTACTAGGAATATAATCTGAAGTAGTGTTTCCTCAGTTATGATGCTGATGAGTCAAGTGTAAAGTGCAGCTGACAAAGAAAATACACAAAACGTACACTAAAAGATTTTGATCTAACATATCCCACCAATTACTAACACAGGTTTTAGTGTGTGTCTTGAGTGACATAAGATCATGTGCAAGGATGGTTCAAACTCATGCCATCTTGATCAGACTAGATAGCTAAAATGGAATTTTCATTAATGTATGTTTGGGACTAGGCATCTGCATTCCTTTTCATGTCATTGATATATAAGAATGGTCCTCCTGGGCTAGACCAGAAAGTCATATAGTTCAGTATCTTGTGGCTGAGAATTGTCGTTTCATATGTATTCTTTCAGTACATGCAAAAATCAAAATTAAGTATATCACCTATTTCAGTTTGCTTGAGAATCACTTTGTGCTTAAGTATTGTTATGAAAAATGCCAGAACTAAACATTATTGCTGTGTAACTGCAGTAATAAGGAAACTCAGAGACAGAAAAGCAGTTTAAACACTAAGAACAAAATGTCAAAGTCCACCATAATGTTAATAAAGGTTTATAGATGCAGAAGTGGTATTGTATGGAGAAGGAGGCACAGATTGGGAAGCATGCAAACGCAGCATAATGGGTATTAAACATTGCCTAAGGATGTGGCCAGAGCCATATGGAAAAAGAAATTGCCAACCCAAAAAGAATTATAAAAGGTAATAACCAATATGAACAGATGTGAAACAATATATAAGAAAATGGTTAAATCTACATGAAGTGAAATTCTAGCTTGAAATCTTTGCACTCAGCCACAGTCAGGCACACGGGGTCAGCTGGACACTTGCCATCTTTTGAATGCGTACGTATTATACACATATACATAGTACATTTGCCATGTAACACAGAGCTCTGAATAAAAAAACTTCCAGGTTTGTTTGGGTAAGAGTCTGAACCCGGGTCCTGAATGAAAAAATAATCTTGGAGAAGAAGACAGACCCTGCAGGGGCTGGTGAACAGCCTCTGGGTGAACATGGCTTGCAGGTTTTTTTGCAACATGAAGGTGCCTGAGCAAGAACTGCTTCTACATACTGACCAACTGTTAACCTGAAAACTGTTTGATAACTGGGTCAGTACCAGGACAGGGCATGTGGATAGGCAATGAGTTGAATAGCAATTGCAAGCAAAAAATTAATAAGCTGTTCAGTATTGTTGTGGTTTAAACACAGCCAGCAACTAAGTATCACACAGTTTGTCACTCACTCTCTCTTCCCCCTCCCTAGGAAGGATGGGAAGGAGAATTGAAGGAATCTAAAACCCATGGCTTGAGGTAAGAACAGTTTAAATAACTGAAGTACAATATACTACTACTACTACTACTACTAATAATAATAATAATGAAAACAAGGAGATAGAGATAGAATATAAAACTAAAAGGGGAAAGGAAAAATAAAAGCCAATAAACCCAAGTGATGAACAGTGCCATTGTTCACCACTTGCTGACGGATACCCAGTCTGACCCTAGCAGTGATTGGTGCCTTCTGGGTGACTCCCACCAGTCTGTATACAACACATGACATTCTATGGTATAGAATACCCCTTTAGCTAGTTTGTGTCAGGCATCCTGTCTCTGGTCCCTCCTGTTCTTGTGCCACTCCTCACTGCAGAACATGAGAGACTGAAAATTCATTGATCAAGGTTTGCACTACTCAGCAACAACTAAAACATCGGTGTGTTATCAGCACTGTTCTCAGGCTTAAGCCAAAACACAGCACTGCACCAGTTACCAGGAAGAAAATTAACTCTATCCCCGCTGCCAGGACAAGTATGAAGATCCCAGTTACTGAACAATTTCCCCACCCAGCAGAATAGAGACCAGTAACAGCAGCAGCACCTTCCAGCTTTCAGTTAACGTTAACCAATGTGCAAACAGCAGCACTTTGTTGGAACGAAGTTTTCCAACACATCTAATAGAGATGAAGAAAAGTTGTTCAATTATTTCACTTCTGTAACAAAGTACAGCTATTAATGCTGTGTAATTAAGTGCTTTGCTAACACAAAATGGACTTTCCTGTTTTGGTCTCCTATGACACCTTTGAATTCTGGAAAATCTGCAGTCTCTCCAAATCTCTTCCTTGCCCAGGTGAGGTTTAGCCCAGGAACTGGATTACAAAATCATCCTTGGGCCCCACGCCTGGTCTTTAGTTATCATATAAATGCACACTCTATAATATTTTCATACACTGATCAAAGCCTGCTTTTAAAATAGTTCAAGCTCTCCTTGCTCATATTGACTATGCAAGAGCCTCACCTTCAATGGGTAGCAATTTTTTTCTCATTTTGAGTTTGTATAGACTGAAAGAGTTTATTTTCTCGATAAAAGCATCTCTGATTTTTTGCACAATAAATTTGAAATTTGCACGTCATATTTTTTAAAAAATTAATTGCATAATTGACTGTTTTCTTGTCATATGTGCTATATCATTGCAGCACATAGCAAGAAATATAGGGGGTTTCCTGCCCAATTATTGAACCCAGCAGTATTCAAGTTATTTCCAGCCAAAAATCATTTTCACTTTCCCCAGAGGTACATGTCTGGTCTCACTACAAGTCCCACAGAAATTGCAGTAATGCCCCACAGGAACTTCTGTGGTTCTTTAAACTAGATCACAGATAACCTCTGAACACAACACTTAATAAAATACAACAGCATTTCCCAGGGAGTGGAAAAAGGTGTCTCCTTCAATGGGAAGATGAATGGGCTTGAGTTAACATTGAACATACTGTAACTAAAAATCCTTGGCCTAGTAGAAGCACACCTTTTGTTTCTTCAGCTTATAGAAATGATGTGTGCAGGTGGTGGCAATGCACTGACCAGCCTGGGATGCTGTGGGACCTGGCCCTGCAGCTTCTCCCAGCCACCCTCTTCCTCAGACCAGGTACTCCAGGCAACAGAAACCATTGTACACTGCCTTGAGATCACTTTTGATGTCCCCTTATCTTCCCAGACTGTGTAGGGCTGAAAGACTTGCCAGGGAAATCCCCCCTCTCCCACAGCATGGAGAAGCCAAAGCTAACAAAGGATGAAAAAAAAAAAAAAAAAAAATAACATCCCTATGGCTTTGAGGCATGCAGAAGAAATCCCTTTAGAGGCAGAGTCCTGTTTCAGTCATCTTTCATTCCAGCTTGACTGCTCCTCACAGCACTCCCAGCTTGACTAGCAGCCCTAATTGAAGTTCGCGGAAGCATCAGACTTTGTGTAAAAACACACTGGTTATATGGTGCTTCAAGGAATATTTTGTATCTGCTCCAAGACTTTATATAAAAAACTTCTCAACACTAATGTTTTGAAACTTCTGCATAACAAACTTGCAGATGAATGCAACTCTTACTTGTTTAGGGACAGGAGACTCTGTCCGCAGGAGGTGTAGGTAGGATCAGCCCTATCAATCAGCATTCATATTTTTCAAAATTTGCCCAAAGAAGGACATTACTTTACTTCCACTTATGGATAGAATATATAATTTAATTAAAAATACAGCATTTCCTGAAATATTTTACTTTTAATAAGTTAATAAAGCCCACAAGACGGTATCTCAAGTATTTGCTAGCCAAATATGTTCTAATCATGTTACATTATGCTATTCTTTCTCTTGCCAACTTTCTTATAATCTGTCCATAATTTTCACAGCAACATTGTCCTGGGTTCAGCAGCAGCAGTCACTTTTTCTCCTTCTTAGTAGCTGGTGCAGTGCCGTGGTTTTGACTTTGGCCTGGGAATAATACTGATAAAGCCAATGTTTTCAGTTGCTGGTCAGAATGTTTACCCTGACCAAGGACTTTGTGAGTCTCATGCTCTCCAGGGAGGAGAGGAAGCTGGGAGGAAGCAGGGACAGGACACCTGACCCAAACTAGCCAAAGAGGTATTCCATACCACAGCACGTCATGCCCAGGGATGTAACTGGAAGTTACCTGGAAGGGCACGTCCTCTTCTCGGTTGGGCTCTTTTTCTGGCGGGCGGTATCGTATTCTCTTCCCTTGTTATTTCCTTTATCATTATTCTTATTGGTGGTAGCAGTAGTGATTTGTGTTATACCTTAGTTACTGGACTGTTTTTATCTCAACCCGTGGGAGTTACATTCATCTGATTCTCCTCCCCATCCCTCGGGGGGTGGGGGTGGGGGGAGTAGAAACTGCGTGGTTCTAATTTACGGCCTGGGCTTAAACCACGACAAACATGATTTATGTTTCTTTAAACTTGTTTGTTCCAAACAAATCTTCTTTTTTGCCTTCTAAAGATTATTTCTTCTGAATTTGAAAAAATATTCTTTGAGTCACACTTCCCAATGTTTCTAAACTACTTTATGACCATTTTCTTTTCAGTTACTACTTCTGTCTTCATTTGGCTTGACTGGGTTTCCTGTTAAGGACCTCAGTTCTAATGATCATCCTTCCATCTCATTTTGTTGGGTATAAGCATATTCAAATTGAGCTCCTTGTGAACAGCTGTGGTTTAACTCCTGTCTGTTTCAGTTGACATCAAATCCTGAGCATTTTAATTTTCTATCAATTTCCTAGCATTTCATTTCCTCATCAATTTCCTAGCCTCCACTAGCTCTGTTATTCAGCATTTTGTAGGATTTGGTCTGAAAGGCGTATGTATCTGTCGCGGTTTAAGCCCAGGCCGTAAATCAGAACCACGAAGTCTACTTCCCCCCCACCTTTCTTCCCTCCGCTCCTGGAGGGACGGGGAGGAGAATCAAAAGAATGCAACTCCCACGGGTTGAGATAAGAACAGTTTAATAACTAAGGTATAACACAAATCACTACTGCTACCACCAATAAGAATAATGATAAAGGAAATAACAAGGGAAGAGAATACAACCGCTCACTGACCGGTACCTCGCTCCCACCCCACAGTGATCCAGCCCTTCCGGGCGACTCTCTGTTCTACCTCCTGGGCATGACGTGCTATGGTACGGAATACCTCTTTGGCTAGTTTGGGTCAGGTGTCCTGTCCCTGCTTCCTCCCAGCTTCTCCTCCTCCCTGGCAGAGCATGAGACTCACAAAGTCCTTGGTCAGGGTAAACATTCTGACCAGCAACTGAAAACATTGGCTTTATCAGTATTATTCCCAGGCCAAAGTCAAAACCACAGCGCTGCACCAGCTACTAAGAAGGAGAAAAACTGACTGCTACTGCTAAACCAGGACAGTATCTGTGACTGCCCCCCAGCAGGACAATTTTCAGGGTCAATGTCTGATTTAAAAAGGGACAAGAATGAGGAGAAGGATAAAAGTAGCTGCAAGAAAATAGGTCTTCCAAAGCTTCAGTTCATTTCCTTTACTAGCCTACAAGGCACCACTCATTTGTTGTAAGATGTCAGAAATGTTTTGCAGCTGTCACAGCTTTGAAAGATAAGTGACAGACCAAGACTGAGATGCTGGAGTTACAGCTCCCTCTTGGCTGAGGGAAACTCCTCAAACAGGTGTACTCACATGTACTAACAGGTGGTTTCTCTCCCACATCTATCTCTTCCTCCTCTGAAATTAAAGTATTTTGCTCCGCAGAGCTTGAAGAGTAGCGTTTCATCACAACAAACACGTCTCTGTTTCCAAATTAACAATTCAGTACTCCTCATTAATTCTCTAAAGGACATAAGCCCTCCAACAGGCGTTTGCTATAAAATGTAACCAAGGCAGCTTGTGAGTCATTAGGGCATAAGCCAGCAGCCATTGAATTTCATGAGCGTTGATGCAGGTTCCAAGCCCTTCCATGTTTTATCATTAAAACTATCTCAAGTTTGTTATCCCAAAACAAGCAATTGCAGAAAGCAACCATTTCTGTTTTATGTTCCTTAACCTTGGGAATTAGAACAACATTTCGGTTTTTCCCTAAATAATTAACTTTTTGTCTGCAAGATCATTACTCTACTGTCTAAAACCTATGACTCCTCCTAGGTATCCCTTAATGTTTTCTGAACCCAGCCTGTATGTGCATTAGACACTTGGGATTCATAACTGCTGTTAACCTACAGCCATTAAAAATGCAAGGTCATTTTGAAAATGGAAAAACTCAGGCAAGCATCTTTCAAATTTGTACCTAGTTCTTTTCACTCCTCATGAAATTTCAGTTGGTGAAATCTATTGGTCTTCCTTAATCTTTTATCAGGGGGGACTATACCATACGCAGACCATCTGGTGGTGAGTAACTGGTTAGCCACAGTGGGCTTTTAGGGGTTCATAACAAACTAGCCTAATATTGCCCAACAGCTGTCAGTTCTGTTTATGAAAGGCAAGCTTACATTCATGTGATCTCATTCTTTGGACTGAGCCTTTCAAACAAGTTGTATAATAGTCCAAAAGTGGTAAGGTGATTTTCTGCAAGAATCAGTTATAAGCAGGAGCCCTGTGAGAGCAAATGACTGTGGTTGTTCATATGGTAAATTATAATATAATTTCCCTGGCAAGCTCTGTTTTTCATCACGTGAGCATTCATTGCCTAATTCAGAAGCTCTAGGATGATAAAGCTGTCTGGAACAGACTCACCTGACTATCATAAGGCACAAGTTTACCCAAAGATACTAGGTGAGAACATGTTTAACGTTAATGAGCCAACCTTTGAAAAATATCATTCATCACATCTATCAACAAAACCACTAAAACGTTACATCTGATTGATTAAATTAGCAATCAAAAAAAGGTGGCAAATTCAATGTCATAAGTTTGGCATACAGGATGCATATCTTTCACAGCATCATTTTAAGTGGCCCTCCATTTTTCGTTTGTAAGACATTATGTGAATAACCCTTATTTTTGTCATGTGAATAACCCTTATTTTTGTTTTTATGGTTCGGAGTGAAAATCTTCACCACTACTTTACTTACTGTCTCCTAAGGACATACATTTTTATATGTAGTTTGTAAGGCAGAATGACCTGGATACTCAGAGATGGAATTATGTTAGTTTTAAAAATATTTATAGCATCCTTTCTTCTGAATTACACCCGCCAGTCAAACACAGCACTCACTGGAGAAGCCTCAATCCAAATCCTGTGCAGTTTGAACTAATTTCTGTATTTCTGCAAAAGAACATAGATTGCTTGTTTTGCCTGCAGAGCAACTGATGACCTCATATTGATCACATGCGTTTTCTTTCCTTGACTACTTTTTTTTTTGTCTTCTAGACATTAGCATTCTTTACAGATGAGCATAGGATATTATCCATCACATTTCACACTAGAAAAACTAAGGTCCTGGTGGCAGAAGTGACCCAAATCATCATCAATGCCAATGGAGCCATGAAGTTAAATTATTTTCAGACAGCAGCTTTTTGTCTACTCTTGGAGAACAGCTTTGCAAAATTGCCATAAACAACCTCTTTGCTGCCCGTTTGTTGCTAAAACAGTGTTCTCCAAGTCACAGATATGATAACATTTTTGTTTACTCCTCCTCACAGGGAAACTGGAAAGAAGTACTACCTTTTTATCAGTGAGCTGAAAGTAACTCATTAAATCACAGTGGAACTGCCACAGGATTCGTCTTGGTTTGTCACCTGTTGACTCCAGATATACACAGACCTGTTTAAGGGGATGAATGAAACAAAAAATTTTAACAGCTTCTTCACCTTACACCTCTTAGATCTGACACAAGCACAAGCACAGAATAACTTTAGCTGTAAGTGACACCTTGAAGTTTTCCTGCCTGAAGCAGGACCAGCGGAGCAGCTTGCTTGCGGCCTTAAGCATCTCCAGGCACAGAGACTCCACCAGCTCTTTGGCATCCTGTTACTGTTTCCAACCACTTGCCCCACATTTTTCAGTTAATATATTTTACCCATTAATAAGTCAATTCAAAGAGCATAAAAACTTTCAAAACGTACATCAAGATTAACTGTTGGCATATTGTCAGCAAGTGTATTTCAAAGGCTATATTAATGTTTCACATCTCCATTTTCAAATATATTTTAGGGCCTGAGGGCCACCTAAGGCATTGGGGGTTTAGGGAGGCTGGTTAAGAAAGGCTTCAGCTGCTGACCTCTAATATTTCTGTTTTTAAAAAAGATGTAGGTGGGAAGGACCAAAAAATTGAATGGTATCTTTGAAAGTATAATCCTTGATTGGCTTATCAGAATGACCATTTATGATTACAGGTGTGGTTTCTGCATTTAGCCTAAGTAAGCCAGATTCTGAGTGTGGCTGTATCTTTAAACCTGTAAAAGAAAGTCAGGTGAAGTGAGACAGAGAAAAACATCATGAACATTTGTTGTTGTTGTTCAGAAAGAGGAAAAGAAAAGAGAGAAAGTAGCTGTAGGGCTAATACTGTTTCCCTTTTTCTATTAAATTTCTTGGTCAGTTTTATAGCAGAAAGTGATTTTTTGGGATCCTGTGCCACTGTCATAAATGACACAGAGGCAGAATGTGATTCATTCTGAATTACCAATAGTAAGGGGTCCAAAAAAAAAAAAAAACAAACAACCCCAGAACTGAAGTTCAACTCCTGAGCTCCTGACATGACTTTTGATTTGAGAAGGGTTCACAGCAAACTGAACAACAGTACTGCTCACACTCCTTCACTCTCAAGCATGGTATAACAGCAGAGGGTGTAGGCTTGTTAACTTAGTCTTATTTTCACCATTGCATTAATTATATGCTTTTGGAGGCTACTAAGAAGGAGAAAAACTGACTGCTGCTGCTGAACCCAGGACAAATGGAAACAACAATGACTTTGTTATTATATTTTTAAGAGAGAGAGAGAATTTTATTTTGAACACAGAAAGCACAGGTCGAATTATGAAAAGAAGAGGGGTAGAGCTGCATACCAGTAAAGTCTGAATTCCTGTGTATCCATCTCACATCACAGAAACCTCAGTCTATTCTCAGTTACCACCCAGAGCACGTTGCTTGGCACAGAGCCCTGCACTCTTGCTCTCATGTAATGGATAGTGCTTTGAATTCTTTAAGCACTCCCCAAATTCAGCAATGACTTCACATAGGCTTAGGAGAAAGGCTGCATCTGTCCAGCACATTCTTGCCTTTCCTATCATATTTCTGTCATGAAGGCTAAAGAAGCTTGTGAAATAACTTTTTGACTCTTGAACCTGGGTTTCCCCTATTTTCCTCTAGTGTGACTGTCATTGTAATGACCAGAGAATATCACAGTGGCCTTACTACATCTTGCAGCCTACCCTTTGCACAAAACACCGTAAAATTAGTCCTTTTCGTCTCAGATGAGGATGGGTGCCACAGACAAGGGAGGAGGGCTGAGGAAGGGAAGAAAATGAAAGAAGTATTTTTCATGTTTCTTGCTGCCTCAGTTGGTGTGGTTGAGGGGGCTCATCATTATCTCAAGGGAAGAAAATAACAGGGTATCATCCAGCCCCATCATCAAGTATTTCTTTTCTAACTGGAAAGATAATGAGCACTACAGAGCCAGGCTTGTTGATTGTATTCAGGCAAACAAGGTGTTGAGGGACATTTCAGGAAAAGAAGTGTAAGTGGCCTTGATCACAGATAGAGTACTACACTAGACCCCCAGGGAATACATTTGGGTCTTACTGCAGAAGAATCTGCGTGCAAGTGATGGCACCTACTTTTGTTGCTGTCATTTATTGTAAGCAATATTGAAGATCACAAAGCTCCTGACACTTTCCTGGCTGCATGACAGCTCTTGGATGAGCTAGGCTATTTCAGGAGTGTATTCCTTTAGCTGGGACCTCCATCAGAAGAGGGGCTACAAGCTGCAAGCATTTCGGTCACTGAGTGCAAGGACAGGCTTGGGTGCAGAGAAAGAGTGCTTGGATGGGGAATTCTTGCTCTGATGAAAGAAATGGGGAAAGAATTCTGTTCAGTTCATGTTAGTTGTGTTGGAGGCAATAATAGGTCTGCATAGAGCACTCTCTTACTTGTCCAGAGGGTCAGGAAGATGCACAGTGAATTTCTGGGGTGAGAACCTGAGGTTTTCAATTAGAGGAGGAGCTTTAACTTGCACACCCCCTGCTCCTGCCTTTGCCCTTCACCTTCCAGCCTTTTTTTTCTGGATACCTTATGACAACACAATATTTTAATTTGTCTTATGCTCCTAGAGATTTGAGCAATGCCCAGGCAACAAATGTGTCCTTATTTTCAACATAAATTTTCATAAAGCTAAGGCAGGAATTTTTATTTCTTTAACATATGCAAAACCCACTATATTTAGGTTTCAGGCAAGAGCCTGTTCTGTACAAACATCACTAATCAGCCCCTTTAGGCTCACCATTCTTACTGTCTAGAAGGCAAGAGGCATAAGACATCAACAGGAACTTGAGCATCACCCAAGCACAAGCAACCCAGAGCTGTTAGGTGAGACCTCCGCAATGACCAGGTGAATTCCTTCCACCTTAAACATCTCCTTATATCCCCCCACATACCAGAAAGGCCACAGCACACCTCAGTTACATGCATATCAGTAATGCTGGTCAATGAGCACTGGTGGCTTGCTTTCATGCTGCTACAGGTCTATTTCACTGATTGGATCCTTTTAGATATAGTGGGCAAAGGAAGAGTAGGTTCATGCTACCAGTAAGCCCAGCAGAGCTGGGTAGTACTGTCCCTCACACAATATTATTGTCCTTGCAGCTTTTCACCACCATTGTCCTAAGCCTGGATTTACCTATGGTGAAGTGTTTCTAGCATCTCTCCTATAGCCTGAGCTTCCCCATAGATTACCAGTGTCCCCCTTCTTACAAACAAGAAGATCTCCCACTTTTGTACTCGGCCAAATCCCTTCACCTGCTATGTTTGCATGTTCCTCTGGGCAGTGACTGAGAACTTATTTCAGTGTTCACAGCTGAGGACTGTACCTGGATTTTCTTTTATATCCATTAACCACTCAAGGAGGGAAAAAAAACCCTGTTTAAAAGACTGTAATCTACATGTGCATCTTCCTAAGTACACAGACTTTATATTCGTCTGGGTCACTTATTCCTGTATCTTATTCACTTACACAGTCCCCAACAACTATTAGTCACCATTAGGTAAATTATTGACCATGTTACAAAATATGCATAGCTATAAAACTTAGAGCAAGCACCAAGAAGAACAAAGAAGATACTTTCTTTTTTTCTTGCTTTTTTGAGAATCTTCTCCTCCTTTGCCTGCTTTGTGAGCTAATATGATTTAGGAATATTTAAAAAATAAATATCCCACTGCATATCAGGCTTTAAGCAACGTAACTCTAAAATCTTTTAGGATAAGTTAAAGATTAAGAAGTTTTCAGAAATCTGTGACCATTAAAAAAAAAAAAAACAACAACAAAACTAAACAAACCCATGCACTGGTGTTTATGCAAAGCAAATTACACCATATTCAAATTGTACTGATAAATGCCAGCTGCATTAATATGTTCCAATTCCTGAAATTTCTTCTTAGGCAAACCCTAGTGCAGCAAATAAAATGGCAGATTTGCCTGAATACTGATAAAAGAAACTTTGCAGCACTTATGTGTCTACTAGAATCTGAAAGAGAATTATCCAGTAAAACCTGCTGCTGAACCAAACCAGGAAGCCTGCACCTCAGGCCTCGGTCTCACACCCTGAGATTAATCAGTCAATTTAGAAGCCCCCTGGGCAGTCAGAGCTGCTCCTCTTCCCTCCCTGACTTATCGCAGTGCCCTGTATGTCCAGCCGCAGGGGCCATCCATATGAACAAACCCAGGTACTGCTGTAAAGTTACACCAACAGACAAAAATAATTTAAGAGTCAATGGGAAAGACAGGTGAATAAGGAGGAAGATGCCATACACTTGGTGAGGGGAGATCCATCAGAAAGACAGAAATCACAGCTTTTGTTCCCTCATGCTGCTTTCTTGAAATTATTGAGTGGTTGATTTAGTTATTTAAACCAGCAAAATTAGAATTAAATTACATTAAAAAAAAAAAAAAAAAAGGATTTCATAAGTATTACTGTTAGAAATGGCACAAGCCTCCATCAGAACTGCCCTCTAGAAAGAGAAGTGGCACATAGGATTTGTCTTGAATGCCTGTCTAAAATGCCTATGACAACTATAAAAGAACATAAAGGGAAGCATGATGCTGGAGATTAAAACCTGAAAAGGACACTTTTTTTAACCCATGACATATCCCCAGCACCACATTCTAGCAGGCCATTCAGCACACTACCTGGATGCACAAGGGATATATTAGTTAAGAGAAAAGGAAAGGAATAATTTTAGTTCTGAATTATGAAAACAACGGACAAAAAGGATTGCTGGACTGATCACAGACTTATGAGATCCAAGCCATCCATCAAATTTACTCCTCCTATTCATGCTATGCATCACCCTTTCCTTTAGATAGGCTGTCAATTAATTTTGTGTCAGCAGATCAGGAGGGATAACAGAGTTCCCAAGACAAATAAAGCAAAAAATAAAGGAAAAGGAAATCAGGAAAACTATAAAATATTTTGATACATCCTCAACTACAATTGTCCACACTGATAACAATAAACACAGATAACACCACCAACTAGATCAAATAACATATATAGATAGATATACTACATTTATATATAGGAGATATACAGATTGAAAGAGATAGGTATATAGAGATATAAAAACCCCTAGGCAACCTGACAACACAACTAGGTCAAACATGCCACTTATTTAATGAAGTAATTTTGGGGTTTAATTTTTAAGAAAGTTTACTACATCACAATCCTCAGAGACACTTCAAACACCCAGAACTAGAAATTTTGTATACCTTTGCAATGACTGTCTTAGTCAAGCTTAACGGAAATGTGAAGAAACATATTTGTAGAGGATCCTGGGTAGGAATATAGTCCTAACAGTGCAAAATAAAAGTAGAAGAATAGAGCATGATGGGCCAGATAGTGAACTGTATCACTTACATACATAAGAATCATTCAGTGAGGTATTCACAAATTCGTATGAAATCAGCAAATAGATTGACTGTAGTATGACTTTATGAATTATAGCAAAAAATCCAGACTAATTCCATAGACAGCTGTATACAAATATATAAATGGAAAGCAAAGTTAAATCAGCATCTGTCGCTGGACCTCTCCCTTTGACAATACCATTTTCCACTCAAACAAATGGTGTACTGCACACAACAACTCTAACAAATTAAAAAATGGACTGTATGTGGTTTCCAAGATTGAATAAGACATTCTATCAACACGCAAAATGAACTAATTCAACTTCATTGCAAATGAAGTATTTCATAAAACAAAAGACAAACTTTCCATATCTCAATTTATGCTGTTTTCATTCTTCACTGCACTGAGAAAACAGCTTTACACATTCTGTAAAGCATTAAAAAGTTATAAACTTTAATAATAAAACCAAAACCAAATAAACATTATTAACGGCTTGAGAGAATAGTTTAAATGAGCATGAGAATAAAGAAAATATTCCAACTCATGAGTGTTTGCAGTTTCTGCATTGGAAGCCTCCCTGAGGGTGCATATGAAAAAATGTGCAGGAACTGGATGTACTAGGGACCAGAGACATACTACTGAGGACAGAATCTGTTTTTTTGCATACAGACTTTGTTCTTACAAAGATTCCTAAGGGTATCTAGAAACGGTTTAAAAATTAAAATCTTATTTACTGGAGTTTGGTTTTGTTAATTGTGTTAGATGCAGGCTGAGGCATAGATCTCTGAGGATAGTTTTATCTATACAGAAAACCAGAGGTTTGAACAATTTATTATATCTACATCATCTTTTTGAGGTTCAATTGCCTCTATTGCTCTCACTTTCTAATTTTGTTAGGCAAGCTCAGATTTATCCCTTATCCAAATCCTTGAGTTACTCTTACAAAACGTAATGTTTAATTTAGCTGAACATTCCTGAGTTTAGCACAGAGCAAGCTGGCTACAGAACTTCTTCAACTGCCTTTTAAGGAGGGAGGGGATTTTTGAAGCACAAGCATTTCACTATGTGTTACAAGTCTGCCCGATAAGAATCATCCTAAAATTTTACATAATCAAAGACTTTTATACTAGGTTGGGGCAGGAAGGATGCAACTGTCAATTATTTGTACAGATCTTGAGCTGTGGTGATATCCTCAGACAGCCTGATCTCAGCCACCAAACTGTTGTTAGACAGGATGCCAATAACAAAACATGGTGATTTTCACTGCTTTTATAGCTAGGCCTTTCCCTGAGAAGCTAAGAGGACAAAAGTCAAGAGTTTTGTACTCATGCCTTCAGTTTCTGCAAGAAGATGTAGAATTTTCTCATGTCAAAGACATGAAGAAACTAGAACAATTCTCCTATTGTTACAAAATGGTAAGACTTGTTCATTTTATTTATTTATTTAAATGTCTTGATACAGGGCATATTTTTCACTTTGGTTCATTAATAAAAATCCTTGATCTACTATCACATATCTAGTAATAACAACATTACCTGGCATGTTTCTGTCTTACAGGCTACACGATACCAAACTCCATTTTCCTTAAAGTACCTCTCATAAAATGCATTTATTTCTTTTTTGACATGTATAAAAACATATCTAAAGGTAGTAATTTCACAGCATCTTTTTGTGTAGGCTTTTTAAGTTACCCGCTCACCTAAAGGAGTCTTTCTGTACTCTAATGCAGGTTTCAGTTCTGCCTTGTCCTTCAGTACAAATCAGAAGGAGAATACATATACAAGATGCATTTTCTCTGCAGCTTTAGCTTGCCATCTTTAATTAAGCAACCATGAGGGTGTTTTCAGCAAAAAGGAGGCTGGTTCTTTCTTGTGAAGCTCAGGCAAAGGACAATATGCTAGGTATAGTGTAACTGTAAGTGCACTTCCTATGTCTTAAATTGCACCAACAAACCAACTTGACAGCTGAGACATGTTAGTTTAGGCCTGCTGCTGCTCCAGAGAGTATCATATGTACTGCTTGTCTCACAGTGGAGCTGTAAACCCACTGCAGAGTTGGCCAAAGTGCTCACAAGATAAGGCTAAGTGCGCTTTGCCAGGACAGAATTATCCCCACAGTCTTCTGCTGCTACAAGCCGTTTCTGCTGTACAGTACTCACAACTTTACCTGGGTCTAAAGTACCTGTGAATAATGATCTGTATTCCTGAGCACCTTCTTTCATCATTATTTCATTTAGAACAATTTTAGGAACATTTCTTTCACAGTATCACAGTATCACAGTATCACAGTATGTTAGAGATTGGAAGGGACCTCAAGAGATCATCTAGTCCAATCCCCCTGCCAGAGCAGGAACACCTAGATAAGGTTACACAGGAATGTGTCCAGGCGGGTTTTGAATGTCTCCAAAGAAGGAGACTCCACAACCTCCCTGGGCAGCCTGTTCCAGTGTTCTGTCACCCGCACTGAGAAGAAGTTTCTTCTCAAGTTTAAGTGGAACCTCTTGTGTTCCAGTTTATACCCATTACCCCTTGTCTTATCATAGTTTGCCATTGAGAAGAGCCTGGCTCCATCCTCATGACACTCCCCCTTTATATATTTATATACACTAATAAGGTCCCCCCGCAGTCTCCTCTTCTCCAAACTATAGAGACCCAGCTCCCTCAGCCTTTCCTCATAAGGGAGATGCTCCACTCCCTTAATCATCTTAGTCGCCCTGCGCTGGACTCTCTCCAGCAGGTCCCTGTCCTTCTTGAACTGAGGGGCCCAGAACTGGACACAATATTCCAGGTGCGGTCTCACCAGGGCCGAGTAGAGGGGAAGGAGGACCTCTCTCGACCTACTGACCACCCCCCTTCTAATACACCCCAGGATGCCATTGGCCTTCCTGGCCACAAGGGCACAGTGTTGGCTCATGGTCATCCTGCTGTCCACTAGGACCCCCAGGTCCCTCTCCCCTACACTACTCTCTAACAGGTCGTTCCCCAACCTATACTGGAACCTGGGGTTGTTCCTGCCCAGATGCAGGACTCTACACTTTCCCTTGTTATATTTCATCAAGTTTCTCCCTGCCCAACTCTCCAGCCTGTCCAGGTCCCGCTGGATGGCAGCACAGCCTTCTGGTGTGTCAGCCACTCCTCCCAGCTTAGTGTCATCAGCAAACTTGCTGACAGTACACTCAATTCCCTCATCTAAATCATTGATGAATATATTAAATAATACTGGTCCCAATACTGACCCTTGAGGCACTCCACTAGATACAGGCCTCCAACTGGACTCCGCCCCATAGACTACAACTCTCTGGCTTCTGTCCTTCAGCCAGTTCGCAGTCCATCTCACTACCTGATCATCCAGGCCACACTTCCTCAATTTAGCTATGAGGATGCTGTGGGAGACTGTGTCAAATGCTTTGCTGAAGTCAAGGTAGACCACATCCACCGCTCTGCCATCATCCATCCACAATGTTATTTCCTCATAAAAGGCTAGGAGGTTGGTCAAGCATGACTTCCCCTTGGTAAAGCCATGTTGACTGCCCTTCATAACCCTCTTATCCTTGACATGCCTTAAGATGGCATCAAGGATAAGGTGTTCCATCACTTTCCCAGGGATGGAGGTGAGGCTGACCGGTCTATAGTTACCCGGGTCCTCCTTCTTGCCCTTTTTGAAGACTGGAGTGACATTTGCTTTCCTCCAGTCCTCAGGCACCTCTCCCGTTTCCCAAGACTTGGTAAAGATGATGGAGAGTGGTCTAGCAATGACTTCCGCCAGTTCCCTCAGCACCCGCGGGTGCATCCCATCTGGACCCATGGATTTATGGATGTCCAGATTGCTCAACTGGTCCCTAACCCATTCCTCATGAATAGAACTGCCTTCACTTGTGCCAAATCTGAGCCCTTTTCTAAAAGCTTTCAAACTTTCATAACTTTTTCATGATCAATTTAGTCTTCAGAAAATGATCCAAGCCAAAAGTATACTGTTACTTTTTATCTCTGAAAAAACATAGGGTATGGTAAAAAAAGATATCTGGTTTCAAGAGCAAAGCCTTTCAATGCTTAGTTGTTTTTCTGCGTATGTACAAATAAAACTCTGAAGTTGCCTTCTTTTTCTCTCATCTTCACCAATTTTTTCAGCTTTCTTAGGATCTATGTAAAGGGTAAACTGGGCACTCTCCCTCATTTCAGCAGCAATAAGAAATAAATTATATCATACAGTGCTTTGTAGCCCAAGTCTTTTAAACTTACATAAATTTTCAATTGGACAGAAATGCCCAGTCACCTAAACAACTGTTTTCTTAATGAAAAACTGGATTCTGACCCTTGTTGCACATCTACATGAATCCCATCTTGCTGTATCTCTCTAAGCCATGTATCATAGAAATATCACTAGAAAAAGACACAAATAAACTCCTGCACACTATATAGCAGCAACTGAGCTGAAATAATAGAAATGCCTGTGGTGTCTAGAAAATTTTGAGTAACTCATTACTTTAAGAGTTAACTAAATATATGTAAATATATATATAATATATATATTTTATAAATATATATAAAAGTTTAAATACATTTAAGATACTCTGATCGTAAACTGTGGAATAGAAATCACCTCTTTGTCATGAGGATTTACTGAGCTGCTGAGGTTGAGAGTTGTACCTATGTCATCTAGCTATGAGGGCACCTGGTTTGAGACATTTCCTTCGAGGATTTTAAGCAGCCTGGTCTATCTTTTCTGAATAAAAATTCTTTCTTACTTCTGTGTCAGCATGGCTTCAGTTCAAGAGTCCTAGCAAATTAATGGCACTTCACATTTCTAGATGTATATATTTTGTCCAAATGCCACAGACCATGTTTATTGTACTTTTACTTGCAATATAAACTAACCTTTTCTCATTCATTTGAAAAGTCTTTGCTTCTGTATCTCATTTTGCTCAATTCATCTATTGCTCCATAACAGATAGGTGCTATTCAGTAATGTACTTGAAAGATTATCACTTCAATAATGTATTAACACTCTGTAACAGCATGATGAAAAGTTTAGAGCATGCTTTAGCATTTTCCCATTCTATTTTTATGGAATGGAAAACATTTCCAATTATTTAATGTTGTATTAACTATTAATGTTGTATTAACTTCCACTTTGCCTCATCTAACTGTGATTTATCATATGAGTCCATGCCAGGGCTGGGGATTCCTTATAAATTGTATCATGCAAATCAATAAAATGAAGGCAAATAAATCGTGGTATTAAACAATGTTTCATAACTTAGACTTTTATTGGCTACATAAGCTTTAATTAAGTTTAATTGATTTTAGTTAGCTTATCTGCCATTGTATAGCAAAATGACTACTCTGCTGCTCTTTTATATTTTTGGTTTATATTTGATACAAAAGTCAGACTTTTGCACAATACAGTGCTGAAAGGTATGGAAATTACATGAGAATATAAAGCACTGGGAAAATCCTTAGATGTCACTGCAGTACTTTGACATTTACTGTGATGTTACACAAGGGGTTAGATCCTCTACCAGTGACACTCCAGGGAGCAGTATCGTTGTATCATTGGCATGTGCCTGACATAGCGGTAGTTGAAAGACAAGTATTTGTGGAAATAAACGAGAAGGAGAACAGTGCCAGGCCATTAAAAAGCAATGCAAAAATGCCACAGTTGGTAGGTTACAACATCTCTCAAAACGTGTCCTTCCTTTCATCATTACCCAAATTTTTAGCTCTTCATGTAATGCCAGCTATGCCAGATCTCTCCATCTATCTATCACGTATCACCTCTCACATAGCAGTTCCTTCAGGACTGTTTGGTGTAAAATTTTGGATAAAAATACACAAACCAATATATTTTGGCTAAAAATGCATGAACTCTATCTGGAACAATAATCAACACCGTTAGACCAAATTTCCCCTTAGTTTAGTAACAGTCAGTTACTAAACTGTGTTTACTTTTTTAATTTACTTGCTGTGTTGGCCAATTCTGATGGCTATGCTTTCTGGGAAATATTAATGACTATGGTCTCAAGATTCAGATGTTTGACAACATATGGATTTATTTGCTTTGTACATTATATTTATAAACTATTAAAAGATTCTAAGTGTCAGTGCACTTTTTTACCACATCTTTTTTGAGGGAGGATAACAATATACATAGTATTGAAGATTTCTGGATGTCTTTCTAAAAACCTGGTTTCTACAACTGCATAATGTTTTCTTTCCTGTTCTTTATGCTTTCTGTATAATCCCCAGTGCTTTACTTGCCCTTCTTGCTGTTGCACTTCATGCAGTATCCAGAAAACAATCCAGAATGGCTCCATGTTCTCTATCGTGCATAGTAATCATGCAGTTAGAGCCTACCACCAACAGAAACAAAACAATTTTCTCCTTCTATGAATTAATTTGCATTATTGACATTGAATTTCATCTCCAATTTTATTGCCCAGTCATCCAGGACTGCAGGATCTTTCCATACATGTTGGCAGTCAGCTTTGCATTTGTCAGAACAAACCAATTTTGTATCATCAGCCTAGTTGTTTTCTTGGCTTCATTTTTCTGTCTCGTTTTCTGATAATTTATGAATACCTTGAGTAGAACAGATCCAAACAAAGTTTTCTCTTGGGATAATTACAGCCTGATATTTCATTACCACCTTCCTTTTTTTTTTTTTTTTTTTTTTTGCTAGCTTTATTACTCTTCTATGACATAAAACTTCAAAGACAAAGAGAAATTTGTAAAGGACCTCACTAAAAAAAACTGCACGGGGTATTAACCCAGCCCTGTACACATACCTTGGCTCTTACTGTAGTACGGATTTCCTCAAAATTCATGGCATCTCTTCCCCACTGTATCATCCCTATCCATAAGTCTTTCCATCCCTTTCTTTCTATAGCTCCTTTCTCCATGCTGGCTGCAGAAATCAGGCTTCCTGAAAGGCATCCATCACTCCTTGTGGGCTTTTAAAGATTGGCATTTCCCCTCTGCCACCAAGATACATTTTAGCACTACATACTGCCAGGGATAGTTCATCAGTTTTACAGTCAAGATCTGCAGAGAACTTTAGTGCACAAGCATCTGGGCCTGGCAATTCGTAACTGTAGATTTTATAGATTTTCTTTAAAAACATTTATACTGAGGTCTTGACTTGGGATGGCTCTTCAGACTCAGCCCAGCATGGGCCCCACCATGAACTCTTGTGCAGAGATTTCTTGCACCTGCCCACAGTGCTCCCCTACACCCCTTCCTCCACCTCTATCCCAGCCTGGTCCCCACCATGAACTCTTGTGCAGAGATATCTTGCATCTACCTACAGTGTTCCCCTAAACCCTCCCTCCATCTCTACCCCAGCCCCACAGGCCCTCTGCATTGCCAGGTTTTGTGAAGTTTTCTATAATCAGTTTTTTGGCCTTCAGAAAGCCATACCTTGAAACCTTTTCTGATCCATCTGCTGTGGTTACGCATCTCAGATACCGGAACTTAGCTGTTTCTTTACTTCTCCTATTCTTACATGTTATTCATGTTTTAAAGGATGTCTTTATTACTCCTAATAGCACCTTTTAGACTGCTGTTTTACCTGGACAGCTGGTTTGGTTTTTTTTTTTTTTCCTCTAAACAAGATTTTTAAAATTTTTTTTACACAGTATTTGCATTTACTCCTAGCATCTAATAAAGCATCTTTAAACAACATCTAAGCCCCTAAAAGCTGCTCTTTTAATTGGTTTTCTTTGTTTAATGTTATTCCCCTACATAAGATAAAAGCTACCACACTGGATTTTTGGGGTGTGTGTGATTTCCATCGCTGAGGATGTTAAATGTTAAATGCTCATTGATACAGACTGGCTCCTCTACAGCTCAATCATATGCAAGGATCAATAAACTACTCACAACTAAATCACAGGATGATTTTCCTCCTTCAGCTTCCCTGATTACTTGATCCACGAAATAAGCATTCACATGTCTAAAAATGTCACCTCTTCACCAAATACTATATGGTATTTATCCTCTTTGCTTAGGGAAAAGTAAAACAGAAAGTATCTCCTGATCCCTGCAAATAAGACTGATATCCTTCCAGAAGCATATTCTCTACACAATCTTATAATTTAAATAACCACAAATTATTTGGGTTAAAGTCCATTTATTTGATAAATAGATGTAAGAAAAGGAATGGGAACAAATAAAAAAAAAAATGGCCAGATTAATGCTTCCTCCTACATGAAGCCTTGAGAATCTATATTGCTTGCTGAAGTGCCATACAGGCTGCTGTCCTCTTGAAGACTTATTCAGAAAAGCAAAACCTACTTTTCTGCAAAAATGCAGATCTGCATTTCATATCCTAGGATGAAAGTCTTATTCAAGAAATCCAGGACCTAATTTACAAGGGATAATAATTTTGCATTGTGTAAACAAAGAAAATAAGTGGAAAAATCACATTAGGCAAACTAGTAACAGAATCAGTATTTTACAGATACACATTAGTGTTTAGCAGCCTGAATTCATAAATGCACCCTAAACCAGTGATTATCATGTGGTACTGGAAAGTATTCTGCTTTTAGGGTAGATTTCCTACATATTCCATCTGAAGATAATTTAGATTCCTGCAGACTATAACACAGAACCACCAAAGCATTATAGATGTTCTGGGTGAAGCAGTTTCTGCTTTCAGGATTTTGCATCCTGAAATATCTACAGCAGATGGTAGAAAGCAGAGAATTCAACTCAGGGCCATAACATCCATGCTATTGACTGCAAGTAACAAGATTTATGTCACTTTATCAATCAGCATAACAGAGCGTAACACATGGTTAGCCTTTTTACTCACGCAGTAATAACAGGCTATCTTCTCAAGACTTATACCATAACCAGACCTGCAAGTAGAATTTGGGCAACTGTACCCTGTAAAACAGTTGTGAAGGGATTGTTTCAGAGGATAGCATGTGTAGAAGCAGCTGGCCTGTGCATGTGAATATGCCTTCCTTATTTGCTGGCTATAGTGCTGATTTATATCTATGCACGACACTGAATGAGACTATGAGAAGAGGGAATCCAAAGAAATCCATAGGGCTGTTACTAATTTTCCTAGGAGCAAGCCTGTTATCCCCTTTTCTATCAAGCCCTCATCAGCGAGATAGATATAAAGAACCTGTGTACAATGCATACAGTGCACAGCAGATGCGGAATGAAGGAGATATCAAAAGCTAATAAATGGATCATTCAAACAAGAGAGGGTGAATCTGCCCCCAAGGGCCTCTGTAACTTTTGTTATTAAAATAAATACTGACTCATTATTTTATATTCTTTTTTACCATACCTTTTACCAACCTGTAATTACCATCCCTGTTGTACATAAGACTGCATTCACCTGTGAGTACCTGTGGTCCTGTGAGTACAAGGCTAAGCCATTAAAACGGTAGGCCAATTTTAGATTAACCTGCAAACCGGAGTGTCTGCAATTATCTCCTCTCAAAGCCATTTCAGACAGAAGAAATCCTGTTACTGCCCTCCCTCTGCTGCCTCTCTGAGGACATCTTTCCAAGGCAGGAGAACACAGAGCCTTGGAGTGGCTCCCCGCATGACTGATAATCAATGTGACCCCACTGATACTCTGCCTATTTTGCTTTCTTGGATAGACCAGTGTCATAGACCGGAGAAGAGAGACGACTTACCCTGGGCCCCTGTAGCTCTGATAAATCAATGCAGCTGATCCACCAAAGTTAAGCAGACTTAAGACTGTGGTAGAAGGACAGTACAAAATAGCCATAATTCCAACAGAATTTGGCTCATGGTATTGGTTGCTAGGAAGACTATACATGAATACAGCAGGAGGCTACAGGTTTCAAATGCCCATCAAATACAAGCGAGGGAGCATCAGTATATTTCATTAGTTTTCATTAAGATAAAGAGCTCAAAATATGTTTTCTGAAAATAAAATTTGGCAGGAAAAAGAGCTGTCAACATCAGCAGAAAAAAAATGTGCTCATCAAGAGATGCTTCCTAAAGAGACAGCAGGGGTGTTACTGAGAGAAGCTCAAGAATGAATGGGTCTTGAAAGCCATACTACGTTTTTTATCCTACTGATTACTGGTGACAGAGGCCTTCGATCTCTTGAAGAAAAAGCATTTCAATCTCTTACACAGGCACAATTATCCACTTAAGTACCAAGGAAGGGTTTTCTGGAGTTTGGAGATGAAGCACCAGTTTATCCTAATGAATCCAGAATGAATCCTGAAGAAATGTCCTCAGAAACACCAACTTCTGCTTACACAGAACATGAAAGGTACTTTACATAACCAAGACAAAACAGATTAACTCTGATCATTTCTCTGCCAGGTCAGGAACAACCTTTCTTTTCTAGAGCAACTTGATACCAGATTCAATGTTCATTTTTTTCAAGCCAGAAGCCTGATGCACAATGACAGCCACACTTCAAGTGCATTACATAGGAGACATCCCACTCAGGGATGCTTTACCTCTGGATCCCACACAGCTTTCAGCACCAGGTAGATGCCAGCAGCCCTACCACTGTCAAGGGGGAGGATAGTTCAGTTCCATTGAGACTGTTTAAAAGTAGTCACTTGATTACACATGGCAGAAGGAGCCAAATTCTCTATTTACATTGCAGTGGTGCTGCCACAGGTAGCCTGCAAAATGGATTCATTTAAACAGCCTATGCGATTTGGCATTGGAGACACCACCTAGAAGTCATTTCTGTCCATGTGTAATAAGAGCGCAGAAGCAGGTTTTCCCACAGCATTTAGACATTTTCCCTTCTGATTATTCTTCCTGGTCATCTCCTACCTGTGACAGCTGGCAAGTACAGTCTGTCACAAAAAAAACTAAAGGGTTGGATGACAGAAAAATCAAAGCAGCTACAAAGAAGCTTACACTGTGAGTTAGCCAGGTCCTACCTTCCTCATTTGTTACAACAAGGGTGGTAAAATACTGGAACAGGTTGCCCAGAGAAGTGGTAGATGCGCCATCCCTGAAGATATACAAGGTCAGGCTGGATGTAGTCCTAGCCACCTTATCTACTTGAAGTGTCGCTGCTCATTGCAGGGAGGTTGGACCATATAAGCTTTGAAGTTCCCTTCACACCCAAATTATTCTGATTCTGTGATTTCTTATCAGGATATAAAAGTAAAAAGACGTACAAAGAACCTGACTTTACGCCTAGTAAACAGGAGGGGAAAATGCAGACAACATCTGCAGGGAAGAAGGGTAACAGTTTTCTTTTCCAGTGACTCTATGGTAAAATTTCAAAACCATGTTAAAATAAAGAGGAACAAAAAAGGCAACAACCATGGGATGAGACACCACAGCCACTGAAGGAAAAGGATAATTTGTCTGGCAAGTTTTCTCTGGGCCACTTAACTACCATGAGAGTTGTTTATTCTTCCTTCTCCCCTTCTGCTAAACATTTACTATTCCACACAGCACTCAACTTTACCATCAGCAAGGATGGCGATCGATCATAGAATCACAGAATAGTTAGGGTTGGAAAGGACCTTGAGATCATCTAGTTCCAACCCCCCTGCCATGGGCAGGGACACCCCACACTAAACCATGCCAGGAGAAACCTAAGTCACAGTGTGTTTAGCTTCCATCCCATATTCCAGTCTTACCAGACACCCAGGAGGAGATGCTTAACTGGGTATGGGAAGGCAGTGATAAGTTTCTCTTGGTTTTTACTCCCACTTTCTGATAAAACAGAGTGCAATCAACAGTGGCAATGCACTGCACTTCTTGCTGAACATAAATGCTAAGAATCAATACATATAATAATTTAACTCCACTATCTAATACAGGCAGTTTATTTTGCTTAATCTCTTTGCCCTCACCCCACAAAAACTTTGTTGGTACAGCATAAGTAGAGTGCCAATACATTAGAGTTAAGTATTTAAGGTAATAAATCATTCCTTTTTTGTGCTTTTTCACACATCTACTCCACATGTGGGGAAACAGAATTCCTAGTAGTTAGGTGTCCTAATTGTGTTACAATGTAAAATGTCAGAAGTTAATCTGTGATGTATTTGGAAATCTGCGACATAAACTTAGCTTGGAAGCACAGAGTTATCTTTGGAGTTTTCACTGGATACTGGATGGTTTGGTCTTTCAGGTTGGAAGAGCTGTGCTTCTCTGTGACCAGAAATAGATTAGGGAGACTGTCAAACAAGATTGGCTCAAACGCTAGTAACCCTTATCATTCCTCTTTAGAGAGGTTATTTACAAATAGGTCAGCAAGACTTGGATTCCCATGCTTTGTATTTTCATTCTGGCAGAAAGTGTGTGCACACAGGATATAGAAAAAGAGATCTCCTCTGGACAGAATAAGCCATGTAGGAAGTTATTGTCTCACATAAAGTATCTGTAGTGAGAGAATAAGACTGTATCCATCAATACACAAAGTTTGCACTGGCTTCATTCAAGTGCAGCTCACAAATCCCAAACCTCTGGTCTCCTCTAGCACATTCAGATGCAGAGAAAAGTACCTCAGAAAATAATAGGTGATTTTATCCTCTTAAAGGAAACAAAAGAACTCTGTAGTACTTGCTCAGTATTTTGTAATAGGACCAGCGTGGTTCCTTCTGTGTTGTCCCTGTACAATCTGCACCAGGAAAGGCTAGAGAGATTAGGGCAAGAAAGCAGGACAGGTCTGATGCAAACCCATTGAAAGCAACTGAAAGATACCTGCTGACTTCATCAGGCTTTGCATGCAACCCTTTGAGAATCACTGAGGATGTTACAATACTTCTTATGAAGGCACATACCTCAAGCATACTAGAGTTTATGCTTGCTAAAACACCACGACAGAGCTCTCAGCTGCAGAGCTGATAGTGGGGTGCAGCAAGGCTGACTGTCCCAGCAGAAAGCATAAGCACAGCACTAAGTAAGGTTAACAGAGGGGGAGCGAGAGGACAATTTCCATATTCCTACCATTAGCTGCTTTAAATTTGTCATGCTGAATGACAGGCTTGGAAAGGTAACCTGGCTATTATTAATATGCAGAAATCCGACTGCAAAGATGTCAAGACAGGCAGGAAAATCTTTTGCTTGAATGTGTTTTAAGCACAATAATATTGAGAAAAAAAATTTTAACTAATTGCTATAGAAACAAGTTGCAAGATTATCTCTTTCCTGAACCATCCATCAAAAGCCTTTGTGCTGTATTTCTTGCATTGTAACAGGATAAGGAGCTTATGTCAGAGCCATCTTGATTCTGAAAGACAAAAGGAGCATATATGTGCCGTGAGGGAGAAGAAGCAGAGGAGGCCAATTCTCTCCATATTTTCCTTTGGGAACTGTACTTTGTCATAAAAGTAGGGTGTTTACTGTTTATGATCTCCAGCAGAATTTTAGTTTCATGTTGTAGGCATTTTGAGTAATAAAGCGTTACTGCATTCACCTGGAGAGAGTTAGAAGTTGTTTTAGCCAGTTCTTTTGAAAAACTTTATGAAAATGCTTTCATCCATAAACACAAGAGTTCAGGTTCTGTATTCCTGAAAAGGAGTAGGATGCATGTGAAGGAAAAACACGAATGTCAAATAATAGAATAATTAAAATAGATAAAAAAAAACCACCTGAGAAGGGGGAGTGCCAGGGAGGTGGGTGGGACAAACAACTCCTAAGTATTTTTTCAGCTGTTTAGCAGGAGATAATCTTATCACAGAGCTCGAAAGCAAAAACGCATGTGATCAAGAAAAAGACAAGTATTAGCATATTTTCACAGAGGAATTCAAGGAGGAGAAGCACCAGGGTGGTTTGGATAAACAGAACATCTGTAAAGAGTGCAGGAAACTGTTGGATCTTTGGTCCCTACCATGCAGCTGTTTCCCCATGGGCTGAAGTAACATTTTTGTTGGTACAGAAAGGACTATCATAGGATCTGTCCAAGTACAATATGTAAACTTAAGGGGGCCAAGGGCAGGATGTAAGCTAGCCCTGCGGTACCAATGTTACTACAGAAACAACCTCTACACTGCAAGTTTTAAGTGATGTAGAAACCAAGTCCCTCTGATTCTGTGGGGAATTTTTTTTTTTTTTTTTTTTTTATCGAAATGATACAAGACTTGCTCCCCACCTAATTAGCTGAGGTTTATACCGCTTCCAATCCCCTGGCTCAGGGCCCACTTTAAATCAAGAAATCAAGATGTCTTGGGCACTCATGCTGTAGTTTCAAATGCCTACAGCACTGAACAATACCTTTGATTTCAGCTGACTTGCTGTTTTTCCTGCAGCTTTTCAACAGCTTGCCATTTGAAAGCTGAGCTACAGAATCTGAAAACAGGTGGCACAGCTGTATATTATTTGTATATTAGGTCTGGCCACTTGACTATTTCATCCAGGTATGAACACCAGATTTGGAATCCTTCTTTCTGATAGTCAAAGCATTGTAGCCCACCCAAAATTAGTTACATCACTTACCTTCAGTCCAAAAACCCATTTTTAGTACCAGCATTTCAGCCCTACATAGTGTAAGCATAGCCTTTCTCCTTTTCAGGCAGAAATGTAATGGCTGGAAGCCTAAAAGAAACCCCTAGTAAAACTGTTTGTTTTGAGGTTTGGTCCTTTGGAAGCAAATAAAAAGCAGGTCTTATCACTTCTCCTTTGTTTAGAAAGGTGATTAAAGGTGCACAGAACTGAACACAGATGTGTCCCATGCTCTGAAAGAAGGAGAAGTGCTGATGTTTTCAGTCTTCTCCAGAAGCTTTGCTTTTTCCTTTTTTTTTAAAATCCTTTTTGCACGAGAGGAGGCTTTAGTATTTCAAAAAAATGTATCTTTCCAGTTTCACTTCCTTTGCCTTATCATCCTGTCCCTGGTGTCTGAACATGTTATGTCCTGTACATCTACATCACAGGGATATTTTATGCACAGAATTACCTGGAAAATCAAGATACAGAGGAGGCATGTGCATATACAGCAGATACTGTGACATGGGAGTTTCTCTATATTTTTATCTAAAGATATCACAAAACTGTAGCAGAACTATATCTCCATGTATCTGGCTTCTCATCAATCAACTTTGCTACAAGATCATCCAACCTTTTGCAGGGCAAACTGACAGTTCTTATAAATATATGATTACATCAAGTATAATCCTCATCTCTGCACATAACTCTTTGCACCCTTAGTTTGGGTTTAGATCCTCTAGTAACCTGGGTCCCGCATAGATTTCCCACAGAGCAGTAATCATACAAAACTTCATTCCTTTTTTTTTTCCCTCATCCATGTTAATCTAGTCTGTACCCATGGTACATGTATCACCTCTAGATATATTTCTGCATTACCTTGTGGAGTTTATAATTCTCCGCATCTCTTTAAATGGTCCTGCGTACCAGTTCATATGTTACACAGTACAGCTAAAGATACTTAAATGAGACGTTAAGAATATGAATAATCAATTTACTTGGACAACCTGAGATCCTCCCCTTCTCAAGTTGGATGCATTTTTTTACTTTCATGACATTATGGTAATTGCCCACACCACTTTTGCTGGGATTTTTTTTTTTTCCACCTAAATTACCTGGTCATTTACTAT